>NC_136468.1:135697381-136297381 GCF_902686455.1 Sciurus vulgaris
GTTGGTTAGTCGGGGAGAGCCCTACACAGATTAATTATGCTGTGACCACGAACGGCTTTGATGTGGCCCAAATAGATGCTGGAGTCCTTTCAACAGCAGATAAAGAGCCTCTAATTGATGAGCTCGCTCATTCCCAGTGCCCTACCCGCAGGCTCTCACTGCTTCTCAATTTTTCCATGTCAGCCTGGCCGCTTCCTCACACAGGGAAGGTTCATCCGCTGCCAGGAGCCCGGCCCACCGCGGCTGCCGCGTATAGGGGTGCCTACGCTCGATCCCGAAGGGGATCTAAGTCATCATCGAACATTTATCACGTGGCAAGCATCTGGGAGCCCTTTACCTGGCTTCTCTGACCCAAACTTCCCAACGGTCTCATGAGCTAAATGCTGTGATGACCGTTTTACAAATGAGATAACAACACAGAGAGGTTGAGCAGCTTGGCCAGAGTCACACAGCTAAGACAGGACACTCAAACCCCGGTGCTCCAGGTCCCAAGACTGCATTGGTAGACCACAGCTCTTCAAAGAATTCTGTTTGCAGAAGAAATGAAGGGGCCAGCTCCCTGCCCCCGACACCCAACCCTTTATTATAAAATAAATCAAACCCCGAGAAAAAGAAAGAGTTCCAGAAGGTACAGCCCTGTGCTCAATCCAGAGTTATGTGCGTTCACTTTTTGCCACATTGACTTGACCAGAATGCTCTCCCCTGCCCTTTCCCGGGTGCTTCTCATTTCTGATGCGTTTTGGAGTAAGTTTCAAACGTTGTACGGCACTGGGGCACTAGGCTTCTCATGAATAGTAATTCCCTGTTTCCTGGGGCATTTTTTAAAATTTATTTTTATTGTAAACAAATGGGATATATGTTGTTTCTGTTTGTACATGGATTAACAGTATACCATTTGCGTAATCGTACGTTTACATAGGGTAATGATGTTTGATTCATTCTGTTATTTTTTCCTTCCCCCCACCCCTCTTTTCCCTCTGTACAGTCCCTCATTCCTCCATTCTTGCCCCCCTCCCACCCCCCATTATGTGTCATCATCTGCTTATCAGTGAGATCATTTCTCCTTTGGATTTTTGAGATTGGCTTATCTCACTTAGCATGATATTCTCCAATTTCATCCATTTGCCTGCAAATGCCATAATTTTATCATTCTTTATGGCGGAGTAATATTCCATTGTGTATATATACCACAGTTTCTTTATCCATTCATCAATTGAAGGACATCTAGGTTGGTTCCACAGTCTGGCTATTGTGAATTGAGCAGCTATGAACATTGATGTGGCTGTATCTCTGTAGTGTGCTGATTTTAAGTCCTTTGGGTATAGGCTAAGGAGTGGGATAGCTGGGTCAAATGGTGGGTCCATTCCAAGTTTTCTAAGGAATCTCCACACTGCTTTCCAGAGCCGCTGCACTAATTTGCAGCCTCCTGGGGCATTTTTGAAGTCACATTCCCACAGAGTGAATCGCACAAACTTTTAAGTGCACCCACCAATGACCTCCTGGGAGCCCAACTGCTAGCCAAACGCAGAGCATGGTGGTTCTGTCCGGAGCTCCATCGCCGGCTCCTCTTTGAAGTTCCCAGAGAGCCACTGGTGGATGACCACACCGAGGTGTTCTGGAGAGCTGGCCCCTAGCCTGCAGCAACAGCCAGAGCCACCACCCTGGCCCTTCACTGGGCATGAGTCCCAGGCCAGTGCCCCACCTTCCTCTCCAGCTGAACCCTCCCGACACCTGCAGGCCATTAGTGGGTCCATTTTACAGCTGGGGAAACTGAGGAGCCATTTCCTCAAGATCGCCCAGGAAATGAGGGACAGAACTGGTGTTTAAACAGGACTTCAGACCTGTCTGCCCTCTCAGAGGCGTGTGTGTAATCGGCGAGGCTCACGGTGCAACCTCAACGAGCCGAGCTAACGCAGAGCAGGAAGGGACCCAGGTGTCACCCTGGGGAGGACACCAGAGGGCGGAGGGATCCGCGGCTGCCGGGTGGCCACGACCGGCGCTTGGGCTGAATGTAGCAGTGCGCGACCTCTGGGGACCTCAGGGCCGCGGAGGAGGCAGGGGCGGGGGCTGACGGAGGGGGCGGCCACTGTGGGACGTGTGGCTGTGAGCGGCTGGGGAGATGGAGAAGTGGTCCTGGGTGCCAGGCTGGCTTCCCTTCCGGCCACAGAGGCTCCGGCAGGGTTGCGGTGGGAGGTGCCGGGGCTCTATTTCCATGGACTCTGCGGGTAGGTAGTGGCCTCCGGGGGGCTTGGGAAAGTCAGAGGCCGGGGAATATCAGAAGGGTGTTCTCCCAGCCCATTCTACAGATGAGAGAACCGAGGCCTGCAGAAAAGGCATGGCTGCCCCGGTGGAGCACTTTAGAGTATTAACAAGATCTATGCATGATCTCACTTAATCCCCACGAAAGCCCCACCAAGTAGATCTTGTCCTCACCCGGGTGCAGCCACTCTGCCCTCTGATCCCCTCGCATCCCGCCTCCCACCCCCCACCCATCCGCATCCCCACTCATCCACCCCCAGAAGCACTTGCCAAGGTTGTGGGGGAGCCAGAAATAATCTCCAGGGAGGATTCCTGACAGTCCCCGTGTAAAACCGTGGTCCTCTCCGATTGGGACGGAGCTGACAAGTTCCTGTTGCCCGGTAGTTTCGTCCTCGCCCTTTTCCGCGCTGAGACAGACAGGCGGAGAGGCGCGAACGGGAATGCTGGTCACTGCGTTAGTTGCCTGCTGTGTTCAGAACGGTCGCTGCTGCGGGCCGTGCGCCCGGGAGCACCAGGCTGAGCCCTCGAGCGCAGGCGCGAGGCGGGCTCTGCCGGCCCGGGTGCCCAAGTAGGCGCTGGGTTGGCACCCGGGTAAAGTCCCCTGGCGGTGCGTTTCCCCGATGCGTCCCTTTTGTTAAGCAGTTATGCCTGGGATCATCTGAGCCACTACTGCCAACCGCGACGTGCAGGAGACAGGCTGGAAGTGCGGTCGCGCCAGCTCCTGGGGTCAGGGAGGAAAGATGGAGGGGGACCCAGCAGAGCGGCCCTGGCGCGTGGGAGGCGAGCCCGGGTGGGGCGCGCCCAGCCACGCAGGGTTCGGAGGTGAAGGGGAGAACTTTGGGCTGGATCCCATCCTGGGGGGCCAGCGCCATGGAGGGGTCTCTCTGGAGAAGAAAGCAAAAGGCCAAGGCTGCAGACTCGTCGCTCACCTAGCTGGCTGTCCTTAAATCCCTACTATGTGCTGAGCACCCTGGGTATCCCTGTTCTTGCATTATCTCATTTAACCCTCACCTCAATCCTGAGGGAAGACCCATGCCCCATTTTACAGATGGAGAAACCAAGGCATCACTATGCTGTGCTGGGTCACAGCTCAGAAGTGGCCAGGGGTGAGACTCGCACCCTCCTGCCATCCAGCTGACCCTTCTCTGTGCCCAACCCTTTACAGACAACCGCTGCATGGACAGAAGGTTTCTCCCAGCCAAGTCCAAGCAGCTGATCGCTCTGGCCAGCTTCCCAGGCGCAGGCAACACGTGGGCCCGCCACCTCATCGAGCTGGCCACCGGCTTCTACACTGGCAGCTACTACTTCGACGGGTCCCTGTACAATAAAGGTGAGGAGACGAGAGGGCGGCAGGAGGCCTCCTGGGCTGGGGAGGGTCCCCACCCACAAGGCACAGGAATGCCCCTTTTTGAGTGCCAACTATGTGCCAGGCACTCCGTGGAGGTTCAGATCACTACAGATGCTGTCCTGGCTCCTGGCTATGCCTGGTGTGTGGTCTTGTCTAGCCCTGCACAGGGAGCCTGGGTTGGGAGAGGGGAAATAATATGTCCAAAGCCACACAATCAAAAGCCCACGTCCTTGTCACTCTATCACGCAGGCAAGAAATCCCAAAGTTTCTTACTGAGGAAGTAAGTTTCTTGGCTGTGTGACCTCGGGCAAGCAACAACCTCTCTGATCCTGTGTGACCATGCACAAATAAGAGATTGTAAAAGGCCATGAGTGGATACATACAACGTGCTCAGCACATAAAAATAGGCTGAGTATTATGGTCTGGGTGCCAAGCACAGCCTGGGGCTGATAGAGAGCCATGCCTGAACCCTAGCTTGGGGAGACCTCAGGGTGCATGTCTTTCCCAGGGAGAGAAGCAGGGGGAGGCTAAGAATGGGAGACAAGAGGCCAGAAGGGTGAAGAAGGGCAGGTCAAAGGTTGGAGTCCCAGAGCAGGAGGGCAGGGGCCCTGCCCTGGAATCTCATCTCAGTCTGTATTCATTTTACTGAGCACCTATTATGTACAAGGGCTGCAGCTATCATTTTACTGAGCACCTGTTATGTACAAGGGCTGCAGCTATCATTTTACTGAGCACCTATTATGTACAAGGGCTTCAGTCATCATTTTGACAGTCAGCGCATGGAACTTTCAGCCTGAAGCTTCGCCCCGAGGCTTCTCCTTGGTGGGACCCTCTTTGGTCTTAACTTCCTCATCTGTACTATGTGGTCGGTACTGGACTCAGGTTTCCCAAAAAGGAGAAAGAAAAGAAGATATAAACCCCCTGTCAATACCTGTGCCTCAAGCTGGGTCTGTCCACCCGATGTCTCGGTCCGGCTGAGAAAGGCAGGGTGGCTGGTCACCGGCAGCTGAGGCGTTGAACGAGCTGCCCGTTCACGGGGGTGCTTCCCGGTACTCCTGGCCCGCAGTTGGGTGCAGGCAGAAAAGACCCCCTGGCCCCAGCAGCATCAGTTCATGTGGACACCACTGAGTCCCCACCGTCACCTTTGAAAGATGCTGTAGTGAACAGAGTCCTCATAACCCCCGAGGCAGGAAGGAGCCCGGGGAGGCAACCCCAGCCTCCCATCCCCAGGGCAGCCCCTCTGGGACATGAGACTCCAGGTAGAAGGAGCTCTTTGCAGTTTGAAATGCACCAGTCTTGCCTGTGCCGTCCTGGGACAGGGGTCCCCCACCAACTCACCCTTTGGCTCATCCGCCTGCTCTCAAGCCACGGGTAAAAGCCACCTTTGCAAAGTCCAGAGGGCTGAGGTCCTCCTTGACCCCAGTCTCTTTCTCTGTAGCTCTTATAACTAACATATCCACGTCCACTACTCCTCATACCAGGCAGCGTGACCAGGCATCAGACGCATACCAGGGTCCCAGCCCCATCCGGGGTGCTATTGGGCTAACTCACTCTTGGGTGTGGGCACAGGGGACAGACTGGACTTTCTCCAAAGGAGAGAGAGTCCCAGGCAGAGATGCCGCCACAGGCGGCAGGACTGGCTGACAAACACAGTGTGCTGGTGTCCTGCAGCGGAGGGGGGAGGCTGCGGGTGGCGGGAAGGGAAGCCAGGACTGCATCCAGCTCTGCACCTGGAATGTTCTCTGGAGCCCAGAGGGGCAGATGGGACATGCTCACAGGCGGCACATCTGAGATGCCCTTCCCGGCGTCTGGGAGGCTGCCGGCCATGCAGGCGTGGGTCATGCTGAAGGGGGATAGTGAGGTGCGGGGGGCGGTCACTGAGCAGAAGTGAGGGGCCGAGGCCCCGGTGTCCCACTTGGGGCCTGGGTGGGTGGACCTGGGGGCGGTTCTGTGCCGTCCTGACCCCCAGCAGCTCCTAATGAGAGATTAAATCCTTCGGGTTCTCACTTGCTGGATGCCTGGGTGCACCCCCGTCTCTTGGGCCTCCCCTTTCCTCCTCTCTGAGAAGCCAGTGTCGGGATCCCTGTGGCCCTCCCGGGTCTGACCGGCCGCCTGGCATCTTCTGCCCTCCCCTGCGTTTTCTGTGATCTTCTCTCCTCTCGCCCTGGCCGAGAATTCACTCCACCAGGAGCCTGGTGAGTGGCGCACACTGGTCATCCCAGCGGCTCGGGAGGCTGAGGCAGAAGGATCTCGAGCCTCAGCAAAAGGGAGGCCCTAAGCAACTTGGCAAGGCCCTGTTTCTAAATAGAATACAAAACAGGGCTGGGGAGGTGGCTCAGTGGGTAAGCACTCTGGGTTCGACACCTGGTACCAAAAAATTAAAATTAAAAAAAAATAAAAATACGAGTTTGGCGGGGGGGGGGGGGGGGGGGGGGGGGCAATAGAGCCAAGGAGTGAAGGAACCTCTGTCCCTTCCCATCGCCTCCTCCCGCTTCCCTTCCGCGGGAGGCTGGCCATTTGCAAAGCTCGGCGCTCTGTGCCTCGCAGTCTCTCCGTCTCTCTGGAGCCTCCTCTCTCTTCGGGTCTCTGGAGGGTCCGCCCTGCCTTGCTCTGTGTGACTGTGACTCCGGCCACAGGAGCTTTCTGCACGGCATCCTGAGGCAGCTGCCTGGGAAGCCCTGTCAGGACTCGCGAGTCACGTGGAGGCTCCCAAAGAAGCCAATATCCCGGTGACTCTTAAAAAGTCGTGGATTTAAATCCGCCACGTGGATGAAGGTTGGGCTGGTGGGGAAGGGCGCCCCCTGGTGGTGGGGGCGGGCCTTGCATCTGATTCCCCTCCATGCCCGCCAGTCACCTTAGAGGACCGCCGGGCCACCCACCGCCTGCTGCGCTCCGGAAAGCACATGCCTGGCTTCTCAGCACCTCCTTTCTAGACGCTTCTCTGTCTGGCAGACGTTCTGCGTGGTGGAATCCCCCCACCCCACGACATTTCTGGGGCTTCCTCCAGAATCACTTCTAAGGCCACCAGAGTCTGGAATCTGGAGCTCCCTCCCAGCGGGCCGTTTTTCTCATTTATGTTCGCTTTTTAATCTCCATAAATACTGCCCGAGGTTGACCCTGTCGTGCACAAAGAAACAGGCCTCAGGTCCCAGGTGCATGGGACGATCTATTTTTCCCCTCAGAGTCCACGCGGGCTCCTGTGTCCCCCGCACCTGGCTGCCTTTCCTCTCTGAGCTCATCACGAAATGGAGCTCTGTGGAAAGGAAATTGCGAAGGATCCAGGGTCCCTGTCAGGCAGAGTCCCACCAACGCAGTGCATGACGTGGAACTGCCTGTGGGGAAAGGTCTGCATCCCCAACCCCCTCGCATGTCCCCATACCTGTCCCTCTTGGCACCCAGGAGGTGACTCCGCCAGTGACACTGCTTCCCATCAGCCCCAGAGGCTGGAGCTGGGGGTCATAGGTCATCATGGGACGGGCCAGCGCTAATCAGCAAGGCTGGTTTGCTCCCTGCAGTGTGGCGGGCGAGTCCCAGGACAGAACCTCGTTCGAGAAAGCACGTTCCATTCCTGGCTCTTTTGCCCCGTGGCCCTGGGACAGGGGCCACACTGCTCTGTCTCCAAAAGCAGAACCTGGTCCATGACCACCTTCACCTTTATCCACATTAAAAGCCACAGCACAAATCATTGAGAACGTTTGTGAACAAACAGAGGAGGAAGAACATACACCCCACGGCCTGGTGAGGCAGGGGGACTCCTCAGCCCATGAGTTCCCCCTGGGTCTTGTTCTGTCCCTCCTTCCTTCTGCTTAAATCCTTTTAAGGGATGGTCTAGTACTGGTCTCTTCGTTGCTGTTCCTACACCCTCTCCAGCTTCCCTTTGGCCCTCTCTATTCCCTGGCAATCTCTGCCGTGACCCATGTTTCTTCCCACCCACCACAGGACCTTTGCACCTGCCATTGCCCCCTCTGATCCTCCTCTGTTGAACTAGTAAATTCCTCTTCCTCCTTCAATTATCAGCTTAAGCACTGCTTCCCCAGGAGGTCTTTCCAGATGCCACTTGACTAAGTCTGATTTTGTCTGGACGGACAAGTCCAGGCCACAGGTTGAGGCCATGTCTCCCATGTGTGCCCCGCCATCTATGAGCAACGCCCTCCTCTACCCTCATGCACAGAACAGAGGAGCACAGGAGTCTGACCCGGAGTGTGTGGTGCGTCTTGAGACTTGGGTGGAGATCCATTTCTGTCCTGCTTCCACTGGCCAAAGAGTCACAGGGCCACATCCAACTTCAGGGCAGGGGTTGAGCAGGCCCTGCTGGTCAGTGCCCTCCCTGGCCCCTCTCCTAGCATCCAGGTGTTAATGCTCCTCCTTTGTGGAGCTAACTGTGGCTTTGACTTTACACTCACTGCCTGAATAATGTGATCCTCAAAAACTAAGCTCCAAGGTATTTTTGCAAATGATTGTTTTATCCGCAGCTGTGCGCGCAGAGCCTGGCACATAGTAGATGCTCAACAATTACAGGCGGGGATGACGGAGCAAGGGAATGGGCAGACGGGGTGGGTTCCGGAAGCGGGCCGTGGGCTGCGGGCCGTGGGCTGGTGGCCCCGGCTCACCTCCCTGTCCCCCAATCTCGGGCTGCCCCAAGGCTTCAAGGGCGAGCGGGACCACTGGCGCAGCGGAAGGACCATCTGCATCAAGACGCACGAGAGCGGCCGCAAGGAGATCGAGGCCTTCGACGCGGCCATCCTGCTCATCCGCAACCCCTACAAGGCCCTGATGGCCGAGTTCAACCGCAAGTACGGAGGTCACATCGGCTTTGCGGCCCACGCGCACTGGAAAGGCAAAGGTACGGCCTAGGAGCGGAGCGCAGCGGAGGGTCCGGGCGCAGGGGTCGGGGCGAGGGGCCAGGGCCTGGCGGGGTCTCCCGTGCACGGCGTCCAGGAGGTCGCTCTTGAGAGTTCGCGGCTCACATTGAGGCCCCTGCACAGGGCGGAGCTGCTCCGGGGCCCACCGACCACCACACCCACAAGCATCAGCCGCCGGACCCGGCTGTCACCTGGCCACAAGACCCCAGGGACTCAAGTCCCAGCACTGACTCTTAGAAGTCTCCTGAGCCACCTGAATTTAGGCTGCGCCTCTGCAGAAGGGGTGAGAAGATCGCGGGCAGGCGGGACAGCCTCTGGAAGTCATGTGACATCCAGGCAGGTGGAAGAGCCCTATCCTGGGAATCCGAGAGGAATCCCGCCCAGGCCAGGAGCTCTTAGGAGCCCAGGTTCAGAGCATCATTTCATGAATCCTTCCAACCATCCTGGGTTGGGAGGCTCAGAGAGGTTAAGTGACTGTCCTCAGGTCACACAGCTGAGAAGCAACAGGGTTGACCCCCAAGATGATCTACCCGAGGTCTGTGTGTGGATAAGCATCTTGGCACAGAGAGCAGCCCAGGCCGGTGGCCGGAGCTTGGAAGTCAGAACCACCTTCTGCCATCTTGTGTGTCTCTAACACCTCGGGGTCTTTAAGTCCCATAGTGCTGACCTGATGGCCTCTGTCACCATGGTCACCACTACTGAGCCTTATTGATAAGGGTTAACTTCCTAAACTCCGACCGTAATTCTCCCCATTTTATAGCTGAGTAACCCAAGTTCAGAGAAGTCAAGGAGCTTTCCCAGGAGGAGAGGGAACAGGGAGTCGCCGTTCAGGGAGTTCAAAGTCACCGTCATGCCCGGCGATTAGGTTCCCGAGAGCTTCTGGGCAACAGGTGCCTCTAACCAACGAGAAGGTGTTCAGTCCTTAAGTTTTGTCAGAGGGCACATGGCAGGTGGAATGTGCTTAGCACACACACACACACACACAAAGACGCACGGAGACACAGAGGAGGTAGGAGAAATGTTCGTGACCTGCATCGTAGTGAGAGTAGCACCACTGTATACACAAACCCCAACTTGCCAGATTGCAGATATTAAATCACATGCGAGGTTTTGCACACCAGCGATAGCTCAGTCAACGTGAGGCAGGAAAATGAGCTTTTCCACGCAGTGGCCAAGCTGGATCTAAACCCGAGGGCTCTTGCTCCCCAGCTCAGCCCCTTAGGGGCCCCGCACTGTGATCATGGATGCAGATGGCTCTCGGTTCACGACGGTTCAGCCTAACGCAGGTGTGACTTACGGTGGTCCCAGAGCATCACCAGGCAACCATTCTGGCGTTCAGCGCGCCCCCGTGAGTCCACACTGCGTTCTGCCTAGGCTTCGCGTCAGATGGTTGGGCCTGCCCGAGGAGCGTGATCTGAGCTGGTTTGGTGGGTCAGGGGACTAAAGGTGTTTATGTGTGATATTTTCCATTTGTAACGGCTTGATCAGGGCACCTGTCAATGAGCTCCTGGTGGCCGTGAGCCACCTGGTCCAGAGCCATGGACACGCAGAAGGTCCACGCCACCAGGCCGCAGAGCCCCAGCCCCTCCGCAGAGAGGAGCTCCATGTTGGTCTCTTCATGAGAAGCCTTGGACCTGCCTGACCAGCTGTGGCCCTGGGTTCCCAGCTCACTCGGGGGCTGGTGTGTCCCTCTCCCAGGGAAGTGGGGGGAAGCCAGGACCGTGGTGACACGCACTCACTTTTTCCCAGGAGCAAAGAGGCCTCTGAATTATTTAACTGCAGAACAATTGGAAGCTAGCCTGGTCAGAGGGTGACTGACATGGCCGTGGGTGCGTGTGGCAGCAGCAGGTCCCAGGGGCACGGACCCTGCTCACTAGAGCTGGAGCAGACTTGGGAGACCTCCTCAGCCTGGTCCTCAGCCTGGGCTGCACATCACAAGCCCCAGAGGAGCCTGGGAAATCTCAGGGCCCAGCCACAGCCCTGAGCATCACCAGGGTGGAGCGAGGTCAACTGTCTGTTTCAAAGCCCCTCAGTTCCTTCCAAAGGGCAGGCAGGGCCCAGAGCCCTGGGTTTCCCTGTTGATGAACCAAGGCCCAGAGAGCTACAGACTGCCAAGGTCACTGGTACACATGGGGGCAGGACTGGCCCGAGAAGGCGGGCCTCCTGCAGCTCCGGCCTCTCACTCCAAGGGGAGGGGAGCGGACCAAGCAGGGAAGCCCATGGGCCCTGAGCATCTGTTTAAACCCTCCAGGAACCAGGCGAAGGGAGACAGGCTGCCCTGCCCGTCACCCAGGTGGGCAAGTCACCTGGCTAAAGCCCCAGGCACTGACTGAGGGACGTCAAGTGCAGGCCTTGCCCACCGGGCACCACTCCCCCCAGGGATGCATCCAGACCACCCCTCTCCTGGCCACGCCCACCAGCTCCGCTTCAGACCAGGCCCCTAATTCCCAGGAGTCACCTTGAAAACAGCTGGGACCCTTAAGTCACTGCTAAGGAAGGAATCAGGACAGGACCAACCAGGAGGCTGGGGGGGGGGGGGGGTGGGGGTCTGCCACACCCGTCTCACTTGAACCTGGGGTCCCACATCGGTCTGGAAAGAGGGCTTCTCCCAACCTCCCCTCCCAGGCCTGACCCAGGTCTTCAAGCAAAGACTCTCCCCCACAGAACAGAGCTCCCAGGCCCCACCAGGCAGGTGCCTTTTCTGCCCTCCCTCTGCACTTGAGTTTGAGACCCCCCACCCCCACCCCACCAGCAGCAGCATGGCCAGGGAACTTGTTAGATATGCAAATTCTCAGGCTGGGCCCAAGCCCTACTGAATCCAAAATTCTGGGACTGGGCCAGGCCCTCTGCAGCTTGGCCAGCCCTCCAGGAGTTCCTAACTCAGGCTTAGGAACCCCTCCTACTCAAAGTGTGGCCACAGACGCACAGACATCAAAGTTACAGCCAAGACTCAGGCAGGGCCCAGCCTCCTCTTCCTGGAACTGAATCTACATTTCAACAGGATTTCCAAGGGGCTTGGAGCGCAGTTGAAGTTTGAGAATTGCCACTTGAGGATGCGCTGGGTGTCCAACAGGAGGGTCGCCCCTCAAGAGCAGAGGCCACCCAGCTGTTGTGCAGGCCCATCCCCCCTTACCCTTGCCCCCCTCCCGATTATAGCTGGGTTGAGGCTCCCACACGCCCCTTTGGTTCCACCACGTTAATTTTACAACCTCCCTGGAGTGAGTCCAAAGTAAAATTCGATGTGATATGATTACACAAGGTGAATTGTCCTGGATCTGTTTAA
This sequence comes from Sciurus vulgaris, assembly GCF_902686455.1. Lineage (NCBI taxonomy): Eukaryota > Metazoa > Chordata > Mammalia > Rodentia > Sciuridae > Sciurus > Sciurus vulgaris. The sequence goes on from NC_136468.1 coordinate 135,709,134, forward strand.
TGAGACAGAGACTGTGGTTAATGATTCCGTGGGGAACTAAGTAGAGGGAAGCCATCCATCAGGGCCTGGTTCCTTCCGTGGACAAGACAACGGAGCAGAGACTGGCCAGGCGCGCAGGTGCCTCGGTGGCGGTGAAACTGGCACTAGTTGTGGGGGGTCCGGTGGCTTAGTGAGCCTTTATTACCAGATGTGCAGGTAGCCATCCGTCACCGGGAATCCTGAGTTAATTGAGGATTTTTGTTTTTAATTTTTGTTCTTTCTTCCAGTGAAGTCATTTAGGAGCTTTGCCACAGCAGGGAGACAGAGGGGCCATGTCTGCGGCAGAAACAGCTTGGGTTTCAGCTGAGCGTTTGGAGGGAGGCTCAGACCAACATGGTGGGGCATTTGGGGTGTCTCCAGAGATGCTGGGGGGCCCACCTCCTGAGCCCCAGATGTCGTGCAGGGTCTTTGCCAATCTGCACAGCATCTGTAGGAGGTAGGTCTAAGCCGACTGCTGATTGGCAGATGGATAAACTGAGCCTCGAGGAGGTGTGATAACGTCAGCAAGGTCAGGTGGACAGGGGCTTCCTCAACTCCAAGGTCACCTGTGAATAGACCCCATGTCCTAAGACAGCCTGAAGCTGAAGGGCACAGAAGGTGGACTATGAGGTAGCTGCCCAGGGCCCCAGCTGGTCAGGTCAGGCCCTCTTCCAGGGTCGGTGGTGGTGGCCAGAGCCAGGTGCAGTCTGGGGCCGCTGTGAGTTTGAATCCTGCCTTCGACACCTACTGTCACCTTGGGCAAATGGCTTCATGTCTCTGAGCATCCTTTGCCCTGGGTCTAAAGTAGAGCTAGTAATGCCTACGCTTCAGGTTTCTAGAGAGCCGGGGTGACATGGCGCTGAGTGCCCAGCATAGCCCTGCAGGGGCTCCGGCAAGGTCCACTTCCGACCTTCTGCGGGGACAGAGGAGCCTGGTCTCCCACAGACGTTGGCCATCAGCAGGAACAGGAGGATCCCTTTGTCCCACCTGCATCCAAGGCCCGGGCGCCTGGGCCACCTGAGGGACCCCGGCCACCATGCAGACCAACCCCTCCTTCTTCTCCAGGGTCACCGGGTCACCCCCCCTCGGCTCCACTCAGGATGGTCAGAGTGGGGGTCTGCAAGTTCACCAGGCCCCCTCGCAGGCACAGAGCGACTGTCCCGAGTCCGCGGGGGTGCTGCAGGGTGACTCGGGAGCCGGAAGATTCTGGAAAAGTAAAGCAGGCCACGCGCAGGCTGGATTTTCCTTAATCGCGCAGATGCATCTGGTCTCACCCATTAAAACAGTACGGGCCCAATTAGTCGGAGACATTGTCGATAATTTATTTTAAGAATAAAAAATAACCCGTCACCACCATAAATATTTCTCAAGCAGCCACAGGACCCCAGGAGGGGACCAGGGAACCAGAGTCTTCCATAAACTCTGATCCCTTCTGCAAAGGAAAGGGAGCCCTTTATCACGTTGCAATTTGGCAGTTTGGGATTTCAATTTAGTTCGACAACCATTCATTAAGCCCCTGCAGAGCCCCAAGGCAGGGGAGGATGCCAGGCGGGAAGGATCAGGGCCTGGAATCAGTCGGGCCAGATCCAGATGATGCTTATTGGCTGTGTGACCTTGAGCAAGTCACTTCACCTCTCTGTGCCTCGGTTTCCTCTCCTTAAGTGATGATGATGATACCCTACCCCATAAGGTTGTGAGGATTAAGTGGAATTGAGAGCTATATTTATATAGCTATTAAAATATAAATATAACTATATACCCATAATATATAATCGACACGTTAATATAAATTCTAGACAAAACATCCATGTAATTTATTATGTATTATAGATACATTATTTACATGTAATACATGGATATTTGTATATTACATATATCACATATTATTACGTATATTTATATATGTATGCATTATAGTTATATATATGGGATAAGTAATATATTTAATATGTGATATATGCGTGTAACAATACATATAATATATGCATGCAATATTACATAAATTTTTATTTATATGTTGATCTCGTATAATTTGCATTGCACATAATTTACGTATTTTCTATGTTCATATGTGTAGTATAATGTGCATGATCTATATTTACCTGATTGCATATTTCTGTCATGTATTACCCGTATCTTTCTATGCCGTAGTTACACAGATTCATACACAGGGCTGCGCCTGGCACGTGGTGGGCACCGAGGGGTGCTACCACCCTCAGCAAGGAGCGAAGGAGGCGGTGCCAGGCGGAGGCCGTGGCGCGGGGGACAGGTCTGGAGGGCGGCTGCGGCGATGCTCCACGCACGGTCAAGGGCGGCTCCGCCCCGCACCCTGCCTGACCACCGGCTCCTCCTCTCCACAGAGTGGCCGGAGTTCGTGCGCAACTACGCCCCCTGGTGGGCCACCCACACGCTGGACTGGCTCAAGTTCGGCAAGAAGGTGCTGGTGGTGCACTTCGAGGACCTGAAGCAGGACCTGTTCGTGCAGCTGGGCCGCATGGTCCGCCTGCTGGGCGTGGCGGTGCGGGAGGACCGGCTCCTGTGCGTGGAGAGCCAGAAGGACGGCAACTTCAAGCGCTCGGGGCTGCGCAAGCTGGAGTACGACCCGTACACGGCCGACATGCGGCGCAGCATCTCCGCCTACATCAAGACGGTGGACGCGGCGCTGCGGGGGCGCAACCTCACCGGCGTCCCCGACGACTACTACCCCAGATGATGCAACAGGCCGGGGGGCCGACAGCCCCGGCCGCCCCCGCTCGCCCGTCCTCTCTGGTTTGGGGACAGCCCGTGGCCGCGGCTTGCCCTCGGCGACTTTCCTGCATGGCCGAGGAGGCTCGAGGGAAGACATGGTCCAGGGCCCCGCGCCCTCGCGCCGCCCCTTCCCTTTTGGAGATGCGGGCCACCTGGCGGGGGCAGCTCTGGTCACAGGCACCAGAGTCCCTGCACCCACCACTCCGGGTTCCACCGGTAGGCTCCCCGGTTCACTGTCGTCATGGAGATGAGCAGAGTCCCCTCCCCCCAGGGCCAGCTGCTTAAGACCGTGGCGCGACGGCTCCCGGGGCGGGTGTTAGGAACGCATCCCAGGCTGCACCTCCACAGCCGCCTCTCTCCCTTCCCTTGGGGAAGCCCTGGCGCTGACATGGCCCAGGTCACCTCTTGTTTGGGAGGAAGTGCTGGCTGCGCCTCCGAGGCCTTAGGTTCCCGGCGTCCGGGTAGGAGGAGGAGACCTGGTGCCCAGGGCAGAGTGGGCACCGCCAGGCGGGGTCACTGGCGTCGTGAGCGCACCCCAGGCAGGCCACGCGGTATTGAGAAAAAGCCGGTCGCCCCTCCCCCGCTAGGGCCGAATCGCACCTGTTCTTCCCGCAGCTGTGTCTAGGAGGTGAACTTGGGGTCCCGGATCCCATTTCCAGGGCTCCTCACCCGACAGGAGACCCTCATGCCGGTGCAACGTGAGACACAGCCCAGCGACGCGAGGTGGGGGTCTTAAAACCTTGATCTTACACTGCCCTTGGGACCCCTAGCGGTGGGGTCCTGTGCTATCCGGTGAGAGAGCCAGGGTGCTCCAGGCCAGATGCAACCAGGCCCGGAACAGAAACCCCTGCCTTCCCAGAGATCAGCCTCCCCTTGACCACAGCCCAACAGGACCCGCTTCCCCTGGGGGCCCTCCAAGGAACCGGGTCACCAAGGGCTCATCATCTCCACGTCACCGCTGCTCTCTTGACGCTGAGACACCAAACCAAAGGATTTCTGAGGACCTGAGTCACTGATCACACATTTTAAAAAGCACTGATCCAGAATCCCCACCCTCCCCCACATCGGATCCCGCGGCTTTCCATCCGGTCCACCGGACACTCCCTGATGTAGATGCAAAAGCCATAGGTCACAAGCCTCTTTGCTGTTCTGTCTGGGGCGGCCTCCTTGGGCCTCCCTCTGAAGTCTTCGGGTGCAGTACGTACTCTTTCCCAAACAGCAAAGTGGCCCTGGGCAAGGCAAGCGAAAGAGATATATTTTTTTAAGAGGTATATGACTAATACATTCCACCCCCGCCCCCACCCTGGCCATGCAAAGAGACCACACAGGAATTGAACCTGTTTTCCTTCTCCAATTCCCTCATCATTAGGATTGGGGCCACCCCAGGGCTCGACCGGAGGGCTCTGAATGTATTTTGTAAGGCGTTCCTTCCCCCAGGCTAATTTCTAGTCTTCTTTCACGAGCAGCCCTGGGCCTGGCCTCGCTCCCGCTTGGAGGCCAGCTCTCTCTGGGAGACTCGGTCCAAGACCTGGGCCAGTTCTTTGCTGGTGGTCACCTTTGACCCCAAGTTTCTGTCTGAAGATTCCTCAGGTCAACATAACCATTAAATGAGAGTTTTGTCGATAATCCCACCACGCGGCAGAGTGTTGTGTTCACAAATGGGATGTTACTTAGTGTGCACATGTGTGCGTGTGTGCATGTGTGTGTGTGTGTGTGTGTGTGTGACAGGCAGGTAGACACAGACTGTTTGGGAGAGGGGTGTGTCTAATTCCTTTTGCAAGCCCTGCTCTGTAGAATTGCATGCCTCTGTGTGAGACCGTGTTCCCCAGTGAGTGGATGACCGTCCCATTTCTAAGGTGTCTGTGTGTGGAATTGTGTGTGTGTGTGTGTGTAGAAGGAAATGACCCGTGTGGCTGGACCCCAAGTGTGAGACACGGACTTCTGTTTTGGAGGGCCAGCTTCTGCATGATCTTCTTGTCCTCTGGCAACCGTGTTGGGGGGACGTGGGTGGAAGGGTCTCTGCCTGGGTCTGTGCAAGTTACAGAAGAGGTCATCCGTGCGAGGGGTTCCCTGGTGGGTGGTCTCCACACCTCTAAATACAGCCAGAGGAAGACTGTGTCCTCTCTCCCTCCACAGCAGAGGGACTTCTGTGGACACCTGCAGGTGCCCCGGGACTGGTTCCCAGCCAGGGGGAGGGACAAAGTTTTAAATGTGCAGTGTGGGTGGTGTGGGAGGGGGAGTTGGAGAGGCAGAAGAAAGAGCGGCAGGGTCTTCGCCCCACCCTGGGGAGGGCTGGGGACCCAGCGTCCTGAGGTCACTGGGATAGGGAGGGGAAGGTGCCTGAGGTTGTTCAGAGCCGAGGGCAGCGTCCCGCTCCTGGGGGCTTCGTGCTGGCTCCTGGAAACCCTTCTGTGCTCTGGTCTGTGCCCCTCCATACACTGGGACCCTGTTCTTCAGTCAAGTGTGACCGGGTCACAGAACCCAATCCTACTCCCTTGAACCTAGTTCACAGCTAAACCCTGCACCGAGCCCTGATCCCAGGCATGTGCTGATCCCTGATCTGGTCTCACAATGGTCGCTTACCCGACTCCACATGGAGTCCCAGTCGATCCTAACGCCCCGGAACCCTGACCCCGGTCAGTGACTCCTCCCACCTGGGTCAGTCCACCCCAGAACCAATGCTGATAATGTCTCCTGACTGAGCCCCGATCCGTCACCCAAGCTCCAATTCCGGCCACAGACTGAACCTCCGTCCTGACCCCGGAGGAGTCCTGACCTTGGTCACTCTGAGCTCTGGCCTGATTTCCCATCAAGCCTCGACTCTGGTGCCAGGCTTGGTCCCAGGACTAATGTGCCAATTTCCTTCTACCTCTCTCGATCGTACCCACGCAGCCAACCAGAAACAAGAGAAGCCGGGGAACATCTAGCTGCCCTGGATTCTCCCCCTGGGGCCTCACAGATTCTCCGCCACATCCGGCTGAACCTCCTCCTCATGGGGGACGGTCAGAGGTGGGAGGAGCTGGAACAGGGCTGGGCTGGGGCGCACAGGCTGGCGCCCCTTCTCTGCCAGTGTCTGCCTTTGCTGTCACCCCTCACCCCTGTGAAATCAGGTCGTCAAATCTGAGACTCGGAAGGACCTAAGCCGGCACCCGTTCGTTCCTTCATTCGTTCAACACCGATCCAGCGTGTACTGTGTGCCAGGCACTGTTCCTGATTCTAGGGACTAAAATGGAAGGGGTAGAACTCCCCATTCCCGCAGCGTTCGCGTTGAACCAGGCCCTGAGCAGATATCTGTAAGCCATCAGAGAGCGCTGGGGTTGGTGGCCAGTGGGACAAAGAAGGAAAAGGACTTGCATTGCTCTCCATCAACCGGTGAGGTCAACAGAGTGGAGATCAACTCCCTCTTCTGGGGACCTGGATGCTCAGCGTGTGCAGTCACTGGCCTGAGCCCCAGAGCCCAGGCTGCTGCCCTCTCCCTCAAGGGTCTCAAAGCCCATCCCCTTTACAGAAAGTGAATCCCCTTGCATGGAGGAAGAAAAGCTGCAGATCCCAGTGGTCCTCAGTGCTGGGACACCCAGGCTACCATCTACTCCAGATTTCTCCAGCAACTCTAGAGGTGACTGTAAATGTCTCCTGGGGACAGTGTGGGAGGGAGGCAACGGAGATTCTGGGGGCAGGTCCTGTGTGGACCCCTCCTCCTCCCAGAGGCTGGCTCCTCTTCCCCTCCCCTACTCTTATTTTCGTTCTCTCCCGTCCTTCCCCTTCCCTGGCTGCCCTTCCTCCTCCTCCTCCTCCTCCTTGTTCCCTTCCAGCTGCTCCCGGCCCTCTTCTCCTCTCTCCCACCCTGGCTCTCCCCTCCCCCGTCCCAGTCGCCCTCTCCCGTCATCTCATCTCCATCTCTTTCTTGATGGCTGTTTCAGCTCCTGCGATGTCTCTCCATCATCTCTGCCTCCGGATCTCTCCGTCTCTTCGCGCGGGGGCGACTCGGCAGGATCCAGACACAGTGAGACAAATGGTACCCAGGCTGGTAACCAAGGAAGTGGTTTCCTTAGCAACAGAATCTGCAGGCAGATGCTGCACTGCCCGGTCCCTTCACTCTGACAGTAAGGAAAGGGAGAGCGGGAGAGAGAAAGGGGGACGGCTGGGGTGAGTTAAGACGCTGCTGTCGTGGTCCTCTCAAGACGGGACAGCGGTCTGACACCAGCTCAGCGCCCACCACTCTGTTGATACTCAAAACTATGAGAGGCAGGGGCTGTGGGGTCAGAAAGGAGCATTTAAATGGAGACCTGGAGGAAGAACCCACAGATGTGGGGAGGGGAGGACACCAAAAGAGCAAAGAGGATCCCAAGGTCCTGAGCCGGGCAGGAGGGACCAGGTGAAGGAGGGGAGGACGATCCGCCGATAACAGCTCCCTGCCCCCCAGAGCTCCTGCGGCAGGCAGGGGCGGGGTGGGAGGTGTTCCGTCAGAGGCAAAACCCCTCATTCAGTTCTCCCTGGGGGGACCCAGCCCAGCCCTGAGGGTGGCCAGAGGCTCAGAGAAGTTGAGTGAATTGCTTTGAGACACAAAAGTTGGTGACAATACCTGGATTGAATCCAGAGATTGTCCAGAAGGCAGAAGAGACAGAAGAGGGAGAGAATATGGAGAGACAAAGACAGAAGCAGAGAGGGGAGAGAGAGCGAGAGAGGCAAATCATTCATCTGGCCCTTTTTCCCACCAGGAAAAGAAAAATATGTTCTATTTTAGAGAAAGGAGGAAGGAAACCCTGTGCCCTACTATAGGATAGCTCTTAGCTGCTATAAATAACCGTCCCCAAAGAAAACCTCCGTCAAGATGCACTCCCTTCCCGAGAGGAAACCGTCCCCAGTCCCTGTGGGTATTTACACGACTGGGCGCCGGGGAGGGGAGAGGAGGGAGCGAGGGGTGGGAAGTTGAGCAACGCCACCCGGAAGCCTGGCGATCGATCGGGGCGAGGAGAGCTGTAAATCTGGAGGATAACGACATCCATCCTTGCAGAAGCAACATGTTTATTTATCACATTTGCAGGTTTACCGTTTGCCCTCAGATTTACAGTCTACAATCTGCCAGCGCACAGGGGGAGACCCAGGGAGGGAGGAGCAGAACAGGGAGGAGCTCCCCTCACCCCGGCCCCACGCCCTCAATCCAATTCCCCACAAAGGTGCCAGCGGACCCCGGCTGGGCTCTCCTTCAGGCCCTGATGGACGGCTCGCCAAAGTGAACCATAGTCACCCTAGGGGATGCACTGAGCAAAAATGACTTTTGTGTATTCTAGAATCATTTGCCGAATGATGATGGAGACGGCCAGCCAGCCAGAAGGGACAGAGGGAGTCGTCCTGGGTGGTGACCAGATCTTTATGCCTTCTAAAGTGGGGACAGGCAGGAGGAGAAGAAAGTCTCCTCTGAGACATGAGTCAGGCAGGCACCCAAGCCCTGGGCTTCTAGAAATTGGCACATCCGGGGTTAGCTCAGAAATCTGAATCCGGTTTTCCAAAAGAGGGGGCCCAGGTGTACAGCTGTATTTTCCAAAGTTTTCCAGGTACAAAAACCCACTATGATATGAGTGTCGATGGGGGTGATCCCGTTGATCACCCCGGGACCCAACCAAGCCATCATCACCACAGGAGAGGAAGAGGGATCCCTGCCATCACTCACCTGAGTGAGTCAGGCTTTATGACCAGTGCATTCCTAGAACCAGCACATAGTAGGTGCAGTATCTGGCACATAGTAGGTGCTAAGGAAATGCCTGTTGGTTTTCAGAATAAGCCAATCAAGGACTATTCAAGGGCACTGAGTGAAGGATCATGATCACCGGCCAGAGCAGGTCTGAGCTAGACCCTTAGCTGTCCTGAATCTCCAGTCTTATTCACCTGTATTTTGTTTCGTTTTGTTTTGTTTTTTGGTTTTTGTTTTAATTCTCTCTCCCCTGCTTAGAGCCCCAAAGCCAGGGGTGCAGTACAGCCCACAAATCCTGGTCCTCCAGAGTTGCTTGAGCACATCTCTTCCCAAATTCACAGGCAGTGATGTCACGTGAGTAGCTTGACATTTGACCACAGCAGCGATATTTACACCTTGGGAATTGGCAAACGCTGCGAATCAGGATGGAGATTTTACCATGATCTCTATTCACATATATACATACACACATTTGAGAGGCCACACCGGAAACCCTCAACCCTCTTAAAACTCAGTTCAGCTCTTCCTCCTCCTGATGACAAAGACCAGGGTCTGCCTCTCCTCTCACACTCCTGATCACCGCTCTGGACCAGGTGGAAACCAGCTCTTCCTTCTGGATTCGCAGGTGCCTCCTGGCACAGACTAAGGGAGGAGCCAATATTCAGCTAAGGAAAGGAGGGACACATGATTGCACTCGACACCACATGCCCCAGTCTAGGCTATCCCAAAGTTTGGGGTCAATGGATCAAAGGATCCCCCTGCCCAGACCCTGGCCAAGAAGAAAGGGGAATGAGAATCCATAAGTACAGGGATGATAGCAACTCATATTTATTAGATGCTAAGCAGGTGCTAGTACCATGCTTGAAGCTTCACACGTATAACATCACCAAATTATCCCCAGAACCCTGGGAGGCAGAGACTCTTACTCTCCTCATTTTACACCTGGGAAACCAAGGCTCAGAGAGGCAAAGCAATTTCCCCAAGGTCACACAGCTTTGGAGATGATGCAACTGGACTTTGAACCCAGGCAGTCTGCTTGCAGAGACCATGTTTAACCCCCATGCTGCCTTCTAGGGGATAAAGTGATTTCAGAGTCAAGAAGGAAGGAGAGGGTGTAGCAAGATGCCGGGGAGAGCTGCAGGTCGTGCCTGGCAAGAAGGTGGCTACCACGCAAGAGATGCAGGAAGAACGCAAGGAACCGACATGAGGAATTATCCAATCCAGTGGTTTCCAAATTAGGGCAATGGAGCCCTGACTTCAATCAAACAGAACACAAAAACCTTATCTCAAATAGAGTTTGAGATTTTGCACCACGGAGCTCTTAAGCAGCGCCTGCAGATATTTCGGCTCCTGGAGGGGGAGGGGTGTTGCTGGCATCCAGTGGGTAGAAGCCCGGATGCTGCTCATCATCCCACCAAGTGCGGGACCCGCGGGTGAGGTGAGATGGATCCTCGCCCGGGCAAGCATCTGGGGGCTGCGGTCCAGGCTTTCTGGGATCTTGGCTGCAAGGTTGATTGAGAGGTTCCCATGACGACGGCCAAGCAACGGTTCGATTGCACAGCTCAGCGGTTCAATTCTTTCCTCATGCTTCCACCCCAGCTCCCCCGCCACCTGCCCCATAATGATAAAGGGCCGGGTTTTCTGCAGAAAAGACCACCCGTGGGAAGGAAGCAAGGCTTTCCTGTCCCCTTCATGCGGACAATGGAAGGGAGAGATGTGGGTAGAGGAGGAGAAAAATCCAATCTCAGGAAGAGAAGCCATGTTCTCAGACCAGCCTAGAAATCTCATGAAAAACGTGAATTGTCTCCCCAGGGGTAAAAAAATGTGCATGCACTCAGCTTTTGTACATAGCCTCCAGGATCATTTAGATCCCTTGGGACCTATATTGGAAAGTTAGAAATCTAAATGGGCGGCCCCCAAATTAGAGCCACCGTGAAACCCTATCAAAATCAAACGTGAAACCCTGATCTCAAACACAGTGGTTGTTGACCAGGGATGGTTCTGTGGCCCAGGGGGTACTCAGCATGGCTGGAGATATTTTTGGCCCACTGCAGGGAGGGGACATGCTCCTGGCATCTGGTGTGTAGACGCCAGGGATCTGCTCAACACCTTACGGGGCACACAATAGCTCACCGCAGCAAAGCATGATCTGACCTGAGTCGTCTGGAGTCCGGGGGACAAAGCCTGGTGTCCTATAACAGGAAGGAGCTGGTCAGTGCAGAGGGTGAGGAGCAGGGCAAGAAGTTCCTCAAGCACCAGGCCAGCCTGGCTCAGACTGGACTCCTCCCGAGTCAGCCAACTCTGCCTGAGGTTAGGTTTCCTCATCTGCAGAATGGAGGCCGTCATGGTGGAATCTGACTCCTGGGGTGGCTGTTCTAGTGACAGTGCTGTAAACAGAGGGGAAGAAATGGGCAGTGGTCTTATGATCCTTATTACTACTGGTGGTGTTGTGGAAGATTTCACAAGTGGGGGATCCATTCGTGACCAGCTCAGAGAAGTACCCAGCACTGGCTGACCTGAAGGACCACAGACCTGCCCCAGGTGAGAAGTATCTCCTGAAGCTGAAAATCTGGCACAGCGAGGGGCTTGGGGGGCTGTTTTTCCCTGTGTAGCTCATAAACTAGTCCTCAAGGGCTGGGGAGGTAGCTCAGCTGGTAGAGTGTTTGCCTCACAAGCATAAGGCCCTGGGTTCAATCCCCAGCACCGCAAAAAAAAAAAAAAAAAAAAAAAGATAAACTAGTCCTCAAATGCATGACCTTCCAACCATGTGGGGGGAAACCTATCACAGAAACACCTGACAAAGCCACATGGACACATGCAGTGTGACACCTTCGTATAAAAGTCCACCTTACCATTTTTTTAAAGCTATATCTGCTATTTTTACCTATTCAAACCCTGAGGTTCATCTTTGGGGTGAAGAAGCTTGATTTTAAGCATCTTAAGTTATTTTGCCAGCCTCTGCATAAGGTCTCCTGAAAGCAGAGCGCCGGGCAGGACACCGAAGAGGGAGTGAGCAGGAACCCTCAGAGAACTGGCACCCACCAACCTGTGCACGTTAAAGCACCAGCAGAAATGTTAAACCACATGGGCTCACGATGCCCGAGGTTCTTCCTGGGTAAGGTCTCACCCTTACCAACTCTGAAACACCCCGAGTCTCGATGTTCTCTTCTTTAAAGTAGAAACGATGGCAAGTATCTCACAGAGCTGCTGGGAGAAAGGGTCGAGCGTTTGTCTGTAAAGTGCCTGGTGAATAGTCAAGGATCAGTCAACAGGAGCTGATCCTCCTTAGACTTGAGCAGCAGCCTTTTTCTGAAAGCACTGTGTCCTGGTTATGGGATCTGCTCCATTTCTAGTAACCTCTTAAGCATGATTTATGCCAACCACAGAATGAATCCTCAGAAAGTAAAACTTGGCAGCTGTGCTGGTCAGCTTTCCATTGCTATGACAAAATACCCAGATAAACAATTTATAAAGACAAAAGGTTTATTCTGGTTTATGGTTTCAGAGCCTCTGTCCATTATTGCTTGGACCTGTGGTGGCTCAGTGTGTTATGGCAGGATCATGTTCACCTCATGGCAGCCACAAAGCAAAGAAAAAGATAGGAATAGGCCTCACTCCCAAGCTCCCCATTAAGGACCTTCCCCCAATGACCTAACTTCCTTCCACGAAGCCCCACCTCCTCAAAGTTCCACTTCCTCCCAATAGTATCATGGGCTATCAAGTCTTGAAACTATGGATCAACCTTAAAACATAGGCCCTTGGGGGACACTTCTAATCCACATCAGTGACTCTAAGGGACTCTGACACCAAGAATTAAATGGACCTGGAAAGAAGGGCGAACCAGTCACAGGAAGGGCCTCCTTGGCTTAATAAGACTCTCCCTAGGTTCCCGTCAGCGGGTCATATGCAGTGTAGGTTCCAACTGATACTGGTCAGCTCACACAGATGAAAACCTTTTTTTCCCTTTTGCAAGTACAGAAACCACCTGAGAAGCTTAGGTAGGTCATAAGACTCAAATACCTAGAGGAAGAAAGTGAATGCCCCAAATGTTAAGTGGGCACTAATTCCACATTCTGAACACAAAAGAATATTCTTCATTCCAACAAAGAAATATATTCTTCCCCTACAATTTTCTTGAAGCATGGGGCTCTCATAGATTTTTTGAATTGTCATATTTTTGATGGAGCTGTACGAGAAGTACTTCTCTACTACAATAAAAACATTCCAGCACTGTATCAAAAGTGAACTCTGTATTGAACAGGAAGCAGGAGTGGGTAGAGACTGTGATTAACTGGAGATTCTGTGTTGGTGACATCACACACACGCGCGCGCAAGGAATAAAACTCCTGACTAAACCAAGCATAAGCTGGTGAAGATGGACGGAATTGACTTTTTGGAACTCTAGAACTTAATCCAAAATGTACATCAACCAGAGGAAAGCTTAGTGGAGTAAAGGAAGCTAAATTTCAGCATTTAAGGCAATCTTAAAGGTCACTGTCCAACCACTAAAATAATGGAGCAAGGACTTCAGTGACCACACATGACAAGGAATGTAATCTTTACAGAAGTGGTTTGAAAAAAATCACTGAAGAGATAGTTTCATCTCCCAATGATCAACAACAGCAAATCCTGAGAAAGAGGGGAGAATATATTCCAAGAGTTACATATTATAAGATTCGAAATGACCAGTTCTCACAAAGCACAGAAAGGCACAGGAAAGCATAGTACACTCAAAGGGGAAAAATAAATAAATTCACAAAAATCATCCCTGAGAAAACCCAGACACTGGACTGAGGTGACAAAATCCTGAAATCAACTGTTCCAAATATGTCTAAAAAGTTAAAGGAAACCATGAACAAAGAACTGAAAGGAATCAAGAGAAATGAAAGAACTAAAGGTAAGTATCAGTAAAACAGAAGTAAAAAGGAACCAAATAGAAAAAAAAAAAAAAAATGTCACTAAAGTTGTTCAGCAACAAATTTGAACAGGAAGAAAAAAGAATCATTGAACTTAAAAAGAGAAAAGTTGGAATTATCCAGTCTGAGGAACAGAAAGAAAAGAGTGAAGAGACATGAAAAGCTAAGGAACCTGTAGGTCACCATCAATTATAATAACATATGAATTATTGGAGTCCAGAAGGAGAGAAGAAAATATTTGAATAAATAGTGGCCTCAAAACTCTCCAAAAAGATAAACTACATGAGTTTACACATATGATGCTCAATGAACTTCAAGTAGAATCAGTCCAAAGAGATTTTCATCAAGACATAATGATAATTAAATGGCCAAAAATCTAACACAACAAGAATCTTGCAAGTAGCAAGAGATAACTTTTCACATAGAAGGGATTCCCCAGTGAGATTAATAGCCAATTTCTCAATGGAAATCATGGAGGTCAGAAGGCGCAGTTCAAATCCTGAAATAAAAATAAATAAATAAAACTCCCAAGCAAGAATGCTGGATCCAACAAGAGTATCCTTCAAAAATGAAAAAGAAATGAAGACATTCCCAGTAAATGAAAGCCAAGGAAATTCCTTGCTAGTGGACCTGACCTATAAGACATGCCACAGAGAGTCGTTTGGGCTGAAACAAAAGGATTATGGAAAGTAACTCCTGAAGAATTAATGAAAATGGGTAAGGTAAACACGCAGGAAAACAAAGGCCAGTATTGCGTTTCTGCGTAATCTGCCACCACAACCACGTGAAGTCAGGAAAGGGAGATGGACAAATCTCCGTCCATGAAGGAGGCAACCATGACTCAGCCTCTGGCAGTTATTTCTACACAATCCACAGTTTTCAGAATTTCCAATTTTCAAGAGAGTTTTAGGTGAAATCTCTACTTTCAACAAAATGTTGGCTAAACAAGCTACGTCCAGGCCACGTGTGGCCCGGTGTTCAACTGGTTTGTGAACCTATGAGAGAAAATACCTGAGGCAATTAACTTATAAAGAGAAGAGGTTGCTTTTGGCTTATGGTTCTGGCATTTTCCTCTCTCAGGTCCCGGACACAGCCACAGTCTTCTACCCCCCGAGAAGCTGATAGAGCCGGAACTGATCCTGCAGATGTCCATGAATGAATGGATGTCCCAGCTGATGGGGGTGAGGATAGTACTCGGTTTCTCAAAGACAGAGATGGAGTATTGGAAGAGGAGGGTGTGGTTTCTGCCCCAGGGTTCTGTAGCAGCCTCAGGTTCACTGTGAATAGGGCTCTCTAGATCTTTACTCTAGAAGACAGGTCCTCCATAGAGAGTGGTTCAGATGTGCCCACAGAACCCAAGATGCCATTAGCCCAGAGTCACACAGATTTACGTACCGTGATGCTTTGGGAAGACTGAAGTGTCTTAAGGAGGGGGAATCTCTACAATTTGCAAACAGGGGGCTTATGTGGTGGTACAGCTTTGAGGAGGGCTCGAGTGGTCTGGGGTCTAATCCCCTAATGCCCCAAACAGATGACTATATAAAATACTTCCAAAACTGGGAAATCAGAACCATAGGGACTTTGGAAATTACCCTTTATTTTACAGGGGGGAGATTGGGACCCCGATAATGCAGAGAACTTACTCAGAGGAAAACCAGCGGCTCTGAAGAATCAAGAATTGTTGCTATTAATCAAGAACCAGCTCTCTATCAAACCCTTTTCTTAGATGATCTACAAGAACCCTTGCAAAATTCTAGATGAAGAAACCGAGGGTCAGGGTGGTGAAGTCACTTACCCAAAAGTTACACATGGCATGCATGGCAGGAATGGGATTCACGCTCAGGTAGCCTGGATATAGGGCTGTGCACGAGTGGATTGTGGCACTGAGCAAGGACAGCTGGAACCTGCTGAGTGCCACCCCACAGCTATACACACATCAGGGGGCTGGAATGTTGGGGTCTCTCAGAGACCCGCCTGTGGTCTCTCCAGCATGGAAGCTTCAGAGCAGCACTTGCTACTGGAGTCAGAGGTCCCAAGGTACATTTCCCAAGGGAGAAAGGCAGGTGTACTGCTCTTTAGGACCTAGCCTCTTGAAGCCACAGAGCCCCAGGTCCCCGCAGATTCAAGAGGAGGGGACATAGACTCTCTCTCCTGATGGGGGCCATCAACATCTCATTGCAAAAGCGATATGCGGGATCAGTGCCGCATCTTGAGCAATGCAATCCACCGTGTTGGTGGAGGACAATGTTTGGGGGCAACTGAGCCGCCCCAGCTGGAGCCCTGCTCTCAGGCTCACCCTTGATTCAACTTTGCTTCCAAATGCTTGAAGGGATGGCCGTGGGGATTAGAGGTGGAGGAGCTGTGGAAGTTGTGGAAGTTTCCAGAAGGTGCTTCTGGGGGTCGTCCAGATGCCCCTCTGGGTGCAATCTCCTGCTTCTCCTCTCTGCACCAGGTCCAGGAGACCGGCCCAGGTAGGCTGCAGTGGAGGACCCCTGTCCCGGTTTAAGCAAAGAGGACAGCAGGCTGGACGTGAGGGACGGGAGAAAGGGGTGCAAACCAACTTTCTCCTTCCTCCCTTCAGAATGGCCGTAGGCTGGCTCTGCTCGGATCACACAGCTGCTTCTGCTTCTCTGCAGGACTCTGTCCTCCTGGGTCCCAGGAACTGTCCCCTCCCGCCTGCCTGTGGACCTGGGGTTGGCAAGACCCCTACAGGAAAGCTAGATGGGTTCACGCAGGAACCAAGGCCCCAGGAGAAGACCCTTGTCCAAAGATTCAGAGAACCATCGCCCCTGGGGCCCTTCCTCTTGTCCATGAGCTGAATGCACAGAGGTCATTGGACCCTGGCCTGAGGCTCCCAGGACACTGGCCCAGGACACACCACGCCCACTTCCTCACCTCTGGGTTGGGTTTCCCTGGAAAGTCGGCCACACACCTTCCCTTGCCTCCCAGGGCTGCAGAAAGTGCTTAATTAAGAAACACGCCTTCAGAGCAAGCTGATGTTAGGGAGCGATGTTTAAGTGCTAATTGTTGTTATCATAGGCAGCTTTCCACCTAATTAAATGCGTGGATTCAGTAATTGTTAGCTAATTCCCGAAGAGACGCTAGGTGCCCCTCAGGAGGTAGGAGTGCGTCCTTCCCCAGGAATCGACCTCATTCTCGAGTCACAGAACGGCAGGGGGTTGGCCTCAGGGCCTGACTGTGGGTCCTGTGGAGAGGCCTCCACGCCCCGCTCTGCCCATCCCCAGTGGTGTAGACGTGGGAATTGGCCTCATGTCTTGAGCTTCCGCTTCCTAGTCTAGAAAATGAGACAAATGCCTGTGGACATTTAAATACCCATGAAATAACCATTAGAGGTATTTAATTACTATTGTCAGCAGTAGTACATCCTCCACCATGGGCTTAATGTCTTATTTTGCCAATTTTTGGTCAGTTTTATTAAAATACATTTTGCGTATAACATGAATTAGTCAGCTTCACATCGCGATAACAAGATACCTGAGGCAATTCACTTATAAAGAAAAAAGGGTTATTTGGGGAACTCATGATTCTGGAAGTTCCAGCCCAAAATAGGGCAACCCCATTGCCTTGGGTCTCTTCATAGCAGAAGCACATGACAGAGCCAACATATCATCAGCCAAGTAGTAGAGAAACACTGAGAGAGTGGGGTTCCATTATTCCGTTAAAGGGCACATTCCCCAGAGATCTGAGAACCTCTCACCAGGATCCACCTCTCAAATGTTCCACCACCTCTCAATCGCACAACCCTTGGGACCAATCTTTTGGGGGACATTCAATATCCAAACTGTAACAACAAATGTTCCCACTTTCAAGCACACAATTTGATGATTCATGGTTTAACTGTCACGTGACCAGCATCACTGTCATGCTGCCAAGAGTTCTCTTCTGTGCCCTATGTGGTCACTCTCTGCCCTCTATCCCATGGCTCCTGGCAACCATGGATCTGCTTTCTATCAAGAGAATTTTACTTCTAGAATGTCATATAAACAGAATCATGCAGTGAAACTTGCTTCCTTCAATTCACAAAGTTCTTTTGTGATTTATCATGTCATTCATTCCTTTTCCTTACTGAGTAGTATTCCATTGTATGGACATACCACATTTTAAACCATTCAGCAACTGATGGTGATTTGAGTTCTTTCCAGTTTGGGGTTATTATCAATAAAGGGGCTATGAACATTCATCTACAGGTCTTTATATGGGCATGCTTTCATTTTTTTTTGAGTAAATATCTAGAAGTGGAATTGCTGGATCCCAAGTTCAGTGTATGCTCAACTTAATGAAAGAACTTAAAGATACCATTTTGCACTCTCACCTGCTGTGTGTGAGAGTTCAATGGCTCCACATCCTCACCTTCACTGGTATCCTCAGTCTTTTCAGTCCACTATAATCTCATGGGCATAAGGGGTATCTTGCTGTGATTTGAGTTATACCATAATGAGTGATGGTAGTTCTTTACATGTGCCCGCTTCCTAGCTCTTTATTTATTTATTTATTTATTTATTTATTTATTAATTTTTTGTGGGGTGAGTATCCATGCAGATATTCTGATTGTGCTCTACTTGGATTATTTTCTTAGGAATGAGGCAAAGCATTCTTCATCTATTTGATGGCAGGTGCTTTACTGAACATGCACACTTGTCTCAAGTCGACGGCTTCCCCTTTTCTTTAACATAAACATTTATAACTTTCATTCATTAATTAAGTGAACAAAAGTTAATAAAGTTAAGATATGCCATATATAAATACATATTAGATGAATAATATAAAAATATACAATTAAAATTTTTAAAACAGACCACACCTATGATTGTTTAGTGAAATGTGCCGTAATCTACATATAAACACTGAACATCCTCAAGGTCAACTTTTGTGGGTGAATTTCATGAAATGTGTAAGAGGTTATTTCCTCTTACAAATTTTTAAATAACGTGTTCAAAAGAGCAGAAAAGTATGTACCCAGTGGTGTTGTATTCTGCCATAAAGAAGAATGAAATGGTGGCATGAGCCAGTAAACGGATGGGACTGGAGAACATGGTGCTAAGTGAGATAAGCCAGACCCAGAAAGTCAAGGGTCGAGTGTTTGGTCTCCTATGCAGAAGTTATTCCAAAATTAAGAGAAAAATAAAAGGTGGGGAGGAGGGGGAGTCCCACGAAAACAGAAGAGAGACTGGTGGAGCAGAGGAAGGGGAGGAAGGGAGGAATGGCGGAATGAGATTGACCAAACTACCCTATGAACATATACGAACGTGCCGCAGTGAAGTTCACCTTAATGTGTGTCTACAGTGCATCAAGTTTTAAAAACTATCAAAATAGAAGGAAGACCAGTAGTGTGAAAAGGGGAACGGTGGATTGGAGGAGGGACAGGAAAGGGGAATACTTGGGACTGATACATGGAATACATATTCCATGCTTGTATAATGATGTCAAAAATGAACCCCAATATGATGTGTAACCATAATGCACTAATAAGAAAATTAAAAAGTAGTCTCCCACCAAAGGAATTTAAAATGTAGATAGCAGTAAAAAAAATTAAAAATATACTCCTGATTTCCTAACAACATTGATGAATATGTATTAGAGTGTTAAGTCAACTTTTTGGTTGCTGTGACCAAGAGACCCTGCATGAACAATGCAGAGGAGGAAACGTTTATTTTGGCTCATGGTTTTGGAGGTCTCAGTCCATAAACAGCCACTCCATAGCTCTGGGTCCAAGGTGAGGCAGGACATCACAGCAGAAGGGCATGGTAAAGGAAAGCAGCTCAGGATATGATAACAGAAAGCAGAGAGAGCTCTGCTCACCAGGGATAAATTATAAACCCCAGTGTCACGCCCCCAGTGACCTATTTCCTCCAGCCACAACTTACTGCCTCATTATCACCAAGATTAGATTTGTCTGTGATTAGATTACACCTCTCATTATCTTATTTCATCTTTGAACTTTCTTGCATTGTCTCACATGTGGGGCTTTTGGGGGACACCTCATGTCTGAACCATAATATTCTACACTGGTTCCCCAAAGCTCATGCCCATCTCCCAGTGCAAAACACATCGAGCCCATTTCCAAAACTCATGCCCATGCCCATCTCGATGCAAAATACATCGTGCCCATTTCCAACAGTCCCCATAGTCTTAACAGTTCCAGCATTATCCAAAAGCTGGGTCAAAGTTTTCAAGTGCAAAATCTCCTGAGACTCAAGGCAAACTCTCAGCATGACCCCCTGTACAAATGAAAAGCAGGTTACATATACCCAACATTGAATGGTGCAGAGTAAACATTTCCACTCCACAGAGGAGAAACAGAGGCATGGAAGGAAAGGATGGGACCAAACCAAGTTGGAGATTCAGCTCCACATCCAGCATCCAGGGTACATATGGCATCAGGATACTCTCTCCAAAGGGCTTGTGTAGCTCTGCCCTATACTTTTGCTGTCTCAGGCCGCGTGGCCCCTCTCTTGGCATGTTTGTTCTTGACTCCTGCAGCTTTCCTCAGTTACTGGCATCTCTTAATCTCAGGGATCACCACTGCAATTTTGGCTTCCTGCCTCACCCGCTCAGGGGCTGCCCACTGGGACTCTAACCCTACTACACTTCACTTGGCCTCCCAGGCCTTCCTTTTAAATCTCAGCAGAAGCCTCCATGAGCCCCCTAACTCCAGAATCCTGCGTTCCCACAGAACTAGCACCACATGATTGCTGCCCAAGTCTGCCATCATCTCAAGCAGTAGCCAAGCTGCTAGGGACCATGACTGCAGCAGCTTCCAAGTACCTGAGTAACTGAGCAAATCAAAACAACTCCCTAGGACCCCTCTGCAAGCAGGGTGTCCCATGGTCTCTTCTCAAAGAAATTTTTACTTTTACACCTTTGTGCCTGAGATGGGTGTGGTCTTGCCAATTCCTGAGATGTCCTCAAGTCATCTTTCCTATTATCGTTGGGCAAAGTACTTAGCATCTCTTTAGTAGCTGTAATTTTTTTTAACAACCACACTTTTCTTAATCCCAGTTTTACTTGAACTTTTCTGATCAAACTGCAAATTTTCAGATCATTTGCTTTGCTTTCTGCTCTGAATTATTACAGTAAACTTGACTAAAAGTTGCCTGCAATATCCATGCCACTGCCTGAATGTTGTGCTACCTTGAAATTTCCTGTCAGATTATT
This sequence comes from Sciurus vulgaris, assembly GCF_902686455.1. Classification (NCBI taxonomy): domain Eukaryota; kingdom Metazoa; phylum Chordata; class Mammalia; order Rodentia; family Sciuridae; genus Sciurus; species Sciurus vulgaris. The sequence goes on from NC_136468.1 coordinate 135,729,684, forward strand.
TAGTTCATCACCTGTAAATTTAAATAAATTAATATTTAAATTAAACATTTAATGTAGTAAAACAAACTAGATATCTAAATTTATTTAAATAAATGATACCCCCAAGAGGCATTTTTCATAGTGTATTTATGTTGTGTAAGCACTAAGTCTTTTACCTACTCTGTTCACTTTATATTGATCAGCTCTTGCCTCAAAGTGCTGCATAGCAAACCACTCCAAAATCAGTGATTCTAAACATCTATTGTGTATTCTTGCAGGTCTCAGTGTGGACTGCCACATAGCAGCATTGGGTTGAACTTGAAACTTCAAGCTCCAGACTGAAGATCAAGTTCAAATTTGTTCTATGTAGGTTGATTCTGGAGCCCACATTGAAGAGGCAGCAACCCTCTGGGATACATTTTCTTCATAAAATGACAGAAATTGAAAATTGTGGCTATTCTCCATCTGCATATTGAAACAGTTCAGGAATTCATAAACTTAGCGTGCTAGCAAGAGCGCTCTGGAAGGTAGGGTCACCAAACACAAGAGAGCATTTCCAAGAACATTTTTAGTCTCTGTTTACATCACATCTGCTAGCATTGCCTAAGCTAAATCAGTCACATGGTCAAGCCCAAAGTCAAGGAATGGAGACATGGACTCTGGCTCAGAAAGAATGAGCTGAAAAGTCCCATGGAGGGGAAACAAGCAAGGATAGAGACCGTGTGCTAATCATTCAACCTACCACTCAGTTTAGTCCTGAAAACTGAAGGACGTGTGCACTATTATTATTTCTGTTTTTCTGATAGGGAAACAGAGGCTGAGTCATGCAGGTTGTAATGGGCAGTTACACTTTTGGGCATCTCAACTCCAGATTCCAGCTCCTAACTGCTTTGTCATTGCTTGATAAAATGCTGCCCTACACAGAGGGAAAAAAAGCAACAGATTTGTCCTCCACAGACTATGGAATAGGTAGGCATACCATGTCTAGTAACGATGCCTCTGTCCATGGTTCTGAAATGGCTTTCACGCTGAGATGGCATTGTTCCTCTGGAAATTTATTTCAATCCAACACTCCTGCAATTCTAAACTCGGTGAAGGAAGACAGCAAGAAAGACATGTTCAAAAACAAGACACACAAATGCATACCAGTCAGTCTTCCCTTAGAAGACCGACCAGGAGATAGTTGACTCATTTGGACAAAACGTTCAAGTCATAGCAGCTTTCAGGGAAAAAAAAACCCACATGCAGGCATGACGAGAAAATCAAATAACGAAGGAAGAGCAGAAGGCGTGAGTGTTGAGTGGCACAGGGGCAGCGTGGGTGGCCACACAAGCAAACATGTTCTTGAGGGCAGGGAGTGGGTAAGCCGAGAACCACACAGATACAACATAATGGTTGTGCTGGCCTCGGTTAGTTATGCAAGCATCTTCCATGTTTCCTTTTTTATTTTGATGCAATTCTGTATCACGGAACAAGTTGGAACCACGACCAGTTCCGCTGTTTTTGTGGCTGGTTTCATGGTCACATCACAGTCCTCATGCATTTCTCAGTTACAAGCCTCTTGCCTCTCCACTCTGGTGTCACCAGCTCCTTGACCATCTCAGCCCAGTGCTCAGGTCTTATGCTCAACTGCACAGACATGAATGTGACCGTCTGAATCCTCCCTGTGTGGGGGCCATATTTGTAACCAGAAGTGTATCTGGTTACCAGCTAGCTGGCCCCAAGTCCTGAAAGCGCAGAATTTTTTGACAGCATGAACACTCAGGACTAACCCCCAAAACTGCATGGTCCAACCAGTGAAATGGAAGAAGCCACCTCCTGGAGATGGGGTCACATATTTAAAACATGGAGGATTCTCAGGAGTTCACCGTGAGATGATGTGAAAGTGTCCGAGTTCTTCCCTTCATCTTGTGACTTTACTCTGCTCTCCTGCTCTACTCTGGGTTTGGCCATGTGGCTTGGTTTGTTCACTGGGATGTGGCCAAATGTGACAGGCTGTGATCCGCACCTGGAAGACTGCTTGTACATTTAGGCTTGTGTGTCCACCGCCTCTGCTGGAGCAGGAGAGACAAGGAGAAAGATCGGTCACCCCGTCGCCCAAGCAGGTGCCCAGTCCAGTCCAGCCCACCACCAGCCATCCCCAGGTAGAGGAGAAAGCCCAGCCAAGGTCAGCAGAACCGCCTGGCTAGCCCACTGGGACAGGCCAGCAAACAGACCCTGACTGTCGTATGACTGAATTCCTGTGTTTGTTACATGGCATTATTATTGTAAAGGGGGTAACGTGGACACTGTCATCCTAGGGGTTTGAAAACAAGATTGCTCATGACTCCAGAGATCTGCAGATGTGTCCGGACGGAGGTGAATATGGAGTGGGTAGAGGGGTCTTGAGATTCCAACTTGGCTTAAACTAAAAGAGCTGTAATTCCATCTCTTTTGCATATTTAGGTCCTGTGCAGGGTTTCAAAATAATTCTTTGCCATTTCAGTTCAGAATCTTTTGGATGACAGGTAATAGAACATCTGACTCACAGTACTCTTCAAGAATAGTTTTAATAAGAAGACTAGAAATAGTTTCAGGCCCAATTCAGTGATTCAGCAGTGGCACCAAGGGCCCAGTCTCTCTCCCTCTCTTTCTCCTAGATTCTCTCTCTCCTCCTCCTCCTTCTCCTCCTCCTCCTCCTCTTCCTTCTTTTCTCATTCTGCTTGGTCTTTTGAATTCATGTTTGTTGCCTCATGGTCTCAAGAAGGCTGCCATAGCCTCAGACATCAATATCCACGGGACAAAGTGGGAAAGAAGTGGAGAGGGGCTGCAGGCCTGTTCTTCCTCCTCTTAGGCCTGACTTTTAATCAGAAGGCAAAATATATGTTCTCACCGCCATACCCTCCTCCAGTCGCTGCAGACGGCTGGCCAGAACGAGGTCGTGTGACTGCTGGTCGCCGCTGGGCTGACAACGAGAATACGGCCAGTCCTCCACAGGTTCCACGCAGAATCCACAGGTTCTGCGTCTGCACGTTCAAACGGCAGACTGGAAACATTCGGAAGAGTAACGTTGGTGCTGCTGTTACAGCAGGTGCGTGGCGTCCGGTGTTAAAAGGCACATAGATATGAGCCCAAGTGCACGGAGGGCTACACAGGCCATATGCAAAGCCCCTGCCACCTTCCCCAAGGGACTGCAGCCACCTAAGACTCGGGAGTCCTGGAACGATCCCCGTGCATGCAGAGGGATGGCTGTGAGCGGTCACCCGGGAGAGGAGGCGCCAGAGGCTGAAGGAGTCAAGGTTCAACCCCTGGGGGCCACCGCGTTGCAGCCCCGGACCTGACCGTGCGTCAGCCCTGGCTGCGGCCCGGCGTGGGGGGCTCTGGGATGGGCTGCCCTGCCCACCCCTGGCCCTCGGCTGCCAGTCACTGCAAGGACTGCTGCAGCTGCCAAGGTCAGGCCCTCTCTGGGGCAGCCCAGACCCGAGGACCAGCTGTTGCCAATCAAGAGGCCTGGGTGCCTCAGCCCCATGGGGGAAAAGCCCCAGGGGTCTACTGAGCCCGTCAGTGTCTACATCACAGTGTCACTTCTCCTGGCCCCATCCTTTCTGCTCCTGGCTTCCAGGGGCGTGGCTCCCAGGGCACGCTCCACCCGTAGCCCCCGCCAAAGAATAAGAATGCTGTGCGCTGAAATCCATCTGAGTTGGGTTCCCTGAAAAACCCGCTGGGAACAGGTAGGCAAATAAAAGTGTCCCTGTTATCACTTTTTTTGTTTTGTTTTGTACTGGGGATGAAACTCAGGGGTGCTTTGTCACTACATTACCCGCCAGGCCTTTTAATTGTTCATGTTCAGATAGGGTGGCACGAAGTTGCTAAAGCTGGCCTGAAATTTGTGATCCTCCTGCCTCGGCCTCCAGGATTATAGGCCCCACCCTGCCTGCTTCCTGCGTCACGTGATCAGTTTGCAGTCCAGTGGAGGAGCCCAGGGGCTGGCCAGACTGGGGGTGAACCTTTCTCCCACATCCTGGCCAACCTTTGTCGTTGCTCATGTCCTTGGTGACTGCCATTCTGACTCGGGGAGATGGACTCTCAGTGCAGTCTGGATTTGCATTTCTCTAATTGCTAGAGAGGTTGAACATGTTCTCCTATATTTGTTGACCATTCGTATTTCTTCTTCTGTGAAGTGCCTGTTCAGTTCCTTAGCCCATTTATTGATTGGGTTATTTGTGGGGATTTTTGGTGTGTGGTTTTTGAGTTCTTTGTGTATCATGGAGATGAAGGCTGTCTTTAAGGTGCATGTGGTAAAGATTTTTTTTTCCATTCCATAGGGTCTCTCTTCACATTCTTGATTGTTTCCTTTGCTGTGAAGGAGCTTTTTAGTATGATACCTTCCCGTTTATTGATTCTTGATTTTACTTCTTGTGCTTTAGGAGTCTTATTGAGGAATTCAGTTCCTAAGCCAACGTGATGGACAGTTGGGCCTACTTTTTTTTCCAATAGGTGCAGGGTCTCTGGTCTAATGCCTAGGTCCTTGATCCACCTTGAGTTGAGTTTTGTGCAGGGTGAGAGATTGCTGGTGGGAATGTAAATTGACACAACCACTCTGGAAAGCAGCGTGGAGATTCCTCAGAAAACTCGCAATGCAACCACCATTTGACCCAGCTATCCCACTCCTCAGTTTATCCCCAAAGGACTTAAAATCAGAATACTATAGTGACATGGCCACGTCAATGTTTATAGCAGTTCAATTCACAATAGCTAAGCTATGGAACCAACCTAGATGTCCTTCAACAGGTGAATGGATAAAGAAAATGTATATATACACATTGGAATATTACTCAGCCATAAAAAAGGATAAAATTATGGCATTTGCCAGTAAATGAATGTAACTGGAAACTCTCATGCTAAGTGAAATAAGTCAACCCCCGAAACCAAAGATTGAATGTTCTCTCTGATATGACGTTTGTTTGTTATTTCCACAATCTCAGAGAGCTGAAGTTAGCACACAATAAGGGGGTGCAGAATGGAAGTTCATTGAATTAGACAAAGGGTAATGAAAGGAAAAGGGGGTGGGGATAGAAAAGACAGTGGAATGAGTTGGTATAACTTTCCTGTGTTGTTCATATATGAATACATGACCAGTGAAACTCCACCCCATGTTCAACCACAAAAATAGGCTCCTAATCAGAAGAAGTTGTACTCCATGTATGTATAATACGTCAAAATACCTTCTAATGTCATGTAGATCGAAAAAGAACAAACAAATTTTTTTTAAATTTTTATGCAAAGGACCAGGTAGAAAATACTTCACCTTTTGCAAACATGAAGTCTGTCAAAACTACCCACCTCAAGTCGGGCACAGTGGTGCACACCTGTAATCTCAGTGGCTTAGGAGGCTGAGGCAGGAGGATTGAGAGTTCAAAGCCAGCCTTTGCAAAATAGAGACCCTAAGCAACAACTCAGTGAGACCCTGTCCCTAAATAAAATACAAAATAGGGCTAGGGATGTGGCTCTGTGGTCAAGTGCCCCTGAGTTCAGACCCTGGTACCCCCTCCCCTCACCAAAAAAAAAAAAAAAAAAACTATCCACCTCAGTCTTTGTAGCAGCAAAGCAGCTGGGGACAATATGTAAATGAGCAGGCGTGGCTGTGCACGAGGACCCCTTCATTCCCCCAAACAGGCTGCAGCCCACAGGGGAGTAAACTGAACCCTAGGAGGAAAAAACTAACAGCTTCTAATGACCAAACCATGCTATTTGGTGGGCTTTTAAAAATAAATTATCATATACAATATCCGGTTAAATGGCTCAATGAAAACCCAAGTGGAACACTTCGTAAGAGTCCCTGGACATAGGACGGGCTTAAATTATAATCATCACAAGTGCTTATTGAACATTAAAATGGACAGGTGTTGTTTTATTTCTCCCTTAGTCCTAGAACCAGCAACCAGGCTCCAACCTACTGCCCTGCTCAGATACCATGATAGTGAGGTTTTCTGTAGGATGTCCTTCCTGAGTCAGGGCTTTGTACACACAGCCACACCCCGTCATGTCTCAGGACACATACCTGATCCAAGGGACAGTCTAGTCTCCAGAAAAGCTTGGGTCCCCTAATCCCAGAGGACTACCCCTCACTAGAAGGAGTCATGGAAAGTCACAGCTTCCCAAGGGAACAATTTCACATACGGGAAGAAGATGAATATTCAGGAATATTTTTATATAAGAAAATATTTTTATTTAAGAAAAGGCTCCAATACTGCATAGTGCCACATGCCAAATCACTACGAAAGTTTAAAATAAAATAAGGGAATTTCAATAAAATCTCCCGCCCAGGCTACAAGCACACCTTGTAGTGCTAAATGCCTGGGGGATACCTATTCCCCATCCTGCTGGGCTTTTGAGCTAGCAGAGGGCAGTTAAGAAGGCAGGCTGTGGTATGGGGTGGAAGTGGCTGCCTTCAGCGCAATTCTGTCCGTTCACTGACTCCTACTTAAGATCTGGCCCTGGGTCCATGCCCACCAACATGCCCCGGGAGTTGATTAGACCCCCACCATCTCAGACCCCGCCCCCGACGCTGGAGTCAGAATCTGCATCGTAACAAGATCCCCAGGCGACGTGCCTCTCAGCCATCCCGCCTGCCCACAATTTCTCCTTCTCAAGTTTGGGTCGCCCCTGGTCCACCTGTGAGTGCAAAGTCTAGAGGTCCTTTTGCAGCAGGAAGAAGTCAGTCTTCCTTGGATCCAATGGGAGCCCTTCCCTTTTGCCCGCCCTAATTCTCAAACTAGCCAATCGCGTAGAGGGAAACCCCGACCACCTCCAATCAGAGCAAGGGGCGGTGCTGCGCTGGGTTCCCCATATAAGCAGGCAGACCTCCCGCCCCAGGGCTTGCGAGCCAGTCTCTTTTGGTGCCCCTTCTGCCAGAAGTGGAGTCTGGCTTCGCCCACCCACTTTTTCGAGCACGTGTTTGATTGCTTGGGGGCACCTCGGTATTTCTAATGAACCACCGTCTGGATTTTTTTCAAGAGAGACCATAGTCACCAGCTGTCATTTGAGCATGTCGCAATGGTTGTTTAAATAGTAGTATTCATTTCTCCCTGTGCCGGTGTCGAGGAAAAGCCAGTACATTTCAAGTTTGGTACTATCCGTGGTTTCTAAGCGTCCACTGAGGAGGGACAACTGTACATGGAGCTCCAGGAAATGCAGCCCCAACCAACTCGTATTCCTTCTTCAAGTCCCACTGCCTCTGGAAAGCCATCCCTGGCCCCTCAGGCTGTGTTAGGTGACCCTCCGCCCCTGATGGGGGCTCCCTGCTTACTGGCTGGGACTCCAGCTGGAGTTTGGCTTCCAACTGGCTTATCCGTGGCTGCCAGTTTGGGAGATCTATTTGGAGGTGGGCAATTTGCTAGCATTTACTCCCCACACTAAACCTACAGATGGAGACCAGCAGCATCACCTTCCACTGTGAGAGAAACCAAGGTCCAGAGGAGTGAATGAGTGGCTTAGGATGAGCAGGAAACAGGCAGGGCCAGGACTTGGACCTTTGATCAGAAACCTAAGCCAGTGGGTTGAACCATTTGTCAGAAGCACCCAGTGAAGGAGGGCAGGGGAGAGAAACCACCAACCCGTGTATCTCTGTATAAGATGTGGACAGAACGACTCAGGGCACAATGTATTCAGCAGGAAGCAGTGCCGGGGGCAGATGTCCTGTGAGGTCGGAGGAAACAGAAAATCTGCCATCTCTAAGAGTCCTTTTTATCCAGTTCCTCTGTGGTTTGTGGTCCCCAAGCCAAACCTCCCCTTAATCCAATTAAAATGGACCTGTTTATGCTTTTCGCTCTGTATTTGGTTCGTTAAAAATGTGCAAATTACCCAGAGGTCCCTGCATCCCCTGAACCAAAAGGCATCAATAAAACTATTAAGTTAAATCCAATTAAATGCAGCTGCTGGAGCCTGAATGTGGTGGAGCAGAACAGAAGCGGGAGAGGGGAGGGCAGGAGCTTGCGGGGGACAGAGACGGTCTGCTGGCCTGGCTCCTCTCCAGCGCTGCCTGCACGTGGGTGGGAGGTGAGCAAGACGAACCCCAAGTTACCACGTGCCAGACGGCAGCCCGGAATCGATCCTTTCCTTATAGCAGTAGCCCTGCAAGGTGGCCACCATCAGACCCATTTTGCAGAAGGAACAACTTAGGGTTAGAGAAGCGGAGCCATTTTCCCGCATCCAGGTGTGGCAGGATTTGACCCTCTGCTTGGACCCTTGGAATGCCAGAATTTACAGGGTCCTGAGAAGCCGTCTGGCCAAGAGCAAAACTCTGAAGACACCCACCTGAGATCCACACCCATAAAATGCACCCAGCCACGCGGCCCCCCCGGGGATCCAGGAGGAATCAATGAAGGGTCTCATCTCAAGAGCCGCCCACACACGGTCTGTGTTACACCCCGACATTCACACAACTGGTAAAAACCATCTTCTCCTTCTCTTGCTGTTTTTCAGAAGGGAAGCGGAGACGCAGAAAAGGAGTGTATACCCAAGGTTGATCCCAGGACATGTATCTTGCCTTGGGGTCTAGCATCCCACCTCAGATCCATGCTGCCCCTCCATGTTGCAGATGAGGAAACTGAGGCCCAAAGTGTAGAAGCGACTGGCCCAGGCTCACTGAGTTCAGTGCTGAACCAGTGTCCTCGGCAGCCAGTGCCCTGGACACTGCTGTTCCTCAGCTGTGTGGCTTGGGCATAAGGCTTGACCTCTCTGAGCCCCTGATTTCTTCTCTTTGAAAATGGGGCTGCTTAAGGCCAGGCGTGGTGGTGCACACTTTTAATCCCAGGAACTCCAGAGGCTGAGGCAGGAGGCTTGCAAGTTCGAAACCAGCCTCAGCAACTTAGCAAGGTCCTAAGCAACTTAAGACCCTGTCTCAAAATAGAAAAATAAAAAGGGTTAGGGGTGCGGCTCAGTGGCTAAGTTCTGGGTTCAATCTCTGCTATAAAATAAAATACAAAACAAAAAAAAAAAAATTGGGGCTGATCACTCCTTCACACTGAATGTTTGGAATGGGGTGTCATCAGGCAGGTGAAGCCCTGTGCAAGCCAGAAACTGCTGCTGCAGAGCCGCTTCTAACAGCACCACACAGAGAGTTCGAGGGTCTGCGGGGCATCTGTTCTCGCCATCTCCAAAGGCCCTGGGATGGGTTTTAATCCCTGGCAACCCTGAGACCCAGGAGACCCAGAGATGCTGGAGGAAGAACAGATGCCCAGGACCCCAGGCAATACAAATCCATTGCACACACATTAGGAACCTCGGGGCCTCGCCGGAAGCACCAGCGTTTCCATGGAGCTTCTCCAACCCCATCCCTGGCCACCCTGGGGTTCTCAGACATCTAGGACGCAGCTCCACATAAGTGAGCAGAAAATCAGGTGTCACCGTACACAGGAGGCTGAGGACAGCTCTCTGTGCTGCCCCAGGTGAGCCGCCGGAAGTTACTAGAAGCTGGGCCCCACTCCCGTCCCTGAGTCAGGTCACCAGCCAAGTCACCTTGGGCAAACCACGTCTCCTCCCTGAGCTTCCATTTCCTCCTCTGTAAAATGTGGGAAAAAGATATGATTCATGGTTGAGGTGTCATTAAAAATGGTCTTAATAATGCTCACTAGGAATTTGTCATTCCAGTTTTTAAGATCAGAGTTGGCCCTGCTGTCCTTTCTACCATCTGAGGAAAGGGGGCTGCCCCACGGCAGTGCCATCTTGGAAGCCGAGAGCAGCCCTCACCACACCCCAGCCCTGCCTTATCAGGGACTTCCCAGTCTCTGGAACTGTGACATGTACATCTGTCCTCTATAAACCGCCAAGTCTCAGGCATTTTGTTCTAGCAGCACAAACTGGCCAACACAAAGCCTGCTGGGAAAAGCACTGAGAATCAAGATCTGACTGTGACCAGTTGGACCTTCTGGTAATTATGAGGACACTCCTGTGGTTAGCAACCCAAGGACAGGACTGTCATCCAGCTGTCCCCAAGAGTCCACGTGCATGGGAAGCAAATTGGGTCTGTTACCTAAGAGGAAGAAGGATGTGATGTTCTCCTGATGAGAACTGGACTGTTCAGCAGGGCTCTCGTCTCCAGGGACGATTTCCCAACTTTTATTTACTTATTAATTATTGGCAGTACTAGGGACGGAACCAGGGCCTTGCTCATGTTCGGCAAGCGCTCGGCCACTGGGCCACACCCCCAGGCCTTTTTAACTCTTTTTAATGCACTTGGGCGGCGCCTGGAAGACCCAGCTCCCAGAGTCTGCCAGAGCAAGAAGCCAAACACCTCCGTCTGTCACTCCAAGGCTTCTGGCCAGATGAGAAGGGAGGAGTATGATGGATGAGGAGGAAAAGCCGCTTCTTTTCCAGAACCAGGGGTGTGAGAAAGGGAGAGGGACCCCGCAGCAGCAGGAGAGGGGACCAGCCAGTGTGTTGGTTTCTTGCTCCTCTCACGACTCTGTTCTGGGGCCCCCAGGTCACGGCCCCACCTCCCACAGCTAGGGTGTCAACGTGTAAGTTCCCTTTATTTATTTTTTTCTTTAGTTTTCTTTGGGGTAGGGGGAGGAGGGGGATGCAATTCAACCCATGACACAGCTAAAACTTAATTTTTGTTTTGTTTCTCTGCCACCATGGGATAGGGGCTTGGGGTCAGTGATGAGAAGGACCAGATCAGCTGTCAAGGAAGAAATGGCACACTCCTCGCCTACCCAGTCATAGCAAGCATTACATGTGCAGCCCAGGCAGGTCGTTTGAGCAGATTTGAGCAGCTTCCTGAATTGGTGGCCGGGATTAGGCGTGGCCCCCAGAACAACAAAGCACACACAGTATTGTAAAGTAAAAAGAAGGAGGGGGAGGGGGAGAAGGAGGGGGAGGGGGAGAAGGAGGGGGAGAAGGAGGGGGAGGGGGAGGAGGAGGAGAAGGAGAGAGAAGGAGAAGGAAGGAGACCCTTCAGACAGCAGGAGTCAGCAGCTCCTTAAGCGCCTGACGTTCTCGAGCTCCACGTTCTCGAGCTCTGGAGCAAACCGTGCCCATGGACAATTTTGCCGGATCCTCACACAACCCCACGAGGCATTTCTAGTACATTCTGAGGCACAGGGAGCGAACATCAACTGCCCGATCAGGCCCGATGCCAGAGCATGGCTGTGGGCCATCGCCACCCTCCCGTCCCCTCTCTCAAGCCAGCCAGCCTCCAAAAGCCTCAGAAAAGTACTCACTGCTGTCAGCGAGGGACCGGGGCCGAGGCTGGGCTCGTGGGCAGGAAGTCCAGGTCAGTTGGCTCTGCAGGCCTCCCAGGAGCTTCAGAAGCTCCACTCCGTTGGAGCAAGGACTCCCTTGGGGAGCCACTATGTCATCATCTTAAAATTTACTGGAAAAGAAATCACCTAAATGTCCACCAATAGTTTTTTTTTTTTTTAATTATTATATTTGCTGTTTTTAGATACACACGACAGGAGAGTGTACTTTGACATATATACATGGAGTGTGACTTATCCTAATTCGGACCCCATTCTTGTGGTCACACGGGACGTGGCGTTTCACTGGTCGTGTATTCATATATGAACACAGGAAAGTTCTGGCCCACTCATTCCACTGTCTTTCCTGTTCCCATCCCCCTCCCTTCCCTTCATTCCCCTTTGTCTCACCAATAAACCTCTATCCTCCCCTCCTTGTGCATCAGCATCCACACATCAGAAGGAACATTCAACCTTTGGTTTTTTGGGACTGGTTTATTTCACTTAGCATGATGTTCTCTAGTTCCATCCATTTACCAGGAAATACCATCATTTCATTCTTCTTTATGGCTGAGTAATATTCCATTGTGTATCTATACCACATTTCCTTTATCTATTCATCTGTCAAAGGGCATCTAAGTTAGTTACCGATCAAGTTTTGACTAAATAAATCATGGCACCTCACCGAGGTCCACTATGTAGTCACGTGAGTCATCAAGGCTGTCCTGAGGAACACTTAGTGACCTGATTAATGAATAACAATGTTGTAGAACAGAATATATACATTTTTTGGCTAGATAGATATTAAAAGATGTAGACACACAGAGGAGACCCTAGATTCTAAATGAAAATGATAATAGTGGTCATTGATTTCTGGTTGATCCCTGGAACTATCGGTAATTTTCCTTTGATTTTTACTTTCTTTTGCTTATTCATATATTCTATTTTTTCTTTTTCTTTTTTTTCTTTTTTTTTTTTTTGCCAAAGATCTGCATTACTTAATATAAAAGACAGAAGGAGATCATTCTTGTCAGAAGGTAGACTTCTAACTAGGGAAGGAACAGATTCTCTTTAATTTGGGGACACTGTGCCTCCCCTCTGATGGTCTGTTTCCTTATAACAATGAGGTGAATCCAGCCTGATTCCTTAGGGCACCTCCTGTCTTCTCCGTGGGGACACCACCCCGGCCTACCCTCAACTGCTTTCCTTGGACCTTGGGAGTGGAGCCCTCCTCTTATTGAATGGTCACCCCTCTCCCCATGGGACCCAGGGATGGATCCTGATTGGTGTAAGCCAGTCTCCTCTCCTTCACTGTGATTGGTGGAACCGCAGCCATGTGACCCAGATCTGACCAAAGAGATGTGAGGGGAGGGGAGCTCCGCTGGGAGCTCCTGGGAGAGACTTCCCTGCGACCTTCTTAAGGGAACAGTCTCCCTTTCTGCTTGGTACCACCGGTGGCTGCAACATCAACACTGCAGAAGCCACCTTTGGACCAGGAGAGATGTATCTTGGGGACAAAGTCTGTTCTCTGAAGGTGACAGGGTAGGAAATGCTCTGGTGTCAAGGAGGCACCAGAGGGAATGGGCTTTGCTTATGGCCTCTGCCATCTTGATCGCTTCTGTTACTTGCAGCCCAAAGCACCCTAATTGATACGATCTGATTTCTTTCCTATCTTGCTTGGTTTACTTCAAAGTGCGAGTCCAAAGGCAGATGTTAACTGTCACGCACGGGTTTGCAGGACTTTTATTCATGCCGTTTATGTCCCCAGCCTTTGAATGCATGCTGGTTGTCCGTTTCTCTGCTTCTCAACTTCCACGGATCAGCGTATCTGAACCAAAATGTGGGGGAAAGACGGAGTCACTGAAGCAAACTGGAAAATGGAATCATAGGCCTGGGGAAGTCTCAGTTCCTGCTTTGTCCCATAGAAGATCCCGGGAGGGGCTGGACTAGACAGACCACAGGCCCTTCATCTCCCACCTGTTGAGGTTAAGCCAGGGGTTTCCAAAGGTCTGGCTGTACCCCCGGAGATCTGCAGCCAGGGACTAGCCAAGGTTCATAGTAGCACAGCATGTCGGCAGGAGCCAGAAGTCACAAACCAGAGACGGTTTGATTCCAATAAATTTAAAAAGCCAAGTGTTCCTAGATGGAGAGTGGAAGAGGGTCGGGGAAGACACATCTCATTCTCTAGTCGCCCTTCGACCTGCCTCTGTTTCTGCATTTTTTACCTTTAGCAGCCATTCATGTGGGTTCAGCGCCCTGTCTCTGGCTGTTCTCTCCAAGGAGGGAAAGAGCCGTCAAATCAGATCCCTTGCCTATTTTGAGAACCTTGGGGTGGGGGGCAGAGGTTGACGGGTGCCTCTGGGACCCCAGACTCTGCCTCCACTCTGCTCTTTTTCTAGCCACGTGTGAGTCTTCCCTCTGACGGTAACCGACGGCCTCTCTCTGTTCTGTACTAATTCTTCAGTATCTGTGTTACTGAACTCGGGAAGTAGAATGTGCAGGAAAGAGAAGAAGTCACGTGGACGTGGGTTCGAATCCCAGCTCTGCCGCCGGCCGAGTGGTTGTAAGATTCATGGAGGAGGAGGCTGCGGCCGAGGCTAGCTTGTCGCCAGCACAGGGCAGAGCGCGCCAAACGGAAGGATGGAGGCCTGTGGAAACTCGCCTGATCCCTGGACGCACAGTGGTTTTACCCTCCAGGCTTCTAATGGAGATGACACGGGATGACGCAGGTGGAATGGCCTATGGCCACTTGTCACAATGCCTAAAATCTCATCCCAAGTCAGTGCTTCCCAGGGAGACATCAGTGGCCTGGGCCATCAACCAGGAGCCCACAGGCCGCAGGCCGAGGCTGAGAGTCCCCTTGCCCAACGCCCCGGCCGTGTCCCTGCTCCACAGCATGGACATCTGGAGGCAAACTGGAAGCTGCTTCAGTCACCCAGATGCTTGCTCCAAGGACGCCAAACGTCTGCGTCACGGAGACCAGGGCCAAGGTGGCCCTGGGTCTGCCTCTGCCAGAGTTAGTTCTCCGGGCTCCAGGATCACAGGTGTCCAGGACACTCAAGTATCTGGATGTGCTCTTTGTCATACATCATCTGTCCCCAGCGCAAGCCTGATGCCCAGTCGGTTCCTTTATCCATAATTTCTAAGCAAAGGGGTCGTAAACACAGGAAGTCTGTGGTCACTGTCATGCCAGCCAGACTCGTAACACAACCCTGCTCCGGAAGGAACGGCAGAACAATAGGAGGAGCGGGGGACACATCTGGTTCCTTTATTTCCAGGCAGCGGGGAAAGGAAAAGGCCAGGGGAGGTTGATGTCCCGAATGGAAACCTCCTCCGTCCGATTGCTCCCAGTTGTGCAAGGGAGAAATCAAAACCCCTCCACTCCAAACCAAGTGCCCCAGGCCTCAGTTTCCTTCTCTGCGAAATGGGGAGAAATCACACCCTCCCCAGCCTTCATCCATAGAGGAAAAAAAGTAGAAGTCCTTTGGAAATGGTGTATATTTTTTCTTTTTTTAAAATACATTTCTTGTTAGATACATGACGAAGAGTGTATTTCAACATATATATACATGGAGTATAACTGCCCATTTTTGTGATTGTACAGGGTGTGGAGTTTCACTGGTCATATATTCATAGCTGAGCATAGGAAAGTTCTGTCCAATTCACTCCACTGCCTTGCCTACTCCCCTCCCCCTCCCTTCCCTTCATTCCCCCTTGTCTAATCCAATGAAATGCTATACTCCAACCCCTCCCCCACTTATTGTGTGTCAGCATCCACATTTCAGAGACAACATTCGACCTTTGTTTTTGGGGATTGGCTTATTTCACTTAGCATGATCCATCCATTTACTAGCAAATGTCATAAAGTTGTTATTTTTTATGGCTGAATAATATTCCATTGTGTAAATATGTATATATCAGTTTCTTTAGCCATTCATCTGTTGAAGGGTACTAAGTTGGTTCCACAGTTTATTGTGATTTGAGCTGCTATGAACATTGATGTGGCTGCGTCACTGTAGTATGCTGATTTTAAGTCCTTTGGGCATAAACTGAGGAGTGGGATAACTGGGTCAAAAGGTGGTTCCATTCCAAGTTTTCTGAGGAATCTCCACACTGCTTTTCAGAATGTCTACACCAATTTGCAGTCCCACCAGCAATGTATGAGTGTACCTTTTCCCCCACATCCTGCTGATTTATTGTTACTTGCATTTTTGATAATTGCCACTCGACTGGAGCGAGATGGAATCTCAGTGTAGTTTTAATTTGCGTTTCTCTAGTTGCTGGAGATGTCGAACATTTTTTTGCTCTGTTTGTTCATCATTCGTGAGTGGAAAGGGTACTTTGTGACAGTGATTTGCCATGGTCCTTGAAGGTGATGGCGATAAAATAACGTCAGCTTCTGATCATTTCTTCACTCAACAGAAAATTGTGAGCAGCTTTTTCAAGCTCAGCTCTGCTCTGGGCGCTGGGGATACAGAGAGATGGACAGGTCCTTGCCCTGAAGGAGCCGGCCACCCGGTGGGGGGGCAGCTAAATGCAGAAAGAAGTAAAGCGATCCGACAGCGGTGAGCGCTATAGAGGAAAGAGAACGGGGATCTGCTGGAGAGAGGGACCGGGCACCTTAGCCTGGCCTCTCTGACCCCGGACCGAAGGAGGCGGAGGAAACAGCCATGCGCAGTTAGGATGGAAGAGCAGCGGCAGCCAGTGTGTAGGCGGGGGTGGGAAGCACCTCTGTACCCTTGTTTAGCTGTTCTGTTCGATTCCCTTCGGTTGGCTGGAGGGTCGCCTGGCTGCAGCCCACCGAGGTGAAGGTGGAGCAGGAGGTGGTGGCCCATCCTTTGGTTTTCCACAGTGGAGGCCGATCCGGAGTGGGGGAGGGGCAAAAGTGACTGTGCGGAGGGGGCGTGCGGGTTGCACCACCAGATGAACAAGAGCCAAGCACTGAGATGGGGCGTCTCCTTTAACTCCCCGCCCCCGCCGCCCCGCGAGCTGCAAATTCTGCTCAGACCCATTGCACAGATGAGAAAACTGAGGCTCGGGGTGTCGAATGAGCTCATGGGAGGTCTCCAGCTGATGTAGAGTAGACCGGAGCTCAGACGGTGTGACTCCTGAGCCTACCTGCCCCTGTCACAGCCATCAAAGGCCCTCTGAGCTGGGGTGAGGCAGGGCAAGGCTGGGGTCGCCCTGGGATAGGCCCTGGAGGGCTGGGTCCTTCTCGGGATTCTGCCTCTTTGGGCAGACTCTGCCGGGACCACTCCCCTCGGAGGATTCTCTCCAACCAAGGACAAGGCTCCCAGACCTGGTTCTCTCCCACTGCCAATTGGCCAGGGTGCCTGAGAAGGTGGGAAGTCCTTTCTGCAGATGCCACCAATTATTTTATTTTTTAAAAGACTTTTACCAAGGCAGGACTCACTGCTGTGAAGTGCATTCACCTGAGGTGCACAGAGAAATGGACTTTTCCGTGAGGACGCCCGGGGAACCATGCCAGCTCAAGACACACCCTTGCCCACGTCCGGGGCAAACCATGAAGGCAGAGTTCGTGCCCCAAATACATCACGTCCCTGCCCTGCAGTGACTTTGGCCAAGATCTGCTTCCCTTCCAGCCAGGATTCTGCTGGAAGCTCCCGGGCAGCTCGCAGCTCCTGGCCAGCCGCCCTTCAGGACAGATCAGCAGGGAAGTCCCTGGGGACAAACTGAGACCTTGGCCAATGCCAGGTTCCGAGTGACTTGCAGGAGCCTTTGCCACACTTCCAGCAGAGGTCAGAGGCAGGAGGTCCCCAAATTAGCTGCACCCCCACTTCATGTCACCATCTGTGAGCTGGGAGACAGGAAGGGAGGGACATAATAAAGCAGTGTGACAAGCCCACCCAGACACCCTTTCCTTCCCGCCAAGGACAAAGCAGTCCCTCAGATGGCCCCTCCTCAAAGTTTGACACCAGAGAAGGAAGTTCAGCGGGTCATCCTCCCTCCAGAGAGGAGTCTCTTCAGGGGTCAGTTTTGTGTCTGCAAGTCACGTGGGGAACCGGCAAGAGTTTTTTGAGACAAACGGGACTGGGATCCCAGCTTGATCACTCACGAGCTGTGTAGCCTCAGGCAGGTCACTTCACCTCTCTGAGCCTCAACTTCTCCATCTGTATATGGAGACAGCAATTGCCCTACCCCAAAGGTGGCTGTCAGGATTCAATGAAATAATGAGCCAAAAGGGGTCGCCCCCCACCTGAACGTGCCAGATTCATATCAGCTGTTACTATGATGTTGTCACTCAAGTGTTACAGACCCGAGCTCCTTCCTGCCCTCATGGACTCTGCCCCTGTCCCCACCTGTCCTAGGACCAGGAATCTAGGTCAGTTACTGACTGACCTGGGAGTATCCCCATCCTCGGGAGAAGGCACTTCTGGAGGATTCCCCCAAGACAGAAGCGGAGGTGATGCGCCAGGCTAAAGCCCAGTCCAGGCAACTTGAAATCTTGTCTGTGCAAATCCCCAGCAGCACCACCCGCAATGTGCGTTAATACGCCTCCGCTCCTCTTAGGTTAATCTATGTATTATTTATAGGGCTTTATTATGAGCTCAGAGGGCTCCCCGAGGAATGTAATTTGCGCTGGGAGGTAAATCTGAATCATATTTACTATTAATTTCTGTCAATAAAGCAAAGCAAGGAGACCTCAGTGTAGCGGAAATGGGCTCGAGTTGGTTTCCCACTAACCGCTCCCCTGAGGAAGCCGGGCAGCTTCTCAGTATCTCCCAGATCGATCGTCCTCTTCTCTGGGGCTCCACCCTCACTTCCCCAGCCCGGGGACCGTCCCTGCTCAGCTGGGGCCCCTGGGCTCCGCTGCCTCTCCCGCCCGCTTTGCTGGGTCCTCTCCACCGAGCAGGACGAGCAGGCCGTGCCCCGTGCGCTCAGGGCGGAGGCCGCCCGCCCTCGGTCCTGCCTCCACCCTGCCCACACAGAGTGCCTGTCCCTTGGGCCCCTGGAACCTCTGTGGCCTCCCCCAGCCCCTCCCCAGGAGCACCCCTTCCCGACGCCCACCCTCCCTCCCCTGGCAACTCCAGTGCATCCTCCCCAGGGAGCGTCCTTGGCTCCGGAATGGGGTCGGGTCCTTGTAGTCGCACTCCGCGGTGGGTTTTCTGCCCCGGGAGGCGTTGCTTTGGTTGGTTTGAAGGGTGAGCGGTCTCTCCCACTAGCGGCCGAGGAGATGGTGAGGACAGAGTGGCTATATCCTTCCTGCATGCCCGGTGCCTCCCGGGCTCCCAGCAAGGAGCAGGCAGTGGACGCACTGAGACTGGAGGGTGGGTGGACGCTGGGGGATGGGGTGTGTGGGTGGACGCTGGGGGGGCTGCGGATGGGGATGGATCCTGGGTTGCTCCGAGCGGTGCTGAAGAGCGCAGGCCTGCGCGCAGGAGGCCTGGCGGTTCCGCCCACCCGCCAGGTCTCGCTAGGGACTGAGCATCCTTCCTATGCTTGGTTGCTAGAAAACTAAGTGATGAGAATTTTTCTTTTTCAAAATGTGGACTCCTTGAAGTCCACAGTTTTTGGAATGGTCGTTTGGGAATGTCCCCTGAAAAGAGCCGGGACACTTTGGGCAGGTGGCTTGGCCTCTCTAGGCCTCAGCTGCTATTCCACAGGGTGAACAGGAGAGGCTGTGACAGAAACTTCCAGGACGACTTCGCCCTCTGGCTTCCGTCTCTTTCTTCAGGGGAGGCTTTGTCCCCTGGGGAGCAGGCCAGCAGAGCCTGCTGAGTTAGCTCAGGGTGGGAGGAGTGACTTTCTGGTTCCTCCCTTGTCCCGAATGCCACCCCAGCAGCCCCTGTCCCCCCGGGGGTCCACGGCCCTGGGAGTCGGGCACCCCGACTCAGCAACACGACCTGACAGGGAGGAAGCAGAGAGGTGGCCAGGGCAGGGCCTGGGGACCCTGGCTCAGTCCACCCAGGCCAAGCTCCAGCTGCATTTGAGGATCCAGGGCAGCTGGGGCGACCTCAGGGCCCTGGCCTATTAAAGTGGGAAAGATTGGGGTTGGTCACCATGAACCCTGTCCCCTCCCTCCTGCCCAGCCTGGCTCCTCACCCCCACCAGCGTGGCCTCGGGCATCGGCTTTGCCCACACTCCTCCTTCCATTGGCCCTTCTGAAACGGGGGGCCGTGATCTCTGCGCATCCTCCCTGGACGGGGCTCCCTGGAGCGCCAACCCTGGCTCCTGAGGGGGCGTGACCAGCTGGCCCTAGGCACCCGGTCACCCAGCACGAGCCATTTATGCACTTGCCCAGCCTCGCTGGGTGGGCTGGAGTCGCTCCTCTTCTTCGTCCCCCTCCTCTCCTCCCGCTCTCCGCTGCCTCCTCTTCTCTTTCTCCCCTCGCCCCTCCTTCTCCCGCCCACCCAAGGACTGACGCACAGGAGCTCAGACAGCAGCCCTGGTTCCAGCCCGGCCGCGGCCTCCCTAGCTTGGCCCGGCAAGCGCCCTATCTGCGTGACCCAGGTGGCTGGTCACCCACAGGGCCAGTCCTGGGCTTGGAGGCGTCTCCTGACACATGGTAGGTGCTTAACCAATGCCAGACGCCTTTCGTCCCCGCGTCCCTGGACCCGCCTGACCCAAGAGGCAGCCCTGAGACCGCTTGCTAGGTCCTGGCCCAGAGAGAAGGTGTCAGGCCCTGGGCGTGTTGGTTTCCCGTGGGCCGACCCCAGAGCACGTCACCAACCGCAGAGATCACGGATACACGGAGAGATGGCATTACATCCCTGACAGAGCAGGGACGCTGGTGTGGCAACCAGAGAGAGGGAGGCCCCGCTCCAGGGCCGACAGCGGGTCTGAGTCACACGCTCCGGTTTATCAGCTTTTCCAATGACAGCACCGATCCTGGCTCCGCCGCCTGGCCAGGCCTGCTCCGCAGCCCAGAAGGGGCACTGTCCCTATAGCCAGGAGGCCGGAGTGAGATGACTGCCTCTGTGGCACAGACCCCCACCACCGAGGGAACCTGGGGAGGGGACGGCATCTTTAAAGCTCCCTTTCGCTCTCAGAGGACAAGTTCCAACTCCTGGAAGCAACTGGAGGCCCAGCTGGGGTGGATTCAGAACCACCTCGTCAGCCTCCAGACCCAACAAGGACGGAACGGTGTGTCCCTCAGGAAGTTGATTCCAAACAGCCCGCAGCTCGGGCACGGGCCCAGCGCGAGCTGGACAGAACATCTGTCCGCTGCATCTTGGAGAACTGGCTTGACCACGAGGAGATTCGGAGGAGGACAGAATGCAGACAGGGGGCCAAGGGGCTTCCGTCCAACAGGAGGCTGCCTCCCGCCAGGCCGCTCCCGCCTGCTCTCTCTGCAGTCCTGGGGCCGGCGGACTGAGGATGGGAGCCACAGGGCCGGGGTGCTGATGGGCATCCAGGAAGCTGGAGGCCAAGTGCCTTTTCTTTGCCATTTTGGGTCATTTTGAAAAGCTTCTTAAAGGTCATTGAGATGTTCACATTGATCTGCTAAAAAGATCAACAGTCACGCTCAAAACCTCACCTCTTGCCGGGCGTGGCAGCGCACGCCTCTGCTCCCAGCTAACGGGGCCGAGGCAGGGGAGTACAAGGTCGAGGCCAGCCTCAGCAATTTAGCGAGACTCTGTCTCAAGATACAAAATAAAACAAACAAAAAAACGAAAAAGCTCTGGAGATGTAGCTCAGTGGTAAAGCGCCCCTGGGTTCGATCCCCAGGACCACCCGGTGCCAAAAGACCCCCCACGCCTCCAGTTCCTTCCTGACTCTGCAGCCTCCTTGGAAGAAAGCAAACCGAGGTTCAGAGCCAGTCTCCAGCGAACTAGCTGGGTGGCCTTGGGCAAGCGACTTAACCTCTCTGAGCTGCAGATTCCTCCTATGTAAAAGGGAAATAATCACTGTACCTAACTCAGGATCGCTGTGAGGAATGAGTATGGCACCAAAGTGCTTAACGTGAAAAGTGAGAAGTGAGCGCAGGCCAGGGTGTTAGTCTGGAATCTTCTCAGTAGATAAATTCTCCGTAGGGGACGCCCCTGGAGGCAGGCAGGGCTGGGGCAGATCTTATCTCTGCTGCTGAGTAGCTGTGCCTGACTTTGGGTGAGCGGCTTCCTTCCTCAGAGCCTCAGCTTCGTTATTTGTCAATGGGACGTGTCACTTGCAGGATGAAGAAAGCCAGGCCACGAGGAACTGCTTGCCTGGCTCTGGGGACACGGTTCAGGAAGGTGGGTTCCAGCCTAGCAGCCAAGTCCCCCCGCTCCGACTGGTGGCCGCTTCCCAACGCTGTGTGTGGGACAGTCCCCAGCAGGGCCGAGCCCCCGCCCTCCACCTGTTTCCCTCTGAGCGTCTCCAGCCAGAGCTGAGATGGGTGGGGCTGCCCACCAGACCCACCCCCCGGGGAGCAAATGCCAGGGGCCGGCACCCTGCGCCCAGAAGCCCGTGGCTGAAGGCACCGGCGCCCCGTGTCGCTCTAGGGCGAGCTTCTCCGCGCCCACACCTTTGCAGGGTCTTTACCTTTTCTGTTCTTTTCCCAGACCCCAAGCCCTGCCTGCAGGCTCCCTGGTCTTGACCTTGCAAAGACCAAGCCCTCAGGACCTGGTCTCCATCTCCTCAACTCGTCTGAAAGTCAAGTTCACGGTCCTGGGCGTCTGTGGGCTGCTAGGTCACCTTCCTGTGCCTTTCCACGTGCCTGACCCAAGGGGCGGCTGGAGGGCCGGGGTTTTCAGGGGACAGAGTGTCAGCTGTCTTACACTGGGTCTTCCCTGACCTCTCCTGCTCACACCAGGGGCTTTGGAGAGTATCCACGGTATTTCCGGGGTGCCCAGCAGGCAGCTGAATACCACAATCTTGTGCCAATCTCATTTCATGGCAGTGCTTTTGAGAATCCTTCCTTGGCTGCTCTGAGCCGGTCAAGGCTGGTCTCCCGTGGGGTTCAGAATACCAGTCCAAGGTCCATGTGAGACATGGCTGGCTCCGGCCACCATGCCACCTGGAGAAAGGGGTTCCGCAGCCCTTTCCAGCTCAAAATATGGTTCAGCCCCACGCAAACGCAGCGAGTATCACGGGGGTGCAGTAAAGAGGCGCCTGCCCCGGTCTTCAGAAGCCACATCCCGGGCACCCCAGGCTGGGAGTGCCCATTGCAGGTTCCTCTCGGGCCGGGCTCAAAGCATGCTGGTCTCCCTCTCGTTCATGGAAGTCCTCTCGTTGATGGATGACATTTTGGTGAAGCTGCGGTGGCTAGGGTAGGAGGAGTGGCCAGTGTCCTCGCTCAGAGCGTTGACCAGGCGCGAGAAGAGCGTCACCTTGAACTTCTTGAAGTCCTGACCCATGAAGACGTAGAGAATGGGATTCATGCAACTGTTGGCGGTGGCGATGGCGTTGGCCAGGGGCATGCCCAGCCTGAAGACCCAGCCAGGCACGGCGGCGTGGCGGAGTTCCAGCAGGTAGAGAGCGTGGTAGGGACACCAGCAGAGGAAGAAGGTGATGATGATGGTCACAATAATTTTGAAGGGCTTTTTGGTCTTGGCCAGGCGGTTGCGCTGTAGCTTGCAGACGATGGTGAGGTAGCAGGCCGTGATGATGAGGACAGGGACCAGGAAGCCACACAGGAAGCGGGTGACGGTCACCACCACGTGTCTGCTGAACCCCACGGGGTCCAGGCGGGAGTGAGCCGGCCAGGGGGACGAGCTGGCCGTGGACAGGCTGAAGTTATTGAAGCAGGATATCTTCCCGTTGACGGTGGCCGTGTCCCGGAAGACGAGGGACGGGGAGCTCAAGAAGAAAGCCAGGACCCAGATAGCCACGCAGGCCGCGGAGGCCAGCCGGACGCTGCGGTGGTTCTGGGACCAGACGGGAAGCAGCACGGAGACGCAGCGATCGAAGCTGATGGCGGTCAGCAGGAAGACGCTGGTGTACATGTTGTGGACCAGCAGGAAGCTGCTGATCTTGCACATGGCCGTGCCGAACACCCAGTGGTAGTCCATGGCGGCGTAGGCGATGTGCACGGGCAGGAAGGCGTTGAACAGGAAGTCCGCCACGGCCAGGTTGAGGAACCAGACGGCGTTCACCGTCTTCTTCATCTTGCAGGTGGCGATGACGATCACCAGGCCGTTGCCCAGGATCCCGAGGAGGCAGACGACGCTGTAGACCACCACCAGGACTATCCTAGCCACCCTGGCTTCCGGCGGGGACAGCTCCTCCAGAACCAGGATGGAGTCCAGATCGTCGGGGTACTCGTCCTCGTAGCTCGAGGAGTTGTAGGGGTCCCCATCCTCCATCCTCTGCAAGGGAAGAGAGGAGCCATCAGGGAAGCCGCAGGACAGCTGGCCGCGAGGGGCTGACCAGCGGTGCCCTGGCTCCGTGCCAGGCCACTTCCCGCTCTGCGGTTTGATTCGCCCCGCAGACACCTCTCCCGCGCCTGGATCCTCACGACCACTCGCGTGAGGAACTGAGCCACAGACCGCTTGGGTCCGTTGCCCAAGGTCAGAAAGCTGGAGAGGGGCAAAGCTGTCCTTCAAACCCAAGTTTCAGGGTCTCCCTGCTGACGATCATGTCTTCTGCCTCTCTGGGATCCTCTCCTCTCCCACCGTCTAGCGGGGGAGGAGGAAATATTCGCCAAAAAGTCCCTGAGATAATGGGGATATGGCGTCCCAGGGGAGAGACGCGTGGCACCGTGAACTTGGTTCCAGCCGGGCTCCCGGAACCCAGGGCACAGCCCAGCTGGCAGCCGCCCCCTGCTCCCAGCCTGGCCCGGGGCCGCTGGTCTCCCTCACAGACCCGAGTTTGGACCACGGGAGTCCCTCACCGTTCACTGCTGCGGTGTCCAACGGGGGTCCCCCGTCCGTCGGGGACAGCTCCCGCGCGCAGCTGGAGACCCTTCAGGGAAGAGGGAGGCAGCAGGAGGATCCAGGTCTGAGGAAGAGAGGATGGAGCCAGCTCAGAGCCAGAAATCGGGGTCCCCTGTTGCTGTTCCCACCTGACAGCGGAGGCAGCGGAAGTTTGGAGTCTGAGTAGTACTCAGCCAAGGTCACCGGGCTGGGACGAGGTGGAGCCCCCGCAGGGAGATCAAGGGCTCCGCCCAGAGCAGCTCACTGCAGTAGCCATTGTCCCAACCCCTCCGCTCCCCCAGCACCTCTGAAGATGGAGCCCAAGACAGGGGCCGGGGAAAGGGAGGTGCGGAGGAGAGAGCACAGTGGCCCCGCACAAGCCCCGCCTGGGAGGGACGCAGAGAACACCCCTCCAGGCAGTGCTGGCACCAAGAAGACAGACAGGAAGCGCCAGGTCACCTGAGGTGTGCCCAGAGCTTTGCTTCCCTCCTGCCAGGTAGTCCTGGGCCTCTTCCACACAGGTGTGTTGCTCTTGTTTTAAGAGATGAGGAAACAGAGGTTCAGAGAGGAGGAACCAAGCCCCAAAGCCCACCCAGCTGGGAAGCGGCCCAGGTGGTATTTGAACCTTGCACGTGACGTTGCCTCCAAGGACGCTGCCTCCGAGACCTCCCGAGCCCGCGAGCTCCTCAGAGGCTGGTCAGATGAGAATACCCGCTTCGCACCACGGGATAAAGGCCAGCAGGGTGCAGTCCCACACAGATGTCATCCCGGCAGCTCGGGAGGCTGAGGCGGGAGGATCACAAGTTCAAGGCCAGCCTCAACAATTTAGCGAGGCCCTACGCAACTCAGGGAGACCCTGTCTCTAAATAAAACATAAAGCAGGCTGGGGCTGTGGCCCAGTGGTTAAGCGCCCCTGGGTTCAATCTGGGAGCTGGCACAGAGCAAGCCCTCAGTGAGGCGGGGTGGCAGCCCCAGGTGCACAGCAGATGAGCAGAGCGGGAAGCCAGGGCTCAGCCCCGCTGGAGGCCACATCCCTCCACTGCCTGGCCCTCCCGTCGTGACACACTGGGTCCAAAGCAGACCCTGGAGCCGGGCAGGAATGTCCCTGGAAGCTT
This sequence comes from Sciurus vulgaris, assembly GCF_902686455.1. Classification (NCBI taxonomy): domain Eukaryota; kingdom Metazoa; phylum Chordata; class Mammalia; order Rodentia; family Sciuridae; genus Sciurus; species Sciurus vulgaris. The sequence continues at coordinate 135,754,791 of NC_136468.1, forward strand.
CACTATAAGTAAGGCCAGCTTTCCTGTGTATGACTTTGCCACTGGTCCTTATGGACTTGAGGTTCTGTTTTATTCCATGAAAGTCATCCTGTGCTTTCACTAAATAAAAGCAATTGGAAAAGTCCCATCGAGGACTCTGAGATCAAGGGGTTCAGAATTTGAACTTCCATGTTTCCGCCCTCTGCAGGGTAGCCCAGGGCGTCCACCAAGTGTCCCCAAAGGTGCTGGAATTGGAACAGACAGGACGCGGAGCTGCCCTCTCCTGACTGGGCTTGATGGCCACTGGGGTGACATGCTGAGCCGACAGGCACCCCGCCTGGCTGAGCCCTCAACCCAGGTGCCGCCACTCAAAGCCCAGGAGGGGCTACCGTGACTCCAGGAGGTGAGGACCCCGGCCGCGCGTGCAGACAGCGGGTGGGAAGCTGGTGGGAAGCGCGAACCATCGTGTCGCCCTGCCCTGAAATTGTGACCTGTCCACGTCACTGGCCACCCCCAGGGCAGGGCCTTGAGGAAGAAATGGCCCTGTCCAGATTCCCTGTGCTGGCCTCTCAAGGAACACAACATGGCTGGCATCCCTTCCCACGGAAGTTCACAGGTACAAGGCGGAAAGATGCCGCTGGACCAGGGCCTGTCTCCAGGGCCGCGGGGAGCACGGAGGAGGGACGCAACCCAGCCTGGGAGCCCGAGGCTTCCTGGGGCAGGTGGGCTGGGGTTTGAAGGACCAGTGTCCTCTGATGGGACAGGCCTCCCTTTCTCACAACCGTCAGCCACCCAAGCGCCTCGTCCTTGCAGGTGGCCTGAATCATCTCTGAGTTCCTTGTCACACTCGATGTCAGGCACACGCTGCACAAATCGCCGTTATCCTGAATGGCGGGGCCCAGGGATGAGGTGTTTGGCACACAAGTAACATTTCAGTTCATTGTATTCCACAATCGGGAAGCTCACGAATAAAAAAAAAAATCTGTGACTAAATACACTTACTATGTGCGAACACATAGTTCACACTTATTTGGGTGCTCACTTTATGTCAGACGCTGCGAGACTCCGTGCCAGGCTCCCCACAGCCCCGCAAGGATAACTCCAGTTTGCGGACGAGGCAACTGAGGTTCAGAGAGGTGAAGCCACTTGCCTGAGGTCACACAGCTGGGAGGTCTGCCTCCAGAATCTGACTCCTAAGGATCCCAGGTGAAAAGGCTCAGATGCCCCCTGCTCCCCTGAAGGGTTAGCAGCCCCCCCCATCCCACCTACCCCCGAGCCCAAGCCCGGACCCTCCTCACATTCCTCATGCCCTCACAGGGCTGCCCTCTCTGAGCCGCCTCCCCTCATCTTTTGCCCACCATGCTGTGTAATTCCTGGTCAGCGATGCTACTGTTTCCTCCCTTGTGGGTCCTTCACAAAGCCTCCTGCCCCAGGAGAAATGCCTGGGTCACTTCCTGGTCAAAGTCCACACTGTTTCCCCTGAGGACCCAGCTGCTTCCTCTTTCTTAATAACCCCAGACCTGCAATGATCACTGTTCCCTTTTCCATGTGGCTACAAGGAAGCTCAGAGTCCCCTTTGCAGGTCAAAAGCAGCGAGTCCCTCAGCTCTGCTGGTCCGCAGGCCTCTGCCTGGGATTTGGTTGTCCTGGGTCTGCGTCAGATCATACTTTCCACTGGTTTTAGTTCCTTGCCATACGTGATTGATGGGCTGCACACAAGAGCCCGACACGCCTGAGTCCACTCGATGGCATCCGCTCGGGCATCCCGGGAGCGGCATTGTGTCACTTGCACGGAAGCGAAGCCAATGTCACACGGTCAGCCAGGGGCAGATTCGCCTGCAGGTGGCTCTGACTGGCACCTTTGCTCTTAACCACATTGATTTCTAGAAAGCCGAGCACCTTGTCCTGTGTCAGGTCACGTCCCTCTGGTGCTGCAGGTCCCCAGCCCTACCCTCCAGGGACACCTTTCTTGTTGCTCCACCCTCTTGAGCCTCTCAAGGAACCCACCCTCCCCCAATGTGGGGACACTCTGGCTCAGGTCTGGAACACAGGTCAGGGGAGGGGAGTCACTGGCCAGCATCCGCATCGTCTGTCACAGCCAGGCTGACAGGACGTCAGCGTGACCCCCCGCCCGGATGCGCGGGTCGGTTCCGGCCACCCCATTGGTGGCCGTTTGTTACAGCAGCCTTAGGGGGTGAACACGCTCCCCTTCCTGGCTCCCCCCCATGTCTGCTCACCTCTGTGTCACGTGGCACTTAGGTGACCATGGCCAGCCGAGACCTCTGACCAGATCACAGGACGTCTGGGTCTTTTTCTGCTCCAGGTCCTGGGACCAGAACAATGGTGGGCACCAACCGGTTTCCGTGCGGTCTTGTTTAATTTTTCTGACATGATCCACTACCGCACCACCAGCATGGTGGCCGCAGGGTGGTGGACGCATCCAGGGAAGCCCTGGACTCTGCCCCTGAGGCTCCAGGGAGCAGGGCCGCTTGTGACCTCCCCTCAGGCTCAGGGCTTGGAAATCACACAGGGTCACTTCTGCCCTCTTCTTTTTATAAATCTTTACAGACAAAGAAGGAATGCAAAAACAGGGGGGCCTGTCACCCCATCGTCCCCCACGGTCATCTTACATAACCCTGGACCATCGTCTGGCAGGTGGATGGGTGGAGGGATGGACGACTTTAATCATATGCCAACGGAGGTCCTCGCCCCACCGCCCTGGACTCGCCTCCACACCCCCCCCCCCCCGCCAGCCCCATGACCTTGAGCCCGTCATTTAACCTTCAGAAGCCTCCACGTCAGTGCCGTGAGCGGAGCGAAGGGCCCCCTCCAGGGCCGCTCAAGGACTGCCTGTCGTCAGCGGTGACCGTTCCTGGCTCGGGCGCTGCCGGGCACGAGGAGAGCTGCCACTGGCATTTAACGAAGCACTTCCTGGGCCACCAACCACCAGCTGGTGTCACACACCTGTCACCCAGGAGCCCTGCAGTGTCCCAACTGATCCACTTCCAGCTGGGGACACAGATGCTCAGGGAGGCCAAAAACGTGCTCTGGAGCGTTTTGCACGCCGCCGACACTGTTATCTCTCTCCTTGGTGGCGGCCTTGACTGTCCTCCGTGTCCACCAGGCCTCCCTGGCCTCGCTCTCTCCAGCCTCCAGGCCTCTCCCTCTGCTGCCGACCACGTCCTGTGCACGGCTTCTCCCAAGGCCACCCGCACACCAAGGGCCTGACACCCCGTCACTTCTGGTCGAGGCCCAGCCCAATGCCCCGCACACAGTGAGCACTTCATAAGCGCACACTTACGATTACCAGCATCCCCACTTATTAGGCACTGACTGTGTGAAGGGCGCCCAACCTTGTCACAGACTGACCCACGTACGGCTCCTGCTCTGCAGAGGGGGCCGGTACCCTCCGGCCCATTTCACAGATGAGGAAACCGAGGCTTCGGAAACGCGACGCCTAAGGAAGGCCGATGTCCTTGTCACTGGTGTCCGTCGGGGCACCGGAGGATCCGGCCCACCATCCTCTGACTTTGGTAGCGCAAAGGCCGTCCGCATCCACAGCATCCAGACTCGGACTCCGAGGCCTGGTCTTCTCCCAGGCGGGTGCTGCTCCGTCACTCACAGACGCCAGGCATGGCGGCAGCCACAGCTCCCAGCCGGTCCCGGATCCCGAGGCCGGCTCAGCGGAGCAAATGCCTTCTCGACCTGGAATGCTCTGAGCTCAGAATGAGCACGAGCCCGTCAAAGATCAAGGAGCGCGTGCCTCGCAACCCACGGTTCCTCCCGATTGATCCTGCTCTGCTCCCAAGCCTCCCGCCAGAACCGCCCTGCAGCCTCACCGACCCGGGCTCAGGTCCCTGGGCTCCCACACACACACCCCACAGAGAGAGACACACACAGACACACACAGACACACAGAGACACACACACACACACACACACACACACATAGACACACACATAGACACACACACACAGACACACACACACATACACAGACACACACATAGACACACACACACACCACAGACACACACACACACATAGACACACACATAGACACACACACACAGACACACACACACACAGACACACACACACATACACAGACACACACACACACACACAGACACACACACATAGACACACACACAGACACACACACACACCCACAGACACACACACACATACACAGACACAGCTCTGACTCCAGTGCGGGAAGATGTTTATAATCCCCAAACCCAAGAAGAAACGCCCTCCTGCCAGAAGACACGACCCCCACGGGAAAGTGGGGACATGTCAGGACGAGGCAGCGTCCAGGCGGGCACCTCCCAAGCCCAGGCGTAGGACAAACCCACGATCAGAGAACTGCCAAGGACAAGCACGAGATCCGCAGCCCGACCAGGCCGCAGCGAGAGCTAGGAAGCCGGAGACACCCCGGCCACCAGGAGGGCGCGCAGGCACCGGCCACGCACCAGCTCCCCGCGGCCCCGGAGTGAACGTCCAGGCAGCTCCCCGCGGCCCCGAACTCAGAGCCGCGCGCTCACGCTCATGGCTGGCAGAGGGGTGCCCTCCGCTCCCTCCGGAAGCAAACCCTGCGTGGGGATTCCTGCAAACAGGATGCATCAAGGAAGCCATCGGGGCGCGGAGAGGAAGGACCGGGACGAGGCCAGGCTGGGGCCGCACCCTGCAGAGGCCCACGGAGGTGGCCTTGGCTCAGGCCCACAAGCGCCCTGGGAACCGGGCAGCCGCATCCCAGGAGGCGGGAGGCAGACGTCCTTCCACCCGTACTGGGCAGTCCTGAGGTCGTCTGCCCAGACGGTGGCAGGTGCCAGCTGTCTGGAGCAAGCGTCCACAGGAGGCCGTGCGTGAACACAGTCCCCAAGGGCCCAGGACTCGCCAGCAGGACACAGATGCCTCTGCCCGGGGATGCTGGAAGCCCGAGAGCCCATCCTGGTGGAGGGGACAGGCGAGTGGTGTGAGTGTCCACCCCGGGATGTTGTGCCACTGCCCAGAGTCCTCCTGAGAGCCGCAGGGTGACGGGGCTCCAGCGCCCGAGAGCAGGACGCAGGCTGGAGACATGGGGACGCAGAGTGCATGCATGTTCTGCAAGAACCCGGCCAGAGGACAAGGCGCAGAGTGTCCTGTGGGAGGGGACAGTGCAGAGATGGGGCTACAACCAGGGGACACGGGGGCAGGGGGTGGACCAGCGTGGACACTCCTGGAGGCTGCGAGGGAGACCAGTGTGACCAGGTCAAAGTGCCCTCCTCCCGAGAGTCAGAAAGGCCCCGAAACAGCAAGCACCCGCTTCCCTGCCTGGGGTTCAGAGCCTGGCGGGGCCGCACCGGGCAGGCGCAGGGCCAGGCAAGCCCACGCGGGCCCACCCCCCGCGGTCTCCTCTGCTGGGCAGAGGTGGACTTGGACCTGGACGAGCCAACGGAAGTCACAGCGACTGCTCAGCCAGAGGCGTCTGGGAGGTGGCCTGGCCCCAGGACCTCCTCAGCTGGGGACAGGAGGCCAGCAGGCCATGTCTTGACCACAACCCCACCACAGGACCCCTGCGAGGACAGAGCGCGGCTGTCCTTGGTTCCTCTCCACGTGGAGAACAGAGACCTCAGGCAGGTCGCACTGGCTTCCTTCTTACTGAGCAAGCAGGCCTGTGGCGCCCCATGTTCCAGCCCCCGTCCCAGAACTCATAGGAGAGGAAGCTGAGCCTCAGACAGCACAGGACGCGTCCTCCTCTGGACAGAGGTGGGGGCTCAAGGTGGGCCCGGGCCGGCTTTCAAACTCGGAGCCTGGGGACCTGCCCTCTCCTCCTGGGCCTCCGCTCCTTCCAGGCCCTTCAAGAGCAAGAGCAACCCACAGGACTTGGCGTCTGCCTCCTACGGAGCGGCCAAGGGGGCTGACGGGTCCAGCCCCTCTGATCTTCCTCCACGGCCTCTGCCTCCATTTTGTGGCCCAGAGGGCAGCCGAGGCCCTTCTGAGGTGGACGTGTCCATCCAGCCCTCCTGAATGGACAGGGCCGCGGGCGCTGGCGTGGGTGCCGGGACACTGCGGCCCTTGGGGGAACTGGCCTCAGCTCAGCTTGGCCCTAGCGCCATCAGGTCACTTGGAGGGACCCCAGGTTACCAAGCCGGGATACGGGAACCGCGGCCTGCCTGGGCCACCCCTTAGCAGCTGCCTGGTCAGCGTGAACCAGCTTCCCGTGAACCCTGGGGCCCGTCCCCTCCGCCTCTCACTGCTGGCCTGTCCCCGTGGGCTCAGGGATGCTTGGCATCTGCTTCTCCCTCCCGTGCCCCTCCCTGGGCATCTGCAGGGGCCTTGTCCCCTGCTGGCTATCTTCCCACCTCTGGGTCGCTCCCCGTCTCTCTCCCCTTGGCCTCCCCCAGTCTGGCCCTCTCAGCCTCTGCCCTCTCTCCAATCCGCACCCCTCCGTGCCTCGGCCCCCTCCCCTCCTGGCTGAGCGGCTCTGGGCCCCTCACCTGCCGCTCCCCCACTCACCTGCTCGCCGGCCAGCCCAGCAGTCCGCTCAGCCTGGGGCTCTCCCTTTGCCGTGTGCGGCTACCCTGCCCAGGCGGCAGGCCCCAGGCCAAATACAAGGCCTTATCAGGGCCGTGGGCGTGGGAGCCCATCAGGAGCCTGGAAGCTCTTCACTCTGCGAATGGCCTTGTTTGGCCTGGCTCCTGTCCCCTCTCCCACTTCCCCACCGCCCTCCCCAACAGTCCAGCTGGGCGGCCCAGATGCCTCTCCCCTGATTGTCTTGGCCTCCAAAAGGCTTTGGGGAGCTGGGAAGCTCCTCAGAGGAGGTCTTACGTCGCAGCCGAGGAAACTGAGGCTCCCCCAGAGGGGGTGTGGCCCTCCCTCAGCCACACAGAAGAGAGTTGTGGTCCACTGTGCGGGGCGGGCCCCAGAGCCTAGAGCTAACCGTGCCTGCACCCCACCTGCCAGGCAGCTGTAGGTCGGGATGTCTGCCTGCTGCTGCTGTTCCCTGGCTGGTCCCCTCGCCCATGGCCCACCCTCCAGGGTAGAGGGCAGGGGCCTCCTGGCTCCCCCAGATGGCTCCACGGCCTCAGTCCCTGGACCCTAGGCTGGGGCGAGTTCCAACCTGGAACCCGGACAGCCCGGCAGATGTTCCAGCCACAGGTCTGGCCGCCAGCCCCGGGACAGAATTAGCTCTTCCTCCACGGTCTCACGCCCACGTGCAGGAGCTCACACTGAGTCACCCAGCGGAGCCCGACAGGCCGCCCCACATTTTCCTGGGCTGGGAAGGGGACGTGTTTGAGCTTAGGACCTGAGGATGGGGTCTCGGGGGCCAGGAGACCCCAAGAAACCTCTGCAGCTCTGAGCACTGCTGCAGGGAGACTCCCCAGGAGCGCGCCACTCCTTGGGGGCCAAAACATCTTCTCACTGGGGCCTCAGCTCCAGGGCCACTGCCCTTCCTGCCCCGTGCCCTGCGGGCAGACCTGGCTGCAAAACCCCAAGAGGCTCCTGGCCTTCGGACCTCCAGTTGGAGCCTCCGCTCTGGGCCAGAAGAGAGCGCAGGAAGGCGCCCATGGCTTAGCCACAGATGCCCTCTCTGGGCCCAGCGGCCACGCCCTCCCCCGCCCCTCAGCCTAGGGAGGAACGTCCTCCTCGCTGTGGCTGGACCCGGACTCCTGGCCTTCTCTTCTCCTGGACACCCTGCAAGCCTCCTCGACGGAGTGGGTGGCCCGTCTCCCGCCAGCACCCCGACTGGGAGACGGGCGTCCCGTGCTCCTCCACACACACCTCCACGTCCATCCGTTCCAGTCCAGCTTGTCCCCTGAATAGACCCCACACCCATCACTTTGGCTCACCTGTAGAGCCACTGGAGGCTCCTAACCGGTCTCTTACGCTGCCGGGTCTGGTTAAACGTCCCTCAAGAGCCCACGTGTTAAAGGCCTGGTCACCAGCTTGTTGGCACTGTGAAGAGGTGGCATCTGTTGGAAAGCAGTGAGGCCACTGGGACCTGCCCTGGAGGGGACCTCAGCCACTTCTTTTCTCTCTTGGCTCCCCAGCCACCAGGAGGTGATCGGTTTCCTCCTCCACACTCTCCCACGGACCCAGGATCCATGGGCCCACTGCCCATGGACTGAAACCAAAACCCAGCCAAAAGAAACCTTTCTTCTTTTCAAGTTGCTTTATGTCAGGTATTTATTGCAGTAACAGGAAGCTGACTATCATAGATCTTTCTAAAATGCAAACCACATCAGGTCACCCCCTGGCTAAAATCCCTGCCTACCTTAGTACTGAGCTAAGGCTTGACCCCAGCCCCAGAACAACCCCTAAGTCAGCAGCAGGTTCGATGGGTCCAGGTGAGTACAGACACCTCTTCCAAAACCAGCCCCAGTATGGCCCTGGAGATCAGCTGCCCGTGCAGCCATCTCCCCAGAGTCATTCGGAGCCACAAAAGGCCTCCAGAGCAAGCATGTGGATGGATGTGTCTCCAGGCCAGAGAGCCACTCCAGACCCCAACCATGAGCCCAGCACTAAGCACTAGGCATTATCTCAAGCACCCAGGGTTTGTACAAAGTCGCCAGGCAGACGGCTCACTCTTCTCCCCATAAACACTGCCCCCGGCCTGGGAGTGGCCTGTGAACAGATTTCCTCCCTGGCTTACATCCGCTGGACCGGGCGGCCCAGCCTGTGTTCAGCTAATCCCCCGGAGTCCGCCGGGGTCCACACCTGCAATCCACCCCCAGGTGTGCACGCGCTGCATCTGGAAGGAGGGTGGGGACGCTGGCTGTGCCCCCGGGGCTGGGGCTGGAGGCTGGCATCTGAGGGGCCCCTGGGTACCCCTGAGAAGCCACCCCACCCCATGTGCCCACCTTCAGTGCCGACGGCCAGCCTGCATCCGCTACCACTCCAGAAAAACCGCCTCTCTTCCCTGGCACCTTCAGGGACCTGGGTGGCAGAGAAGGAAACTGCCCAGCCAGTGCCCAAAGAGCGAGAGGGTGGGAACCCAGGCACGCCGACCCCTGGAGTTTCTGCCTTGGCGTGAGCCCCAGAGGCTCATGCTGACGCGGTGGCTGGACCCCCGGTCGGCAGGATTCACTGTGAGTAGTAACCACCATACCCGCCCCAGTTTACTGAGCACCTACTATGTTCAGGCATCAGCTCATTCAAAGCTCCTGGCCATCTTACAGCCATTCTAGAGTTGGGAAGAGGGAGGACCCATGAGGTTGAGAATCTTCCCAAGGTCACCTGGCTAACCAGGAACGGAGGCGGAATTTGAACCCAGGTTGAGAATTCAGAATCTCGTGCTCTTTCTTTTATACTTCACAGGCCGTACTTAGCAAATGGGCCTGGAAATACTGCTGACTCCTTGGAACCTCAATTTCTACATCTATAAAACAAGGAGGTTGGAGTTGATGATCTAAATCTCCCTTCCAGCTTTAAAAGATCCCATCGTTGAATGGACCAAGTGTCTGTTCTCAGCTTGGTGTTGGGTTGGCGGGGATCAGGGGACAATAAAAACATAACATGATTTGGCTCCATGCTGTGTGACCCTGGGCGAATTGCTTTGCCTCTCTGAGCTGTTGTTGAATTGCCCATGGAATAGCCATAATAAAACCGTCCTTGCGGGGAGAGATCTGGATGGAGGGATCTTTTGGGACCCTTGCAGCTCTAAAACCCCTCAGAGGGTCAAGGTTCGTTTACAACCCATCCTCCCCCAACTACCCCATGAGCAAGGTTGGAGTCCTTGCTGACCACAGCAGTTTCTGTAAAGCATTTTGACACTTTATTGAAGTCCCCCGGTAGGAGCCAGGCTGCCATCCTGCCACTCTCCACACAGGGCATTAAAGCTTAGCAAGGACGTGTCCCTGACTGGGTGGTCTCAGCCCCCTTGCACCTGTCCACACCCGTTTCCATTTCCGGGATATCCGAATCACCTGGCAGACCCTGCAGGGCAGGACAATGGCCGGGGAGGTGTCCCTGGAAAACCAGCCAGGCCTCTGTCGGGTCTGAAATGATTCCAATACCCTTCATGTCGCAGATGAGGAGACTGAGATCCCAGCAGACTGAGTGATTTTCCTTAAAGTCACCCAGAAAGCGAGCGAGTGGGCAGAATGCGAGCTTCCAGCTGGACTTCCGGCTTCTCCTCCTCTGGAATCCTTGCTCGGAGTTAGGTTTTCATCCGGCTCTGGCACTTCCTGGCTGTGTGACCTTGTGCAAGTGACTTGGCCTCTCTGGGCCTCAGGCTCCTGCTCTCTAGCCTCCATCTCAGGGAGTCCTGAGGAACAATAAAACAAGGCTGGTGACCTGCTGGCCGTGGCCCCGGTCCCTGTGCTGGCACTGCAGGAAGGAGCAGCAGTCACAGGGTAAAGGTCTCGTGTGTTTCCAACACGCCTCGGTGGAGTCTGCTGTTCCAGGTCCAGGGAGAACTTGGCAGGGCCCAGGCCCCTTCCAGGCCTGATCACATCTGGCCAAAGCGTCCTCACTTGGGCCTCTCGCTGGCCGCCCGACAGAGGCCACCTTGTTCCCAAGGTCCACGGCCCCATCAGGGCAGGAAGCCGGCTCGGCAGGGGCCCGGGGGCCGAGCAGGGTCTGGCTCCTCCGCCCGGGAGAGGGGAGGACAGAGACTCCATTGGAGGCTGCCCGGCTTCCGTCATGACAGCCTGGACGCCAGGCTGGGCTCCAGGGCCAGCGATTCCTCCTTACCACCCTCCAACCCTCCCGTCCCCTCTCCTCCCGCCTTCCAGGAAAGGGACAAGAAACCGAGCAAGTCCGTGCGTTCAGATGTCCGCTGCAAAAGCCACTAGTGGGCACCTTCTAAGTGCCACCTCCTTGCCAGACGCTATGGAGGTGAGGTGACCCGTCCCTGCCCTCCCTTGGACGCGGGTGCAGGACCAAAGGACGGCATGGTCAGGGCTGTGCCATGTCACCTAAGGTCCAGGCTTCCAGCAAACTGGCCATCCCGGACCCATGTCGCAGACGGGGTGGGTGACCAGTCCCTGTCCCTCTGGACTGTCCCCTAGCTCTAGGGCAATCAGTTGAGGGCGGTTCCCACCGGCCCTGGGCCTCCAGTGTGGCGGAAGAGCAGCGCCGTGAGGAGAGACGGACAGAGGGACAGACGGACAGAGGGACGGAGGGACGGGCTCCCTCGCTCAGCGGAGAGTGCGTCTGGGAGTCGGTGAAGTCGCCTGTGTGTGAGCCACTTGGGCTCCCGCCTTCCATGGGCTCAAGCAAGTGGCCCCAGTGGCTGGGAGATCCGCAGAGGCTTCCGGGAGGAGGAGGCATCTGTGCCGAGCTGGGAGATGAAGCAGCGGAGGGCGGAGGGCCCCGACCCCGGAAAGTGTGGCCGGGGCGCGCGGGGTGGCGGGGGACCACGGGAGACACGCAGAGGAGAGGAGGGGTCCAGAGTGACACTCCTACCAACGGATCCTGAGGGTTTCCGCTCCCGACCCCGGCGGCCGATGGGGAAGCCCCTCCCGCCGGAGTCCGGGAGGCTGCAGGTGAGATCTGGTCACCAAGCAGTGCCGGCTCCCCATCCTGGGCCTCCCTGACACTGGGCCTCCCGCATGGGGACGGCGGAGGTGCAGGGCAGGCGGCGCCAGGGGCCACCTCACCAGGAGGTCTGCAAGGTCCATCCTGAGACAGGAGGAAGCAAGTCCCAAGACCCCGGCAGACGCGCCAGCTGGCAGGTGAAGCGGCCACCTCTGGAGTCCAGAGTCCGGATTCCAGAAAGGACCCCGCACCCGAGCTCGGGAGGCCCCGCCTGGGGGACGCCTTGGATCCCGCTGTCCGAGTTCTCCAGTCGGGTCCCACCCGGACGCACTGCGGTCAAGGTGAGGAGGAGGAGGAAGAGGACCCCAGGCCCAGACAGGGGAGGAAGGGGCTTCTAGCGAGGCCAAGGTCATCCAGCAAAACGGGAGCAGGACGCAGACGCCAGGGCTGTTGGTATCTTGTCAGACCCAGGTCGTGGGGGGCACGCGTGCCCATGCGCGAGTGTGAGCCTCAAATGTCCCCAGAGAGGCTGTAGAGGGAGGAAGGCCGGCCGGGGAGGGGACAGCAGAGCAAGAGGCAGCGGGAGCAAGGGAGCCCTGAGCTGTGGGAGGCCTTCCCGGGCTGCCTGGGCGGCCGAGCCTGGACGGGGCCCAGGGGCTCCTACGAAGCCAGCAAGGGGGTCACCGTGGGGACCCTCGGAGCCCAAGTCCCTCCAAACCAACTCATGTGCTTCAGGAGCCCAGCGCCCGGGGCCTGGTGAGCAAGGCCCCCGGGGCTTCCGGGAGGTGGGACCCTCCGCCCTCCGTGCCTTTCACAAGGCCCGCGTCCCTCCTCCCAGCCTCACCGATAGGGCCACGCTGCAGCACCAAGGAGAACCAGAAGGATCGTGCTGGACCTGCCAGGTCTGGCTGGGCTTTAGGCCCTCCTCACCTCCTGGGGTCCTGCCAGCCCACCCCTGGCCAGAACAGAGGATGTCGGTATTCCCATTTTACAGACGCAGCAACTGAGGCTCTGAAAGCAAGCGCCTGGTGGAGCCAGGACTCAAACTCAGACCAGAGGGAGCCCACAGCCTGTGTCTAAGCAAGAGCCCGGCACAACCCACACACTGTTTAAGACGTCCCTGTGAGCCGGGCCCTGTGGCCCACGCCTGTCATCCCAGCGGCTCAGGAGGCTGAGGCAGGAGGACTCGAGTTTAAGGCCAGCCTCCGCAATTTAGCAAGGCGCTAAGCAACTCCATACGACCCTGTCTCTAAATAAAATGCAAAACAGGGCCCGGACGTGGCTCAGTGGGTAAGCAGCCCTGAGTTCAATCCTGGCACCAAAAAGTGCCCCAGTGCCTATCAGCACCAGCTGGGCTTCTCCATGAGAAGCCCTCACTGCCCTCCCGTCACAGGGTCCCGGGGTACAACCCAGGGGCGAGAGGAACAGGAAGCAAGGGGCCACCGCAGGGGACCTCAGCTCCCAACCGGCCTGCCCCCGGGGCCTCCGCTCAGACCTCCAAGGTGGGTCTTCCCGGCCCACCTTCCCGTGCAGAAGCCGGGCAGAGAGACGCCAGGGAGCTGGCCCAGGACCCCACGGCCGAGGAGGGGTAGGGGCGGGATGGAGCCCGGGCGGTCCCAGCTCCGAGGGCCACTCTTCCTGCCCTGGACCGTCCCGTGTTTGAGGTCTGGGATCGCGCACTGGCGCCCCGGCCCAGGCACAGGGCTGGCAGGTGAGCAGCCCCTCAAACACCTGCGTGAGCCCTTGGAGACCCCTACTCACCCTGACCCCACCAGCCCGGGCTCCCCTGCCCGGCTCTGGGCCCCAGACCAGGCGGTTCCAGCCCCTGGGAATTCCTGGCCAAGCCCAGGCGCAGGACAAAGGCGCTGAGGCTTGTGACCAGGATGGGGCGGGAGACCCCACCCTGCCCCAGGCTGGGGAGGGGGACGGCCGCCAGCCCTGCCCGCCCCTCATCACAGGGTCACCTATTCCCAGGCAAAGTCCCAGCCTGGCCCCGGGAGGGGTCTTGCTGGGAAGCGCTCCGCCCGGCCCTGTCCCGCCCTGGCCTCTACCGAAAACTGCCTGGCGTCAGAGGAAATTCCGGAGCCCGTGGGATCAGACCCTGCCACTCCCGCCACCGTGCTGCAGTGGGCTCGGTGCCCTGCTTGGCCCCGTCACCCTCGGTGGCTGAACTCCATACAGTCCCCCTGGGCGACGGAGGGACTTCACGAGATCACACGCGCGGGGCGCATGGAGGGACCGCTGTCCCAGTTCGAGGGGACCGCAGGGCACCCTAGGACGTGGGATTCAAAGTGCACAAGCCAGGAGCGTCGCGGGCACCCCGGGCAGGTCAAAGGCCTGTCGGAAGCTCCTGCAGCCTCGGAACGCAGCGTGGGCGGCTAGAAAGACCCCCGCCATCGGAACAGCTTCCTGTTTCCACAAGACTGAACTTGAGCGACCTGCTGCAAACATCTCAGGCTGGGTGCGGCCCTGGAGTCACGCCGGACGCGCTGCCCGCCACCTCCCACCCCGCCCCTGGCAGAGGCCACTTCCTGGCCCCAACCTGGGCCAGCACTTCCTCTGCATGGACCTTAACCCTAGCCAGCGGGCTCCCCGGGCGGGCACAGCCGGGTTCCTGCTGGGGGCCCAGGCCAGGGCTTACTGGCCCACTCGGTCCAGGAGGGGGACATGCCTGAGGTCCACTCACGTAGGGACCCCAAGCTCAAAGTGAGCGTGACAGGAGGCAGGGGAATGTGGTGGGCACGCAGGACGGAGCCAGGACCCAGAGGAAAACGCAGGCCATCAGCAAAGTCCCAGTGCTGCTGGCGGGCGGGGTCCCAGCTGGGCGCCAGCCTCCCGGGCTGGGCTGAGAGCGAGACCCGTCAGTCACGAGGCCACGAGCTTGTCGCTCAAAGAAACCTACCCCCGGGCACTGCGAGGCTTCCTGCTGCCCGGGCGGAGGACTTTCTCCAGAGGTCTGGGGACAGGGCTCCACGGGAGCTGACCACTCACAGCCTGGAGTTCCCAGCTGTCCCAGGGGGACAATCCGGCTCCTGGTCAGCGGGGCCAGGCCTGGGCTGACCCTGTTGCCCTGTGAAGAGAACATGGGGACCCTATGCAGGACCACCCCACTGCACCTCAGGTGCCCCCTGGGGTCCAGGCCTGTCCCCTTTGCCCTCAGTGCCCCAGCGTGTGCAGTGGGTCCTGGTCTCCTCGCTTCCTGTGTCCCTGAGGTGGGACGGGCCGGCGGAATAACCCCCATGTTCCCCTGTCCACTCCCTACCCTGGGACCCCATGCTGACCACACGTGCCGTGCCAGTATGCTCCTGCAAGTACCATGAACTCATGACTCCCAAGTGGCAGATGAGGAAACGGAGGCTCGATAGCTACTTCAGCAGCAGCTACCATGTGCCAAGCACCTGTGCCAGGAGCTGCCCAGGAGTTAGAGGGGCAGTTGGCTCAGCACGCAGAGGACTCCTCTGGTTTCCTCCATCTGCCAGGCATAGCGACAGGGCCTCAGCTCACAGATTTAGAGGGTGGCCTCGCTGGGCACGATGGCACATGCCTGTCACCCCAGCAGCTCAGGAGGCTAAGGCAGGAGGATCGTGAGTTCAAAGCCAGCCTCAGTGAAAAAAAGCAAGGCTCTAAGCAACTCAGTGAAACCCTGTCTCTAAATAAAACACAAAACAGGGCTGGGGAGGTGGCTCAGTGGTCACAGCCTGGATTCCCAGGTGTCTGGGTGGGGGGTGCCCCTGTGTTCAACCCCCAGTGTTCCCTCTGCAAAAAAGGGGTGGCCTCCCAGGGCCCCTGTGGTTTGTAGCCCAGGAAGGGCCACAGAATGCCCACATCCCAGGATCAGCTTTCTCCAGTCCGGGCTCATGAGCTGTAGACCCTTGGGCAAGTGACTTGGCCTCTCTGGACCTCACTTTGTCGCATCTTTACAGATGAGAATCTAGAGACCATGGAGAAGAGGTCAGGGCCAAAGCTAAAAGGAATCTTTTCCCCAGCCCCCCAGGAGGGTCCAGGAAGACCCACCAGAGCCACTCCATGCACACAGGGAGGGCCATCCCACCAGGGAGACCCCCAAACAGCTTGGATGGAGGTCGGGAGTGCTTCCTGTCGTATTTGCATGTTTTTAAAAGAACAGGAACGACAGGCAAGGATCTCCAAACTCCCAAAACCAGAGACCTATGAGCTAAGCATCCAGATGGGGGGTGCCCTGGCTTTGGATGGAGCGAGCGTCACCCGGGAACTGGTCTGCCCACATGCTGCTCACGGGAGCCAAGGCTAGCTCACCAATGGCTTTGGTGGATTTTAACAGGAAGAGGGTTTGTCTGTTTGTTTGTCTGTTTGTTTGTTTGTTTAGGGGTACCAGGGATTGAACCCAGGAGCGCTTTATCCCGGAGCCACATCCCCAGCTCTTTTTTTTTTTTTTTTGAGAGAGAGGGCCTCCCTAAGTTGCTGAGGCTGGCCTCCAACTTGTGATCCTCTTGCCTCAGCCTCCCAAGTTGCTGGGACTACAGGCGTGAGCCACCGTGTCCAACTTATCTTTATTTTCAGTTATCGATTTGAGTGTGGGGTTTCGGGTCACTGTCTTCTCTAGAAGGTCTCACCCTGGAGCATCGAGGAAGCCCCGCCAGAACAGTTTTTCTTAAAATTATTTCACCAAAGGGTTCAAGGTACTCTCTGGATGAAACAGCAGCTCCACTGAGAAGCATCAGCTTAAGCTCTGGAGGCCACAGGGGGCCACCAAGAGCCCATCCAGGCCACCAGGTGACAAGGACAGTGGGGGGGGGGATCCACCTAGGCCCAGCTGAACCTTCTTTGGCTGAGTTCACAGTGAGCTAGAGGCAGCGGAAGGACATTTAAAAACCTCGAGCATGTTCGTGCGATGGTCAAGGAGATGGCAGGGGTGAAGACCCTGTGATGCTTTTTATTCACATAATGACATTTTTATTAATATAATATCACTATTAGACGAATGGGCATCTCTTCACAATGCCACTCGGCTTTTTTAAAAACTGAATTTCTGACTAGGCAATGCCATCTCATTGGGGACATTCAAACTGTCTAACACTATAAAAAGTTCGATTAACATTCTTACCCCAACCCCCACCCCATCCACCAGTTCCAAATGTTCCTTTCTCCTTGAAGCAGTGTCTCATCTCCTTCCAGAGTTGCTTTGGGCAAATACAAATGTATGTTCTGATTTCTCTCCCGTTGGGCATCAAAGATTGTATACGGGCCTCGGTATTCTGCAACTGGCCTTTCTTACTTAACAATAGATCTGGGAGATGATTGCATATCAGTATGTAAAAGACCTCCCATCTTTTTTGATAGCTGCATAGCATTCCAGTGTTAGAATTATGGGCTTTTAATTAACCAGTCCCCTGGGGATGGGTACTTCTTTGTTGGCTCTTTCTGTTACAATGTTATAACTAATAGTGTACATGGTACAATGTTACAATTCACCCCATCATTTCCAACTATCCTCAAAGAGTCTGGAACTCCCAAGCCTTCACCTTTTATAATGAGCCAACAGGGCTCATTACAAAATGTACTACCAAGAACCTTCCTTAAGACCTACACTGTGGATCCCCCAGAGCCCGGGCCAGGTCTGCAGAACAAGATCTCGCGGGAATCAGGGAATCTTGGAGCTCTTCCCAGTCCTGACCCTCAGTGTCCCACCTTCAGCAAGGGAGACAACAACCCTGCCCAGGGATGCCGGGGGATCAGGAATCAGGGAAGCACGCAGCAGAGACCCACAGGAGGGTGACGTCCGCCGAGGTCCCTCCTCGGCCCCAGGGTGGAACTGGACTCTAGGTTCCCAGAGTGAAGCCCCTCCAGGCTGGGGGATGGAGTCTCTGCAGAGCACACGGCACTGACCGGCCAGCAGGCAGGTGTCCAGTGTTGTCCCCAGTCCCTGAGCTGGCACTTGAGCCCCCAAGGAGCCGGGTTCTGGGGGTGGCTTGGCCAACCCTGCACAGCCACCAACTAAAAACTCCGCCTTGATTCAGCCTAACCTGAAACAGAGATGGCATTCCTGGGGTGCGGAGAACAGCCTCCCTTCCACAGACTCGGCCCCAACCTCCCTGGCCCCGCAGGAAATGATCCAAGGGAACTCTCCGTCCATGGCTCTAGAACACATCCTGGCAGGCGGGAGGGTCCCCGCCCGGCTCCTGGGCACGCGGCCGGTCTACCTTCTCTGTAGCGCGCATGGTCCTCTGGCTCCCCTCCCTGCCGGCCCTAAGTGGCTGACAGAGGAGCCTTTGTCTCCCTCCCCTGCCTCTTCAGCCTTCTGCCAAGAGCCCTGGCCTGTGACGTCTGCTGGTGCTGACTTCAGGACGCTGTGTTCTGTGGCCAAGAGCAGAGACGGCTGCCTTGCCGAGCCACAGGAACCATCTCTGTGAACCCTCGGGAACCTCCCACCCCTCACTTCTCCTAACCACCCCCATCTCACAGGTGAGGAAACTGGAGCACAGAGGGGTCCAGCAACTTGCCCAGGGTCACACAGCTTAAAAATAGAGAAGCCAAGACTTGAACCCACAGCCATGATTAATACATGATGGTTAAGGGTGCAGGCTCTGAAGCCAGACCATCCAAGTTCAAGGGCCAGTTTGGCCACAGAATACCTGCGTATGAGACCTCTGGGTTGCTGGATTTCTATGTCTCCATTTCCCTTTCTGTCAAATGAAGCAGTCATAGTACACGCTCTGTGGTCAGGCACAAGGAGAACACAGTGCCTAACCCCTGCTAAAGCCTGGCATTATTACTGTTATTCTTATTCTGTGTATGCTCATGAATCTTACCCCAGTCACACATGCCGTAATGTAAGGGAGCTTGATTTTTTCAAATCCCCCTCTCAGACAGATGACAGATGACATGGTTCTCACTCACATAGTTAGTAGACCTTACTGAGCATATATTATCTGCCAGGACCAGTGCAGGAAGGAGGAGATCCAAGATAGAGATCCACTCCCCTGACCCCTGGAGCCCGGTCCGGAAGATAGAGGAGGGATAATCAGGACAGAGGGAGCCCAGGGTGCTGGGGGGCACTGGGCACGGCCTCGACTCCAGCTCTGAGTCAGGGAAGGCTGCTTGAAAGTGACACCTGAGGGGCAGGTAGTTGCAGGCTGAGGTCCACAGAGGCCCAGAAGCTCTGCACATTCCTATGGTGCGAGCTCGTTCTGATAGTGGAGAGCCAGGCACCGCGTGGGGCAGAGGTGGCGGCTCACCAGGAACCTGCAGAAATCCCACAGGGGAGGCATCCCTGCCTCCCTCCCCTTGGCAAGATGTGCAAGTTACCTGCTGGCAATGCCCACACCCTCTAGCTCCGCCCACACCACCTAGCTCCACACACACCCTCTGGCTCCACCCAACCCTCTAGCTTTGCCCACATCATCTAGCTACACCCACACCCTCTAGCTCCACCCATGTTCTCTAGCTCCTCCCACACCCTCCAGCTCCACCCACATCATCTAGCTCCACCCATACCCTCTGGCTCCGCCCACACCCTCTAGCTCTGCCTACATCATCTAGCTCCACTCACACCCTCTAGCTCCTCCCACACCCTCCAGCTCCACCCACATCATCTAGCTCCACCCACACCCTCTGGCTCCGCCCACACCCTCTAGCTCTGCCTACATCATCTAGCTCCACTAATACCCTCTAGCTCCGCCCACACCCTCTAGCTCCACCTATATCCTCTAGCTCTGCCCACATCACCGAGCTCCACCCACACTCTCTAGCTCCACCCACACACTCTGGCTCCACCCACATCATCTAGCTCCACCCACAGCCTCTAGCTCCACCCACAGCCTCTAGCCCCGCCCACACTCTGCTCATTCATCCGTTCTGTGAAGGAGTGGAAGCTGGAACCCCAAGCTCCAACAATCGAACCCACAGAAACACAGCCCAGAAGCCAGAAGCTTCAGCAGGCTGCCCATCCAGCACAGGACGTTAGAAGCAAGCATGTCACTGCTGCCCTCTTTGCCTGAGAATTGTCCTCTGCCAAGCAGGAGCTGCCTGTCCCTGACCCACCTGGGACACAACCTCTCCCACCCGTCTCAGGCTTCTCCAGGGACCAGGTTGAGACCAGCCTCCACCTGAGGCCTGGTGGCCTCCTTCCTCCTCGCGGTGGTTTGGAAATGGTGTGTTTCCTCCGGTAGCTGGGAGATGGTGTTGAGGCGGGTTGGGAGTTGGCGCTGCAGGGGATGCACCACCGGGGCGGGGGACTCACGGCTTGAGAGTCTAGGGTCCTGCTGGGGAGGGGCTCGTCCTCCCTGCCTCCGCCATGCGATGCCCACTCCACCGCGGGGCTCTGCCAGCAAGAGAGCCACCAGAGAGGCCCCCTGACCTTGGACTAGAACCATGAGCCAAAACAAACCTGTTTTCTTTACGACTTCCCCAGACCGTGGGGGAGGGGGGGCGGTGTTATATTATTAGCAGCAGAAAATGGACTAAGGATCCTTCCCCCTCTTGAGAGCATAACTGGGCAAGTGAGGAACTCACCTTGAGTTCAAATTTGGGGGCACAGGGGTGCCCCGAAACTTGCTAATCTGAAATTTTGTATGAATGTAATATTTAAAAAAGTTAAAATCACAAAATGCAAAACTTCCTGATAAATCAACATTTTTAAACAAAGATCCAACTATGCACTCGCATACCCTGCTTCTCCCCAGAAACCCACCCCCGCCCCACACATGCCCTCTGAACACCCAGAACCCAGAGGAACCCGGATCAGAGCCCACAGGACTTCTTAGAATGTTCTTTTACACATTCTTTTTCCCTAGCAGGTTCTTGGGTTCTGGAAGGAAGGCCATCTTAGCCATCCAGGAAACCTGTCCCAGCTGCCCAGCTGCAGACACAGGGGGACAGACGGGCTTAGCAAAGGGGCACTTTTCCCAGAATTGGGGTTAAAGCCCCCAGGGTTCAAACCCCCTGGCTCAGCTGCTCAACAGCTGTGTGACCTTGGGCAAGTTCCTTAACCTCTCTGTGCCTTTCCTTGAATACACAATGAAAAGGCAAAGGGAAGAGGACCTCATCATCCTTGAGCCCCACCCTCAGACCTGGAAGCCCACGAATTCCCCACCCCCGGGGTTTCTCCAAATGAGCCACCCAGACAGGAGGTCAAGGCACAAACAAGGCACCCCTCCCTGGAACAGACTCAAAGGGCCACGAGATTCCAGTTTAGAGGCACGGGGTTTTTATGGTGCCGAATGTAAAATTCCCAGGCTTTTAACGAAAACAAACCGCGTATATGTCATCAAAATAATTTTATGCATTTTAAAAATAAAGTGCATGATCTCAAAATAATTTTAGCGAGAATTCTGGTTTCCCCCGAGGTAAAGAGGCCTTCAGAGACGCCCCCTGCGGCCCTGTGGGCGGGGCTCGTTGATTCCGTCCCTTGAGGAGCACGGGTCACTGAGCAGCCCCCAGGTGCCGGGTGGGGGGTGGGGTGGGGACCGCAGGGGCTGTGAGACCGGGACACCTCCAGGACTTTCCCTGCGGGCAGGCAGGGTTTGGTTTAGCCCCAAATTGCTCCGCTCAACCTCTGGAAAACCGCAGCGACAAGGGCGCTGGCATTGGAGGAAGGAGAGCAGAGAGAAGAGGAGGAGGAGGAGGAAGGGCAGGGTGGGACAGAGGTCACAGGTCAGCAGTGCAGGGAGGAGACGGTGTGGCTGCCCCGCTGACCCAGCATGCACTGTGTCCCGCATCCCGCGGCTGGGGGTCCCCGGGGACCCCGAGACCCTCAGAGCCTTGGAGCCCACTGAGGAGTTCAAGGGTCTGGAGATGTCCCAGGGTTTCTACTGGGTACCCCAGGGCAGAGACAAGCCCAGTGCCACCACAGGAGCCAGGGGAGCCCCTGACACGCCTTATGGATGGTTCCAGAAACGTTTCCCTGCCTTGGGCCAGGGTTCCTTCTACATCACCACCACCCTGTCCCGACCACCCAAGAGGAGGACGCAGAATACATCCCTGGTTTCTGGGGACACACCTCTCAAAAGACCCAGCACAGGGGCATACGCCTGCGTCCCCAGCGGCTCAGGAGGCCGAGGCGGGAGGATTGCAAGTTCGAGGCCAGCCTCAGCAACTTAGCGAGGCCCTAAGCAACTCAGTGACACTCTGTCTCAAAATAAAAAATAAAAAGGGCTGGAGAAACTGGTGGTAAAGCATCCTGTGCTGAGCCAAGCAGGCAGGGGGGCACGGCGGGTGCTCCAGCTGTTCTCGGCCCAATTCCCAGCCCCCCTCCCATTCCAACTCCCGCTCCCGAAGAAAAAAGAAAAGTCACACCCCTGCAAGCCACCAGCGTCACCCTGTGATGTGAGCGCGTATCAGTCCCACCCCCAACTGACAGAGGAGGAAACCAAGGCCATCTCGCTAGGACATGGAGGAATCGGAAGCCAGGCCCGGCACCCTCTCCAGACCCACCTCAGTGGAACTCCCTCCCCCACCACCAGCTGGTGCCCGGTCCTCTCCCCGTACCTCCTTCCAACGCCCAGGCAAGAAAGGGAGGCGCTGAGCATCCACCCAGAGCAACAGGGACCCCCGCCTCCTCATCTGGAGCACGGGATGCAGCTGGGGTCACCACACCTGCTCCCGGGCTCTGCCTGTGGGCGGCGGGCTGTGTGGACACGGGTGTCCAGACCACAGCACGGTCTCCACAGGCTCCCGGCTCGGCTTCTACAAGCTCCGCCAGGGAGCAGCTTCATCACATTAAAAAAGAATTGCTTTTTAAGTCAAGCCTCTTCTGGTCATTTGGTTTACGAGCAAAGGGAGGAACAGAGAGGGCCCCGGGTGGTGCCAGGAAGCCAGAACTACACACCGTCCCGGGGAATGGACGCTCCCTGCCCATGGGCCCTTGAGGCAGAGGGGGCTCGGCCTGCTGGCTGAGGGGTTCCCCTGGCCTATGTCCCCAGTGCCGGGCCGGGCACCGCCTGGGTGCTCTCTGCTGGCCGAGGCCCGCAAACCCCGCTCCAGCAGGCCGCTCGGTCACCCACCTGGCCTGCGTGCACGGGGTATAGGGCTCTGGCTTCCAGCTGGACGTATGGCTGGGAACCAGCTTCTAAGGGAAGGGGCCGCAATGGAGAAGCGGATCCATGAAAGGCTCCGTCCCCGTCCTGTCCCCGCTTGGCACAGGGCAGACTCTGGAGAAGAGGACGGGGAAGGGGCCTGGCTCCCTCTGAGCCGCGTGCCCGCAAGGAGGTCACAGCCGCTGGCCAGGAGGAGGAGGCAGAGGAGACAGCCACCGAATCCAGGCCGTTTCGCATGGAACCTCCCCAGGCCTGGCCTGTGGCCCACCTTGTCTTAAGCCCCCAGTTCTTGGGCGGGCTCCCTTGACGGGGGACGTGCTGTGGTGTTTTCCTGATTTTTTTATTTTTTGGTACCAGAGATGGAACTCAGGGGCGCTCCAACCCTGAGCCACATGCCCAGCCCCTCATTTCAAGGATTTCCATTAGGTTTTTTTGAGAATCTCTATCTCTTTGTTGAAATGATATTTTGCTTCCTGCAGTTGCTCTTTCAACTGCTTATTGGCATGATCGTTCATTGCCTGCATTTGCTCTCTTATCTCATCCTTTGTTTCGCGAATCATCTTAATCATGTATAATCTGAAGTCCTTTTCTGACATTTCTTCTAACATACTGTCACTGGATTCTATTACTATAGAATCTAGATTTGTCTGGATCATTTTCTTCCCTTGTTTTTTCATGTTGTTCATGTATCTTCCCCTCTAGCAGTGCAGATCTGGGGTATTGCAGATTTCCCCCTATAGGCTTATAGTGGCCCTATAGGTTTCCAAAACCCTTTCTTTAAGTGGAGATCAATATTAGCAGTGCCCAATTCAGACACTATGCAATCCTAGACCAAATAGCCCCTATGAGGACGTTAACAATATTGTCATAATAAACAGAATGAGTTCAATTATTATCTTCAGTATAACAAACAGATTTGCAGTAAGGTCTGCAGTTTCTAATGAAGGACAAAGAGGATGGAGAGGGATGTAGAATGTAGCTGTTAATGGGATAAGAAAAGAATATACAGAAGTTCTAGAAAATAGAAAGGGTGAGAGTGTAATCAAAAGAAGTTGGTTGTTAGCATGCGAAAAAAGGGAGAAAGAGACTCTGAGGGAACAGGTAAACAAAAGGAAAAGAGAGCAAGAAAAGTAAAGAAATAAAAACTTAAAATTGTTCAATAAGGAGAAAAAAGAAAATCTACACTATAACAGCCGTATAGTATTCAAACCTGCCAATCTTTAGTAGCCTGATGTATCCCCCCCAGCCCTGTTTTGTATTTTATCTAGAGACGGGGTCTCACTGAGTGGCTTGGTGCCTTGCTTTGCTGAGGCTGGCTTTGAACTCGCCATCCTCCTGCCTCGGCCTCCCGGAGCCGCTGGGGTGACAGGCTGGTCATTTTCTGCTGGTTTGCTTTCTGTTCTTCCGTGGATGGTTTCACCCGATCCTCTCGCCATAGCTCATGGCAGATCCTGCCACCACTTTGGATTCCTCAGTGAGGAAACTGGAGCTCACAGTGCAGAGGTGATGACAGAGGTGATGATCCAGGACCACCCAGCTGGAAATGCAGGGGCCTGGGATTCGAACCCAGGTTTGCCTGATTTCAAAGGGAATCGTCACCCCATCTGCCCCACCAAAAGGGAAAGAGCTCAAGTCACTGGAGGGTGGCTCCCTCGTCTGAGTGACGAAGGTGTCAGGAGTCAGAGGATGAAGCGCGTCCCCACTTGGGGCCTCAGTGTCCCTGGCTGTCCCACAGGGCCGAGCGCCTCCTTCCCAGGCTTCCGGGGAGTGTGCGGGAAGCACGCAGGGCGCGTCCCTTTCACCAGCAGTCTGTGGCTCCCAGTGTGATGGCCCCAGGGACAACCTCGGATGTGGGAAGTAATGCTGGGGGCAGGAGCTCTGCCTGGACACAGCTAGTGACATCTACCTGTCCCTTCAGGCAGAGGAGCCGGAACCTCAGGCACCTCTGGCTTCTTGGCCGCACCAGAGCTGGGACAGGGCCGGAGTCTGGAGCGAGCAGACGGGGCCAGGACAGGGAGGAGGAACGGGGCCCATCCCGACGGGGCCCCTCTCCCCGCTCAGCCCAGAGTCCTGGTTTCCTTCACGTCTGTGGCTTTTCATGGGAGGAGAGGGGAAAAGAGCCAAGGAGAGGCCCGTGGAGGCCAGACAGGCCCCCGGCCCCAGGAAACACAGGGCGGGTGATTCAGCCTCTCTCGGGTCCCTGCCATGGTTTTTGGCCAAGGCAGGAAGCGCAGGGGAAGCACTTGGGACAAACTGGGGCACCGGCATTGTCCACGGCTGGCTGCTGTCCACCTTCTGTGGCTCAAGAGTTCTGGGCTCCTTGGTCAGGCCAGCCCCCCACACGGAGGCCACATTTGATTTCTGAACCTCAACTCTGGGTCAGGCACGTTCAGCCCCACGACGTCCCTGTGAGGAAAGTCCTTTCACGCTGGCTCCTTCACAGTGGGGAAACCAAGGCTCAGAGCAGTGAAGCAACTATTCCAAGGCCCGCCCAGCACATGGCGGAAAAGGCCTCAAGAGGAGTCTGCCAGCCTCGTCTGCCAGCCTCTGCCCTCCGCAGTGAAGGAACCTGCCCTCTCCATGACCCAGAGCCCAGACAGCTGAAGAAGCCCCTTGTGAGCTGGGTCTGCTGTAAAGGAGACTGGAAATGGCCCAGGTTCCCTGAAGACCTGCTCCTGACGTCCCCACAGCCTGGAGGCCCGGGGAGCCTCTAATGCCAACCCGGCTTGGTCTGGCTGCAGAGGCAGTGGCCCAGCCCCCCTCTGGCCAGTCGAGACATCACAGAATACCTCGGGGCAGGCCAGAGATGCCTTCCTAATCCAGCCCCCATGAATCTGAAAGGAGAGGCCGGATTTCGTCCCAGCCTCAGTGCCCACGTCTGACATCAAGTCCCAAGAGTTGGACAAGCAAAACACGAGAACTATTCTCTCCTCCAAGCTGGACCATGAGACAGACAACCCCCGCGGGGAGGCGAAGCCACAGCGCCTCACGCCCTCTGTTGACTTCCAACTGCAAACTCAATTAGCTTGGGGTTGTCTGGAATCTTCCATTGTCCAAATGTTCAAGTCGAAGCGCTGCGTGTGGAGAGGGCCGGGGTGCCCTTCCAGGAAAACGAAGAATACTAGCCCTCCGGAAAACAAACCGGGCGGGAGCGTCCAGGACCCCAGAGCCTCGGGCTCCGCCCGCCCTCCACCAGGCGCCCCACACTGTGGGGCCTCCAGACTCTCCACCCCGCCCGGCGCTCTCGGCCTGAAATCTCTTTTATCTCCCGCCGACTCCCCTCCAGGCAGACCTGTCCTTTAAACCCAGCTCAAATCCACACTCCCTTTGGGGACTCCCCCAAAGCCCCCCCTCTGTCCCCGCAGCACTCGGCAGGCTACTTCACAATCAGCCCTCCGTCAAAACCACCCAGGGTGCGCCCCACTGAATGGGTGACGGGTGGAGTCCCCGGGGTGGTCAGGACCCAGGAGCACCTTCCCCCGAACGCTGAGCTCAAAGCCAACCCTCTGAGTAGACAGGACCCCTCTGCTTGCTTCTCCCACTCGACCAGGAGCTCCCTGAGGTCAGGGCTCACTCCTCCCTGGGCCCCACGCTCCTGGCGTATAGTAGGTGCTCAGTAAACGAATGGTGTGAATGGAGGCGCTCTCCTGGCTTTCCCACCATCTCCCTGTACTTCTTTCCATGGCCTCCCTCTCTCCCTTTCTGAGCCTCAGTTGTGCCATCTGAGAAATGGGAGTGAGCACTTGCAGGAAGGGGGAATGGCTATCCAGATGGTCACTGCCACACCTAGTTGGCCTACAGTTTTTAAAAACAGACTCTAACATCACCTGTCTCAATACACAGCTGTCCTTCCTACCATGAAGAGGGGGACCCTGCGGCTCCTTCCCTGAGTCTAGACTGGACTGGTCCCTTGCCATGAAGGACGGAAGTGATACCCAGTTAGTCCCAAGCCGGAGTCCCGAGAGGTCAGACGGCTTCAGCTTTTGCAGAGCACGGAGCATCCGTGGACAGAGGCGCGGGACAGACGGGTCACGCGGAGAGAGACGGCGACGGGGTGACATGGCCCAGCCCACGTGGACTGAGGCCCGTGAGAGGTGACAGAGCACAGGAGGGAGGGAGGGAGCAACGGAAGCGTCCAGCTGGCGAGGGGACTCGCGGCACCTGCTGGGGTGAGGACTTGGGTGAGGACGTGACTGGCATCCCTGGACTAGAATGTGCCCAGGTCAATACTGTCCACTCCACGTCCCATCGAGATTCCTCCAGGCCCTGCTGGAAAGGAAGGTTCCAGATCGAGAGGGAATCGATCCACCGTCAGAAGCACAGTGAACCCACCCGGGACTGCAGGGATGCGGGCAGGAGCTCCCGAACCGCGAGCCGCCCCTCCCCCGCGGCCACTGAGACGGGGACTTGGAGGGAGCACGAGCCCTCGGCGCAGGACCAGCAGCAGAAAGACGGCTCGGGAAGAGGCGGGAGGCGGGAGGCGGGGCAAGCCAGCCAGGTGGACAGCAGAACAGGGAGCTGCAGGCTCTTGCAGCCCAGGGGACAAAGCTAACTCAGATCCCTGAGAAGTTTCCTGGCTGGGCAGCCGGGACCTGCCGCCAGGTTGGAGCCGTCCTCCACCGTGAGCCCCACGGAGCTCAGCTCACGACAGACAGGCCAGCGCTGCTCCCAGCTGGGGCAGGAACTGATGGGTTCTCCTGTGCACAGTCACCCGCAGGGCCGAGCGCCCTCCCTGGAAAACTGATTTGCGGGTCTCACGTGGTCATGCTGAGCCCTGAGCGTTGCCAGGAGCTGGGCTCCAGCTAAGTCCTCCCCCTTATCAAGCGCCCTGGGAAGTCCTAAGTAGCATCTCATTTCACAGCCGAGAGTGCTGGCTGGCCCAGTCAGCAGGCTCAGCTGTGGTCAAGCGGGGCTCCCACCCCAGTCTCAGTGATGAATGTCAAAGTCTGGGGCCAAGGTCAGGCCTGACTGCCACTCGGGAGGCCCTGGCATGGTCTCTCTGGTCGTCCCCACCTGCGTCCATTATGACTGGCCAGTGCTCTGTTGAACCAAGCGAGAGAAGAGCCAGCTCTTTTCTCAGAGCCCAAATCCGTAAGACAAACAGGTTCAGATCAGAGTCTGAGCTGGCCCTTCCAGTGACAGGCAGCATAAGTCACCCCCCAGCCTCTGCCCAGCAAAGATGTCCTCATCCACATCCACAGAACCGACGAATCTGTGACCTTATGGGGTAATGCAGATGACCCAGGTGGGCCCCAGGTAATCACCTGGGCCTGTATAAATAAAAGAGAGGCAGGAGGGTCAGGGACGAGGGTTGCCAAGAGACCTCGGCTGGGGGAAGTCCAGCCCAGCCCTGGGTGCCACCAGAAGCTAGGAAAAGGCAAAGACCCATCACCCCCTGGAGCATATGGGAAGGAATGCATTCCTGCCTCTACCTTCATTTTAGCCGAGTGCAATTGGTTTGGCATTTTTTTTTTTTTTTTTTTTTTTTTTTTTTTTTTTGGTGGGGGGATGCTGGGGATTGAACCCAGGGCCTTGTGCTTACGAGGCAAGCACTCTACCAACTGAGCTATCTCCCCAGCCCCTGGTTTGGCATTTCTGAACTGGAAGAAAATAAGTCTGTGCCGTTTTCACTGACTCTGTTTGTAGTCCTTATTGTTAGAGCAGCCAACAAGGAACTAATACACTTGCCACCCAAACTCTAACTTCGTCCAACACCAGGATTTCATAGATTCTAAAAACCGTTCAGACAAACCCAGGTGATGAGGAATGAGCAGGCCAAGCTCGGGACTGGGGCCCAGGCCTGCCTGGTGCGGGGCCTGCTCCCCACCAGCTCTCCTTGTCTCTCCTCCCTGATTTCCAAGGTGGAAAATCAGTTGTGTTCGCTGTTTCTTGAACCACCTGCCCACCTCCTCTCACAAATGCTGCCCTCAGCAGGAGCCCAGGGCATGGTCAAAGAACCCCAGTCACGTACCCAAGAAAGCAGAACCGATTCCGACCCCCTGTCTGAATGGCAGCTGACGCCTGCTGACTCAGCTTCGGCTGCTTCCAGCATTGCCAAGGCCGTGAGGCTCAGAGGAGCCAGGCCCGAGGGGCCCCCACCAGCAGAGCCCCGACATGGGGCCAGCAGGAAGCCAAGGACCTTCTGCAGTCTGGGAACCCGAAGTCTCAAAGCAGCAGATGCCGGCGCCAATCTAGACTCACAAAGAGAACTTTCTCCCTTTCCCGAGAAAGATGATGAACGTGCTTTCCTTGAGCTGCCGTGGTGCGCTCAGGACCCCGTGTGCCTTAGATCACTTTACCCCACCACAACCCCGAGGAGGAAGCTGAGGGGGTCAGGAAGGCAGGGAGCTGTATGCTAGAGCGACTGGCCCGGGAGTCTATGAGCATCGCCGGGTCCTGCTGCCAGCAGATGCCATCCCAACATGAACAGTTCTGGCACCGGGTAAGATTACTGCCTCTTGGTTCCATCCAGCAGTGCAAGAAAGTCTATTCTTCATCAATAATACTCATACCCATTTCTCCAAAAATGCAGACACTCCCAAGACAAATCAAAGGATTTCCTGATACTGCCTCAAACCTGAGCCCAGAAGCAGCACAAAGTGGCTGCCAACAACCAGGCCCTATCCCTGCATCCCAGGCCTGGCTTAGCACCTCCCTCTCAGCAGTGGATCTAGAAAGAGCCCTGGCCTGGGAAACAAGAACACAAATCTTAATCCCACCTAGAGGCCTGGGTCACTTTCCTCATCTCTAAAATGGGAACAAAGATAACTACCCCCGTGGCACTGCTAAAGGTCCAAGAAGGTCCAAACCCTGCCTTTCTGCCTTTCTTCATTGGGTTTGCACTGTGGGGTGCCCGACGCGCAGTAGGCGTTAGTGTTTGTTGAGTGAATGTGTAAAAGTATGTGCTGCAAGTTCTCCCCTCCCTCCAGAGCCCGGGGCAGGAAGTGGGCCTGGCTCACGGAGTTCCCCACATGGCCAAAGCCCTCATCCTGCCTGGGTTTGTTCACACAGGAAAACACTCCCAAGCACCCACAGTGGGCCCAGCCCCACCAAGGCCTAGCCTCACCCTGTACCCCAAGATGCCCGCACACACTGTCCCTTCTGGTTTTCCATGACCAGTGGCTGTAATATTGTCACACTGGGCTTCCCCAGGCCAGGGCGGCTACCCAGCTGCCTTACATCAGCAACTTTGGCCCATCCTGGATCTGAGCTTCTGCTTCCCATAGCCCAGCCCCAGGGAAGTCCAGCCCAAGGAAAATCCTGACTGTAACCACACACACACACACACACACACACACACACACACACGCACACACACACGCACGCACCTGCGCGTGAACGTTCCAGTAGAGTATGATTTTCTGAGTTTGAATCCCAGCTCTTTTACTTAAGAGCTGTGCAACCTTGACAAACTCCCTTTACCTCTCTGAGCCTCCTTTTCCTCACCTATGAAGAGGTGTTGATAATCCTGAAACCTTTTTACATAGGGCTGTACGAAGCTCAATGAGACAGTTAATGGATATGAAAACTTTCAACTCCATAAATGTCAAGCACTCAGTAAAATTGCTATCCTTGGGTTTTTGTTGTTGTTGTTGTTGTTTTATTTTTTTCTTTTAACCCAGTAGGGACCAAGAATAGTCATTGTCCGTGTTCTAGAGAAATTCATGTTTAGGGCCCTGGAATCTGGGGGTTTACTCAACCAAATTGGTGGGAATTATCTTAAAGATAGGAAAACATTTGGAGGACCCAGTGTCACCGTGCTAACTTGAAGGGTAACTAATAAAAATTTGGAATAAAGAAGGAAGCAGAGCTAAGAGGTCACCGTACTGGTGACAAGACAGCTAGCTGTCCACAAAGAACCATTCCCCCTCCTTATGTGTGCCCAGCTACAGCCGGGAAAGAACTTCCCTTAACAAGAACCCCCCTATCCTGGCCCCTTTGCAACCAGATTGGCCCAAGACTAGCTCTCCCTGAGAAAAGGGGTGTCTGCTGCCCCCAGCCAAGGTGATCAGGGTGCAAACACGCTACTGCCACACTCTCCTCCGCCAGTCCCAGGAGATAAGGGGACCACAGGATGGGTCACTGACTTACTGCAGGGAAGAAGAAGACCCTCCTTCCATCCAGAAACACCCGCCTGATCCCCACTATTCCAGCGGCAAGGTCGGAGGGTCAAGTGAGCCCAGGAGTTTGAGGCAACATAGAAAAAAACTGTCTCAAAAAAAGGGAAGGAGAACAAAAAAGAAAAGAAGAAAAAAAGAAACACCTGCCTTAAAATAAGCACGTCTTATTCAAGTCATTTATACATGTCTGGGCCTATTTGTTACTGCAGACCACCTTGACTAATACGGCATTTAACCTTCTTATTCATAAATTAAATGATTATGACCAGCAACAGGGAACACCTTGCCTTAGATCACACAGCAAGTCCAGTAAAGATCTAGAAGCTTGATCTTTTAACTCCTTGGAGTAGATTTGCAGTCTTGAACCCACCCCAGAGAGTCCATCAGATTCTTGGAGGCCCTTCAGCAACAAGAGGAAGGTGAGATGAGCTGCAGACTGATGCACCCCACTTCCATTTCAGCTTGAATTGTACCCCTTTTATCTGTTTCCAAATTGCACCTCCCAGCCTGCTTTCATTTGAGAAGAGGATTCTGTGGCTTACAATAATTTCAAAGTTCCCTCACTGGGGGTTTGCTAATGTGATCCAACTTTCTGTGGTGCTGCTGTAAGACTAAGTTTCACTTCTTCTCCACCAACTCTCCTGATCTCAATTGCTGACACAGGACATTTGACTTCACAGAAGCACGTGGGTATTTGCTTAGAAAGGAAAAAAGAAACCTCATTGCCTAGCAAAAATCCCAGGAACCTGAACAAAGGACAAAAAAAAAAAGATATTCAAGTAACTGTGTCGCCAGTTCTCAAGTTTGGGGGTGCATCACATCTCCCCAGGAGTTGGTTCAACATGTAGACACCTGTACCTCACCTCCAGAGACTCTGATTCCAAACTCTGAAACACCCACGATTGTTCTGATCCTAGTGGTCTGGAGCTCACACCTCAAAATGCTCTGAGGCCACATCATAGCCTTGCAGCAGGCAGCAATGGCTGCACAGATGCAGTGCATGTAGCTCAATGGGAATGAAATAGGCTTTTGGTTTTCCTGCATGTTGGCAGGAATCTAAGCATTAATAATCTATTGTAGAGACATTAGTACATATTTTGGGGGTGGGAAGGATTATTGGGGATTGAACCCAGGGGCATTCAACCACAGAGTCACATCCCCAGCCCTTTTATTTACTGATCTATTTTGAGACAGGGTCTTGCTAAGTTAGCAAGGGCCTCGCTAAGTTGCTGAGGCTGGCTTTGAATTCGCCATCCTCCTGTCTCAGCCTCCCAAGCTGCCGGGATTACAGGTGTGCACCACCATGCCCGGCTTCATTTCTGTTTGGCTCAGATGAATGTTACAGGTCTAAACAGCATGGTCGTATAAAAATGATGATGAGAAGAAGAAGTAACGTTGACATCTACCTTACTGTGTGACGAGCCTGTGCTAGGTGCCTCACAGGGGTGATCCCACTGAATCTTTATAAAAATCCTCCGAGGCAGCTACAGTTCACAGCCCCGTTCTCTAGAAGAGGTTCGAACAGAGGCTGCAAGGAAGGGATAACCTGTTTCCTGTCACTCACTTGTCAAATGGCCAACCAGTTCAAACTGACCCCTGAGCACAATGCCTGATGGCGTCTTGCAGAGGTCTAGCCTCGGAACCCCTCTCTGGGCCTTGGTTTTCTATTCTGTAAAACAGGTGTGTTCCTGCTGCCTTTATCACATAGCCATATCACACGACTCAAGAAAATCATCTTAATAACAGAGATGTCCATGAGGACACATCCCAGAGGTAGGACTTTAGTCCAACCCCCCCACCAACCCCATTTTCCATATGGGGAAACTGAGGCCTGCTTCCTCTTTTCTCTACGAATGCTGTTCCATGAATCTAACGTGTTTTAGTTCTTGCACAAGGGACTGAGGATACAGAGAGAGTGGTACTCAGCTCTCCAGGAGCCCCCAGGCTAGCAGGACAGACAGAATGGCAAGCCCTGGTTGGCCTAGAAAATAGGCCCTGGCTACTGGGTGTGGGGACTTTTTGGAAGGGTTCGGTCAGAGAGGGGCCTGAAGTGTAATGGTTCTATCCCACTAAGTTTGGGGGAGTCCAGAGAAGGCACCCAGAAAAGGTGACTCTTCCCCTGGACTTTCCACCTGTGTGCCACAAGTTCAAGTTAAACCTTCTTTCTTAAGAAAGTGCCTTCCTGCACCAGAAAGTGGCTTCCTGGATGAACAGCCACGCAGCTCAGCATGAAGGACTCTAGAGGAGTCTGTCCTTCCAGAGACAGCGAGAACCACAGAGAAGCCTGCTCTGGAGAAGGAGGCAGGGGTGCAGAAAGGGAAGTTGGGCTTTCCCTAACCGAAAAAAAAGAAGGCCAACTCAGGGCCTCCTCAGTTGCTTCCTTGCTGTGTGACCTCAGACCTGTGACCTGGCCTCTCTGAACCACAAAGTTTTGAGCAATCCGGCTTACATCGAAAAGCAGCTAATTGATCATTGCAATGTGTTGCTTATTTGGAATTTTGCCCAAAGCTCATTTTTCGTGGCTCCTCCGTTTAGAATGCACCAGGATGAAGGCCGGGGTAGTGGGGGGGGTAGGGTAGTTTCAACAGAGAACACTGGCAAAGGGACCTCATCCTTCATATGCAAAGAACTCCTAAATATCAATAAAAAGACAAACATGTTCAAGGGGGAAAATGGGAACAGACTTGAACAGGATAGTCAGAAGAATGAACTAATCAACATCAATAAAGAAATGCAAGTAGAAGCACCCAGATCAGAGTCTCGGATTCTCAGGGGAAGGCTTAAGGGGTGGGTAACACGACGCAGGTGATGCCGGTAAGCCTGTGCAAATACAGCGCCCAAATACAACGACGTAGAGAATGGGAGCTGGCTGACCCACCAGGAGGCAAGAGGGTCCAGAGACGGACAAACAGGCAGCCGTTTCAGCCCTGGAAAAGGATCCCCAAGACAAACACCCAGAGATGACGCACTAGGTGAGAGTCCCTTCAGGCACCGTTAGAATCACAAAAAGAAAATGGCAGCGAATGCAACAGCAAAGAGTTCAAGAAATTCCCAAACTTCCTTTCCCTGCAGCCGTTAAAATGTATGTTGGAAAAATATAAACGATTTGGAAGGAAGTTCAAGGTCTGTGGTTAAGGGTGGGAAACTAAGCTCGTGTGCGTGTGCATGCACGTGGGTGTGTGTGCGAGGGGGTCCACAGTTCTATGCTGATGTCGTCTTTGCCGAGTCCCCCCCTTAACAAGTAGCATGCATTACTCTGGAAATCTGAAAAGAACCTTAAAACTCTTTGCTTCAGGCCAACGCTGAGTCAGCAGAAGAACGGAACCGCTCTCGCCGTCCCTGCCCCTGGCGCCTCTGGAAGACCGACAGAGCCACCTGGTACCTTCTCTCTGGTCTCCGTCTTCCCGCGGGTTCCTGTGGCTTCAGCCACTCAAGATGTCCAGGAGACTGGTGCCCCCGGCCTCGTCCTCCCGGTCACACGGCTCCTCGGGTAGTGGCTTTCCCCAGGAAGCGGGCCATTCCATTCATTCGAGGGGAGCCCCGTCGGTCCCCAGCCGCCTGCCTGCCAGGGCTGCTGCCCTGAATGAGACAGGGACAGAACTCAGCCCGAGAAACAGCTGGAGGGAGGAGAGAGGGCGGGAGGGGCAGGAAGCGGCTGCGAGGGCGGGGGCGCCAGCTGCCAGCCCGGGCCTGGGCTCGGGGTGGCCGCAGGGCCCCGGGGGCGACCCGCCCTCTGGCTGCCGAGTGCAGCTGGGCGCCCCGCCCACTGTCTGGGCGCAAACCGGCTGCGGGCTGGGCCTTGGTGCATGCTGTTCCCCACCTGGGTGCTGTTCCTGGCCCTGTCTGCGCCGGCTCTCGGGCACACTCTGGGCTCCTGGGAGGGGCGCTGGCAGAAGCAGCCTGCCGATGGGTCCCATTAGGAAAGGGCCTCTCCCGCCTTGGACCTGATGCGGGGCCGGGGGCTCCCCGCCGCCCCAAGCCCCGCCCACGCCCCGCCCACGCCGGGCCTCCAAGCCACCCCCGCTGTCCTGAGCTCGGAGTTCCTAGCTGGGGGCCACATCTGGCAAGGCCAGGGTGCTGGGCTCCTGGCCAGCTGGGCCCCTGGGTCCCGGAGGGGGACATGGGAACAGGCAGCCTGCTGGGGTCCCAGTGAAAAGTTCCCTGGGCTTCCCCGCCCAGGACCCTCACCAGGGGCTTCCAGCCAATCCGAAGCCAGGGTGTTCGGCGCCCTTTTGAACCTGGCTGAAAAGTTTGGGGTTTTCTCCCCGCGAGTGAAAGCCATGTTTTTGTTTTATTGTTTTTACTTTTATTTTTCAATAGAATTTTGCAGTTAAGGCCTGGCCTAAGAGAGAGGCTGGGGCTTGAGAGAGGCGCTCGGGCGCAGAGAGTGCAAGGAACGCTCTGGAGTCAGGACGCAGAATCAGCCTCCACCTTCACGTCCAGCTCAGCTCTGGGGCCTGGATTCCTGGAGCCGTGTGTCAAGGGAATCTGAGCTCCTAACGTTCTAGAAACCAAAGTTGCCTCTGGTCCTCCGATGGCTAGCCTGGGCTGCCAGATGCTTTCTGTGACATGAAGGATCCTCCATAGTCCAAACCGGGTCCGGTTTGCACTTTCTTTAAGGCATGGAGAAGAATTCAGTTCTGGCCCAACTGCCTGTGTGGCCTTGGGTCAGTCACCTAACTTCTCTGATTCATTCAAGCCTCCAGAACCATTTACGGGGCCCCTTCTCTGTGCCAAGCATAGGCTGGTGAGCAGGACGTGCATGCCTCACCCTGGTGGAGTGAGCCTGCTGGAGACTCCCCACTCCGGATGAGATACGGTGTTTTCTAAGAACCCCTTAATCTCTAGGATGGAGTCCTAGGGGGTGAACAGGAGGCATGTGTCCTGAATGTGTCCAGGACCCACAGAAATAAGGACATCGCTGGAGGCCGTGATCGGCAGAAGATGTCCCGTCCTAGTCCCCAGATCCTGAGAAGATGTCACCTCAATAGTGGCATGGAAGGGACTTTGCAGATGGGACTTGCTCTTGGACCTGGAGATGGGGAGATGTGCTTGGGTCATCCAGGTGGGTGTCGGGGAAGGCAGGAGATGGGAACAGGAAGTGGTGGAGAAGGAAGCAGAGTCTGAGCCACAGCCACGGGGCCAGCTCTGGACGCCGGAAGAGGTGAGGAGCAGATTCTGCCCCACAGCGTGCCCCAGGACCCAGCCCTGCCCTCCGTGGTGTCGGCCCCGTGACATTCGGCTTGGACTTTGGGCTTCCATAACTGTAAGAATATAACTGCACTGTCTTAAACCATTGAGTTCATGGGGGTTTCTTGTGGAGCCAGAGGAAGCTAGCTGGGCCATTTCAGTGACCTTGGTGGCAGGTAGATCTGGCCTGAGGCCCTACTCCACTTCTGGCTGTGTGACCTTGTGCAGTTTCCTAACCTCTCTGAATCTCAACTTTCTGCTCTCCCAGTGGAAGTGATGGAGTGCTTGCCTTAGACCGTTGTTGGGGAAATGACCTGATACACTCCACGGACGTCAGAACAGGTCCGGCATGCAGCCGACAAGCCACAAACGTCGGATTTCCTCTCTTCCTCCTACTGGGCGTTGACAAGCCTGCGTTCCCAAATGAAAGAGCAGACGGATGATGGGAAAGGGTTAACCTCCAGGGGCCCCAGGGGGCGGGGCTGAGCCTTCCCGGTGGGGCACGAGGTGGCCTCCGCCCCAGCCCCTCCTCTTGGAAGACAGCTTTCCACTCCCGGGCTGAGACCACCCGCGATGGGGGGGGGGGGCCTGCAGGGGTGTTTCAGCCCATTTCTTCTGGAACCCTAGACAAACGGAGGACCTCAGAGGTGGCAGGAGACACACGAGACATGTGGCTGTTGGCCAGCTCTCAGGTGACAGGAACTGCCTGTGGCGGTGTTCTGGGAAAGCTTTCATTTTCCAGCCAGTGGAAGAGAGGTCCAGAGAGGGTTAGCCACCGCCCAAAAGCCACACAGCAAGTCCTGAATCATCCTAATTCCCAAACCCCACTCCACACACACGCACATAAACATACACGCACACAAGATCACATGCATACAAAATACATGCGTGCACACATGTACGAACCCATACACATACGTGTGCACTCATACACGCTCATGTATCCACATACACGCTCAGGCATACACGCTTCATGCATACACACATGTACACACATGTACACATACATGCACACACACAGGCACACACAAGGGCTTCTTGTGTCCCGAAACAGCCCAGCTCCCCAGCAGCGTGTGCCCAGCCCCTGGTAGCGGGTTTCTTTGGAAACTGCGCTTGGAGGTTGCCTCCTCCAGGCAGGCTTCCAGGCGGCCCTTCTCTTCCAGCCCTATCCATCCTGCTTCCACCCTAGGCCCCCGCCAGCCCCGGAGCGCTCCTGACTTGGGCCTCCCTTCCTCCCCAGGGCCGGCGGTCGGGAGAAGCTCCCAGCAAAGGGCAAGAAGTGCCAAAGCCACTGCGCACGCGCGCAGGCAGAAAATCTTCTGGAGGCAGAAAGACCTGCATTCAAATCCAAGCCTGCCACTTTCTCGCTGTGTGAACTTGGGTGAGGCACCGCCCCTCTCTGGGCTTCCCTGGCCCCTTCTGTAAAATGGGGACCGTAATCTCCAGCTCTTAGATCAATTAAAAGGGCTCTCTAGGTGGCCACTGCTGTGGTCGTGACCCAGGACTCAGGGGCAGCACAGTACCTGGTGTCGCTGCCTCTGTGGGTCGTTTTGGGAGCCTGCCTGCCCCCAGCCCCCACTCTCTCACCACAAGGAGGAAGGAGAGCCACACCCTGGGGCCGGGTGCCTGCCCTTACACCTCAGTTCTGCCACGTGTGGCTGTGCACCCTCAGGAAAGTGACTTTACCTCTCTGAGCTTCTGTTTCATCCACTGACTCGTCTATACCCAGCGGTCTGGTTTCTTCTCCCTGCTGTCAGAACACCCGACTCCTCGAGACTCCTCGCCCTCGGGTGCCTTCCCAGCCACCAGCCTCCGTCTTTCTCTGTAGAGGACCCTTTCTTCCAGAAGAACCCGTATGGAACCCCAAACTATATGGCGAATGGAACTGGACCTGCTTGGATGAAATCCACGCCCCTCAGCCCCCAGGTCCCCCTGTGGCCTCCTGGGCTCCATCACAGCACAGCCTGAAAGCTCAGTTAATGCAGAGTCGCCCCTGCCTGGCCGTTGGTGACAAGACCTTCCCTTAGGGCTCCCAGGAGGGGCCAGTGATTTGTTCTCAGCCCCCTTTGCTGGACCTTCCTGCCCCTGCCGGTCCCTCCATCTGTCTCTCTGCATTGCTTCCTGGACTGCGCTCCCATTTGGCATATGGGAAGACTGAGGCCCGGCCCCCCACGGCCAGGATCAGGAGCTCGGAACTCAGAGGCCGCGGCTTGTCCAGGACCCGCAGAGACGTGTGAGGCCTGCAGTCAGGTGCCAGCTGGCCCCAGGCGGCCAAGCGGAAACTGCAGAATCAAATTCATATCCGCCGGACCCGCCACCCGTGAGCCGGGCCACACAAGCCCAGGCTCAGGAGCACCAAGAAACATTTACTTTCCATAAAAACCCGTATCGTGCCAATTATTTCAAACCCTTTTCAGATATTTTTGCAAGAAATGCACATTTGCAGTGGTTCTGGGGGGGACCTTGTGGGGTCGGCTGGCAAGGGGTCGGGGACCCCGAGTACCTAAGATCCCAGCACCTTGGAGGCCTGATCTGGAACCAGCTGCCCGCCCCGCCCCACCCCCTCAGATCAGCCTGAGATGCAGAGGTTTTGCGTGTATTTTCACAAGGAGCGCGTGGGGGCCTGTTTATGTGGGTCATTAGAAAAAATTCTACATTTTGAAAACAGGAGGAATTCGTCATAGCAACGGGCTGCCTCTCCTATTTTTGAAAAGTGAGCTCCGCCCTCCTCCCCTAGGTACAGACAGCTTATTTTCCTGCAGGGGATTCTGACTCAGAGGACAACGCAGAACTCAAGGTGGGGCTGCCCCAGACCCGGTGGGTGATGCCCAATGGCCCAGGGTATTCCCAGGGGGTCCCAGGCCTCAGGAACCCCCTGTCCTGGGCTTTCTGCTCCCTCCTGCAGACTACCACAGCAGACGTCTTCCAAAGAGCCCAGCCCTGCAAGGCACTGCCCGGGATATACCGACCTATAAATATTCAAAGATCACCTGGCCCATCGGAAGGCCCACCACATCCCCAGGACCTCCCAGGACCCAGGAACTAAGGGGTTAACCCTGGCAACCTAGATACACAGGATCCGGACTCAGGGCCCAGGTCCTATCAGACATTGAATGCAAGGTAATCACAGCCCAGAGACTTCCAGGAAGAGGCAGAGAGTACAGGGCAGGTTCCAATCCCACCCCACCACTTACTCTGCTGTGTAGGTACTTGCTGTGTGGCCTAAGGCAAGTGGCTTAACCTCTCTGTGCCTCAGTTCCCTCGTAGAGGTCATAATAATAACAAGAGAATTGTGGCAGGGTGACTTGTGTTAACCCATATGCTTTAGTCTGTGTGGGCTGTTGTAACAAAATATCATAAACCGAGTGGCTTATAACAACGGTCATTCCTCACAGTTCTGAAGGTTGGGAAGCCCCAGGTCAGGGCTGGCTTCCTCATGGACGCATCTTTCCACTGTCACCTCACGGTCACAGGGATGGTGGATCCCTCTACAGCCTCTCTTAAGAGGGCACTAACTCCAGTCATGAGGACCCCACCCTCCGGACCTAGTCCCCTTCCAAGAGTCCCCACCTCCTAGCACCTGGGGGTTTAGAATGTCAGCATCTGAATTTTTCAGGGGACACGCAACATTCAGACGGTAACACCGCATAAGGCACGTGGCCCAGGGCTTGGCGCATAGCAGACTTCCCATGAATGCTTTTTACTATTCACCATTCATTCATATTAACTAGTAGCGCTAGTTAACATACAATTCGGTAAGAATCAAAACTCTTACTGTGTCCTCCACCTTCGAAACACAATAGGGACCATTTCTTAGGAACCAAGCATCAGAATCCGGGCTCCACCCATTAGCTGCTGAGCAGCCTTGGGCCAGGTGGGGACCTCTCTGAAACGGATTTCTCACCCGACCAACGCGAGCAGGAACCCAAGCCCACCGCGCGGCTCCTGGCTCACGGCCGGCCTTCCTAGTCCCTGACGATTATTTTTACCAGACATCAGAAAACCGCAGCCCTTAAGCTAAATGTGGCCCCTTGTCTGTTTTTATAAATAAAGTTTTATTGGAACATGGGAACAGGCCACGCCCAATGGGTGCATCCTCTGTGGCTGCTTTCCCAGGAAGGCAGCAGGCCTGAGCAGTTGCAACAGAAACGACCCCTGGTTTATACTGCGGCGACCTCGCGTAGCAGCGGTAATGACCGGTCCCTTAGTGGACTCTGCAAATTAAGATCAGCCCCCGAGGTACCACCCAGCAAGTCAGGACTGGGCTGCCGGGGTCCAGGACCTTCCTCAAACTGTCCACAGGACTGTCCCGGGAGCTTCTCAAAGGAATCGGTGACCAAGGAGAGGCCAGGGGAGCCAGTCGTGCCCAAATCCAACACATCCACATCCTGGGAGAGAGGAAGGAAACGGCGGTCTCAAGGTTTCTGGGGGTCTTCGGTTCTTCTCAGCAAGGGACACCCAGGGATCGTTCACCCCAGAAAGAGGCCCTCCTGTCTCGAATGGACTCGCTCCTTCCGGAGGCCGCTGAGCATCTGCCCTTCCTCCCTGTCTGAACGGGACCTTGGTCGTGGGGTGGAGAAGATTCTATCATGAATCCTGTACCCGACCTCCTGGGCTTTGTGTCCTGCCACAGACGGCTGCCTTGGTCTCTGCTAGTCCTTCATCTGGCTGGACTCAGACATCCACAGCCCCCGCCTTGATGGGAGGTGACCCGGCCACCGTCACCCACATGCCCTCTCTTCAGCCCGTCTTCTGGCTCCTTCCTGACATGCCGTTGGCGAGATCCAGTGGTCAAATGCTTTCCTGAGATCCGAGGGTGCCCCAAGGGACAGGTCAAATTCCTCCTGCAGAGAAACTAGGCAGCGTGGTTGCGATATCCAAGTCCACAAATTCTGCAGAGGGAGGAAAGAAACCCCCCATCAGGGCTTCAAGGTGTTACATGAGATGACGCGAATATGACAACTTCATCCTATTTTTGAGGGGAGAGGGGTACCCAGGGAAGCTTAGCCACTGAGTCACATCCCCTGCCCTTTTTAATATTTTGTTTAGAGACAGGTTTGTGCTGAGTTGCTTAGGCCCTCACTAAGTTGCTGAGGCTGGCCTTGAACTCTTGATCCTCCTGCCTCAGCCTCCTGAGCTTCTGGAAGGACAGGCGTGCACCACTACGCCCGGCTGATCTTTTTTAATTGATAGGAATATAACAATTCTGAATTTAGTCATCTCTCCGTGATCTCCAAGGACCATCAAATTGTGTGTGCATGCCTCTGTGGGTACAGGGGAAGAAGATCCTAAGATTTTCAAAGAGGTTTGAGAACTTCAAGTGGTTTGAAGCCCAAAACCACACATCTGATTCATATTTGTGCCCCAAATCCCTGGTACTCTGTACAAGCACGTAGTAGGTGCTGAAGACACCTATCTATGCAAATCTATGACAGATTGAAGCCACATTCTGCCTGATCATCCAGAGATTTCCTGAGTGTTCAAACCCTACTAATCTAGAGTTGGAGGGTGATTTGAATAGACCCTTTGACCCAAATTATTTTTGTCACCAGGATGAGAGAAGCAGAAGATTGGGACTCAGGGACAGATGTTGAAGGTGCCCACCGTCGCCAAGCACAGAAATGACAGAATTGCCACTCGGTGCCCCGTTGGTTAAAGCAGATGCCAAGGAATTGGGCCAAGATGGTGTTTTGTCCTTCCACAAGATTTTTGTCCACAAAAGGAACGGAACTGCATTTCTCAAAAAGCTCTTCTGGGATGGAACTGAGCTATTTCTTCTGCCCCGAGATGCCTCTGCTCAACCTCAGAATTTTTCCCCCCATCAGCTTGTAGCCCAGCTGAGTCCAGATCAGCCAGAAACACACACAGATTCACCTTTTAACATTCAGACCTACAAATCGGTGAAGAGCGCTGTCTTTTTTAAATGGCGGTAGCTGAGGACATGTGGCGAGATACTCCCAGCTCATTTGGGGTGGACAGGAGCCAGAGGAGGGTCCAACGCTCAGGCTGTGAGTCTCGGGAGCATCCGTACCTGGAGCACTTCCAGAATTTCATCCCAAGGAAACCATTCGATTGGTGGCCACAGACCTCTGTCGTATTAGGTGACACCCGCAACCAGCTGTCGAGCAGACTAATAACAGCAAGGAAATCAGGCACTTCACAAGCGCCAGTTCAACAGGTTGCTACATTCCTAGAGGAAACATGGACTCCTCTCATAAAAGCGTGTCTCGAAAATACTCTCGAGGCTTCATTAAAAAAACGTTTAAAAAAAATCTTTTGTGCTTCAAAGGATAACAACCAAAAAGTGAGAAGATAAGCCACAGACTTAGGGGGAAATATTTGCAATTTATACCTCTGCTAAGGGACTCGTATCTAGCATATATAAAGAACTTTTGTAACTCAATAATGAAAGGATAAATAACCTGATAATTCAATTTTAAAGTGGGTCAATGAACCAAATAGACACTTCTCCAAAGAAATG
This sequence comes from Sciurus vulgaris, assembly GCF_902686455.1. Lineage (NCBI taxonomy): Eukaryota > Metazoa > Chordata > Mammalia > Rodentia > Sciuridae > Sciurus > Sciurus vulgaris. The sequence goes on from NC_136468.1 coordinate 135,797,038, forward strand.
CAAATGACTCGTGGCTCAGCATATGAAAAGATCTTCAGCATCATTAATCAGTTGGGAGATGCAAATTCAAATCAAAGTGAGGGACCACAACATATGCTCTGGAATGGTTGCAGGGACGGGGGGGGGGGGGGGGGCTGTGGAACAGAACTGGAACTCTCCTACAGCGCTCATGGGAGTGTAAACTTGGAGCAGCCGCTCTGGAAAGCAAGATGGTGACTCCTAAGGAAACATGCAATCATCATCTGACCCAGCAATTCCCCCTTCAGTGAAATGAAACAAAAACTGTACACAGATGTTCAAAGTCAAAAAGTTGAAACAGCCCAAATGTCCATCAATGCTTGACTGGATAAAGAAAATGGGATACAACTATAAAATGGAATATTATTCAGCCCTAAAAAGGAATCAAGTCCAGATGTAGGCTACAACATGGATGAACCTAAAAAATGTTATGTTAAATGAAGAAGTCAGATACAAAAGGTCACAAATTGCATAATTTCATTTATAGGAATTGTCAGGAACGAGCCAGGCATGGTGGTTCAGGACTGCAATCCTGGCAACTTGGGGGGCTGAGGCAGGAGGATCTTGAATTCTAGGCCAGCCTCAGCAGTTTAGCAAGATCCTTTCCCAAAATTCCCAAAATTTTTAAAAAACTTAAGAAAGACTGAGGAGGTAGCTCAGTGGTAGCATACCCCTGGCTTCAACCCCCAGTACAAAAAAAAAAAAAAAAAAAAAAAAAAAAAGTACAGGCAAATATATAGAAACAAAGTAGATCAAGGTTGCCTAGGACTGGGGGAAAGAGACTGGAGAGAAATGGCCAGTGTCTGCTAATGCATGCAGGGATTCAGGAATTCTTTTGGAAGCAATGAAAACATTCTAAAATTGTGCTGATGATTGCACAAGTTTGTGAACATACTAAAAACCATTGAAATGTGTATTTTAAATGATGCAATTGGAGGGTATGTAAATTATATCTCAATAAACCTATTATATATTAAGAATATTACATTTCATAAAATATAAAATCCGGATCTATTAAACATATATAATGAAATAATTATATAAATATAACTCATTACGTATGTGTTGCTTGGTGATAAAACATCTTAAAATAGCCCGATACTTCTCCCACCTACCCCCCAAATAGCAAAGAACTCACAAAATAGATCTGAGGCTCTGGAGGGGAGCCCACGCCAGGAGCACACTTTTTAAATTTCTACAGTTTTTTTGAAGCCTTGTAATGTATTTACAAAATTCAGGCTCGTTTTGCATCTACTTCAAAATGTGAAGTGGTTGTACTACTTAAAATATGAAAATAATTTATTTTCTCCAAGCCCATGAATAAAATCGATGCTTCAGGAGAAAAGAAAAAAATAAAACCTTTAGTAACATGAGCAAACACTCATAATAAAATGGCAAGTAAGAGAAAAGCCAGGCTACAGCCCTGTACATCCCTCGTGAACTTACTGGGGGTGAGAGAAAGGGAAATATATATGATTTTATATACGCAGAGAATAGGACTGGAAGAAAATGGGGTAAGATGCTAACAGTTGTTATCTCTGGGTAGTGGGATTCCAATTGCTGTTTTTCTTCTTCATTCCTTTTTTTCTTTTCCATATTTCTCATCCATGTTGCATAATATTAAGGAATCAACATCGTTTAATTCAAGTGAGGAGACCCTGGGGAGACATCAGACCCCGCCTTTCTGGAGTCGATTAGGCTTGGCGCTCCCTCTATTGTGCACACCCTGACCTCACACCCCCGGGATCGCAGCTTGGTCCTGCAGGGAACATGTGGGCCTGCAAGGAGACTCCCAGCATCGCCTGCTTTCTGCAGGTGCCAGCTTGCATGCGGATTGATTCCCAGAAAGTCAGAGGCTTTGAAAAGTTCTGGGAAGAAAAACCAGCTGCTCCTCATTATATGACAACAGTTGGAGGAGGGAAACCAGGACCCGAGGAGATGGGGGAGCAGAGCGCTGGACAAGCCATCCGAAGACGGGGGTTCAGGCCTCTGCTGGCTTCAGACCTTGGTCAAGTCACCTCCTCTCCCCAAATGTCGGTTTTCTCCTCTATAAAAAGAGGACGCTGTCTGCCCTCTTGTTTCCACCATCCGGGGAACAGTTGGAAGCCCTTTGTATTGACTTTCCAGCAAGGTACCTGCCCGGCAGGAATCTCGTGAGCCGTTCTGCCCCTAAAGGCAATCTCTAAATTGACCTAGGATACTCTAGGATACTCCAACCACCCAATAGGAGATTTCTCAAGAAGGCCTCATGCGCACACAGCGTTCCTCACCCAAGGCACACTTGAACTTCCTCAAGCATGAGATTTTTTTTTTTTTTTTCCCTTTTTTATATACTGGGAATTGGACCCAGGGGACTCTACCACTGAGCTACATCCCCAGCCATTTATCTATCCATCTTTCTATCTATCTATTTATTTGAGCCCGGGTCTTGTTTCATTGCTGAGACTGGCCTTCAACTTGCAAGCCTATCTCAGCCTCCCAGAATCGCCAGGAATACAGACACCACACCCTGCCTCAAGTGTGAGCTCTTTACTGAGCATCAGTCAGGTGCCAGGTTATGACAGTAAGAGAGACAATGTCCGGCTCTCTTGAGCTTCCAGGATGGACAATAACTATCAATTAGGGACCCTGGGTCCCGTGAGAGGGAGATGCCCACGGAACTCTGCAGGATGCTGTTGTTCACGCTTTGCAGCTAAGAAGATGTGGGATTAGAGAAGCCAGGGTTCTGCACAAGATCAGAGAGCAAACCAATGATAAAGGCAGACTTCCAGCTGCGGGCAGTTCCACTACAAAGACTCCTGGAATTGTCAGTGGTTTTAACTTCACAGTTAAGGCAGAACAAAAGATCTCTAGACCCACCCAATCTCCACCTTTTTGATCTGGCTATAAGAAAGAACTGGAGGAAAAAAATAATAAAATATGGTAAACTATAGACCAAACATGAAATTGCTATTGATTTGCGTAAGAGCAACTATGAGTTAGTTCACGCAAACGAGTTTGATTTTTTTTTTTGTACCGGGGATTGAACCCACAGGCACTTAACCAGGGCATCTAAACACCAAGTCACATCCCCAGCCCTTTTGTATATTTTTATTTAGAGACAGAGTCTTGCTGAGTTGCTTAGGTCCTCACTAAATTGCTGAAGCTGGCTTTGCACTATCCATTCTCCTGCCTCAGCCTCCCAAGCCGCTGGGATTACAGGTGTCCGCCACCACACCTGGCTCATGCAAACGAGTTTGCATGATAAAATGATATCCTATAACAAGGGCTAGACACTGAAGAAACACTTTTTACATTTATTAGTGCATTATAATTATGCATAAGTGGGGGTTTGTTGTGACATATTGGCTCAGTAAATATTGAATGACAGTGTGAGAAAGTTATTCTCTTTTCAATTCTTTTTCAATCCCTTTGGGTAGGAATAACTATCCAAGGTCTTAATTTGGTGCTGACGGGTTTTAACACCTACTCCAACACCTGCCAGTCTCCCTCTATAACGAAGCAACCTCCAAGCCTAGAACAGGCAGCAGTACCTAGGGAACATTGAATAGCTTTGTTCTATTTTCGTTGTTTATGTGGAAGCAGGTTATTTTACGGTTACCATCTACCTGAGGAACGTGATAACTGATTTTCTATTTTCTATGGTCATATAATTTTCCTTTTGAGCTGCATTTACTGATATTTTTAATGAGTGCACTTACTGATATCTTTAATGGGTAGAGTTAAAGGAAAATATTAAATTCACGACACCGTAGAGGAGAAAAATCAAAAAAAGTGGCATTGGAATGACTGAGGCTTGAGAAATTCTGCCCCATGAAATTAAAAATAACCCAGCCATGTAATTATATTGTCCTGAAAGTAGACTGCAAGTTACCTAAATAGCACACATCCACAGTAGCCCGGCACTGTTAAAGCAAATTTTTGAGGGCTTGCATATGCAGCTACTTTAGCAACAGAGGTATAACTGAATCATATTTCAACCACAAGATATAGGAGCACGAAAGTCTAATTATTGGAAAATTACAGACCCAGGAATCATGGCTCTGCCTCACTGCACACGGGAGGGCCGACCAAATACCTCCCGAGAATTGGATAAACCATGTCCACCTAGCACATGTGGGAAAGAGGAGCCCTCCCCCCGTGTGGCACCTTCAAGGACCTGCATTCGCTCATCAGGAGCAATGTCAGTCAGTCCCTGTTTCCTGCCCTGGAATACACCAACATCACCAACGCCACCACACCGCGAGCTTCCAGCCCAGCCTTCCAGGCCTCAGCACCCAACTGCCAGCCTGGCTCCCCAAAAAGCCCCATTCTTCGAATATATGTAACACCCTGTGGGTGGTCAGAGAAGGCTCCCTGGAGGAAGTGACCACCCAGCTGAGATCTAGGACAGAAGAGGTGTGAACTAGGGGAGGTGGAAGAGGAAGAGGGATCTGAAAGGGCGGGGCTTGGCCTGCAGCCACAGCACGTCCCCCTGGGCTGAGATGCTTGGGCTCCGGGACGTATATTTCCAGTCTTGGTCCCGAAATGCCCGGGTTCCTGCTCTTCCTAAGGAAGCGGCGCTCCGATTCCAATAGGAGGGAAAATGAGGAGGATGCCCTGTGGGTCTCGGGCCTCAGCCGCCTCCTTGTGGGATTTAAAAGAGTAATTTTGCCCACTTAGAACTTCCAACCGAGGTCTGGAGCGGTCGGAGTGGTTCTCAGTCCAGGCTGCACTTGGGATTCGGGGAAGCTTTTATAACCTCCACGCCCAGGCCACGCCCACCTGCAACTAAGCCACGCCCCTTTCACGCCCAGGCCAATTGCGTTAGACTCTCTCCTGTCATTTATGACAGCACGGACCAATCCGGAAGGCGTTTCGTTAAGTAACGGAGCCAGGCGCAGAAAGACGAATAGCACGTGCTCTCACTCGCGTGGAACCTGAAGTCGGTGTCCTAGAATGGTGGTGACCAGAGATGGGGGGTGGCCAGTGGGACAGGAGCAGTGAGATGCGAGGTGCTCTAGCACAGTGGGGTGACGCTAGTCCACAGTAAGGTGTCGTCCACCTCCAAATCGGAGGAAGAGGATTTGGAAAGTTATTACTGCATAGCGACCACACGCTTTGTGGCGGTGGAATTGTTAATTACCCGGATGCTATCACTGCACAGTGTGTACATGTATCGAAACAGCACTGCACCCCAGAAATAGATTATTTGTGTCCATTAAATTGTTTTGTTTTTCAATCTCTGATGAGCAATATCGAAAGCTCCCCAGGGGAGTCCCCAGTTGCAGTGGCATCCTAACCCCTCAAATCTGCAAAAACCAGTGCTGGCCTGCTGGACTCTAGAAGTAGGGCCAGGGGTTGGTGGGAATTCCATCCCACTGTGGTTTTAAGAATCATTACGTTTTCTCTTCTGTTTTATCGGCAGGCCATAATGGAATTTGCCACTTGTTCTTCCACATTGTAGAATGCTAACTCTGCTCCCAGAGAATGAACTGCAGCCAAGATACAGATGAAAGTTGTTCTGGCCACTCCAATTGCCTGGGGATCTGGTTAAAACACAGCTTCTGATTTAGCCGCCCAAGGTCTGCATTTCTAATGAGCTCCAGGGTGAGGCCTGTGCTGCCGGGTTCCAAGAGCCACACCTGGGCGGAGAGCGGCCAGGACACCTCTCCTCTCCCATCAGGGCTTCCCCACTCCCTTCATGTATCCTCCACTCTGATGGTGCTGAGCGTGGCTGGAGGGGAGTCAGGGGAAGAACAAAGACATCCTCACCGCCTGCCAGGTTCCAAAGCCGGTGACAGTCCCCGACACACACCTCGCGCACATCAGAGGGGCAGATCTAGAAAAGGAGACGGGCTGGGGGAGGGGTGCGGCTGGGTCGGTGGTTGTCGTAAATAGCAAACCATCTGCGCCCAGCAGCCCCCGCCTGAGTCCCCCATCTGGGGCCAGAACAAAGGCAAGGAAATTCGAGAGGGATCAGAGATCAAAACAGCCTGGGAGGCTCTCCTGCCTCCTGCCGGGGGGCTTCCTTTCTGATTAATCACTCATTCTTGCAGAATCAGTTGCAAGGGGTTTGTGGGCTGGGAACTGGAAAGGAGAGGTCTGGAGTTGACCCTCGGGGACCATGAACTCCTGGGGGAGTAGCTAGTGCTCAACAGGAAGGGGACAGCGGGGTAGCCCTGACATTCAGCAGGGCCAGGAAAGAATGAATCAGGGGACATCCGCGCTCGCAGGTCACGGGAACAGGTGGACTGGGCACCGGCTAGTGGAGTGAGCCGTGGGACCGGTGGCCAAGTGGACACCATCTGTCCTACCTGACTCCATAGGGGTGGCTGCTCAGTGCCAGTCCTTCCTCCCCAAGCAGATAGGCAGATCTGCTTTTGCCAGATCTTCCCTCTGGTTTTTGAAAATGTGACTTTTTAAAATATATATATATATATATATAAACTCTCCTGATTTATAGAAAATGGCCCCAACTGCTTTGGAAAACTATGCCATTCATCCAAATAGGTCCGGGAACCACACATGGAGAACACGCAGCCTGCAGGTGACCTCGCAAAGGGAATCGCCTGGAACGTTTCAAGTTATTTCCAATTATTTTAAAATCCAAAACCTTCTGCTATGGTTCGGATGCAGTTGGTCCTCCAAGGGTTCGCTGATCCTTGGTGTGGTGATGGGAGGTGGTGGGACCTTTAAGAGGTGGGGCTTAATGCAAGGTGATTAGGTCATGGGGCACCGACACTGGTCTACAAGAGTGAGTTGGTTCTTGAAAAACTAAGTCATTATAGAAGAGTAAGCCCGACCCGCGAATCTCTCTTGGACTCTTATTTCATCATGTGCTCTCTCTCATACACACACTCCCTCCGTGATGCCATCTGTCATTGACACAGCCAAAGGGCTGGATGGATACAGTGACCTCATCCTGGACTTTCAGCCTCCAAAACTGTGAGCTGATAAACCTCTTTTCTTTATAAAGTACCCAGCCTCAGGTATTTTATTATAGCAATGAGAAATAGACTAATGCACCCTCAGATTCTCTGGGAGGTCTCGGATGAGAAAACAAAAGGGAATACGTATTCCCAGCACGCCTGCTTGCATTAGACACTTTGCATCCACCTTTCTGTTTATTCGTTCATTCAAACAAGATTAACTGAGCAGCTACTATTTGCCAGGCCCTGTCCTGGGTGTGTGCTATAAGATATGCTTGTCATACGGACATGTAGTCCCTCAGAGCAGAGGAGCAATGAACATAGAAGCCTGAAAGGTCGTTTCAGACGGTGGCAGGTGCTAAGAGGTCATTAAGTCGGGGGTGTGGTGATGATACTCAGGCAGCCATATCATGAGAGGTCAGGGTTGGCTTACTGAATTGTTTGAGCCAAGATCTGAGTGATAAGATGTTACCAGCTATCAAAATCTCAGGGTGGACCCAACCAGAGGATGCTGCAAAGGAGAAGATCCTAAAGTGGATCTTGAATCGTTCTCAGTCATCGCTGAAATGAGCATTAGAGGTAACTTCTGTCCATGGTACAGATGAGGACCCTGAGGCCAGAGGGGCCCACAAGCCACATGGTTAGTGAGCAGCAGGATGCCAGTTACCAACCTGCCGTCTTGAACTCGTGATGTCATGAGAGTAAATACATAACTTCAGGGGAGGGGTCACTTTCCTGCCTCTGCAAGACCCAAGATTCTTCCCTAAGCCTGTGGGAGATACTAATGAGGTTGCTTCCCAGAACGGTCCCAAGGCTGGCTGCTGTCTGTGTTTGGAGCACTGAGTGCATGGGGCTCTCTTGGCATTATCCAGGTGGCAAGGCTATGACAGGCTCTCACCCACATCAGGACCCCCAGGCCTCCTCTCTGGAGTCTGTGAGAAATCCCCGGAGATGAGGTTTTGGTGGGAGCATTTTCTGAGATCAGGGCCTCCAGCTGGCCCTTGGACCCAACCTTGTGTGTAGGAGAAAAGTAGCAGCCACAGTGACTCGTTATACCTTCCAGTACCACTTGGAATTTTTCAAAGCTTCTACCCAGCTCTGAGCTTCTCTGCCTGGATCCTATGTCCTAGGACTTCCCCCGTCGTCAGTTTGCTAATGACAGCGTGTCCATGTGGAACCTCTTCCTGCAGGGTCTATTTGACTCAGGAATTAGGAACAAACATATTATTTTCTATAAAACAAGCACAGGTATCTTTTGCATCCGTCAGCTTGGCTACCATAATGCTTTTGCGTAACAAGCCACCCAGGATTCAGCGGCTTGAAACCACCATCCTGATTTCCCCTTGTGCGTCTGCAGTGGGTCAGGGTGGTGGGTCTGGATGGGCCTGGCCAGGCTGACCCTAAACGGTTGCTGAAGTCCAGCCTGCTGCTCCCTTTTTCAGGCACCAGGAGTCGGGTCCTACCCTCAGCCCCCACCTTCACAAACCGGTAAACTGAGGCTCAGTTAAGTGACTTACCCAAAGTCACACAGCCAGTATATGGTCAAGTCAGGATGTGGACCAGGGCAGAATCCATTTTCCTCCCTCGGTGCCTGGCCCAGAGCCCAGCGCACAGGAGGTGGTCGGGAAGCGTCTGTTACCAGGAGGCAAAGTTGACTTGAACCCCCGGGAACTGAGTGCCCTCATTCAGCCGGGTCTGCGTTCCTGCTAGAGAACTCATTCAGAGTTTCCGCGGGGGCAGGGTCCTTGCCCAAGTAATGTCCTCATGGTTCTGTTTAGTCTGTGCTCAATCCCCCGGGCGCCATCTGCAAGGGGAAGGAGGCTGGCCTCCCCTCTTCTCCTCCCCCCGGCTGCCTCTTCTGCATTTCGCTGCCTTGGCCCGACTTCCAGCTCCCAGGCCGGCGGCTCCCCTGGGCTACGACTGCATCTTCTGGGTCTATTTCCTGGCATCCTGGGAACCTTAGCACTGAAGTCTTAGCACTGAAGCCTCCTGTGTAGCTTTGCTGGTGGGAATGTTTCCTTGAAAGGGTAGGAGGGCTGCTGTCCAGGCTACCTGGCTTTCGTATTTACCTTGGGAATAAGAGAAAAATTTCCGCCGGCGACCCCGGCGTCCCACCTGCGGGATTAACTGTGCCCCGGGGTTTAACGCTTACGTGTCTAGTTCCAGATCTTCTGCTTATGGCCACTTATCCCTTCATTCAACAAATATTTATAGCACATGTTATGCTCCAGGCACCGAGACGGGTGCCAGGGGCGGCAGCACAAAACCGCAAGGCCTGGGAAATTTACAACCCAGACCAGTGTCCTCTCTGAACCTTAGTGTCTTTTTCTGTAAAGTGGGAGAGCTCAGGAAGATGTGGATCTGCTCCAAAGTCCCTTTTCTCCCCTGTGCAGCTCATTCCCAACTCCAGCAGAGAAGAGTGGTGGGGGTGGGGGCAGGGGTGCCGCCTTCTGTTGAGTGCCCCATGCAAGGTGTTGGCCCACTCTGACCCTCGGTCTCTTCATGGCTTAAATGAGTGGGCTGGACCGCGTGATTCCAAAGCACTTGTTTTCCTCTAGCAGACTGATTCTAACACGGGGGCCCCTCGGAGCCCCGGAATGGCCCTCCTCTCCATCCTGGGAGCAAATTTCCTCCCTGTGGGGTGCTCACACGGTAGCCTGGCAGCGTGGAGGGACCCTGTTCTTTGCCAGGTGAACATGAAGGTGTATCAGGATGTCGCCCACAAGCTGTTCTCCCAGGATCTCCCAAGTCACTAAATTTATCTTCCCTGTCACGCTCTTAATACCTAAAAATGTAATGGCACGGCCATCGGCTGCCTAAGGAACATAGCTGGCCCATCACCAATCAATCAAGAGCTCCCAGCGGTGCTTCTGAGTACAGCCTCTCAGCTCAGCGGGCAGCGGGCTGGGGATCATTAACGCTCCTCGGGAGAGATGGAAACCCACACCTGCTGGCGTGGGGAGGCAGCGCCGAGGGACAGGGAGCTGCGGAAGGAGATCAAGAGGTCCCCTGAGTCCCCTCAGGTGTTGGGACAGAGGCAGAGCTGGGTTCTCACAGTCAGGGACAGCTCTACCCTGCCTGAGAGGAAAGCATCCCCCAGACGGACAGAGAGAAGAAAAGAGGTCCCTGACATGTCCACAGGGTTGAGGAAAGAGATGTCAACCCAGAAACCTCAAGTATAATCCCAGCCCTTCTAGAAAGTCCCTGTGTGGCCACTGAAGGAAGATGTGCTCCCCCAACCCTGTGGCCACCTGCTTTGCAGTGATGACTTCCCACCAGCTCCAATTTGCACAGATCAGGAAACAGGCTCAGAAAGGTGTAGCCACTTGCCCAAGGGCTCACAGCAAAGTGCGTTCTCTCTGACCGTGGGAACCCTGCCCTCCATGTGGCTGCTCTTCCACGTTGAGGAATCGGAGCCCCAAAGGAAGTCCCGGGCCACACACCCCACACCCCACCCGGGGCCTCTGGGGATTAGGTGGCAATGCATCTGTGACTCACTCCCTCTTCCTACACCAGTTCCCGGGCTCCGTGTTCCCTTCCCTGTGGCAACTCCAAGGAACAGGCAGATGGGGAGGCCCCAGCCGTGGCCGGAAGATCTTTTGGAGTCAGTTCCTAGTGGGCGCTGCGTCCAAGGACATTCCATGCCCTGCCAGGAGCCGTTGGGAAATTCCAGCCAACACTGATTGGAAGCAGACTGTGCTTGCGAACAGAGGAAAGGCAGCCAGGGCTGCTTCCTCTCAGACCCTCCCTGCAAGGCAGGTCTCCCCAAGCTTCTCAGAGCCTCAGGCTCCCAGACACCCAGCCCCAGGACTCCGGGGGAGACACAGCCAGCCGCCTCTGTGTGCTCACTGCCGTCTGCCCACTGGAAACTCCAGGTCCAGAGACCAGGGCCTCCTCCAGACCTCCCCCAGACCCCCAAGGACACAATCATTGACTTTCTACTGAGAAGGTGACCCAAGGCACTGGTCCTCAAACTTTAGCACATTAGATGGATTTCAACTTCAAGACATGGAAGACTTTCTCCAAAGCAGAACTGTTGGTTGTGTGTTTTGTTTTTGTGCTTTGCTAAGTAATAAATGCTTGTGATAAAAAAAAAAAAATCCAAATGGACAAGAGGAGATTTCTCACCCTGTCTTCTTATGTTAAGTCAGTTGTCTAAGACTGTGACAAAATACCTGAGATAATCAATTTTTAAAGGAGGAAAGGTTTATTTTGGCTTATGGTTTCAGCCCATGGTCCCTTGGCCATGTTGCTTTGCACTTGGGGTAGCACACTGTGGTAGAAACACATGGTGGAAGCCTCTTTACCTCAGGGTAGTCAGGAAACAAAAGAGAGAGAAGGAGCTAGAGTTCCTGTCTCCCCTCCAAGGGCATCACCTAACTTCCTGCCATAAGCCCCACCTCTTAAAGGTTCCACCACCTCCCACAGCACCACAGGCTGCCAACCACACCTCCAACCCCTGGGCCTTTGGAATATCCCAGATCCAAACGATTGCTCCCCTCCACCTCCCCAGGTCTCCTGCCCAGCTGTGGCCATTATTTCTAGTCTCCCACGCCTCCTTCCTCGGCAATCCTGGCTCTGGGATTATGATATAGACATTCCACCTCTACACTGTCCATCTCACTGACTACTGAGCACTTGACACACTGATTACGGTGATGACGAACTACATCCTTAATTTTGTTGAATATTAATGAATTTAAATTTAAATAGCTGCCTGTGACAGGCAGCTACCATGTTGGACAGCTCAAGTTGGAGACTAATAATAGCTCACGTCTAGTGAGCAAAGACCAGGTAGCAGCCCTGTCCCACGCATTTCCCAGGTACGAACTCCAAATTCTCACAAGGAGCCCAGGAGGTGGGGACTTGTCCTACTGGGCTCCCTCTGGGGCCCAGGATGGGTAGTGAGGTTGAGTTCTTGCAGGGTCACTAGCAGGTGGTTGGAGGAGCTGTGTCCCCAGTCCAGGCTGTCTGACTCCAGAACCTGGGGTCCCAGCTGCAGTGAAAGGTCACATGGTGTGTGTGAGCTGCTTGCCTGTGATCCCGGCACTGTCCCAGCCCAGGACAGTGTGTTGAAGCCCACCCGACATGCCCTTTTAATCGGTTCTGTCTCCTTCCTGCTCTCTGTCCAGGGCTGACTTGCCCAAGGCCTGGGCTCTTGCTAAGGCTGTGACCCCCTTTCCACAGCATTACCCTCCATCTGTCCTCTCAGCCAAATCCTCCCTGACATTAGGCACAGCTGGGCTTGCACATGGGTAGTGTCCCCCAGAGGGGACACATGTAAAGCCTGGGTCCCCAGGGTGACAGTATTGGAGCTGTTGTGGAACCTACAGAGGTGCATCTTTATGCAAGGTCCTTAGGTCACTGGGGGTGTGTCCTGAAAGGGATGGTGGGACCCTGGCTAGTCCCCTCTCCCTCTCTCTCCTTCCTGGCTTGTGACTTACTGTGACACATGCCCCAGCCATTGCCATCCATCACCCCGATCAGAACTGAGCTCATGGAGGCACAGTACCTTCGGACCTCCAAAACCGTGAGCTAAATAGATTTGTTTTTGTTTTTGTTTTTTCTTTGCCAAGTTATTTGCCTCAGGCATTTTATCGTAGTCAGGCAAAACTGACTAACACAGGCACCAAAGATGCCTGTGACTCAGAGGCATGAGTTGGCCTGGACAAGTAGAGGGCATGGAGAAACAGACTCCTGGGGCTCAAAGAGGACTGGGTAGCAGAAGCTGTGACCTTCAGGAGAGGATTGTGGCCAAGCCACAACCTAGCAGGACAATGAAAAGACATTAGTCGGGTCAGGGCTATCTATTGGGGGTTGGGGGAAGGAGGTTAAGTAGGAAGCGTGGAACAGGTCGGGAGAAATTTGTCCGCCAAATACTAGTTAAATCAGATTTAATAAGTGGTAGGGAACTGGTGTTGATGTGCTCCTGCATTTAGTGAGCATTTATTAACCACCTACTGTGTCCCTGGCTCTGTGCTGGGCACTCAGGACACCACGGCAAACAAAAATGGACCCAAGACCTACAGGGTAGGTGTAGTATAGCAAAAATTTGTTATGCTGGGGTGGAGAAAGGTAGGTGGGTGTCTAACTCTAACTGTGGAAGGAAGATCACAGCCAAGGCGACTTCTAAGGATGGGTAGCAGGTAACAAAGTTGAAGGTGACGGGGCTTACCAGGAAGAGGGAACAGAAATGTGCACCTCCCAGACAGCAGAGAGAGAAGTACAGTCAGAGAATTCGCTAGAGCTCAGGGTGGCCAAAGCTTGGTGTGTGGTCACTGAGGGTGAGATAGACGCCAGGGCCAGACTTCGCAGAACCTGGCGAGGAGTTCGGGCCAGGGTTCCAACGCAGAAGGGTCACGACTGTGCTATGTTCTAGGGTATACCCTGGCTTCCAGAGAGGAGGCAGATTGCAGAGGGGGAAGGAGAAGCAGGTGACTGTGGTCCAGGCCAAAGATCATGGTTCCCTGACAGAAGACAACAGCTAAGGGAAGGGAGAGAAGGCCAGAAGAGATCCCCAAAGATTTAGAATTAACAGAGAATGAGAAAAAGGGTGGGAGAAGGTGCTGGAAGCAAGATCATTATCATCATCTCTCAGGATTGCTCAGGGCCTAGAGGCTGACATTGATACCTGCATTTCCACTTCTGAGCCTCAGGTGGCGCTGCTGGGTGGTACCGCAGACACTGATTGGCTCCTGTCTCCCATCGCCACTGCCTGTCCTGCACCCTGCCTGTTTCGCACTTCCCAGGAAATTTCTCAAAAAATATTCACTGGGTGACTGAAACCAGGCCTTACGTTAGGAACCAAGGACCCAGAGGTGACCAGATACAGCCTCTACCCACAGGGACACATTTCCTCCACCAAACTGATGTTTTCATTCCTCCCCCAAGAAAACATATCGCGGAGCAGTGAACCCAGGATGGAGCCAGAGCTCGGGAGCAGACCGGTTGCTAGCAGCCAGGGCAAAGGACAAGAGTTGGGATGTTGGGGTGTCTGGGAACCAGCAAGGAGACAGGGCGGGGCGGACAGCCGGTGAAAGGGGAGTGTCAGGTGGTGGGGTGTAGAGGAAACGGGGGTCTCGTGGGCTGGTTAGTTACCTAGCGCCTCCCAACAAGCCCCCGCAGGCTCTGTGGCTTTGAACAACATGCATTTATTATCTCCCACTGTGTGAAGAGTCAGACTTAGCGGGGTCCTCGGGCTCCAGGGTCTCCCCACAGGCTCAAATCGAGTCGCCAGCTGAGGTCTGAGGCCTCGTTGGAAAGCTCAGCTGGGCAAGGTCTACTTCCCAGTTCCTTCTCGTTGTTGGAGAATTCAGTTCCTGGAGCGCAGGCAGACCCAGGGCCTCAGCTCCTGGCTAGCTGAACAGAGAATCCTGGACATGTGGGCCTCACCAACGTGGCCCCTCGTCCAGGCAGGCAAGCTGAGCGGCGGTTGGGTGTCCGTTAGCTGGCCCTCTCATCTGCGTGGCATGATTCCAGAAGTAACACCCCTGCCTGGGCAGAAGCAAGTCAGGGTTGCTGCCCGAGCTTCGTGGGAGAGTCACGTGAGATGTCATTTCAGTCTGCTTTTGCGTCACTGTGATTAAAATAACTTAAAAGAACAACTTAGAGGAGGAAAAGTTTGTTTTGGCTCTGGGTATCGGAGGTCTCAGTCCACAGTCGGCTGACTCCGCTGCTCTGGGCCCCAGTGAGGCAGCACCTCATGGGAGAAGGCCCCGCGGAGGACAGCTGCTCCGCTCCCCGTGGGTCATGAAGCAGAGAGGGAGCAGGGAGAGGGGCTCAGGGCACACCGCAGAGACCCCCTTCCCCAGCCATGCCCCGCCTGCCTCCAGCTATCACCCTGTCATTCAAACTAGGAGGGACCAATTGGGTCACGACTCCCATGATCCACTTCTGCATTAACACAGGAGTTTTGGGGGTATGCCTCTTATCGAACCCCAGACAGATGTGAATACCAGGAGGCCGGGATCACCGGGGGACCCTTGCAGTTTGCCCACCACAGGACTGGGCTGAAGACACACTGGGCTTTCTGGTAGACCCCGGGCCTTGGCATGTCTTCCGAGAAAGAGACCATGTCGCGGCCAAGTTAGGATGCTATCCTCACCCTGCTCAAGGACTCCACAAATACCACTTCTGGACTTGAGTCCGTTCCCCATTCCCAGGGAAAAACAGTAAAAAGAGCATCGTTGACACATTTCACAGATGGCAAAGCAGAAGCCAGAGTCAGGACAATGTGCCCAAGGCCACTTGGCCCATTCAAGGCCAGGCCAAGATGAGTGTGTGGGCCCAGTCAATTTCCTTCTCTGGGGCCTGACGTTTCCCTCTCAGAGGCCTGGACATGCCATCTGCCGAGGCGGGCCTGGCCAGCATAGGCGGGAGGTGTCCTTCCTGCTGAGGAAGAAGGCGTCCTTGGCTTGGCACGCCTCCCGCCATCCTCCACTGGGGTGGGTTCTAATCTTGCAGCTCATGGATACCCAAGCACCCCGCTACCCCAGGGTAGGAAAAGCTCAGTGTGGCCCAGGAAGGAGAGAAGGTACCTGGGGCCATGGCCTATATTCAAGCACAAAGTGACAGCTGCAGGGTGGGTCCCTGAGCCAAATGAACAGAACAGAGGATCCTCCACTGAGCCTTCAAAATGAAAAACAGAGAGGGTGGCCTCTGGACCCAGCCCGGAAGCCCAGACCGGGGCAGCTGCCAGAGAAGAGGGAGGCTTGTCTGGGCCCCTGGGAAAGACCGCTGCCTACGCCCTTCCAAGCAGGTCTGGGCCTCAGGGCCCTCATGTCCCTGCCCTGCCCTCACCTGGCTCTGCTCTCTACCTGAGGAGGCCTGAGTCTGAGGGCTGCAATTCCCAGGCCCTGGGGTGGCGGGTTGAGTTCCCGCCAAGGGAGGCTCGGGGATTGGAGGATGTGGAAGAGGCAGGGGCCGGGATGTGGCTTCCTTTCCTTCTGTGACTTGGGCAGTGTCTGTGCATGTTGTGCTGCTGAAACAAAGATATCTAACTGGACGGTTTCTTACAAAGGGAATATCACTTCCCACAGTTCTGAAGGCTGAGAAGTCCAATCCCCAGGTGGCAACATCTGGTGAGGGCCTTCCTGCTGCATCATACCATGACAGAGGGTGAAGGAAGAGAGGGAGTAAAACAAAGGGAAAGGAAGAATTAAGACAGTTCACGTGTGACCTCAGTTCATCTAGGTAAGAGTGAGTTCTTATAGAAGAGCAAGCCTGCCCCCTCTCCACACTCTGGCTTCCTGTCTGCCATCCAATCTCTCCCTCACACAAACTTCCACCATGACATCATCTACCATGATGTGGGGCAGCCAAGGGGCCCTTGCCAGAGCTGGCAATAGGCTGTTTAGACTTTCATACTTCCATACTGTGGTCTAAATAAACCTCTTTTCTTTATAAGTACTCAGCCTCTGGTAGTTTGTTATAGCAATGAAGGATAGACTGATACTGTCTTAACCATAGGTTACTACTGTGGCACTAGGATTTACTCCCACTGGGACATGTCTAAGAATCATCATGAAGCATGTCCCACAGTTGCCCCCCCCCCCAGAGGAAGAGGAGGCTGTACCATTTATCCACTAAATTCCATCCTGTGATTGAGAGTTGTCCCTGAATGTCATCTCTTTTTACACCTCCACATTGACCCATAACCACATGAAAAGATGCTGGACCACATCAGTCGCACAAATATATGAGATAATGCTCATACAGGCAAGAATGGCTAAAATGGGAAAGGTGGATAATACCAAGTGCTGGCAAGGACGTGGGAGACAACCAAACTCTTCTACATTCCTGGTGGGGATGTAGAATGGTACCAATGTCCAGCCAAACACCTACCCTAAGATACAGCCATCTGTCTCCTAGATATTTACCCAAGAGAAACAAAAATCCATGTTTTGAGTACTAGTACGAAGACAAGTACTCAAGAGTCCTTGGCAATTTTATTCATGATAGACCAAAGACGGAGAGCATGCTCGGGGTCCATTTAGCATAGGAGAACGAATAAATAAATCAGGGTCCCTTCATATAATGGACTACTCCTCATCCATAAAAATGAGAAAAAAAAATACTGATATGTGCAATAACACAGTTGTAGCTCAAAAGTAATCATAATGCTAGTAAAAGAAACCAGAAATAATCTATGTGGTTCTGCTGATATGAAACTCTGGAGTAGACAACATTAATAGTGATGGGGACCAGGGGGAGTATCATCCAGGGGTGCAGATGATCTGGGCTGGAGAGGGGCATCAAGTGATCTCCTCCAGGGACAGAAATACTTTGAATCCCGATCTGCCCGGTAGCGACACCAAATTCACAAATATAAAAATTCCCTGAGCTGTACACTGAAGGTTCTGTGCCTTTTATGTAAATGACACCTTCCTTCTTAAAGATAAAACCATAACATAAAATGAACGGCTCTGTGCTTTAAGGTCCTGCTCCACGCCCCCGTTTGGTGGCCGGGGACAGCTCTGCCGCTGGCATCTCGTTAGGGCAGAAGGCGAGGGAGGATGGGGACAGGTTGAGCTTCAGGAGCCGCCAGGACAGAGGAAACGCTCGCTCCCACCAGTGAGTTATAATGAAGGATTTTCTTCTTGGCCTCCAAGTGTTTCACTGGCTCATCCATCAATCTGGCGGGGCAGCCATCAAGGCGGGAGCCGCAGAAAACTCAGAGTTCCCACCCAATAGGCCTGAAAAACGCAGTGTCCGCCGCTGCCTCGGGACCTGGGGGACATAAGCTAACTTCTCGTTTCTTTCTCAGGTTCTGCAGTTTTTTTCCCAGGGCTCTCGAGGCTGAGACTGGATAGGCCACATTCCTGGGCTAAGACGGCACAGGCCAGGTTCATAAAGGCTGGGGCAGGGGGAGAGAGAAAGGGCACCCAAACCTGGGTCCTTGGAACAGGGAGAAGCAAGAGCAGGCGGGAGGGCTCTGAGACCCACTCAAAGTCCCCAGGGTCAGCTCCTTCCTGGCTCCGTGGTCTTGAGCAAGTCATTGCTTCTCTGAGACTCAGTTTTCCTGGCTACATCCTGCCTGGTGACATGGCGGATGGTGTTTACCGAAGACGCGTCCTGCTTGCAAAACTAACTTGTTCAACACGGACATGATCCAATCACCCAACTACATCATCCCTGCCAAGCAAATGCAGCTGCTGAGACCCAGGGTCCCCCCAAAAGGATCACAGTACCTATCTCACAGGTAAGAATGCAGGAGTCAGAAGCGACAAACCTCCAGACATCATGCGTGAGAGAAAATAGGTGCTCAGTAAAGCACAGTCATGGCTGTTGTTCCTATTAGAGTATCTTTCACGGTTCCTGCCTCATTTGGGTGTGATGACAAACACGTGATTGATAGGCATTGCATGAATGTAGTCGGGGAGACCGAGGCAGGCAGGTTACAATGGCTTACCTGAGAGTTTGCACATTTACACTAAAGGCACTGCCCCATCCCCCAGTCCACCTCAGCTCCCTCAGAGGAGCTGCTGAGACCAAGTACTACAGACCCCAAAACACATGCTTCAATTCCAAAAGAAAGACCTGATGCATATATTGCCTCTGCCTCTCCCTGGTTGTAGGAGTGGAAGAGGCTCCTTCATCCCGGCCTCCTGCCTGAGAACTGGGATAAAACCATCAGTTACACAGGAGTCAAAGGACTTTGGGAGAGAGAGGGGAACCAGGGTTTGCTCCCCAGCCCTGCCACTTACTAGCTGAAAGGCCTTAGATAAGCTGACTTCTCTGACCCTCAGTTTCCTCATCTATAAAATGGGACTCACTGCTAACCTTGTAGAGGTGCTAAGGATTCCACAGGTTTAGGTTAGAGAAGGCTTTGCTCCAGGACCAGACACATGAACAAGAGGGGCACCATTAGCATTAGTCACAGAACGTCCCATTTGCCACCATCATTTTTGCAAGGGACCTTGGATGATAAGAAGCTGGACTAAGGAGCAGGAAGATCTGCCTACGCACCTTCTCCCCAAGCCAGAAAAGATCTGCAACTTCCAGAAAAGATCAAGCTGCCGCCACAAACCCTCTGAGTTCTTCAGAAGCGGGGGGGAAATGAGGAGGGGGGAAATTCATCGATTTCTGCAACAGCAGGAGGGCTGAGGGACGCTGTTGGCCACCCTGGCCGTGTGTCACCAGGCTGAATGACGGGCTCCGCAAGGTCAGAGCATGCTCAGGATTTCTAAGTTAGGTGCCATTCTGGGTTTGCCTGGATAGTAGGTGGCCAACAGCCCCATGGCTGCAGACCCTGGACCCCAGGGCAGATCTCCGCCCCCAGACTCATCAGCTGTGTATTGAACATTGGAGTGGGTCAGACCCAATGGTGGGCAAGTCAGACAAGAAAGTGCCCAGCTAACAGAAGCTCCAAGGGCATCTTTTCTTCTCCGAAGTTAGTGGCACTAGGGAAACTGAGGCAGTTCAGTGACCTAAAAGACTTCTGCCTCAGAATAAGGTACCCTGAGAGCATGCAGCCTTAGACTTCCTGGCAGTCCATTTTACATTACTATAATGAAATACCTGAAGCTGAGTACTTTATAAAGAAGAGAGGTTTATTTGGCTCATGTGTTGAGAGAGGAAGCAAGAGACTGGAGAGGCCCCAAGCTGGCTCCTTTATGGCAACCTGCCCCAGTGGGAACTAGTCCAATCCCACTAGACTTGACCCATTCTCTTGCGATGGATAACTGCTGAGGGTTGTGCCCCTGTGACCTAATCACCTTTCACTGGGTCCCGCCTCTTAAAAATCCACCACCTCTTAATTCCATCACATCAGGGACAGAGCATCCAGCGCTGAACCTGAGGGGACAACCATGTCCAAACCAGGGCACTTCCAATGACGCTTCTGGGAAGAAAGGGTCCAGAGCAGACAAACTCTCCTGCCTCAGGAAATGCCAGGTAATTCCTCGTTACTGGCTCCTCTCTCTCCCCAACAGAAAGCTCTGGTGAGGCACAACAGGAAGGAGGCTCCAGAGCAGAGGTTCTCAAAGCAGAACAAGCATCATATTACCTGAGGGCCTCAGGCTTCCAGGGGTTTAGAGTTGGGCCTGAAGACACATTTCCAACCAGTTCCCAGGCACTATGATGGGGCTGGTCCGGGAGCCACACTTTGAGAATAACCAATCCAGAGGAAAGACAGAGTTCCAATCAGCTCAGCCCTTCATTTGCTGTGTGGCCTTGGGCAAGCTGCTTGGCCTCTCTGAGACCCAGTTTCTTCATCTTAAAACAGGGCAAACAGTGTGTACCTGGAAGAGATGTTAAGGTCAGAAGCAATATATAAAGTGCCTGATACTTACTAGGCTGTCAGTAGAAAGCAGAGATAGGTGACAGTTCCCTTGACGGGCAGAATAACAAGGTTCTCAGTGAAGACCGTCATCAACAGAACAGTCTCCTGCAATCTGTTTCTCGAATGGGTGAAGAAATCAATGATTTCACCTAATTCCATGAAGTCAACAGCAAAGGCCTGAGACTAGGGAGCTCACAGGAAATGCTCAGTGACACACCAGGCAGAATAAATGCCCAAGATGTGCGTGTGCACACAAAACCGGGCTAACCCAAAGAATCAATTAGCTCCCTGCCGGACAAGCACCTCATGGTCAGGGCACCCAGAGAGGGATCGTCCACCCCAGATGCCCGGAGCACACGGGAGCCAATCTGCAAAGTCATTTTCTCTCTAGTTACAATGCGGTTAAGGGACAAGATGCAGCAATTGGGGGACCTCTCCATTAGCTGTCCTAATGTGTCCTTGGCCACGACGTCCCGGAAAGGGAATGTGGCAGGGGCGGGAGAGAAACCCGTGCGCTCCTGACGCAACACCGTCATGGGCGGATCTGAGTTCTAGGTCTGGGGTCGCTTTTTATAGAAAGGAAGAGGATGTAGACCAGTTGACTCCCCAAGCTCCAATGTTGTCTAAAAAATCTCAGGTAGGACCAGGCGCGAGGATCCGAGAGGGCGCAAGACAAGCTGGGGCGCGGCGAGGGTTCACTTCAGCACCGCAGACAGCTCCGCGCAGCCACCCGGGAAATGCCCGGATTGCTCAGAGAGCAGGTGTACCCGTGAGTGAAGCCCACGTTGCAGCCTAAGTCAGGATTTCTCGATCTTGGCACTATTGACCTCTGGAGCCAGATCACTGGGCGGGGGAGCCGGGTATGTCCTGTGTATTATGCAATGATTAGAAGCATCCCTAAGTCATCACAATCAAAAATGTCCCCAGACATTGCCAGGGGTCCCCATGGGGCAGGGACAAAATCATCTCCACTTGAGAACCACCCCCCTAGATAGACAGCTCTCCGGGGAGCTGTGAAGTGTGCCCTGGGGGCCACCCTCACAAATCCCAGTCGTGAGGCTGTCCTCTATTTAAAGAATCTGGGCACAGACCTCCATTCTCCTGTGCCCTTGCACACGTTTTTAAAAAGGCAAACAAGCAAAAAATAAATAAGCAAAATCATGACCAACCTCCATCTGTGCCATTAAAAAATAAAAACAGAGGAATGTGATAAAAAAAAAATGAGAATAACAGATGTCACTTAAATCAGGTAGTTGGGAAGGGCCTTTCTGGAAAGGTGACAATTGAACTCGTGCCCAAAAGATGAGGAAGGACTACTTGTGGGATAATGTGGGAAGTGCATTCCAGGTGGAAGGAACACAAGGGCCAAAGTCTACACTTTTGGAAAGAGATTTTTAGGGGTGAGAAATAGCAGGGAGGCCAGTGTGGTCTCCAGCGGAGTACGACGTGGCGGGACCAACAGACCGGGCCTAGGAGGGGTCCAGGTGGGATGGCTCAGGGTCTCCGCAAACAGCTTTGATCTTCCACCAACTTGGAGGGAAGTTGGGTGCTACCCTAATGGGACCCCAAGGCTCATAGCAAAGCTGAAGGCTTCCTCCACTCTGGGCAGCTCCCAACTCCACCCTCGAAGCTGAAGGTGAGGCGTGTCTGTCAAGCTGCTCAGAAAACAGATTTTTCCTGCAGCTTGGGAAAAGTTGCCATATTTCTAACGCCAGGTCAAGACTGAGGACATGCGGCACATTTTACAGCATCCGGGGGACCAGGTCTGCCCTGCCTTAGGCTTACGTTTTGTCCTAGATCCTCTGCTGTTATTTAGCTTTCCAGAGCATCCTGTGACTTAGCAAGATGGCAGCGTGGGGAGCGGGGAGCAAATAGCAATTCCCCGAGGATTTATAGGCACATCGTTTCATTTCCCCGCCTGCATCCCACCCGCCTCCTCTCTCCCCCCCAGGTGTCCTTCAAGAGTCAACGACTTTGGCACTTCAGGTTTTCTAAACCTGTTCTGATTCCACCCTCCCAAAAGCAAATTCAGAGCACCTCTGTCTTCCCTATCATTTAATAAGAGAAGCCCTGGGGCACAGGGGGGTCTTCCAAGGAGTCCCAGGACCCCCACAGTAAAGAGAAATCCTAGCAACTCAGCCACTCCTATCTTTACCTATCTTTATCAAGTCCATCTACTGGGAAAAACCAGCATCTTTAATACAAGAGGATTTCAAGGAAGAAATGGACGTAGCTTCAGACCTGGACAAGGACAACAGAAATCACATTTCAGGAAAGGGAATTCGGATAATAACACAAGCGCGTCGGGATCCAACAGGTGGGGTTCAAATCCCGGATCCTCCACTTCGTGTCTGTGAGACCCAGGGTCACTGATTTTAGCGTTCTGCCCTTGAATTTCCTCATTTGCGAAATGGAAATAACAATGGCACTGATTTCACAGACTTCCGGGGGGGGGGGACTCAAGGGGGCGGGGGCCACACGCAGGAGGAGTAAAGGCTCAGCCAGAGGATGACCTGGCTCGCGAGGTGGCCACAGAGTTCAGCCACACGGTCGCCCTTGGTAACGTGGAAATCAGACGACTTGGCTGGCCTACTGGGCGAGGTAGACAAGGAGATTTCCAGGCAGAATGTCTAGATAAGAACCCTTTTGCTCCTGATGCTTGAAATAATACGCAAGAGGCAACACATAAGCTAAATGAGTCGGCTGTGATACAGAAAGAAGCCAGGACTTGCTGGTTTTGAAATTTCCTTGTTTCTAGAAGACAGATGATGCAAAGACTAAGAAATGTCTGTAGGCAAATATCAAATCCAGGGTATTGTCAGAAAAGCAGGGATTTAGGTGGATCAGAGGGCACAACTGTGAATTCCTTTATTAATGCCTCATGAAGACTTGAGATACCCAGCCAAACCAAGTGACTTTTAATAAATCAACGGTATTCTGCTTCTGCTGCTTTGGAAGAAGCCCAAGGTAGAGAACAGTTTATGTAAATAAGATTCACGCATGTGGGTTTACCTCTGAGTCTTCTAGTCTGTTCCACTGGTCTTCTTGCCTGTTTTGGTGCCAATACCATGCTGGTCTTGTTACTATGGCTCTGTAGTATAATTTAAGGTCTGATATTGTGATGCCTCCTGCTTCACTTTTCTTGCTGAGGATTGTTTGGCTATTCTGGGTCTCTTATTTTTCCAAATGAATGTCTTGACTGCTTTCTCTATTGCCATGAAGAACATTATTAGAATTTTAATAGGAATTGCCTTAAATCTGTATAGCATAGGATGGCCATTTTGACAATATTAATTCTGCCCATTCAAGAACATGGGAGATCTTTCCATCTTCTAAGGTCTTCTTCAACATCTTTCTTTAGTGTTCTGTACTTTTCATTGTAGAGGTCTTTCACCGTTAGGTTGATTCCCAAGTTTTTTTGTTTTGTTTTGTTTTGTTTTTGAAGCTATTGTGAATGGAATCGTTTTCCTGATTTCTCTCTCAGCTGATTTGTCACTGGTGCATAGGAACACAGTCGATTTATGGGCGTTAATTTTATATCCGGCTACTTTGCTGAATTCATGGATGTGGGACTTTCTTACAATGAAACAAACCCCAAGTAAGATTCACGAAAGATGCACAATGTTTAAGAGAAATGCATTGATGAAAATTGAAAGAGACAGAAAGGACATAGATTGAAAGAGGTCTTTAGACCCCCACAACTCTAGAGAAAAACTACAAAAACGATGAGCTAGATAGCTAAGAAAGCATCTCTTCTGTAAACCTAGGTTGCCTTCACGGAGGAGGAAGGGGACTGGATAAGAACCAGAGCTCAGAGGCCGAGCCATTGAGATCCAGTCTCAGATCTCAGGTTCTGCCATCTGGTGCCCTGGTAGATTTCGGTACTGCCGAGGACCAGCAACCCCTGCGTGCCTGTTACCCACCCACCCCTGCTTTGAACAGGGCCATCAGTAATGGTCACTCTGTCTGTGCCTCCGCTGTATGTCAAGTGGATGCCATGATCAGATGTGGTTTTAGGGAGCTCCTGGAGGGGGTGCATGGATTTTGTGTGTAGGAGGAATGTCAATCACTGGGGACCCGAGGGGGAACTGCACTAGACACCATCCGTGATGGCCCTTGTACAGTGCTCTCCTACCTGGAATAGAACTGACCTGTATAGCACTGGACTATTACAGGAAGGATAGCCTGTGACATCTAGGGCTAGGTCACTGTATCTTACAAATTTATAAATTATTATTATTTTACTTAACTATTTATTGATTTATTATTACAGTTTCCACCTTTCTCTCTCTTTTTAAATTTTTTTTAGTTGTTAATGGACCTTTACTTTATTCATTCATATATTTGTGGTGCTGAGAATTGAACCCAGTGCCTCACACATGCTAGGCAAGTGCTCTACCACTGAGCCACAACCCCAGCCCCTACCTTCTCTCTCTTTAATCCCTCTTGGAGGAACTCAGCCACCTGTCGAGGGGATACCTAAGCAATCCTGTGGAGCTGAAGTCTTCTGCCCACAGCCAACACCCACCCACCAGTGACATGAATGAGCCTTCTTGGGAGCTGATCCCAAAGCCCCAGGCAAGACCTCAGATGGCTGCCGTTCTGCCCCATATCTTGACACAACCCAACCCAGGACCAACTGGCCAGGCCATTCCAGAATTCCCGACCCACAGAGGCTATGAGATCATACATGTGCCTTGTTGCTTGAAGCCACCGGGTTTGGGGTTGATGTATTGAGCAGTAACAGGTCACTAGTGCAGATTTCTCAAACCATGTAACTTAGTTCTTAGGACAAATTAAGGGCTTAGCAAATTGTGCCTGGTATTATTATTAATAGAGAAGATTTGCCCTTGAGCAATACAAGACTAGGAGAGACTCTAGGTCAGGTAAGTAAAGACATGTGGGGCTGATGGGAGAGACTCTGGGAACAGATGATGGGCAGGTGGAGCTGGGACTGACACAACAGCTTTCTGCTCCCCACGTGGGCATCTAGAGGATTCCAGATGGCAGTAGGGTGATTCCCACAGGGAAACCAGCTGTCAAGAATGTGGACCAGAACCTTCACCACCCCCAGAATTCCAGGAGAGGTGGCTTGAAGACAGGTCCCTATTCTGGTGCAGATAATTATCTAGATGCCAAGAAATGGTCCCCCTGCCCTTCATCCTGGGAACCGTGGGTCACAGCCTGAGACACACTGCAGTCCCCAGGAAATGTCTCCAACACCCAGCTGCTGGAGTTCCTTGCCATCCACCCCTTGGGATTCTTGCTCCTCCATCTCTGTCATTCAACTCATCTATACTGAGTAATAGATAACCAAGTCTTTCACGTGTGAGCAGACGAAATTTGCGTAGATCCAAATGACCATTTAACGGACACATATTTTGGTGGAGGGGTCCTGGGCATTGAACTCTGGGGCACTAGGCCACTGAGCCACATCCCCAGTCCTATTTTGCATTTTATTTAGAGACAGGGTCTCACCGAGTTGCTTAGCACCTCGCCATTGCTGAGGCTGGCTTTGAACTCGAGATCCTCCTGCCTCAGCCTCCAAAGCTGCTGGGATGACAGGCGTGCGCCACCACGCCCAGCTAACTGGAACTTTTTACATCAAGAAAATCCATTTTTAATCTTTGTTTCTTGAATTAAAAAGAAAGCCAAGCGGTGCAGGGGACAGTGGTCAGGAAGGGTTGACTATCCTGCATCCCACACCCACCACTGTTACTCCACAAGGTGCCAACAGCACGCATGGCTGGAGGGGTCCTAGTGATCTGGCTGGGCCCAGCAGGGTCCTGTGTCCTCTGCGCACAGTGCTGGTGTAGGAACACACAGCTCCTTCTTGGTCACTGATATGGCAAAGGTGTTTTGCAAAGGCTTCTGGGACAGGGCCAACTCTCCTCCCCATTGACCTCAGGCCTGAGAGGACACAGGCTGTGAGCCACCACAAAGACACTCAGCACAGGGGAGGATGGGACGAGGAAGGTGAGGGGGAGGTGACCCCGGGCAAACAAGGCAGAGGAAAAGCACTGGAGGAGGAGCAGCTAGCAGGAGCCAGGTCTGGGAGGATCAGCAAGCAGACAGTGTTCCGAGGAAAACAGACCCCAGTGGGGAGCAGGGAGCAGAGGCTAGTGCAGCAGGGGGCAGGAGGACAAAGGGCCTCCCCAGCCATGCAGGGGAACTTTGACTTTATTCTGAGGAGGCCGTGGTCAGATCTGATCCAGGGAGAGCGCACGCTGGCCACTCCCTGGTGGAAGGAGGGAGGGACTCCTGTGTCACCTAGCTCCGCCTTCGGGAGTCTTTAAGACCTCAGATAAGGAGTACCTTTGTGGGTGAGGTCCTGTGGACAGGTTTCAGGCCCAAAATCTTGGGCATGCAACCTATTGGATCGACCCCACAAGTGGAACCCGCGTGGGATCTGCCTAGGCTGAGGTTCTCCCGGAAGCAGACCCTGAGACAAAGACTCGGGTGCAGTCATTTATTTGGGAGGTGATACTAGGAATTGCTGGTAGGGACACAGGAAGTGAGGGAGGGACGGTGGGAACTATAGGGCTCTGACCAGCAGCGGGGGCGGCTCGGGTTCCACCCACAGGAGGCTTGGGGAGAGAGCACGGAGCATGCGCAGGTGAGGGAGGCGCGGGAGCCGGGCCCACCAAGCCCTACCTTCAAGTCTGGAACGCGAGCCCCCGGGCTGCAGCCCCGGATCCCCTGACCCTCGCCCGGTGCCCGCGGGAATCCCGTGCCCCGCAGGCCAGGGCTTATTTGGAAGTGACTGGCTGGCGCTTGGTGCCCACGCAGGTGTGGATCACTCGCAGGACTCAGTCAGCCGAGCCCTCCCGGGCCCGAGGCAAGGTCCCCTCCCGCGTGACCCATCGCGGAGAGACTTCTGGCCAGGCGCCACTTCATGGGCTTACCGAGGCCTGGATTTGCCGCAGGCCGCGAGGAGGCAGGAGTTGGAGGCTTGGGTCTCCCATCCACTCTCTTGTGGAACTCCCGCCAACCCGGATGCTCCCGGGCATGGATGGACGGGGCAGGCGGGCCTGGGTCCCCACTCCCTCCAGTCATTAGGCAGGGCGATAATGGCATTTCCTCAGCCACCCCCTCGGAGACCAGGCGGCCCAAGGCCGTGGCAGCTGGAGGTGCCCCAGTTCATTGGGAGCACCTGGGGAAAAGCCACCGCCCGGTTTCCATCTGGAGAGATCTAATTAGAGAAGACGCCCGTGCTCAACCGACAGGCCCCCGGGACCCCCACACAAAGCTGAGCAGCCTAATTGTCTTTCTTAGAAAAGAGACTCAGGTTGCTGAGCAGCAGGGGCCTAGAGGACACAGTACCCTGGAGAAGTCAGAGGCGGTCATCGGGATTCACCAAGATCCACGGGTGTTTCCAGAGGGTCAATTTACTGCACCAGGCACTGGTCTGTGCCAGGACCCGGCCGTGAAGGAGGTGGCTTCATCCTGGTCCTCCTGGACTAGGTTCTGGTGGGGGGACGCACAAACCATCACAAGCTGGGAAAGAGAGCGAGGCCCCAGGCCCACGAGGAGTGACTGAGCTGACCTGACCTGTGTATGACTCAGTCATTACTACCCCCAACAAGGCAGGTTTCCTTATTGTTGGTCCCATTCTGCAGATGGTGAAACGGAGGCCCAGAGAGCGGATGGGACTTTCCCAAGGCTGGCAAGTGGCAGGGCTGGAATTTGAAGCAGATGCTCCAGCCCCAGCATCCAGGTGCCCAACTGCCAGGCAGAGGGCTGTGCAAAGGCCCTGTGGAGGTGGGGAGCTTGAGTGTGGAGGAACTGTCAGCAGGAGCAGAAGCTGGAGGGCACAGCTGCAGGGCCACACATCTGGAAGGCACTGGGGAGCCACGGGAGGCTTTAGGCAGGGGAAGGTCATGATCGGGTTTGAGTCCTACCCCTCTCCCAACAGGCAGTGTGGGTCGGGAGTGGGGGACACATTTGACAGATGAGGATCCTGGGGCCAACCAGTGGATGGAGTCATGGGGTGTCACCGTCAACACCGGCTGATTCCGAGGCACATCTGGGGTATGATGGCAGCTCTCTCCTCCTCCAGAAAGAAGAGGTTTGGAAAACACCTCGGTGAGCCCTTTGACCCCTCTGGGATCCTATTTCCCTTTCTGTAAAATGGGGACACACAGTGGCCATCAAACGCCATTCCAGCTCTGGCATGGAAAGCCAGGTGACTTCTCCTTTCTCTCTGCATCCTCCCCATCAGGTCCTCTCAAATCACACGGTGTCAACCCACCCCCCTGCCATGAGAAGACCCTGGACCATCTCTGCTCCTGTCAATCACTGCACCGTGCCTGGGACACAGTACCCAGCACCTGCCGGCTCACCCAGGACTCCCTGAGGTTCCCTCCCCAGGCCACCAGCCCCCACAGCTAGGGCTGTGCCGGCCTTCCATCCCACGCACCTTCAGCTCTGGGACGGGAAGAGGGCCAGGGCGGATTCCGGCACCAGCTGCCGCTCCTGGGCTCCAGCCTCTGAGGCCAGCTGCCCTGGAGGCTCCATCTGCCTCTCCACAGGCCCCCAGGGAGCTGATTCCATTTCCTTTGGCTCCAGCCTCTCCAAGCCCGGCTCCTGCTCTGCCTGCACAGGGAGCAGCCCCAACCCACCTCCTCCCAGGACTCCGAGGGCTGGAGAAGCCACTTACCACCAAATATTAAATGGTTCACAGTGAATAGCCTCTTCAACCTAGCCGCGTCTTTTCAAGAAATTTCTTTTACAGAAGTATTTGCCCAAGTACGTGGTCACGGACTTATCCACAATGTAAAGGTCCAAGAGCCTTTGACAGCTGAATGTGTCCCCATCAGAGGCGGGGCCAGAACTCGCCCGGCAGCGCAAGGCTATGTACAGTCTTTCGCCCACTCAGTGGAAATCGGTGTGTTCCCCCGACCAATCCATCAGTGCACTTGACCACAGGACGCGGCCCCGGGTCCCCGAATGTCATCACAGAGGGTGCGAGACGCGTCCCAGAATCCAGAACGGTGGGTCCCAAAGCGCAGGGGACCCAGCTGGTTTGGAGAAGGGATCGTGGACCAGGCGAGCAAAACGCAGAAGCAGCCCCGAAGTCCCTCCAGGGGGTGCTGGTCAGCTAGTCGGGGTGCGCCACACAGGAGCGCAGCAAGGTCAAGGCAAGGTCGTGCAGACCCGGTGAGGCGGGTCCCATCCCCATCCCAGCGACACGGATGGGGACGCTGAGGCGCAGGGCGAGGCGCCTTCTCAAGGGAGAAGAGCGAGGAAGCCGTGCGGAAAGCGCTGGAAACAGGCAAACGCACCCGCTGGCTTCTGAAAGACCACAGCAGGTAGCAGGCCGCCATCAGCCCCACACACGTGCACAGCGTGTGTTAACCGCACGTGTATTGTACGCATGTTCATTGGACATGTAATGACGCATGAGTAATTAATTGATTGACTTACAGAGCTCACCCCTGAAATCAGGGGTGAAGGAGACATTTCTACTTCATGGGTTTTTCCCCTCAAGAATTTCCCTCCTTTCCGTGCTGGGGATGGAACCCAGGGTCTCCCACATGCCAGGCAAGCGCTCCACCACTGACCTCCACCCCCAGCCCCTACTGGATTTTTACAAACACCAGACATTACTTTCCTACTTTTTAAACCATCTAAGGTCAAAAGCTCTCCCCCCATCCCCGCATGAAGACCCCAGTGACTCACTGTGATTCACCCTGAGGCATGAAGGGCAAAGAACCCTTCCTGAGATCCAGGAGAAAAGGACTAGGCAGGGACAGAGGACATGGGACCCCAGAGGGATAAAGAAAGGAGAAAGTAGCCGGGCACCGGCCCACACCCCTGTAATCCCAGAGACCTGGGAGGCCCGGGCAGGAGGATCGCGAGTTCAAAGCCAGCCTCAGCAACTTAGCGAGAATCTAAGCAACTCAGCGAGACCCTGTCTCAAAATAAATAAAAAGGACTGGAGATGTGGCTCAGCGCTTAAGCATCCCTGGGTTCAATCCCAGTACCAAAAAATAAACATAAAAAAGAAGAAGAAAGAGTGAGAGAGAGAGGGGGGGGCGGAGATAAACACATGACTCAGGTATGATTTATGTGACCATTTCCTTTTTTAAAAAATATGTTTTAGTTTAGATGGACGCAATGCCTTTATTTTATTTCTTTAGTTTTATGTGGTGCTGAGGATGGAACCCAGTGCCTCACACGTGCTAGGCAAGCGCTCTACCACTGAGCCACAGCCCCAGCCTGCAATTTCCTTCCTAAAACAAATAACTGGCATGTTTTCAACGGTGACTGGTGGCATTGGGGGCTTCAAGTCTGTGTAACCCGGAGGTCAGGTGTGCTCAGTCCCTTTCAGATGAGCAGAACAAGGGCCGGAGATTAAGGAGCCCATCCAAAGACACCCAACCAGTGGTAGTAACCCAGGATTCAACGGGATCAAAGTGAGCCTCCATGATCCATCTCCCCAGGGAAAGAGAGGGGAATAAACATTCTAAAAACTGTCAAGTGAGGAGTCATGGGGGGGGACAAGTGAAAGGATCAGGGCTGTGATATTTGAAGGAACTGGGACTGAGAAGGGGACCCTGGCACCAAGACTCAAAGGAGGGGAGTCAGTCAAGTGACCAGCCAGGGGAAGGACAGGGCAGGGGCAGGATCAGCCAGTGCAAAGTCCAGAGGTGGAAGTGATCGGGGTTTTGAGGAATGAGGAGGAGCACACAAGTTTCAGGGAAAGTGGTAAAAACAGGAGTGACCAAGGACAGCTGGGTGGCAGATCTGGTGGTTGCTGTCAGCCACTCGCTTTGGTTGTTCTTTGTTGCAGAGGACTATTGGCAAGCTTCAGAAAGGGTTAAGGTAGGAGTGAACACCAACTGAGACTGCCTCTGGGCCCCAACACCTTAAAAAACAAAGTTCCAAGCCAGGCACCATGGTGCACACTGGCAATCCTAGCAGTTCAGGAGGCCGAGGCAGGAGGATCGAGAAAGTTTGAGGCCAGCCTCAGCAACTTAGTGAGACCCTAAGCAATGTAGCAGGACCCTGTCTCAAAATTAAAAAATGAAAGGGCTGGGGATGTGGCTCAGTGGTTACATGACCCTGGGTCCAATTCCCAGTACCAAGAGAAAAACAAAGAAACAAACAAACAAGCTTCCTGGCCACCATCTGTTCAAAGGGCCCTTCTTCCAGGCTGCCCCGTCTGAGCCTCCATTTTTCAAACCTCTGCCACCCGGACACAGCCAACAGGATGCATGCCATATCCTGTGCAGTAACTTACTTCTCTTTTCCAGTGGTCATGGTTTACTTAAATTTTTTTTATAGACACATTTTGATTGATTGTACACAAATGGGCCACAACTTTTCATTTCTATGGTTGTACACAATGTAGATTCACGCCATTCATGTAATCATACATATGTATAGGTTAATACTGTTTCATTCTACTGTTTTTCCCTCCCCACCCCCTCCCACCCCTTTTTCATCTACACCATCCAAAGTTCCTTCATTCTTCTCTCCCCCGGCCACCCCCCTTCGTTATATATTGTCATGCACTTATCAGAGAAAACATTCGGCCTTTGGTTTTTTGGGCTTGGCCTATTTCACTCAGCATGATATTTTCCAACTTCATCCATTTACCAGCAAATGCCATAATTTTATTATTCTTTATGACTGAATAATATTCCATTGTGTATATATACCACAGTTTCTTTATCCATTCGTCAATTAAAGGGCATCTAGGTTGGTTCCACAATCTAGCTATTGTGAATTGAGCAGCTATGAACATTGATGTGGCTGTATCTCTGTAGTATGCTGATTTTAAGTCCTTTGGGTATAAACCAAGGAGTAGGATAGCTGGGTCAAATGGTGGGTCCATTCCAAGCTTTCTGAGGAATCTCCACACTGCTTTCCAGAGTGGCTGCACCAATTTGCCACTCCACCAGCAATGTATGAGTGTGCCTTTTCTCCACATCCACGCCAACACTTATAATTGCTTGTGTTCTTGATAATAGCCATTCTAATTGGAGTTAGATGAAATCTTAGGGTGGTTTTAATTTGCATTTCTCTAATTACCAGGGATTCTGAGCACTTTTTCGTGTATTTGTTGATCACCTGTACTTCTTCTTCTATGAAGTGTCTGCCCAGTTCCTTAGCCCATTTATTGATTGGGTTCTTTGTATTTTGGGTGTAAAGCTTTTTAAGTTCTTTATAAACTTTGGAGATGAGTGCTCTGTCTGAAGTGTGTGTGGAAAAGATTTTCTCCCACTCTGTAGGCTCTCTTTTCACATTGTTGATTGTTTCCTGTGCTGAGAAAAAACTTTTTAGTTTGAATCTATCCCATTTGTTGATTCTTGCTTTTATTTCTTGTGCTATGGGGGTCTTGTTAAGAAAGACTGGTCCTAAGCCTACATGATGGAGATTCGAGCCTACTTTTTCTTCTATTTAGTGAAGGGTCTCAGGTCTAATTCCTAGATCCTTGATCCACTTTGAGATGAGTTTTGTACAGGGTGAGAGATAGGGGTTTAGTTTCATTTCACTGTATGTGGATTTCCAGTTTTCCCAGCACTATTTGTTGAAGAGGCTATCTTTTCTCCATTGTAAGTTTTTGGCAAGCTTGTCTAGTATGAAGTTACTGTACTTATGTGGGTATGTCTCCGTGTCTTCTATTCTGTGCCATTGATCTCCCTGTCTATTTTGGTGCCAGTACCATGCCGTTTTTGTTACTTTTGCTCTAAAGTAGAGTTTAAAGTCTGGTATAGTGATACCTCCTGCATCACTCTTCCTGCCCAGGATTGCTTTGGCTATTTGGGTCTTTTGTTCTTCCAGAAGAATTTCATGATTGCCTTTTCTGTTTCTATGAGAAATGTCATGGGGATTTTAATTGGAATTGCATTAAATCTGTATAGTGCCTTTGGAAGTATGGCCATTTTGATAATATTAATTTTGCCTATCCAAGAACATGGGAGATCTTTCCATCTTCTAAGGTTTTCCTCAATTTCTTTCCTCAATGTTTTGAAGTTTTCATTGTAAAGATCTTTTACCTCTTTGGTTAGATTGATTCCCAAGTTTTTTTTTTGTTGTTTTTTTTTGTTTTGTTTTGTTTTTTGTTTTTTTTTTTTGAGGCTATTGCCAATGGAGTTGTTTTCCTCAATTCCATTTCAGATGTTTCATCGCTTATGTATAAAAATGCTTTAAATTTATGCATGTTGATTTTATAACCTGGTATTTTGCTGAATTCACTGATGAGGTCTAGAAGTTTTCTGGAGGAGGTTTTTGGATCCTCTAAATATAGAATCATGTTATCAGGAAATAGTGACAGCTTAAGTTCCTCTTTTCCTATTTATATCCCTTTAATTTCTTTAGTCTGCCTAATTGCTCTGGCTAGTATTTCAAGGACAATGTTGAATAGAAGTGGTGAAAGAGGACATCCCTGTCTTGTTCCCATTTTTAAAGGGAATGCTTTCAGTTTTTCTCCATTAAGAATGATGTTGGCTGTGGGCTTAGCATAAATAGCCTTTACAATGTTCAGGCATGTTCCTACTATCCCTATTTTTTCTAGTGTTTTGAGCATGAAAGGGTGTTGTATTTTGTTGAACGCTTTTTCTGTGTCAATTGAAATAGCCATATGATTCTTATCCTTAAGTCTATTGACATGATGGATTACGTTTATTGACTTACAAATGTTAAACCATCCTTGCATTCCAGGGATGAACCCCACTTGATCGTGGTGCACAATTTTCTTAATATGTTTTTGGATACAGTTTGCCAGTATTTTGTTAAGGATCTTTGCATCTATATTCATCAAGGATATTGGTCTGAAATTTTCTTTCCTTGATGTGTCTTTGCCTGGTTTGGGTGTGAGGATGATATTAGTTTCATAAAATGAGTTTGGTAGGGTTCCCTCCTTTCCTATTTCCTGGAATACTTTGAGAAGTTTTGGAATGAGTTCTTCTTTGAAGGTCTTGTAGAACTTGGCTGAGAATCCGTCTGGTTCTGGGCTTTCCTTGGATGGTAGGCTTTTGATGTCTTCTTCTATTTCATTGCTTGATATTGATCTGTTTAAATTGTGTATGTCCTCCTGGTTCAGTTTGGGAGGAGCATACGTCTCTAGAAATTTGTCCATGTCTCCGGTATTTTCTATTTTGTTGGAATATAGATTTTTTTTTTTTTTTTTTTTTTTTTTTTTTTTTTTTTTTTTTTTTTTTTTCCGGAGCTGGGGCACCGCAGACAGTGGTCGGGCTGAGCTCCCTAAAAGGAAAATGGAATATAGATTTTCAAAGTAGCTTCTCATTATGTTATGTATCTCAGTGGTGTCTGTTGTGATATTTCCTTTTTCATCATGAATTTTAGTTATTTGAGTTTTCTTTCTTCTCTTTGTTAGTGTGGTTAAGGGTTTGTCTATTTTGTTTACTTTGTTTCAAAGAACCAACTTTTTGTTTTGTCAATTTTTTGAATTGTTTGTTTCAATTTCATTGATTTCAGCTCTGATTTTAATTATTTCTTGTCTTCTACTACTTTTGCTGTTATTCTGTTCTTGTTTTCTAGGGCTTTCAGCTGTAATGTTAGGTCATTTAGTTGTTGACTCTTTATTCTCTTCTTGAATGTGCTCCATGCAAAGAATTTTCCTCTTAGCACTGCTTTCATAGAGTCCCAGAGATTTTGGTATATTGTATTGTCATTTCTCATTTATCTCTAAGAATTTTTTATCTCCTCCCTGATGTTTTCTGTTATCCATGTTTCATTCAATAGCATATTATTTAGTCTCCAGGTGTTGGAGTAATTTCTGTTTTTTATTTTGTCATTGATTTCTACTCTCAGTCCATTATGATCTGATAGGACACAAGGCAGTATCTCTATTTTTTGCATTTCCTAAGGGCTGCTTTGTGGCATAACATATGGTCTATTTTGGAGAAGGTTCCATGTGCTGCTGAGAAGAAAGTGAATCTGCTCATTGATGGAATATTCTATATATGTCTATTAAGTCTAGGTTATTGATTGTGTTATTGAGTTCTATGGTGTCTTTGTTTGGGTTTTGTTTGGTAGATCTATCCAGTGGTGACAGTGGTATGTTAAAGTCACCCAGAATCATTGTGTTGTGGTCTATTTGATTCCTGGAATTGAGAAGGATTTGTTTGATGTACAGGGATGCACCATTGTTTGGGGCATATTTACTATCATTATGTCTTCCTGATTTATGTTTCCCTTAAGCAGTATGAAATGTCCTTCTTTATCCCTTCTGACTAACTTTGGCTTGAAGTCCACTTTATCTGAATAAGGATGGAAACCCCCACTTTTTTACTGAGTCCATGTGCGTGGTAGGTTTTTTCCCATCCTTTCACCTTTAGTCTGTGGATGTCTTTTTCTATGAGATAAGTCTCTTGCAGGCAGCATATTGTTGGGTCTTTCTTTTCAATCCATTCTGCCAGTCTATGTCTTTGGATTGATGAGTTTAGGCCATTAACGTTCAAGGTTATTATTGAGATTATTATTAAGATATGATTTGTATTCCCAGTCATTTGGGCTTATTTTTGGTTTTTAAGTTGGCTTGGTTTCTCCTTTGAGTGGGTTTTTCTCTAAGGTAGTTCCTCCCTTTGCTGACCTCCATTGTTGTTTTTCATTTCCTCCTCATGGAATATTTTGTTGAGAACATTCTATAGTGCAGGCTTTCTATTTGTAAATTCTTTTAACTTTTTTTTATCATGGAAGGATTTTATTTCATGTTCAAATCTGAAGGTTAGTTTTGCTGGGTATAGGATTCTTGGTTGGCAACCATGTTCTTTCAGAGCTTGAAATATGTTGGTCCAGGCCCTTCTAGCTTTTAGAGTCTGGGTTGAGAAATCTGCTGATATCTGTATTGGTTTTCCCCTATATGAAATCTGATGCTTTTCTCTCGTGGCCTTCAAAATCCTATCTTTATCTTGAATGTTAGGCATTTTCATTATAATGTGCCTTGGTGTGGATCTGTTGTGATTCTGTGCATTTGGTGTTCTGTAAGCCTCTTGTAATTGATTTTCTATTTCATTCTTCAGGCTTGGGAAATTTTCTGATATTATTTCATTGAATAGGTTGTTCATTCCTTTGGTTTGTATCTCTGTGCCTTCCTCAATACTGATAATTCTTAAATTTGGTCTTTTCATGATGTTCCATAGTTCTTGGAGATTCTGTTCATGATTTCTTACCATCTTCTCTGGGCAACTTTATTTTCAAGATTAAATATTTTGTCTTCATTGTCTGAGGTTCTGTCTTCCAAGTGGTCTAGTCTTTTGGTGATGCCTTCCATTGAGTTTTTTATTTGATTTATTGTCTCCTTCATTTCAAGGATTTGGTGTTTTTGTTTTTGTTTTTGTTTTTGAGAATCTCTATCTCTTTGTTAAAATGATTTTTTGCTTCCTGTAGTTGCTCTTTTTCAACTGCTTATTGGTATGATCATTCATTGCCTGCATTTACTCTCTTATCTCATCTTTTGCTTCATGAATTATCTTAATCATGGATAATCTGAAGTCTTTTCTGACATTTCTTCTACCATACTGTCACTGGATTCTATTACTATAGAATCTAGATTTGTCTGGATCATTTTCTTCCCTTGTTTTTTCATGTTGTTCATATATCTTCCCCTCTAGCAGTGCAGATCTGGGGTATTGCAGTTCCCCCCCCCCCATAGGCTTATAGTGGCCCTAAAGGTTTCCAAAACCTTTTCTTTAAGGGCAAGATCAATATTAGCAGTGCCCAGTTCAGACAGTATGCAATCCTAGACCAAATAGCCCCTATGAGGACATTAACAATATTGTCATAATAAACAGAGTGAGTTCAATTATTATCTTCAGTATAACAAACAGATTTGCAATAAGGTCTGCAGTTTCTAATGGAAGACAAAGAGGATGCAGAGGGATGTAGGATGTAACTATTAATGGGATAAGAAAAGAATATGTAGAATTTCTAGATAATAGAAAGAGTGAGAGTGTAATCAAAAGAAATTGGATGTTAGCATGCAAAAAAGGGAGAAATAGACTCTGAGGGAACAGGTAAACAAAAGGAAAAGAGAGCAAGAAAAGTAAAGAAATAAAAACTTAAAATTGTTCACTAAGGAGAAAAAAGAAAATCTACACTATAACAGTCGTATAGCATTCAAACCTCCCAGTGTTCAGTAGCCTGATGCATGAGAGGTATCTGACAATGAACTTCAAGCCTCCAGCAGGTGTCTCAGGAGGGGATTTGCCCCACCTAAAGATGGGAGTTACGGGTTCCAGGATTTTCCAAGATGGCTGTTTTAGCTTAGAATGTGTAGGCAAATGGGGAGCTGCAGCTGGGGGTGTGGATGTGGTTGGCTGGAGTTCCTGGAGGCAGGGTGTTGGTCTGGTTGTGGGATCCTGGAGGTGGGGTGCAGTCAGTTGGCCTGGGGGTCCTGGTGATAGGGAGCAGTCAGTTGACATGAAGGTCCCAGAGGCAGGGAGTGATCGGTCAGGCTGAGGGATCCTGGAGACAGGACTCAGTCCTAAATTTCATTTTTAAAACAAGCTTTCTGTCCCTGCTCTCAGTGGACACTGCAAAGATCTCTAGCAAGATGTGGTCTCCAGAGAAAGCACCCACCGTGAAAACCACAGGAGAGCACCCATTGGCCCGGCCCACCAGGCGCCTGCCTTGCTCCTGTGCTAAGGGACCAGGAGAGCCTCAAAAGGTCCCAAAGCCTTAGTGACACCTGCGGGGACTTCTCCGTGGGCAACCAGAAGGGCTGAGAGAAAAAAGAGCCAATATCATCCCCAGTGGTTCAGTCCCATCTGGTGTCTCACCGCCTGTGCAATGGGAATTTTTATGCACCACCTTGTCCAGGCTGTGGTCCCTGGTCATTCAAACACACACCTTCCCACACCGTGAAGGTCTTTGCTTTATTTTGGCCTTTCTTAATTTTTTTTTTTTTTTTGGTACCAGGGATTGAACCCAGGCATACTTAACCACTGAGCCACATCCCAGCCCTTTTTTTTTTTTTAAGTATTTTATTTAGAGAGTGGGTCTCACTAAGTTGCTTAGGGCCTCACTAAGTTGCTGAGGCTGACCTCAAACTCAAGATCCTCCTGGCTCAGCCTCCCGAGCCGCTGGGATCACAGGTGTGCGCCTCCATGCCCTACGACATTCTTAACTTTTTTATTTATACACACAATAAGAGGGGTCTGGGGAATAATTTCTTTTTTAATTTTGTGGCAGGATTCTTTTATGCCTGTTTGTTTATTGCTCTAGAGGAACACTTGGGGAGAACACAGCATGTGGGCCTTGGTTTTGAGAAATGACTCTTGCCCTGTTCAGAGATCTCCGTCAAGACACCCTCCCCACGCTTGGTTAGTGGGCGGTGGGTGTCCCAAGCTGGGCTCCTCGCTGGGAAGGTATTTTGTAGATGGGACTAATGTTCTGAATCAGTTGACAATAGTGAGGGAGGTTATCCCACAAGGTCTGGGTGGGCCTGGATTCATCAGTTGAGAGTCTCAGGGAGAAAACAGAAGTTTCCAGGAACAAGAAGAAATTCTACCCATGGCCTGCAGTTCCAGCTGCTTCCCAAGAATTCCATCCTGCCCTCCTGAAACAGCCTGCCCGGCTCAGCAAACTGATTCCTTGAAATAAATCTCTTAATTATACCTCCCACTATACCCGTTTGTCTGACCGAGCCCCGACTGATCGTCTAAGCAACCAGAACTCTCCTATCCTTCACTCCTCCACCCACGGGTGTCTCTGGCCTTTGGGAAACACTGAGTCTAAAGTCCCATGTGACTGCCTTCCAGCGGGCAGTCAATCCTCTGCCAAGGATCGTTTCCATCAGTGCTGCCAACCAACCTGTGGGCTGGGTGCTCTGTCTCACCTGATGGATGAGGAGACGGAGTTTCAGAGAGGTTAAGCAATTTTTTCAAGAACACACAGACGCGTGGGCCTCCATTTCACCTAAGACAACACGTGTGCTCTTAACCACCAAGTCAACAGAAATATCCCTTGAGACCCAACAGGGAGGACTCAGGAGAGGCCCTTGACTGCCCGCCCCCACCCAGGCAGCTTGGGGACCAGTTGAGAACACATGGATTTCAAGAGAGAGGCAGCAGCCACCTTCACTGGTTACTTTTGTGTCCTGCCTTCCCTGTCACTCAATTCCCAAAGTGGCCACATGTCCCGACCTTGGAGACTGGCCCCTCTCCCCATATAGTCAGAGGCAGTGACATCGAAACAACAAAACTGGCCGTGCTCTGTGACACCGGCCACCAGACAGATTAGTGGTGGACCAGGAGTCCTTGCAGCTGGACAAGGAGCTGGGACACGGAGTTTCTCACTGGATTCCATCATGAGAGAGCTGTGTGACCCTGGGCCTGTCACCAGACCTCTCAGGCCAAAGTCCTAAGGTTCTCCCACCTCCACCTCCCCGTGGAAGAACCGGCTGGAAGCTCACATGACCCGCTCCCATCACCCACCCAGAAACTGGAGAAGCTGAAATGGAAACTGCCTGAAATCCACCTGCCTCCAGAGCCCGAGGTTATGGCCGGGCTTGGCAATCCCACGGGCCCCAGGGGAGCTTCCCAGGCAGTGGGAATGCCGGGCGCTCGGGAGTCGGCCTGGTTCGCCGCCCCTGCGGGAGGATGTGTGGGTCCCAGTGTCTGCAGAATGGCCCGTCGCTGGAGAGTTACTACCCAGGGAAGCACAGCGGCCGCTGGTTTATGAGATGCGTGGAGCCCTGCCCGGCAAGCCAATCAGGTGGCAGACATTTGCATATTAATGAGACCTCATAAATAATGCAGAGGATGGCAAACTGGGTTGCTGCCCGCCATCAGGCCACAAGCACCAAAAGCTGGGGCTCTGAGTGAGCCTCAGAATCACCCTGGGGGGCTGTGGCAACCAGATGGCAGGCTCTGCCCCCAGGGGTCCTTTTGGGAGGTCTGGAGCCACGCCTTAAACGTCGGTTCCCAGGTGGGGGAGCTGCTGCTGCTGCTGCTGCTGCTGCTGCTGCCCCCGGGAACTCAATTTGAGAACCATGTCTCTAAACTACTCAGGCTGTCCCCCTCCCCGCCAGGAAGGACATCAGCCACCGGAGATGTCAGACAGAACCCTGGGTCTGCTGCCCACCAGCCAGGGGACTCCCGCGCCTTCTTTCAGCTCTTCGCTGCTTAGTCTTTTGTGCACAAAGCAGGGTAGCAGCGCCCACCTTGGGGGTCACTATGAGGATCCAGGGAGAGGATCCTCAGAAAGTACCGGCTGGGCGACTGGCATGTAGTAAGCATCCAGGAAATGACTGTTGGGGGTCAGGGAGAAGGGTCCAGCATCTCTTAGGTCCTTTTTTTGATCATATTATTGTCTATTTTTTTTTTCTGAGATAATCTCTGAAGAGTTATGGAAAATAATATTCCTCCAAGACATCTCCCCCAGAAAAGTGGAGGGACAGTGTGGAGGGAGGGGAAATGAGCCAAGCATTCACCTCCCAGTGAATCCTTGCCTAAGGAAAGGGACGGATACTGAATGCCGGACCCTGAACCTTGACCTTCCCCATGGCGAATCAGTTCTACTTGGAGGCACAGCAGAAATTCTGGGAAAGAACGGACCCCAGAGAAAGAAGAGCAAGGGGCAAGATTTGAGTACTCAGCCCTTGGGATCAGGACTCTGATCTCCCCAGATACGAGTGAGTTTCAACCTTTTAACAATCACCCTCCTAAGTTAAAGTTCTAACCTGGTACAACCAGCCTCTGTCTGTCCAAACTGCACCTGCGCAGTCCCCAAGGAAACTATAAAACCCAGACTCCTTCTGTAGCCCGGGGGCCAGCTCCATACGCAGAAAATGGGCCCTCCCGTGCCCGATCCGCGGACTTCACTGCAGAGTAAGGAAAGCTTGCCTATCCGAGGCTTGCTTCCTCCTCCTGCCTCCTGCCTGTCTCCTGCCTCCGTCCTTTGTGGGCCATGACCTTACCATCTCAGGCTTACAGATTAGCTGCAAAAATAGTACCCCGGGCTCCCATCAGGCTCTCCTACCCAGACGCCCCAAATGTTAATATCTGATCGCCTTCGCCTTATCAGTCTGCCTCTGAACAGACTCGCGAGCGCCTGAATACAGGCAGGCAGCCCCTTCGTTTCCTATGGCTGCTGGAACGATTGCCACCAACTCTGTGGCTCAAAGCCACACGCTTTTCTCCTAAAGTTCTGCAGCTCAGCAGTCTGAGCACTGGGTCTTGCAGAGCTGGAATCCAGGCATCAGTAGCCTGGAGGCTTCTGCACACTCCGGAGGGCTCACATCTGCCTTTTCCAGCTTCTGGGGACCCCCGAATTGTCTCCTGGGCCCCCCTCCAGCTTCAAGGCCAGGAGTTCTGCGTCTGCCACTCTCTCTGAAGGGCACATTCGACTCGGATGAGCAAGGCAGGAACCAGGCGGGGAGAGCCACACATAGAAAGTTTGATCTGCCAGCCAGGGTCTCACGAAGGCCATCCCTTGGGAAAAGTGAGAGAGGCAGGAAAAACTTAGCTCCGGGGTGTTTTATGGGGCGGTTTGGGTGGGGTTGGGTTGTGAGCTGCTTGCGTAAGAACTCACGATGGGCAAATGGGACAAGTAAGGGGAAGTTCCGGTGGGGTGGTTAATGAGGGGTGGGAAAGGGAGGTTACCTTCTATCTCTGGTTTTCTCTGGAAGCATCCTTCTAGGGCAGGAAAGCAACTTATGGTAAGAATTTTAAATGGCTGCATAGACGCTAAGCCTTGGACCTAATAGTCCTCCCTTTTTTTTTTTGTTTATTTGGGCCCCTTGGGGACGTGGGCGGAGATGGCCCTGCTAGCTGCTTCCAGCTGGAGTGGGGCGTAGTCTCCGGATGCAAGGGGTGTGGGAGGTCATTAGGATGCTGGCGAGGGTCTGAGTCTGGAGGCAGCAGCAACATCTGGAAGTGGTCATCATCTCTGGATGAGTGTTGGCATTCCCCAAGGATCGTCTGGTTGACTGTTTGATTAGTCAGGATCTTGGTTCTCTCCAGGATGGCTTCTTGGAGGCATCTGAGGAGACAGGGGACTAAGCAAGCCAAGGTTAGTATGGCAGTCAGTGGGCCTAAGAGAGGGAGTACCAAGGAGGGGCTTCCAAGGGGA
Source organism: Sciurus vulgaris (assembly GCF_902686455.1). Lineage (NCBI taxonomy): Eukaryota > Metazoa > Chordata > Mammalia > Rodentia > Sciuridae > Sciurus > Sciurus vulgaris. Next base: position 135,839,296 of record NC_136468.1, read on the forward strand.
TGAGGAGAAAAGGGAAAGACTAGTCGTGAATTGCCTTTGTCAGATTTTTATGGCCAGATCTTGTAAGTTTGTATGTTATGTTCAGTTTTCCCCAGATTGATTGATACAGTAACAGCACTGTTCCTTGAGAAAGAAGCAGGTGCTTTCCGAGCAGGCACTGCCTCGGGACCAGGACCAGCACAGACCCTGCATCTGTCCTTGCTCAGCCCCAAGGCCAGGGTGGGGGGCATCCATCAGCTGACAACCTCACCTGATGGCTCCGTTGACACCGCTTTCCCTGTAACCGGCCTACCAGAGGCTGGAGTATGTCACTGCCTGATCAGATGGAAAGGTCCTTTTGTTGGGGAGACACAATACAATAGCACTCTGCTGGGGGGAAAGCAGAACTCCCTGGTACTCACAGCTCCAAACAAGACAGAAGGCCACCATGCAGGGCCCCAAAAGGGCGTGTGCCTGGGGACAGAACAGCAGGAAGCCAGAGCTGTGGGGGCAGCTGAGGGGTGGCTAGCAAGTGGCCTTGACTGAGCTCCGGGGACCCCTGCAGGGAGGCTGACTTGAAGAACTCACCTGCTTGGAGAATAGGAGCTGTCCCTAGTTGTCCCATTGGTGGCCCGGACACAATAAGGGCTGGCTCATCGTGTCCCCAGAGTGTGAGAGAGTCTGATAAGGGAAGCGGCTGGGGCATGGGACTTAATCAACTGCCCATGACCAGCAACTGACCAGCCTCTGGCCAGGACCTCAAAACTGGGTTGAGACAGCATTTATTAAAAATAATAATAATAATAATATCACAGTCATGTTCTTTCTGAGCCACGTCTGTGAAATGGGGTGATAGCCATCATACTTCCCTAACAGGACCGAGCAAGAGCTAGGGAATAGTGTGCAAAGTGCCCAAGGTACCTGCACATAGTAGGTCCACCTGCACACAGTAGGTCCATGAAGGGTGGCATGGACCTTCACACTAGCACTTAGGCAAAAAAAAAGAAAAAAGGCACAGTGCTCCCTGCAGAGCCCCACAGCCTCCCGGTGACGCAGCAGGCTGAGGAGCAGCGATCGCAGGCAGGTGTCATCTGGAGGGGGCCCTGAGAGTCCCACGGGGGAGCAGAGAGCCCAGAGGAAGAGCCACGACCTGCGCACCCTCCTGCTCGGGGTCCTTTTCCCCTCGCTGTCTCTCTCCCTTCCTTCGTCTCTCTTTCTTCCTCCTCTGCAGCTCAACCTTCCCCATCGTGGACATTTGTCCTCCAGGTGACTAAGCACCACTAAGCATCAGAAGATATCAAGATCCACAGGCAACAAAGCCCTGCCTCCCTCCCACACAACAGCCCGCAGACAGAAGTCAGTTCCTCTCCCACAGGCGCACAGCGGAGCAGGGCCGCGCGGCTTGACTCGCCTGTCCTTTGGCCCTGGCCCAGCTTCCAGTCTTGGTGGAGTGGCTTGATATTCCAAGGGAGATCGTTATTGCAGCTGGGACAAGAGCCAGGTGGGCAGGGGGCCTCCATCTGGCCGTGCCAGCTGCGGCCCTCTGCAGGCCACCTCCGCGGCTGCCTCCAGCCATGCGCCTTCTCACCTGGGCATCCACCCTCCCACCAATCCAGTGAGCTCCCTGTGTCCTTCCAGGAAGGATTTTCTGCTCAGGATGACAAAAGCCAGCTTCTGTTTCTTGCCATCGAGATGCCCAGCTAGGACACAGAGTTGAATTTCTAAGGTTAAAAGAGAGTTAGCCGGGTGCAGTGGCACACGCCTGTCATTCCAGCGGCTGGGGAGGCTGAGGCAGGAGGATCTCAAGTTCAAAGCCAGCCTCAGCAACTCAGTGAGTCCGTATCTCTAGATAAAATGTAAGAAAGGGCTGGGGATGTGACTTGGTGGTTAAGTACTAAGTAGAGTTGGCCTTCAACATTCAGACATTGCATATTTGAAAACTCAACTACTCGCTGACCCCAACCCAACTCAGCGAGACCCTGTATCTAAATAAGATACTTTTAAAAAGGGCTGGAGATTGACTCAGTGGCTAAGCACCCCCAAGTTCAATTCCCAGTCCCAAAAAACATTGAGTCCCCCCACACCACAGATGTTCCAATGAGGTGCATCTACTTCCGTTTCTTCAGCTCCCGTATTTCAAAACCATCTTTGCACAGTCTGTTTAAATGTGGTGTTTTTGCATTCTGGACTCTTCGGTGGTGACTTCACCGTGACAAATGGCCCCGAGCATCATCCTGGAATACCGTCTGGTGTTCCTAAGCACTAGGAGACTGGGATGGGCCTTCTCGAGGAAATAAGTTAGATAAGCTTCATGCTGGCATGAGCTGCAGGGCTATTGGCCGTGAGTTCAATGCTAATGAGCCAAGAGTGTATATTAAGCCAGGTGTCTACACACGCGCACGCACACAGCAAGCTTGTGTGTGGATCCATGGACAGAGAGGCAACCAGAGACTTGCAGGAACCTAACAGGGTTTCCTGTAAGACGATGGTCCAGTATTTGCTGACTCCGCGTTCACGGTGACTTCTAGAACACAACCACTAGAAATGACGAGCAGGGACTGTACTTGACATGAAGCGAGCCGTTTCCATCACGTTAATGACTTGGTTAACCAGGTTGCCCCTCCTAGGAGGAGGAGGAAACTGTCACCAGACACAGGGAAGCCACTTCTCCAGTCACGCAGCAGAAGGCGGAAGAGCCGGGTTCTGAATCTCAGCTGTCTGTCTGGCTTGGAGACAAACACCTCGATATTGAGGTCAGAAGAAACTGAGGCCCCTGTGTCCACGGGGCATCGAAGTCCCCAAGAAAAGTTTTGCTGGAAAAACGTAACAATGGCCACAACCATAATACCAGGGCCCCCGACACTGGGGGTCTGGGTCGTGTTCACGACTCTGGCCCTGATCTGAGCCTGCGTCTCAGGACAGGCCCACCTGCTCTCCGTGCGCCCCCCACCTGTGCTCTCCATGGTGCTGAATCAGAATGTCCCAGAGCTCTGTGGATTGAGGATACTTTCAGGCTCTCCAGTGGCCCCTGACCTTCCTGCAGCTGCCACAGAACCACCCAGGCGCCCCTGCCTGCCCCTGCCACGCATGCCCTATAAGATCCATGGATGCATCTTTCCTTCCAGCATCAACAGCAGCTCCAACCCCCACCCCATCCACCTCTCCTGCAAGTCCTAGTTCACCTAGTGTGTCATGGGTGAGATCAAGACTGGGATTAAGGTGACTCCACTCACTGAGAGCCGTGTGACCTGGGAGAAGATATCTACCTTCTCTTTTTACATTTCTAGAAATCGCGACGGGGTTGGAGCTGGTATTTCCCCAGGTCAGCTCCACCTCCATCTGCTTGGGAGATCGTACTCTCTTCTCTACAGCTGCTGGTCAATATCACTCCAGCCTGTGAACAGACCTTCTCGGAGAACCTCAGCGTCGGCTGGAGGAGGGAGATACATGGCAAGCTGCTGACACACAGACCCTCTAAACATTTCTCTGACTGACGGACTGGCCCAAAAGCGTAAATGCTCTTCACAATTGATGGTTAGCTTGTGGAATGCCCCGGAAGAGGGTGATCATTTAGAATACGAGACGGACGATTCTTAACTAGGAAGGCAAGATCACGTTAGAGACCCTGGGAATGGATGAGCACATGATTTAATTTTCGGATTCAACGAATGCATCTATTTGTTTATATGGTACGATACTTGGAATGAAGTAGATCTCCAACTCCAAACTTTCAAATACAAGGCTCCCAGGACTGACTTCATCTTGTGCCAGATTTTGTGACTCAAAAAAAGCACTCTACCAACTGAGCTATCTCCCCAGCCAGGCTTTGACCTCTTGATTCCCATCATGGTGGTGTGAAGCCTCTTGCTTCCAGGGCTCCAAGACTGTGGCTAACTCCGGAGTCAGAGTCCTGAGAAGCGGGAGTCCCCTCCTCTCTTACTCTTTCTGTGGCCTGGGAGCTTGTAAGAAACCTTCTTAGGCCTCAGTTTCCTCATCTGTAAAGTGAGAATAAGAGAAGTACTTTCCTCTTAGGGTGGTGTACAAGGGTACACGAATCCACTTGCGGCTTTCATTGAAATTAAGATTCTGACTCATGAGGCTGGTCTCCACATCTGATATGGCAAAGTGAGGTTCTAACACGCTGATCATCTCACATAGAAGAACCTCAGCTCTGAACAAAGTATAAAATGCAAAAAGCAACCACCGTACATCTCTGGAAAGTGGGGGTGGGGAGGAGAAACAGGTGGGTTTTGGAAGGGAGTCAAATCTTGGGGAAGAGACCATCACGGAATGAGTCTCGGTTTGAGTCACGGTTTGGCTCCTCTGAGGCCATGGTTTCAGTTCAATGAAGAGAAGCTAAACTCCTGAAAGCCTTTCGACTTTCTGGCCTGAGAGATAATGGACTGGAAACTGGTGCAATCACAGCCACAGTGAGAGAGAATTATATAGAGCAGTGATATGAGAAGGGGTACCCCAACCATTGGGTATAGATTCTGCCCAAATCCCTAGCTGACTCCTTGACTAGGAATCACAGGAGAGACACAAAGCAGATTGCAGGTAAGACTTAAACTAAGATTTTAACTGGGGAGATAGCAGTTGCAATAAACAAATTTAATTGCCTATTTTTTAAAAGGCATCAACATTGATACTCTTTGGAACAATACAACAGAATCCACAATCTACACAACAAAACATTTCTAACATCCAGGATGAAACCCAAATTGCTTAACATGTAGAGAATTCAGAAGAGAATTTTTTTTTTTTTTTTTTTTTTTTTTTTTTTTGCAGTGCTGGGGATCGAACCCAGGGCCTTGTGCTTGCAAGGCAAGCACTCTACCGACTGAGCTACCTCCCCAGCCCTTGGGAGAGAATTAAACTGAACAAATGACATTGCTATTTTATATGCATGTAAAATTATGCATATAATTTGTAACATCAAATTCCACTATTGTGTATAATTATAATGCACCCATACAAAAATTTTAAGTATTGATTATGAAAAAAGAGAACCAGAAAGATAGGATCCATTTTCATTGTCAATGGGAAAGATAATTAACAAAAGCAAACCCTGAGATGAATCAGATGTTGGAATTATCACAGGTTTAAAGCAATTCTTGTAACTGTGTCCAGTTACCTAAAGGAAAATATGCTTATAATCAACAAAAATATGGAGAATCTCAGTGGATAAATAGAAAATAAGGGGGAAGGTTTTGGAACTGGAAAATATAAAATGGGAAACTTGAAGATAGATCCATAGAAATAATCCATTCTTAAGAAGAGGGGAAAATTACAAAATAACTTGACCACAGCCCCAGGAATCTGTGGAGTTATACCCAAAGGTCTCAAATAAGAGTAACTAGAGGGGAAAAAAAGAACATATAGATGAAAGATCTTTTTTAAATTGTCAAATTGTAAAAAATAAAGGAATTGGAGTCTCAGAAGAAAGGGAGACAGAGGGAAGAGGAGAGAGGCCAAATGTGTTTAAAGAAATAATATCCATAAATTTCTCCAATTGGTGACTTAGCGGATCCAGAGAAGGGGCTGAGAGTCTGCAGAATGAGCTCCTGGGTGACCTGAAGGGACCACACTTTGAGTGGACATGGTTTAGAGCCCCATTGTCCAGCAGAAACTTCTGCAGCGCCGGAATGTTCTGTGTCTTCCCCGTCCAACATGGTAGCCACTAGCCATGAGTGGCTATTGAAAACTTGACAGAGACTAATGTAATCATGACACTTAACATTTACTTTTGGTTAATATAGACCTAAATTTAAAAAGCCACATGTCGCTAGCGCCGCCATATTGAAAGATACAGGTCAAAAGGATTCCGGGTAATGATGCTCCCAAAGAACTCCCTTGACACCCAGCATAAAAGATAGCTCTCGGCACCAACTGACCGTTACCATCAACATCCCGATCACCAAGGTCCGCCTACTGAGCACCTTTGCTCAGGAACCTCCTTGCTTTTCCCCACAACAGCTTGGGACAAAGCACCATCCCGCATGACCCCCAGGACCTTCTGGAATCAACGGCGACTGATGAAGCTCGTTCCGCCTCCTCATCATTTGCCTTTGTGTGGGAAGGTGACTTCCCTCTCACCCTGATCCTTTGATTTCCCTATGAGTCAGTCAGTCCCCTTCGGGAGAGTCTGGGGTCACTTGGTGTGTACGGAGGGTCCCCAGCTTCTAATGGTTCGACCTCCAATTTTGCCATTTTGCAATGTTGCAAGAGTAACCTGCATTCAGGAGACACTAGCCTTCGAATTTTGAACGCTGATCTTCCCCCAGGCTAGTGATCCGCAGCCCTGTGCATTTTCGGGATGCTGGGCAGCTGCGGTGAACCGGGGACTCCGGGCAGCCCCGCAATCAGCAGGACAAAAACCAGAACTACGGTGCACTGGGAGATTTTTTGGATACAGGTATTTCCAAGGTGCGTGGGATACTCCACACTTTGTTATAAAATAGGTTTTGTGCTAAAGGACTCGGCGAGCCCTGAGCTCCCATAGTGTTCTGAACACGTTTAAGGCCGGCCAAACGATGTTCCGTGGGTTAGGGGGATAAAATGCATTTTTGAAGTAGATTTCCAACATACGTGGATTTTCCAGGATGCAGCTTCTGCCCTTCGACTGACATGCCTGAGGTTTTCCTACTTTGCTCAGAGCAAGGACTTGGAAGAGCTTGACTCCCCCAGGCACCGGGGAGCCTTCCGCTCCATCTCCTCTAGGTTCTCGTCAGGTCCCACACGCTCAGACGTCGCACTTGGAAGGCTCAAGCCAGCTCGGGACAAAGCACGGAAGGAAGGAATGCCGAGTGACTGCTTTCCCTTTCCTCAAGAGTTGAAATGAGAAATTGTCCAGAGATTATTTCTCAGTTTTAACTGAACTGAAAGACAAGAGATGGGGATGTGTGCAAAAGCCCTGGAATAGGCTCCAAAAGACTTTCCTGTTCAAGCTGTGTGACCTTGGGCAAGTTCCTTGGCCTCTCTGATTCTCAATTTCTTCATATAGAAAGTGGAGGTAATAATAGTACCTTGGAATAGAGGTATTAAGTGTCACAGGGGAGGCAGTCCAAAGAGATAAGTCAACACGAGCATCCCAGCAGCCCTACAGAATGATTCTGAAGTCCCTTTGGTCAGAAATATCTGCCTATCTCTGTGCCTGACATTTCACTACTAAATCTTTTTGCTTAAGTTTATAAGTGGAGACTCACACTCACCTGCGAGAGAGCCTGGGCTCAGAATGTTCTAGTTCACGTCCTCTCAAACAGCAGAGCATATTGATCACCTGTGGGTTAAAATGCCTGGGGTTGGGGCCCCAGATTCCGAGGTCCAGTGAACTCCGGGGAGACACAGATGCCCCTGATCCCGTCGCGAGGCCCTAGGGCTTTGGCTGCATAGCATAAAAGCAGCTTTACTCACAGGATCACCTACTCCGAGTGACATACGGACCATCTAAGTACTCAGATGGAAAAATTGAAAATGCTCAATAACACTGACAATGACGTCTATTGTGGCCTTATTATACACCAGGTGATGAAGCCGGCTGTCTATACACTAGTTCGTTTAATCCTCACAACACCCCTAAAAGGGATGATCTTTATGAACTCCATAGATGAAAAAGCTACATCTCAGAGAGGTTGAGACATCTGCCCAAAGGCACACAGCCCTTCACCAGATGAAGCACTTCCAAGGGCCGTTGATAGGTCTGCCGTCCCAGAATCTTCACTCTCCTGTGAGAGGAAGATCCAGGAGCCTCAAGCACTAGCCCGTCACCCATTACTGGCTCTGGTGTTGGCACATCAGCGTCACCAGGAGAGACTTTTTAACATGCCAGGGTCCAAAGCCCACCCCAGACCTTCCGAGTCAGAATCTCTGGGTGTCAGACCCCAGGCCTTGGAAAAAGGACCACTGCCTGGAACCTGGGGTCTGACCTCCAAGGGGGACAGTGTGACGGAAAGAGCCCAGGAGCTCCGCAGAGGAGCGCCGTGGCCAAAAGGCAGTCCCCACCCGCCTGAGAGCGCGGACACCCTCCTCTCTACGGGCACGTCTTTTAATTTTTACTTTTTCCACATTTTTATCGGCGCCTTAGGGTCATACACAGTGGCGGGACTTGTCGTCGCGTGTGCAAACACGCACACGACCTGACTGCGTGATTTGGCCAGTGGCGCCCCCTCCCACCTCCCCTTGAGCTTCACGGGAGCCCCCGTTCTTCCCCTTCTCCCTCTCGGACTCCCACACGGAGCCGGCCGCGTGCACCCGACCTTCCGAGCTTGACTTCCCGCACTTAGCATGGTGGTCTCGGGTTCCATCCATTTTCCCGCATGTGCGGAGATTCCGTTTCTCTTTATGGCCAAGTCAAACTCCGCACTGTAGGCAGACCACGTCGTCTCCGTCCATTCATCCAGCTGGGCTGGGGCAGCTTGGCCATCGGGAACTGTGCTCTACAGACGTGGGGCGCCTGAGCACCTCAAAACCCCAGCGTCTCTTCCGAAGCCTGCGGAGGATCAGGTAGGTGCGGGCGGCTCTCTGTGGGCTTGTCACTCAGGTCGCGGCTGCCCAGGGCTAAAGGTGCTGGTCGTCACCCATCAGGATATGCAGGAGGTCGGGGGCAGGGAAGGGGCAGGGGTCTGAGACCCAGGGCCCCCGTGTGGTGCTGCTCTGTGTTGATGGAGCCACAGGTCCTTAAGTGACAAGAGAAGAGTGGAGGCCGGGCTCAGTGGCAACCGCCTGTCATCCCAGCAGCTGGGGAGGCTGGGGCAGGAGGATCCGGAGTGCAAAGCCAGCCTCAGCAACTTAGTGAGGCCCCAAGCATCTCGGTGAGACCCTGTCTCTAAATAGAATATAGAAAGGGCTGGGATGTGGCTCAGGGGCTAAGCACCCCTGGGTTCAGTCCCTACCCCCCCAAAAGAGAAAGAGATCAGGGTGGGGACAGAGAGACCTTTAGAACCCGTGGGCCCTAAACCGGTCCCTCAGTTGTCACGCTCCCCGCTTCTGACACAGCTGCCCAGGCCCTGCGGCTCTGGGCCTCCCCAGGGAGACCTCGGCCACAGATGGCCGCTGGGTGGTGCCCGGCAGGCATCCTTCCCCCCGTCTGCCACCAGCACCCTCAAAGCCCCTGCTTCTGCCGCTGCCTGGGTACCAACGTCCTCTCCACTCCCGGGACCTGTCGCTCAGCGGCTCTTTGGTTCTAGAAGATTTCGCTACCGACTCTGGCCAGGAGCTGATGACACAGAGCCCGGTGGCCCCTAAGCCCAAGCCTCCCGGAGCTCCGGTCACCTCGGGACCTCAAGTCCCTGGACTAGAGAAGGAGGGGGACTTAAGTCACTAACTTCCTACTGCTGGGTATACCCCGTGGTCCCTGCCAAGTCGCTGTTCCACCCTTCTGATGGGAAGCCCCCTGCTTCCCGGTGAATCCGCTTTAGTGAGTGTTGATCAACCGTGCCACTTATTAGCTGTGTGATCTTGGACAAATCGCCTAGCCTCTCTGAGCCCCAGTGTGTGTTATATCACTGCGTGTTCAGTGTCCTTGGTGAGAGGAAAGCCGTTACCATACCATGCGCAGAAATGAAGCCTACCTATGTCCAGAGCCCCAGCTCTGGACTTCATGGAACCAAAAATGTGACAGGGAAACACCTCTGGGTCTTTTTGTTACTCCGGTAACAAATTTTTAATTGGTTACTATAAGGTCACCCCCCTCCTTAGGTGCCAACATGGCACTGGCCAGCTTCTCTTCCTGATTTTACTCCTCATAACTTCTTCCCGCCCATGTGAACTCACACCCAATCAGAGCTTGACGCCCAGACCCCTGGCAACAATCAACCATCGCCCTGCCCCCCAGCAACACGGTTCACCCAATCGGCCATCACCCCACCCCCCAGCAACACGGCTCACCCAATCAGCTATCGCCCCGCCCCCCAACAACACGGCTCACCCAATCAACTCTCACCCCATTTCATGTCCCAACCAATCAGCCTCTTCCCAGCCCTATATAAGTGTGTGCATGTTTAAAATAAAACGGGACTTCTCCGGTGATTTGCTTTGGACTGGGGCTCCGTGTGCTTCTTTAAGTTACTAAGGTTTCTAAGGTCTTGTTGTAACAGGCCCAGGGAGCTTCAGGAAGCCATGCACAGCCACCAGCTGGGGCTCGGGGCCTGTTTCACGGTCTCTTGCCGATCTGGTCTGTGAACATCACCTTCTGGGTCATCTCCAGGGTCCAGAGGAAGAGCTGAGACCACCAAGATGGCCAACGGGGTAGGAAATTGCTTCTGGCGGAGGAGGAAGAGGAGGACATCAGCCAGCCCGGCGCTCTGGGTTCCATCTTGAACACGTCCATCGCCCTGCCTTGCTGGGCTGCGGCCCACGTTGGGGAAACAGAGTGGCTGACTCTGCTCAAGCAGGTGCCGGGGTTCTGCGTTTGTGAGTCCAGTCCAGGGGGGACCCGGGACAGACAGAACCACTGTCCCTGGGTGGGTTCCAATGAGCTCACCGCCTGTGACCAGCCCAGTTAAAGCTCCTAGAACCACAGACTTGGAAAGGGGTGACGAGCCGCATCAGTGAGGTCAGACCCAAGGACTTCGGAGGCCAGGCCAGGGATGTCCCCACGTGGGGAGAGACCAGTGGGCTCAGTGACGAACTCAAAGACCCAGGCCTGATCCACGGAGGACACCACCACCTCTTCCCGGACCAGCTGGCGGTGGCCCGTGGTAATGTGGGGTCAGGGCTGCAGTCCTGTCTCCTTCACCGACTGGCGTTATGACCCGGGTTCAGGCCCCTAACCCCTCTGGCACCCAATCCCCTCGCCCATGAAAGGAAGGTGATCACGGCACCCAACGCTCCTGGTTGGATTAAACGAGGATTAAATGACTCACACGTGGAGGTGCCTGGAACATTCCCCGTCCACAGTAAGAACTCGAGGTCGCTGGCTCTTATTGTGAAGTCAGTGGTTTTGAGACCAGGGATTGGGGGAGTCAAGATGGCTGCAGGAATGTCCAGGTCATTCTCGGAACAGAGAGGCCTCTGGCCCACGAGATGAGGGCCACCAGAAAACCTCTCGCTTTGTTCATAGGGCTGGCAACTCAGTAGAGTCTCGCGGGGTGTTTTCTGATCATACCCGACTCTCGAGTGGATCTTCTGTTTATTAAAGTTTGGTCAACTAGTTCCTTCTTATTTTGTGCAGATTGAGTGGGCAAAGCCATTTTCGGTTAAGGAGTCCAGGCGATAGAATAATAGCACTCTTGGTGAGAGAAAATTTAGGCATTGTTTTTCTAAAACCAAATGCACAAGATTGGGATGGGGCATGAGATTCACTTAACTCCTCCGTTTCAGTGTGCAATCCAAAGGAAACTCGTGGCTGGGCGGAATGGCGCATGCCTGTCATCCCAGTGGCTCGGGAGGCTGAGGCGGGAGGCTGAGCTGGGAGGATCATGAGTTCTAAGCCATCCTCAGCAAAAGTGAGGCACTGAGCAACTCAGCGAGACCCTCTCTGTGAACAAAATACAAAATAGGGCTGGGGATGTGGCTCAGTGGTCCAGTGCCCCTGAGTTCAATCCCCAGTACCCACCCCTCAAAAAAAAACAACCACGAGACTATAGCAAAATCCAGACTCGGGGAATCGACTAGAGAGAAGAACTCAGGTTCTTCAATGACAAATTTCGAGGACAAAAAGAGTTATCACGGAAAAAGCCACAGAACCAAGAAGACCAAACACAAGGTAGGGACTTGGCTTAGATGCCACGGTGGGCAGAATAATAGATGTCCACACCCACCCTCATCCCTGAATGAGTGACCTTACGGCAAAAGGGACTTATTAAGGTCAGAGAGTCTTGAAGTGGGAGATTATTCTGGCTTGCCCAGGTGGGGCCAATCTAATTACGCAGATCTTAAGATGAGCATCTTTTCTGGCTGTCGTGAGGGAGAAACAGGACCACCAGGGGAAGGTCAGAGAGATGCCACAGGCGGACCTTGAGGCTGGAGCGTGACCAGCCAGAGAGAAGGGGGGAAGGAGCCCTCCGGAGCCTGGGGGAAGGAACCCGGCCTGCTGGCTCCTGACCTCGCTTTTGACCTTTATAAGACAACACGATGAGATGCTCCAGGTGCCAAGTTCCTGGTGACGTGTCACAGCAACGCAAGAAACTCCTGCAGCTCCCAACCCGCCAGCCGTGGGCTTAAAATCTAAATTGTTGGGAAAACGATTCAACACTGGTTGGATATTGGAGGATTTAAGAAATTATGTGAGATTAAGAAATTATTGGGGGTAGGAGGGGTTAGTATTAGGGTTAGGGTTAGGTTTAGGGTTAGGGATAAGGAGGGTGGTAAGAATGGAGGAAGAAAGGAATGTATAGAGGGAAAAGAGGAGTGGGAGGGGAGGGGGAAAGGGAAAAAAATAACAGAATGAATCAAACAACATTGCCCTATGTAAATTTATGATTTTTAATTAAAATTAAAAAAACTATAATAAGAAAAAAAAAGAAAAATTATTGGATGGTTTTAAAGCATCACCTACTGGGGTCATGGAATTTCACGGGGTCAGCAGGCTGGGGATGCGACTCGGCGGTAGGTGCTGGGGGCCCCGGGTTCGAGCCCCACACCAGCGGGTTGGGGGGTGGAGGGGAGACAGTACCGATCTTTGATTAGGTTAATTCCCATATTTTATTTTGACTTTGACAAAAACAGAAGCACGTTTTTACTTCAATCCTGTTGAGGGAGTAAGAGAAATGGAAAAGCCAGGTCAAGGGGTGGGACCTCAGCAAGCCGAGGAACAGTGCCCACGGCCCCACACTGACTCCTGAGCGGGTCCCCGGGCAGCCGAGAAGAGAAGGGACTGGAATAAGACCTACTGGCGCTGACACCTGACCAACACGCGGAAAGATGGGGAGAGAGTCTCCAGGAAGGTGGCCCAGTGGACTCTCCAGCCCACAGCCCAGAGTCAAGACCGGTGTCCCGCACAGCTCCTCTCTGCCTTCCCCCAGGCCTCTCCTCTGAGCGGTGGCCAGGTTCTCCTCCTCGGAGAAGGTCGGGGACCCAGTACTTGGTCTACTCTCTGCCTCCTTAGAAGGAGCCACTAGCAAGATGGGCTCCCTTGGGTCAGCTTGAAGCCCTTCCCTTGGCCAAACTCCCTCTGCTCCCCTTGCACCGCGCAAGACGGGGCGGAAAAGGCTCGGTCCCTCTCTGGGGTAGCATGAGGCATGGTGCCCGAGGACACAGACTCGAGCCTGTGCACAGTGACCCGAGCCCTCTGAGGCTCCAGGGAAGAGAGGAAATTGTCCCGCCCAGTGTGAACAAGTGGGAAACATTTCAGTGACCACCCTGCGATTCCCACAGACCTCAGGAAACTGCATCAGAAGAATAAATCTGAAAGAGAAAGATCTCGGTTCGCCTAAGACTGCCCTGGAACCACCAGGAAGACGGACGGGGTTGCTGAGGTTCGCCCGAGAGAATGGGGCCCCGGGGCCCTGTCCCCTTCATCCCAGGCACCTCCCTCCTAAAAGTCAGCTGGAAAACATCTCTGAAGACCACAGCCCTCCTGCCCCAGGACGATGACCTTCCGGGATAGCTGCCTGATTTAAGGCATGTGTTTTAAGTTTAGCAGGAGGGAAGCAAAACAGAAAACGCATCCAGAGTCGGGAAAGCTAGCAGCCTGGGCCAGAAGAGAGCAAGGTCCACATGGCATCCAGGACTGGGAGCAAAGGCTGGAAGGAGGGATACTGCCGTACTGTGACTTTTTTGGTACTGGGGATTGAACCCAGGGGCACTTAACCACTGAGCCACATCCCCAGCCCTTTTTTTGTATTTATTTAGAGAAAGGTCCCATTGAGTTGCTTACAGCCTCGCAAGGTTGCTGAGGCCAGCTTTGAACTCGCCATCCTCCTGCCTCAGCCTCCGGAGCCTCTTGGGACCCTTTGGCTTTACACCCTAACCCTGCTCCCGGTTTCTCCCAACAGCCGTGCATCAGAGGGGACGCAGTGCCCAGAACGGTTTCGTCCTGAGCTCGTGCAGTTAACAGACTCGTAAACAGTGCCAGCTGACCGAGTTTTGCAGAAAATTACAGTTTGTGTCCATTAAACACACCTCTCTCTGAAAATTTAAAAAAAAAAAAAGAGCAAGCAGAGATGGAGAGAGCATGAAGAGACACATCTGGAGCGTTCCGGAAGGCAAGTCAGCCCCACGGCCTGGTCCCTGGCGCTCGGCATGTCACCGTGGTCTCCCTCCCTTGTCATCCTGGACCCTCCTGGGGCTGCGATGGCAGATGGCTGGGTCACGAGCCCATTCTCTGGGAGCCGCAGAGGGCGCCCAGGTCCTCAGGGCCACCTGGACAGTCCCCGAACACCTCAGCAGGGGCGCCGTGACGTTTCTGCAGCGGGGCTCAGCGCCCACTCGGCCATTCCCGGTTGGCAATGAAACCTGAGCTACTTTCCCTGTGGGTTCCCCTTCCCTTCCCCAACTTGGGGAGTGGCAGGAGGGGACAAGGGAGGACCACTGAGGGGCAGGGGGCTACCCCAGGGATTGGTGACCTGGCCCTCCTGCGGGTCCCTTAAGTCGTGCAAGCCAGCGTTTCACGGTGGCTTCATCTCTTAGCACCTGGGCAAAGGTGGTGTCCTGCCGCTGGTCAGGGAGGCCCTGCCTGGGGGCTTCACGAACCCGCAGATCGTCTGAGAATGGAAGGTGACATCTCCCCACGTGCTTCAGCTGACGGGCAGAAGGCTGTCTAGGTGGTCGCAGGACCTCTTTACCCAAGATGGCGGCAAGGTGGCCGAAGTGCTCCTGTGTCTGGCGTAGAGAAGCCAACCCAGCGTCACGCAGAAGGATGCTCTGGAGGAGGACTTCCGTGGCCACTTGAGAAGGCTCACGTCCGGGTTCCGTAAGGTGCGAGCACCAAGAGACAATTTCTGTTGTCAATACAAAGTCGATGACTTCTTGCTCCTCTGTTGTCACCGAGACCCCCATAACGCCCCGGCTAGGAAGCCCAGGATGCCTGAAGTGTGCGTTCTACTGAGCGCGTGCAAAATAGGATACGAGAGAGGCGGGATGTAGCTGCAGGGCCCTCCTGGCAGGAGGCCACGTCTGTGGGCCCCTGTGCTGTCCAGGTGGGGGCTTAACGGAGACTCGAGAAATCACCATTTCCTGTGAAATGTTGAATGGTACCCATGCCACAGCACGGGTTCAAGGTCAGGGACAGACTCCTGCCTCCTGCTCAGCTCCAGCCTCGCACCTCCCTCGTCTCGGGACTGGATGGCTCACCGATCCACCCATAGACCTCTTCTCTATCGCCTGAGCCAGCGTGGTAGGGGCTGGCGCTGGGGGCTCCAGGCTGGGCAGCTGGGAGCGCCTCTGCAGCCGCAGGTGATTTGCTGCCCTCTCGATTCTCACGTTTTTAGGCTATTTAGTGCGATTCTCATACAAGTAATTTTTTACGAACGTTCGTAGGAGAAATAAGGGAACAGAGGCAGGACAGGGAGAGGGTCAAATCTAAGTGAGGCTGTAGGCTCAACTAGACCAGCTGCAGCCTGATCCAGTGGGAGCTTGTGTTAGTCAACTTTCCACGACTGTGACAAAACGCCTGAGAGAAACAACTTGAAGGAGGAAAGATTTATTTTGGCTCCCAGTTTTAGAGGTTTTGGTCCACTGTCAGTGGGCACCATCACGCCGGGCCTGTGGTGAGGAAGGGCATCGTGGTGGAAGGACAGAGCACAGCAGAGCTGCTCGGCTCACGGTGACCAGGGAGCAGAGAGGGAGAGAGAGGAAGGCGCCTGAGACAGATCACCCCTCAAGGACACAGTGCCAGTGGCCCACATTCTCTAACCAGGCCCCACTTTATAGAGTCCCCACCACCTGCCAGCAGAGCCCAGAGAGGGACCAAACCTCCAGCACCTGAGCCTGCGGGGAACATTCCAGATCCAAGCTCCAACAGAGCTCTGGAGCATGAAGTGCCTCCCACAGGGCTGCCACCTACCCCAAGGGACCCGGGCTTCATCCCTTGGGGGCCAGACTGTCACCGCCATGGGCTCCCGCGTGAGGCTTGGTCACCAAACCTAAGCGACTCAGCGGAGCAGGAGGGGGCAGCTCTGAGGATCAGCAGCCAGCACTCCCAGCCATCGGGGCAGGCAGCCCACGGGAGGTGACCCAGGGGGTTTCCAGGCCCAGAAGTGAAGTGGCAATGGATACTTTCCGCAGAAGGCAGCTTAGGAGTCCTGTGGGAGAACGTCGATTATACCTCAACGGTGAGGGAAAACAGGTTTTTAAAAAGGGCTCTTTTTACAAGTACTGCTTTATTTGAGCCTCAAAAAGAAAAACGGAGTCAAACTTGCATTATTGTCACATGTACAGATGAGGAAACCGAGGCTCAGGAAAGG
Organism: Sciurus vulgaris; assembly: GCF_902686455.1. Classification (NCBI taxonomy): domain Eukaryota; kingdom Metazoa; phylum Chordata; class Mammalia; order Rodentia; family Sciuridae; genus Sciurus; species Sciurus vulgaris. The sequence continues at coordinate 135,855,618 of NC_136468.1, forward strand.
GCCCTGGCCCCAGGCTATCCAGCCAGAAAGAAGCAGAGTCTGGACTCCCATCCAGGCCCCTGGGCTGCAGCCGGAAGTCAGGCATGGCCGAGGTGCTGGGCTGGGCCCGCCTCCCCTGCTCACCCAGGCAGAGGCAGCCCAGGGCTTCCAACTGCTCGGAGTCCTCGGCAACCTGAGGGTGGAGGATGCAGCTTGGAATTGTGTGTCTTCAAATCCCAGCTCCGCCACTCCTGACTGCGTGATGGGGCCTCTCGGTGCCTCAGTTTCCTCCTCTGTAAAATGGGGTTCAGATCCAGCAGAGCTCCCAGGCTCCTGTGGTCTGATCTAGGCCCAGGCCTGGCACTCAGTGAAGGTGGTGCCAATTCACCTTCATGCCCCTCCCCCACCAGGAGGGGCCGGGGAACTGCTTCCTCTCCCACAGGGGTCTCGATGGCAGCCTGCCGTTGGGTGGGAGGGCTGACGGGTGGACAGGGCAGAGGGGAGGCAGGCAGGTGACCTGGAGCAGGCGATTCACCTTCATGGGGAACGTGGTGTAGACCGGGTGCTGACTGGTGTCGGCGACGCCCAGCCAGGAACCCCAGTCCTGACCCCACCAGACGGATGACCCGGGGCCAGATCCTTCGCCCCGTAAGATAGGCACGACGTCCAGCTCCATTTTACAGATGAGGAAACCGAGGCACAGAAAGGCATAGTGACTCTCCTGAGGTTGAACAGCCGGCAAAGGGAGGAGGGGGAATCAAATCCAAGCATCCGGGCACCAGAGCCCACGCTGCCCCTGCAGCCGCACCCGTGGCACGTCCCGGTCGGTCCCTCTGCACCCTCGAGTCCTCGCTTCTTTCGGTCGGAAGCATCATTCCCAATCCTCCTCCCTTCCCCACCCTCGCTTCCTTCCGGCAGCTGATCCCATCGCCAAATCCCCAGGACCAGGCGCAGGGCTTGGGACCCCAGGCACTGGACAGATGGCTGCTGAGTGCAGCAGACGTCGGGCGAGGGGAAGCGGCAGGCGCCCGCGGCGACATCTCAGGGCACTGCTGTTCCTCTTTACAGACGAGGGGACTGAGGAGCCCGGCCGCCCCGTCCGCGGGATCGGGGGCAGGGAGGAAGCCGCGCCCGCCGCAGGGTCACGTCTCCGGCACCTGCTGCCTGGCAGGCTCCCTGCCGATCCTTCGTCCCTATCACTGGTCCCTCTATAACCACAGCATGGCCGTCACCAGCCGCCGTCCAGAGATGAGCCGCGGGATTCAGACAGCTTGCTTCTGGGCGACAGAGGCAGGGTTCCAGCCTAGGTCGGCGCAGTCCACGATGCCATGATGCCCCCACCCGCCTGCCTGTGGCCAGCAGAGCAGGACACAGGACCCTGCTGTGGCCCGCGTGTGCCAGGAACTTCTCGGGCCACCCGAGGCAAAGTTCCCTAGTCACGGGAGCCCTTGCTGGCCCCCAGCATTGCCAGACCCCACTTTCGCCCCGAAGCCCTGTGGCCTCTGCCCTTTCCTGGCCTCTGTGTCCCTTGGTTGAATCTCTCCCCTTGGCCACCCATCCTCCAGGGGCCCGGGGAGTCCATGATCCCCTCTGGAAACCGGAGTCGTACCTGAGGGAGAAAAATAGGTAGTCTCTAAAAGAGAAGTGGGAGGAAGACAAAGACACAATTGTCCTTGACAACCGGGCAGGCGGAGAACGCAACGTTGCCAGGGCAACCGCAGAGGCGGTCGGGTAGCCGGCACCTTGGCTGAGAATCTCTGCTCTGCCGTGGAACAGATCGCGGCCTCGTGGTTTCTCAGAACAGGGAAGTGGTCACCATGCTCTAAGTGACTGTCCCGGGCTGGACAAGGCCAGGGGCTGATTGTCAGTTAGGGCCCAGTACCATGCCACCTCCTTCCTCCTTACTCACGGGACTCTGATTTTGCCCCATTGGGTACACATGTTCAGTTCTGGAGGATGAACTGAGGTTTGTCTAAACCAATCACGGTCCGCCAAATCTCCTCTTCCAGTGACTAGTAAGCGGCCAGTGACTCTCCCAGTGGCTTGGAATCCAGATCTGACCAATGTGACAAAAAGAAAATCTGCTGAGAGGTTTTCAGAAAATGAGTCCCCCCACCCTCTGCCTGTCTTCCCTTCCTTATTCTGAGCACTATCTTGTGAGGATGTGATTCCTGGAGCTGCAGCAACCATCTTGTCACCATGAGGAGAGTCATTACCTACAAGCCAGGGAAGGCAGGCAAAAAGATACTAAGTACCTAATGCCTTGGATGAAATTGAATCACCTCAGAACTACCTTCCCAATCTCCCTTCTGCTAGCATCTTTGTAAATAAATAAATGTCATTATAGTTTAAACTACTATTAGGGTTTTTACTTTCCTGCCCCTTGCCACGAGACTCTTAGTGGCAAAAATCAGAAACCCTTTCAAACTTCGGATGACCTCTGACTTTGAATGATCTCACTTATGATTTTTCAACTTTGCCATGGAGTGAAAGTGATAAACATTCGGTTGAAACCATACTTCAAGTTTTGAATTTTGATCTTTTCCCCAAGCCAACAATATAGAGTCTAGTACTCTTCCATGATGTTGAGTAGTGGCAGCAAACCCCAGCTCCCAACCGGCCACGAGGAGAAACAAATGACACTAAACCATGTCCAGTGGGTGAACCTGTCAAAGCATTTTGGACTTACAGTGGGGTTCATCTTAAGTCAAGGAGCATCTGAGTTGATTTGGCAAAGGCAGGTTTGTCACGGGACACAGACAACTCGAGGGCCAGATGCAGCTGAGTTGTAGGAGCCATCTCTGAAACTCACTTTCAGCTGACCTCCTTCTGCTCCCCGCTCTGCTGACCACCGTCCTCAGCTTCCAAGGCTATATCACGGTGCATAGGGCCTGTTCCAGATTCTCCACTGCTCCATTTCAAGACTAAGGCTGGAACTTCTCAGTCTCTATTCCAAGTCCCCACTGAAAAGGTTGATCCACTCAGTGTGGTTAAGTACCCTTGGTCGACTTTTTTCTTTTTTTTTAGGGTACCAGGGATTGAACTGAGGGGCACTCAACCCCTGAGCCACATACCCAGCCCTATTTTATTTAGAGACAGGGTCTCATGGAGTTGCTTAGGGCCTCGCTGTTGCCGAGGCTGGCCTTGAACTCGCGATCCTCCTGCCTCAGCCTCCGGAGCCGCTGGGATTACAGGAGTGTGCCACCATGCCCAGTCCCCGTGGCCAACTTAATCCTTCATAGCCAAGATCGGTGGCATTCCCAAGGGTGGCTTCCAGGACCTCCCCATGGTGGCATGGATGGGAAGATGGTCAGTTCCTAAGATGAGGGTTGGAAGCTCCACAGACAAAAAGAACCCCCAGTAAGCTCCAGAAGGACTGGCCACCAACTAGAACGGCGATCGCCTACGTGGGGCTGGATTTTCATTTTCCCTTTCTGTTTCTTGGTGTTGGATAACTTCCCTCCAATAAGCACGTAAAAGGAATCGGCAAGGCCACGCAGTGCGTTAACCAGCTGCACAACTTCGCCTCCCCGAACCTCTGTTTCCCGAGCTCTGAGCATGAGCCCCACCTTCCCCGTTTCCTCAGGAGGCAAGAAGATTCAAGAAGAAAGAGCTGGTCCCCGGCTCGACGCCTCGTCCCTTGGGAGGTGTCTGGGGGGTGCGTGCGCCGTTAGCCCCCAGGGTCGGCACCCCTCTGTGTCCCCCCATAGTGTCCGTAAACTGGATTGAACAGAGTTCCCTCACAACCCAGGTCCCCTACAACCTGTGAGGACGACCTTACTTGGACATAGGGTCGTTGGAGAGGCTACCAGGTGAAAGGAGGTCACACCAGATGGCAGCGGGCCCTACACCCAGCCACGGGTATCCTTCAAGGAAAGATTTAGAGCCCCCCACACGCAGGCAGGAGTGCTGACCTCCTTGGTCCAACGCACAGCGGAGCTGTGTTGGGACAGGCGGAGGAACACCTGGGTGCAGGAGGCCAGGTCGCACTCTTCTGTGCGCCGGCGTCGATGAGCCCGGGGAAACCTCGATTGGGATCTTCTGGCCTCCAGAAGGGAGCGAGAACGCTGTAAGCTGGGGCGGGCTCGGCGGGCACAGTTAGCGGCCAAATAAAATCGGACAGAAAGTGGCCAGAGCAAGCTGTATTGGGAGCAGGCTCTCGGGCGAAATTCCCAGACCCCCGGGGTATAAGGACCCCGAGAAAATCTCACGTGGCCCTGGCTGCCCAGGGATTTTATAGGCCGGGATGGGAGGGGGTCCTGCTAGTGACAGGTGGCCCTTCAGTGGAATTTTCTAGCCACTTGATGGTCACCTTTTGGCGGGCTGGCCTTTGTTCCAGCTGCTTAGCTCTGCCACCTACAGTCGCCTAAATTCCGACCTAACCAACGGATCTTGTTCTAAGGCACCCGGTTTGTGGCGATGTGTTAGGACAGCCCCCGGGAAGCGCTCAACGAGGCCTTTCATCCGAGGTTCAGTCCTGCTCCTTGATAAATCCATCCCTTTTCATTTTCCCGTCCCCTCTATTGAGATCCCGCTTTGAGCCTGACGCTCAGCACCAGCTGATCATCCCGATGTAACCAGAGCGAGACTCTGGGAACTGCTGTCCTTCCAGTCCCCCTCCCCCCCGCACCTGCGTCTTGATCGATGGCCCCCCAGAAGCCACCCAACCGTGCTCGCACAATAAAAGGAGAGAAGAAAATTTAATAAGATTCCAAATTGCCTTCCATTGACTTCAGATTGCTTCATATATTATGTCCCCGATAACTGCCGGAGCCGGGGTCCCTGCTCCAGCCCGCCCCCCCCCCTGCCTGGCGCACAGCAGCTCCGGGTTAATGAATTCTCCAGTTTCATTGAATACATGTGGCGTGGGAAGCTTCATTATTTGCGACTTCATCAGTCTCCAGCAGACACGCAAACACCCCGTGCTAAGTACCTGGGGTCCACAGAGCCTGGTGCCCACGTGCTCGGGCGGCCCCGCTGCCTGCCGCCCAGAAGAATCCAGTCATTGAAAAGACCTTGTAAATCAATGCGGCCAAATTGAAAAGCCCAAGGAGACTCCACCTCCTCCGCCGAGGCCCTTGTGAAGCCTTCTCTTTACCTTTCACGGGGATAAAATCAACCCTGGCAAGAGCAGGCGCGGGAAGGCAGGTATTTCCACTTGATTCTGTGCAATCTGCATCGCTCAGCCGAGCGCCTCCTCAGCATGGGGATTCGATTTCGCTTTGATTGCCGGTCCTGATTGATTTCCTCTTTATCTGTGCCTTCATTCACCCACCAGGTCTCCCCTCTCCAGACCCCCTCACCAGGGTTTCTGAGTCTTTTCCAGAGAGGCAGAAGTCGCATCCCTGCGGCAGGGACCCCGGCCGTGTGGCCTTCCACTGGACTGCGTGGAACGCGGGGCTGCTTTTCTGGAGCCTTTGAAGAATGGGGACAAGCCACAGGACTGCTTTCTCTCCATCCCTCCAGGCAGCTGCTTGGCCCGACCATGCCCGGCCAGGGCCCCTTGGCCAGCTTAACAAATGTTGCATTTCCAAAATGGAATCGGGGCTGTTTCCCGGCCCCCAGCACACGCCCCCAGACTTTCCTCCTGGTTGCCGGCCTCTCAGAAAGGCCCACCCAGCGGGAAGGGGAGGCATATGTTGGTGGGCACGCTGGAAGTCTGGATGATTCCACAAGGCCTCAAACTCAGCCTCTGCGGAATCCCACTGAGGATCTGCCTCCCCCCCCCCCCCACGCCCCACAGCACCTCTCCCTCCCTGTACAGCCGCAGAGTCAAAGGGGACCCCGACCTCTCCTCTCCCCCTCCCCCACTGCAGATGCAGCCAAGCCCTCCTCCACTCTGAAGGGCCTCCTTCCTCCTCTCTCCATCTCCATTAAACTATGCCACACCATCTCTCTCTCTTTCTTTCTTTCTTTTTTTTTTTTTTTTTTTTTTTTTTTTTGGTACCAGGGATTGAACCCAGGGGCACTCAACCACTGAGCCACATCCACAGCCCTTTTTTATATTTAATTTAGAGACCTGGTCTCGCTGAGTTGCTCAGGGCCTCACTAAGTTGCTGAGGCTGGCTTTGAACTCACAATCCTCCTGCCTCAGCCTCCCCAGCTGCTGGTATTCCAGGCGCGCGCCGCGGTGCCCCGCCACACCATGGCTCCCCTGTATCACCATGGTCACCTCCTAAAGGGTCACCCCACCTACACTCTTGCCTCCCCCACCCAAGGGATCTTCCTAAACCACACAGCCAATGGTGTCCCTTGTCCCCTCCCCAGAGAACCCTCTCCTGACTCCACAGAACTAAGTTCACGGTGAAGTTCAGGGAGTTCGTTATATATTCTTGAAGATCCCTGGGGGCGAGGGGTCTTGCTTTGTAACTCGTATCACAAACGTAATTAAGTAGTTTTGGAGTCGTTGCTCATTTGCATAATCTTCATCCAGCTTGACTGTAAGCTCCAGGAGGCCAGGAAAGTTCAACAACCACAGAGTGTAAGACTCACAGGAAATGTGATTTAAACATGTGAGGGAAATCATTCCTGGCAAACTAAAAAGAAGGCTAAATATTTACATATGTCTCTTTAAATGGGAAAAAAAAAAAGTGTGTGTGTAAATGCATTAAAAAGAGTCTGAAACACTATATAGCAAAAAAAAATTCTTTTTAAATCTTTGGAGAGCAGAATTTATTATATAGGTACAGAGAAAAAGAAACAAAAAGATGATAAGGAATGGATTCATCCAATTATGGAGACCGAGATGTCCCAAGATCTGCAGTCAGGTGGCTGGAGACCCAGGGGAGTTGACGGCAGGGGACAGTCCAGGTCCAAAGTCCTGAGCGCCAGGAGGGCTTACGGCAGGAGGGGGCTGGGGTTCCTGCTCAAGCAGCCAGAATTCCCACCAACTCAACCTTTCTGTGCTACTCAGGCCGCCAGCAACCCCACAAGGCCCGCCACAGGGTGGGCGTAGGGGGTGCTCTGCTTTGCCGGCCTGTAAATCTGCTCTTCTCTGGACGTCATCCTCACCCAGAAACCCCTCATGGGCACACCCAGAATCGTGCTTGACAAACGTCTGGCGCCCCATGGCGCAGTCCGATGGACACATGAAACCGACCGCCCCGTGGACTATTTCAACACCCTCCTGGGCTGAGTCTGTCTTCTGATTTTCCAGCCATGGACACAGATCGCTTCTTTCACCAGTCATTGTGTCATTCAGGTTTGGTTCGCCTCCCGGTATGTGAGGACGCCGGCTGCCGTGAGACACGTTGGCATAAAAAGACGCGGCCAGACGCAGACCTCACGGATCCTCTCAGCTGTGTGTTCAGGAATGGCGTCTCATGCCTCCGATGGACCCACTTTCCTGGTGGAACTTGAGCCACTGAACAAGGAGGGACGGGGCTTATATCGGTCACGCTGAGAAGTGACTTGATGAATGAGCCTGTCAGTCTGGGCCCTCAGGAATTTGGGGTCTGTTTTACTGGGTGAGATGGGAGGGGGCCTGGGGTCAGCGGTCAGTCTCTGGGATTTATCTGTACTGGGCCTAATGGAGGGCCTGGGGTCAGTGGTTGGTGTCTGGAAAATGATTGGTTTAGGGAGGGATCGATGCTTTGGCCTCTTCCCAGAGACTGTCATTTCAGACTTCTTGGATATCTCCATCCGAGGCCCATCTTGTCACTGGGAAAGGATTGAAGTGTGGCCTTTCCCCTTACTCCCTTTCCCCAGGCCACACTATCTTGGGGTTTGTCATTTTCCCATATCCAACAAGACACCTGCTCGCCTGTCTGAGAATGGGCTGAGGACACCAGGAAGGGCAGAGGGCCAGGCTCGACTCCATGGATGGTCTTGCAAGATCAGGTACCTGCTGATCAGGGACCCCAGCTTGGGTACAGCGGTGGTTTATCTGTTGGAGTGCAAGACCCCGCCCCGGTTCCTCACTGGCTGAGTACCAGGGGGTATACAACCTCTACCTAGGTTCTACCGTCTCCTCTTTGGGCTACTGAAAAAATATTCCTTGAGTTGTCCCCACCTCCCTTGGTCTCTTGCAGAGGGAAAGTCCCCAAGCTCTGAGCGCCTCTGGGCCCCCTCAGGGCTTATCTCTATTGGTCAGGTCGGGCCCCTTCCTTCTGACGGTCCAGGGGCTGTGAATTTTTACCCTCCAGGGTCACCTGCTTGTAACTCTCCGTTCTATTCTTCCCGCCAGTGGCCTTTCTTGGATCCCAAGTCACTGTACAGTTAAAGCTAAATATTTTCTACTGAAAACGGGTCTCTAAGATTTCCCTTCTCATACCGGTAAGTGGTCTGTGCTTGTCCAGCCAACGGAGGCCAGTACTGAGCCAGGGGAACGCTGACCTGCAAGGCCTTTGATTTACCCACACGTGAGGGCCCCAGGGTGACCGAGGAGACCTTGAAAGCGTGTGTTCAAGTTCCAAACCCACCACCGCCCTTCCCCGAGGGCTTCCTCTGCTGCGAGGTGGGCCTCGTGGGTGGGCTGTCTGACAGGAAGGGATGTGGGGCCCGGGAGGCATCCTTAGGCCCAGTGGGACTGGTCAAATGTCACTTTGAGGAGGGAGACAACATTGGTAATGGTTTGGAGGTGACAGTCCTCATTCAGCCACCTGCCAGCTGATGCCACCGCCTATCGGTGACGAGTTCTGCTTCCTCAGATGTCGGAGGGTAACTCCAGAGCAGCAGGCCGAGGCAGGCTTCCAAAGCAGGCTTCACTTAAAGGTAGGAACACAGACTCTCCCGGAGGGAGAAGGGACCATGGCTGGTCTTCTGGAATCCCCAGAAGTGGAAGCACCCGCCCTTTTCATACGTTTTCTCCTGCTCTCTCCCTGCTTGTCTCTCTCCTTCCCGCCTAGGTGACTAGGCCCCCGGGACTGGCCACAGGGGGAAGGGCCAAACGGAGTGGTTCAGGCGGGTGGGGGACAGGGGGCACTAATCAGCCGTTCCCTGTGTGCCGCCTTTGGGGACGGGTAGTATAGGCAGGTAACCTCAGTGGCCACAAGGGCTCTGGGGACGCTGCCTTTCCAGGCTCCCAGGGGCGGTCTCCAACTTCCCAGACTCGGCTGGCCTCCATGCCTCCATTCCCCCGATTCCCTGTTCTTCACTAAGTGCCTGTCCTCGATTCTGGCTTCGCGGCCTTGTGGCCTTATTCGGAGCAGTGAGACCCAAAGCCTTTGTTCTCAGGGCTGTAGGGCGAGGCCAGCCTTCCAGCCTGCCCGGCACAGTGCCTCTGGTGCCCGATCACACTCACTCCACCGCGCTCGCCTAGGCCGCTCCGATCCAAGATGGCCACGCTCACAGTGCTGGTCCTGCCCGGCCCATCTTGCTTTGGCCTTTGATTGCAAAACCTCCATCCATCCGAGCTCTCCTGGGGGTCCCCAGGGGCCCTTCCCAGGCCCTCAGCGCCCTACCCCATCCTCTCTGCCGATCCCACCGGCAGCTAAAGCCCCAGGGAGCACCACACCTCCCAGAACGGACCAAAGCCATCCTCCTGGTGTCCTTGGTGGCTGAGGGAAATGCAGAGTGGTTTAAGGTCACTGATGAGATGGTGCTAATGAAGCCCTTGGGGAACTCAGCCCCTGAGGCCTCCCAACCAGTTCGCCACCCCAAAGGAAAGAAAGGGGGGTGGGGTGTTCAAGACCTCAAGACAAAGGAAGTTGTTTGACAGTTTGAAAAACCAAAGGAAATTCAAATCAAAACAACAAAAGGGTATCTTTTTGCCAATCAGATTAGCAAAACCAAATGCCCTCCTTGACAAGGCAGAGGGTAGAGTAGAGGAAGCTCATCCTCCCACCCCTTTCCTGAGGATGATGTCAGGCTCCATCACACTTCTAAACTTGCATAAACTTCTCTTCTCCCAACCCTGCTCCTAAGATCCAACTTTTCCACAGAAATATGCGTGCACAAATCCAAAAGAACAAGAATGTCCATGAAACAAACACACAAAAGAAGCTCAAAAGTAGCCCAGCGGCTCAGGAGGCTGAGGCAGGAGGATCATGAGAATTCAAAGCCAGCCTCAGCAACAGTGAGGTGCTAAGCAACTCAGTGAGACCCTATCTCTAAATAAAATACAAAACAGGGCTGGGGAGGTGGCTCAGTGGTTGAGTGTTCCTGAGTTCAATCCCCAGTACAAAAAAAAAAAAGACGCTAAAAACTGTTCAATGCCCATCAACAGGGGGATGAATAATAGTATAAGAGGATATTAAGGATCTCTTTTTTAAAATGGAGTAGATCCCTATGCGTGCACAAGAGCTATTTATCATATAAGTGTTGTTAGAAAGAAAAGAAATGCAGAACTACATATGGGCCCATGTGTTCACCCACCTGTCCAAATGCTCAGAAAAATATCTGCAAGGACGCACTCCAAACGATTAAAAAGTGGACAACTCTGGAAAGAAGGGGAAGTAAGTAAGTGTTAGCACAAAAAGACCGGGCAGGACGCAAACCTCACGGAGCATCTCAGCTGTTTATTCAGGAACAGTTTCACACTGGAACAGGGGATGAAGCAGTGCTGGTGGACCCCCTTTCCTGGTGGAAAATGAGCCCCTGAACAAGGAAAGGGGCGGGCTTTATACAGGTTATTTGGAGGGGTGGTCTAGTGAGCAGATCCGCTTCCCTGGGCACTCGGGAATTTGGACCTTGGGGGTTGGTATCTGCGGGCAGTGTCGGGAGAGGATTTACTTTGGAGGATACAAACGTCCCCGAGACCGTTTCTTTAAGGGTGATAAGACACCTCCTCCCTGTCTGCCGTCTGCCACACCTGGGAAACATTTGCCTTGGGGACGAAGGCTGTCCCCGGCCTGGCCTTCTTTTTCACTCCCTTTTCTCAGGCCACATCACCTTGGGGATTTTTCTTTTTCATTCTCCATGTCTATTAGTAAGACTTGCACTTGGTATTCTGCTGGAAGAAAGAAAAGATAAGGAAGTCTTAAGAGGAAAAATACAGAAATAAATGAGGAATATGGCTTATCAGTTGCAAAGCTTCTCCCTTCCAGCACTACCTCCTCTTCCTGCCTTAGGTCCTGATCGTAACTGTGCACAGGCTTTTAGACCCCTGTGCTGCTTCGTCTTCTCTGACCACTCTCCCAGCCTGCACCAACTGAGCACCCAGCCCTTCCAGGCCGCTCCCTGGAGCTGCACCCTAAATACAGGGAAGGTCTAGGCAAATGTGCACACGGCATGGTTACAGCCTCCCATGATCTGCCTCCTCTTGTCTCTTGGTGAACCTTGGTTTCCGTTTTGTTGTTCTGGGTGGATTCTCTCCCATTTTGGCTATTTTTGCAAAGAATCCTGTATTCTTTAAGACTTTCTTGGTTGCAGTGAGAGAATTAGCAAAAGGCAAAATGTATTACAAGCATTCTATAAATGTTTGCTGTTCGGACTGCCCCGCCGGTTATAAAAGTCGAGACTTGGCTGGGTTTCAGGAACAGCTAGATCCAGGAATTTGTACGTCATCGAAAATTTCTTCCTCTCCTTGTGTTCTCATTTCTGCTCCTGTTTCTCGTCTTTCACGTGTAGGTAAAACCTAAGTTAAACCTGCTTTAGTGTGAAAAGATGGGAAGGGGACACTTAGGTCAAAGAGCTTGCTTCAGGAAGACCTTTATATAGGTGCCAAACCTACTAAATTCCATTCTCACCCTGAAAGCTCTGGTGAGGAGTCAGTTCTATCTAATCCATGTGAACTCAGAGGGGAAAGGGTGGTTCCTGCAAAAGGAAACCAGGGTGGTGTCCCCATTAATCTTTTCATGCCCAATTTCAACATTTGCTCAATAGAGATTTGAAGGCCTGCTGCAGAGAGATGTTATGGCTATTCATCAGATATTTGTAAAGCACATGAAAGTCTATTAAAATCCTTACTGCTACATAGAACTCATCTCCAATTGGCATTTTTAAAAAGAAATTTAATTACAAAATCTTGGGGCTCACTCTTCCTTTCTAATTCACCTGTTTCTTCCTCGCTGTGGCTGACTTCATCCACCGGTGGCTCACTCAGGAAGGCAAAAGAGCTGCAGTAGTTCCAGCCTTCACATTTGAAACCCACACAATCCACAAACGAGAGCGGCTTCCTCCCAATGTCACAAGAAGGAGTGCGGGAGCCATGGTAGAGCCCTTGCCTAGCCTACACAAGATCTGTATTCCACCCCCAGCACAGCAAAAGACAAATAAGTAAAGGCACCTTCAGGAAATTCTAAAACAAATCAAAAGTCCTGACGTTCATTCCTATTGGCTGACTCAGGTCACATGCCCAATCCTGAACCAATCACTATCCAGAGACATGGAATATGCTGATTGGCTTAAGCCAGATGAAATTCAGCCCCTGATGGCTGGGGTGGAGTCAGTCTCCCAGGAGCACAGGGGACACACTTGGGAAAGGTGAAATGAAAATCAGGCACTATAAGGAAAGAGGGTCAGAGAGAATGGGTGCAGAAGCCGGGGTCAGCATCTGGCTGCCAAATCCAACCCACTTCCTGTGTTTGTAAATAAAGCTTTATTGGAACCCTGCCCCCCTCACTGGTCTCTGTATATTGCCTCTGGCTGCTTAAGCGGCAGGGTTGACAAGCTGCAGGCGACCATCTGGCTTGCAGAGCTGGAAATACCATCCGGGCCTTCACAGGAACGTTTGCAGACCCTGCATGTGAGCAAGCGTCTTTCCATTGCAGTGGTGCTCAAAAGTACTTCCTTCACCCTCTCCCTCTCTTCTCTGTTGAGGGAATAATGACCAACCAGCAGAGCAGGCATCTGCAGGCAGAAGAACCCTCCGGGGGCCCATCAACACCCACCCCTCCGGCAGTAAGTCAGGCAGAGGACTGGTTGCAGACCAGCTTCCCCGGCGGCTGCAGCATACAGACTGGGGCTCCCTTACCCGCTGCAGAGCTCGGCCGTCCAAAGATCAATGGCGCGCGGCCCAGACGGTGCTGGCAGGCAGGGCTGCGGATCCCGGCTCTTCCTCGGTGATAAATGGGGAGCAATCTCCAGGAGCTCCAGCCTGGAGGACAGCCCTGGTTAAATTACTTTATCGCCCAGCGGAGAGATGGCCAGCGGGAAGGAGGCGGACTCGGGCGGCATGCTAACCAGGCTCCCTGAGCACTAGCCTGCTGCTTCCTTAGCTCGAAAGGGCAGAATTACGCCCTGGGACTGGCCACTGCCACTCGGCCACTGGATGGTAAAGGCAGGGCAGGGTCTGCATAGTATTGCCTCTCTCACACGTACCACTGTTTTAAAGTGGGGCCAAAAGTTAAAGACAATACCATAAATTTAAACTGCTGGCCCAGGACCTGACCCAAGTTCACATGCAACCAGTGGGAGCTAGGCTTTCCAGACGCAGCCTGCAAATTAAATCTGCAATGAGTGCCATGCTCACTTTTTAAACAATAGTTTTTAATTGTCCGATGGATCTTATATTTTATTTATTTACTTACATGTGGTGCTGAGAATTGAACCCAGGGCCTCGCACGTGCCAGGCAAGCGCCCTACCACTGAGCCACCACCCCAGCTCACTTTTAAAATCACTTCTGAATCCTCGTCCTGTGGAGTTGGGAAGAAATTCCACCTCCATATTTTGAGGCAGTCCTTCTAAAGGCACATGAGGATCTGAGTCGCTCAGCATCCGGCTGGGAAACCCAGGCAAGATCTGGTCTCCAGCCTCCCACAGCCTCACTGGTGGGCTCCCTGTCCAACTCTTCAGAAGCCCTGAAGTTTGGGATATTTGTGGAAGCAGAGGGTCCCAATGTCCCAACTTCTTTCAGCACACCCCGCCATGCCACGCCTCCCATTCCTGACCGCTGGTGGACCCTGGGATGGGCTGGATGGAAGCAACTGAGAGGCCCCACCCCCTCTGGTGTTGAGGCATTGCCTCCATTCTTGCCCTTCCTCCCTTGCTCTCACCTCCAAAGTCATTCTTCTCCCTTTCACCCGCTTTCAGCCTCGGCCACGGGCTGCAACTGAAGGGTGAACAGCAGGGTCAGGTTCCCCGATAATGGAGAACCTGCTTGGAATGGGGTCAGCTCATCTGGGCTGCACTTCAGGGATCTTTGGTGATGTCCCGGGACAGGTCACAGAACTTGAGCCCCTGAGCTGCTGCAGCAGCCCAGAAGGTGCTCACGAACCTGCTTCTCCTGATGCGGATCCACAAGCTTTGTCTTTTGGTCACTGGCTATGGAGGCGGTTTTGATGGAGCCTGGGAGAATCCCTCTGCTACAAAGGACTACTCTTCTCGTTGCCTTGAGGTTCCAGCAAGACAGAAGAGAGCTGGAAACAAACACTGATCAAGGAGCAGTCACGCTGGGCATTGCAGGTCTCCCCAGCATCCTTCCTCTTTCCTCTCCCCTAACAGTCTCCAACACAGAGGAGAATTTACAAATAACTCCCATCTCTTCTGCTTCTTTTCCTGCAGCAAAACAAAACACAAATTAATACCTCAATGAATTATCTTGTCACATAAAATTTCATGCTAAATCAAGTATCATCTCATACTAAATTCTAATGTAAGCCAGAAGCAAGAACCAGTGATCTAGGAGAAAAGGAATGGAAAAAACTGCCAGAACTATAAATTCTATTCATTCAGCATTTCGTTGGGGATTTTTTTTTTTTTTTCTTGTAAATTGAAAACAAGCTAATTTTGGTGGAGAGTAAAGGCTCAGTACATGTTCAGCCCAGAAGAACAGACATACTATTCTAAAGTTAGAACATGTCCCTGCTTGGAGAAACAGAGTCCATTATTTCTCGGGAGTCACAAGATGCCTGGCTTTGCATAACAAATAAAACAGTTCTTTTCCCCACAGGGATGGGAAAGCGTCCCACAAAAATATAACTTTCTCCATCCTCCTCAAACATATCAAATGCATGACAGCTTAATACAGATCATGTCTGCTTCGGAGGCCTTCACATTCCAGAGTGAATTTCCCTCGGTCATGATGCTATATAAGGCTTTGCCAGTACTAAAAGCCCCGCTCAGACTGACGTCAGCCTAAAGTGAATTTATTGGCTGCCATAACTTGGAAATTTAGGTGCAGCTGGAGAAGGTGCTCAAAAGAGCAATGAGACTGGCTCTTTCTCTCTTTTTTGTTTTTGTTTTTGTTTTTGTTTTGTTTGTTTGTTTGTTTCGACATCGGCTTCACTCTCACGTAGGTGTTTCCACCAAGGTGACGAAATGACTGACAGCAGCGCCTGGCTGACACCTCACCGGCTCAGGACACCGGCAGCAGGAAAGAAGGCCGGGTTATCAGCCTCTCTTGTAGAAGTTCTGGAATTCAGCCTGATTGGACGAGCTGGGACCCCGTGCCTCCCCTTGATTGGACGAGCTGGGTCCCCGCCCCCTCCCCTGAACCAATCACTGTGGCCGGGGGATGTAATAAGGTCTCCGATTGGCTGCAACTGACGTTGCCTCTCCCGGGCTGGAATAGGGCTACCCCAGCCGCACTGCCTCGGAGTGGGTGACCATCGCTGCACCATGAACCCGGGTGCTGTCACCAGAAGGGAAAAGCCTGCCGAGTGGCGCATACAACCCAGAGCCATCATCTGATTCTCAAAATGA
Organism: Sciurus vulgaris; assembly: GCF_902686455.1. Classification (NCBI taxonomy): domain Eukaryota; kingdom Metazoa; phylum Chordata; class Mammalia; order Rodentia; family Sciuridae; genus Sciurus; species Sciurus vulgaris. Next base: position 135,871,120 of record NC_136468.1, read on the forward strand.
CCTCGAACGTGATGGGTTGGGGTCTCTTTTTCTCAAAGTTAAATATACTTATCGTCATAATTACCTCCATTTTCTAGACAAAGACACTGAGGCCCCGAGGGGTCAGTTAACACGAGCTCCCCTGATCAAACGGGGAAGAGCTGGGGGTCCCACCTCTCAGGCTGTCTGACTTCAAAACGGGGGTCCATAACCACTGAGCCGTTCTGCCCAGTCCTTATGGGCCAGCGGGTCATTTTCAGGAGCGTCCAAACTCTGCTGTGTAGACATAACCCCGGGAGCACCCCTCACCTCCTCGCCCTCGTCCCACGTCCCAAGCCGACTTCAAGTCCATGTGCAGCCACCTTGAGGGGAACTGACGACGCAGCCAGTGACTGTGCAGGGGTGCTGCTCTTTCCTGTCGGCTCCACCACCACCACCACCACCAATCCTGGGGTTCGGCTGATTCAGGGAAAAAGCGCAAAATACAGTTGTCCCCCTTCTTCGGGCGACCCCGCCCTGTTCACTCTCCACCCTAAAATTAGGCAAACAGGAGTGGCAGAAGAAATGACCGTCGAGGGGCTGGAGGGTGTTCGGGGCTCGGTGTGCAGAGCGTGGACTGAGGTCCCTCTCTGAGGGGGCAGTGTGTGCAAGATGCCAGCAGCCTTAACCTTCCCGGAGGAAACCCACTTCTGTATTTATCCTGCAAACACATTCAAAGGTGGATGTAAGGATCCATACGCTGGTGTCTTCGAAATGTGGTACTTGGAGTGCCCACGACAGAATCACCTGGGCACTTGATATCAAAGGGGGACCCTTGAGCTCCACCCACTCTGGTGCAACCCGTAACTGTGGATCCAGCCTCCAAGATGGCCTCCAGGGATCATCCCTGGTCTTCACACACTTGGGTAGAGGCCCCTTCCACCCTGAACAGGGCCAATCTGTGTAACCAACGGGGCGTTGCAGAAGTGCCTGAGTAGCTTTTGAGGCCAGGCCCCAAAAGAAATCATGACTTCTGATTTGCCCTCTCTCCCACATCACCCATCCTGGAACAAGTCAGCTGCCATGTTATACGGACACTCAAGCAAACTTAGGGAAATTCACATACCCAGGAACCAAATTCTGCCATCAGCCAACACAGACTGACAGCCCCGTGAGAGAGCCACCATAGAGCTGAACCCTGCAACCCTCGCCCAGCACTGACCAGCACCTTAACCGCATGGTCCTGGGAGACCACGAACCACAACCAACCAACCAAGACGTTGCCTCATTCCTGACTCAAACCTCATGTCAGGCAATGGACGTTCATTGTTGTTTTCAGCTGCTGGGTTTGGGGGTAACTGCTTGTGCGGCAGCAAACCCAGACTACATGTTCGCAAGCTCCCTCGGCAAATGAGACACACACTCAAGTCTGAGAGCCACTGCAGGCCAGAGCGTGTTTACACAGTGACGCTGGCGCCCCCAAGGGGATCAGAGATGCAAAGCGTAATCCGCCCACAGGATGGCCCGCCCCGCCAACAGCAGCCACCTCATCTTTTTTCCAAAGGCTTTACCGCATTTCGTGACATTAAAAAAGAAAGCACTTAACCAATAGGCTAGGATAACCCTTCCTTTGTTTTCTCTATAGCATTATTATGCAACCCCCAGGCCCCAGGCCTTAGCCCCTTGTGAACAGCTAATAAATACACGTCTTTTACTCCTTAAAAAGAACTTCTTTTTACTCCCAAATTATTAAAGAACAAATTCACAGCAGCCTAATTGCTGGGAATTAGCTCCAGCTGTTTTTGAGAGCTCCCCAGGGATCATCCCAGCCTCAGGAATGTGCCCCCCCGGGGGCCTTTTAGCCTTGGCATCCTGCTGGCTCCCACCCCCAACCCAAGGGGCTGCTCCCAAATGCACCCCAGGGCTTTTACAGAGAGCCAGGTGAGCCCAGCCTGTGGTCTCTTGCCTGTTTAATCTCACACACATAATGCATTAAGATAATCCCAGTGTAAAAATAAGTCTTCAACGGGGAAGTGGCGGTAATCATGGACAGTGGTTAGAATCTTGAGTTCACCTCTTCCTTCCATCAGGCGCTTCTGCCTTCCCCGCTGGGTTACCCGCCCTGTGCTGTGCAGTTTGGGGACCACGGCTCCCACTGTGTGCCTTGAACAGAGCGCCCCCTGGAGGTGCACCTTTGATTCCTCGTCTGTGAAATGAGACCGAGAATCCTAGGGTCTCTATTAGAATTGAACGAGTTGATTCAAGTCAAGCCCTTCAACAGCGCCTGGCCCAGGGCGAGCACTGGAGAAATGTCGCCGGGTATTTTAATTATCATCATTATTCCTCACTTACAGTCCATTCGCATAATCCTGCCGCCCTCTTTAGAAAGGAGCCCAGCTATTTAAGCGAGCACACCTACATCATGTTCATGTGCAATTACCTACACATAGAAACACGTTTTTATGTTCTTTTTTTCTTGCATGGCTAAAACCATTCTTTATGTATTTTTCCCCCAACAACCTTTGTCAGAGAAGTTCCACATCCGTGTATACAGGTCTCCTCACACTACAGCAGATGTACCCAGGTTTATGTAAGAGTCTGAAGACGGAGGGCACAAGGCGTATGTCCAGTTTTATGCTATTTCGGCGCTGCAGAGAATGTCAATACATATTTCTGTGTCCGTCACCATTATATCAGTGGGGAGGGGTCTACTGGGGATTGAACCCAGGGTGCTGAACCACTGGGCCACATCCCCAGTCCTTTTTATTTTTTATTTTGAGACAGGGCCTCACTATGTCACTGAGGCTGGCCTTGAATGTGCAGTCCACCTGTCTCCATCTCCTGAGTGCCACCATGCCTGGCTACACTAACATTTCTATAGATGAGATTCCTACCAGTGGTATTTCTGGGGTCTTCAGGTATTTGCATTTAAAATGTCGACAGATTCTCAGCCTGTGAGGCATTACTACAGACACCAGGGTAAAAGGAGAGGTACTTAACACCACGGAGATTCATGCACAACCATTGCTCAGAGAGGTTGCAGAGACCCCACACCCGAAGCTCTTTACTCAGAAGCTCCTGCCTGAGCACTCCTGATAGAGCATGGGGCTTCTCACCCAACCCTGAAGAAGTTCTAGGGGTCTCCACTCCTCCGAGTTCCTGCCCATCTCCTCCAGACCAAGAGAGACAGCAGAGAAGACTTCCCTTTCAGTAGGCCAAATGCATCACCTGGAGACCCACAGGCACATCTCCCCTCCAGGGGACACGGATCAGTGCTCAGTGAGCCCAGAGGAGACAACCGCACAGCCCAGCGCGACATTTCCAGTTTGCTTACTGAGTCCAGTATGTCACCCCTGGGAAGGAGATCAATATGGGTGTGTTCCTCAGTTTCTTGTCACTGTAACAGAATAACCTGAGCTCATCAACTTAAAGGAGGAAAGGTATATTTTGACTCATGGTTTCAGACCCTTTGCTTTGGGCCTGAGGTAGTGTTAGAAATAATGAGGTGTCACAAGAAATCAAACACGGTCCCGGGAGCCGGTCAGCAAGGCAAATGTACTTCTGCAGAAGGGTGTGTTCCCCAAAGGGAATCCAGAGAGCCAGCACACCTGGGCAGGCAGTCTGCCCACATTTATCCCTAACAAGGTATTGCCCCTCACCCTGATAGGAAGAGCTTGGCGGGTATGATTTATGTGATGAGCTAATTTAAAATTGGGGTGGGCAAAAGGGAAGGGCTACAATTTTGATTGGAAATTGGCTGGGGAATTTTAAAATGGCGCTGTTCTGGTCACATGATTCCCTAATTTCAAGATGGCTTCCTTCTGACCATAGGGTTCCCTAACTTAAGATGTACCTTAACTTACAATAACCATGTCAGTGTCTCATTAAGGTTTAACTTTGATAGACAAGAAAACATGAATCTTACAGGAGTAGAGTACCTAATGGCGGAAGCACAGGGTGGAAGCCCATTCACCTCATGGCAGCAGAGACAGGAAGAGGAGGGGCTAAGGTCCCAAAATCGCCTCCAAGGGCACGTCCTACCCCCTAAAGGTTTTCCCACACCCCAGTGGTGCCACAGGTTAGGGACTGAGCCTTCAACACTTGGACCGTTGGAAGATACTCCAGATCCAAACGATAGCAATTGGAGATCAGGGTCCTCGGTGCCAAACTTACCTCCTCTCCTCCAGCACAGGGGAAGGGAATATGCAGCCACCCTCGGTCCTCGGTCCCCACTGGAACAAGCAAAGGTCTGAATGAGAATGCACACCTCATGGCCCAGGAGCAAGCCAGCGTGTCCAGGCCTGGGGCAGCCTGACTCCCAGTGGGAAGTCCCTCTCTCCAACCCTGCAGGGGCACATTCTGCAAGCACGGTTTGCACCAGGTTCTCTGCTGAAAGGACAGCTCCGTCTGCAACTTCGGCTTTCATTCGGCTTTCCAGGCTCCACCAAGAACCATGGCTGGTTTGCTAATTTTCTGCTCATCAAATGCTCACGCCCAGATCCAGGACGGTCCCCTTTAAAGGGAAACTCCAGTCCCTTTCCAGAAAAGCAGAAAAAGCATATGATGTACTACATGTGAGTTTTCTGGGCTTTGGAAAAAAATGTCTAAGGAACCCTACTAAAGATGCGTTTGTATTTTTCATTCATTCGACAATATTTTCTAAGCCCCAGCTACCTGCCAGACATTCCTTCAGGTGTTGAGTGGATAAAGCAAGCCAAGATCCAGGAGGGAGCCTATTCTAGCATGCATATGCAGAGGGAAAAAGCCTAGAAATTACTTTTCAGTGGTAGTGATTATCCCTGAGGATCCTGATAATGAGAGATTTCTATGGTTTGAATGTCCCCACTAAAACAGGTTGGAATGTCATCCCCATTGGAGATATTAAGAGGAGGGACAAGTGAGGCCTTTGGGAGGTAATTAGGTTAGATGAGGTCATGAGACTGGGCCTTAAATAAAGAGGGGACGACAGACCCAGGCTGGCATGCCTGCTGTCCTGCCAGGAGCAGCCCAATATCACATGAAGAAGTAGCAGGCCCTTCATCAGATATGGTCACTCAATTTTGAACTTCCAAGCACTCAGCCATAAGCTGAATAAAACTTTATTCTTTTTTTATTATTATTATTTGTAGGTGGACACAATACCTTTATTTTATTTTTTATGTGGTGCTGAGGATCCTACCCGGGGCCTCATGCATGCTAGGCCAGTGTTCTACCACTGAGCCACAACCCTGGCCCCAACCTTTATTCTTTATAACTTACTTAGTCCATGGCATCTGTTATAGCAACAGGAAACCGACTCAGACAGACAACTTTTTTTTTTTTAATGTTTTCTGCTATTTGACATTTTTCCATTTGGGAAAAAAAATAATGATGCAGATGACTATTTATAGCTATGGCAGTACACGAACAGTGTATTATTACTTGAAAAGATGAGCTACCAAAGAATATGCAAAGTATGCTATTTTGCATATATATGTGGGTGCATAATGTGTGTGTGTGTGTGTGTGTGTGTGTGTGTGTGTGTGTGTGTTTCTAGTGCATCTCTCTGTGATTTTTTTCCACAAGCTGCAAATCGGGCACTCATCACTTTTATAAACAGGGAGTACTACCTGGCCCTAAGTTATTCTGTTCCTCTTCCTGTGTGCAAGGAGACTCCTGTTAAATATTTCAGAGGAATAAGGCACTGGTCTCTTGTCACCTGTGTGACAGATGCATAGACAAGGGACTTTGAAAATGAGCTGGTGGGTAGCCGATTAACGAGTGGGTAGCTCGGGTCTCTGACATCGCTCATCTTGAGTGGAGACTGGGGTCTCCAGCATGCTCATCCTGCCTTCCCTCCGGAGCCAGGACGTCAATCATCAAGGAAGGTTAATGCTGAAACAGAACAGTACCGACATTGAGATCCAACCCAATCCATCAGCAAGTCCCACGGCTGGTCCTTGCACCCAGGCTGGGAACCCGGCCCTCCTCTGCTCTGTCCACCGGCCGGGGACCAGGAGGTTTGGAGCCACAGCTCCCTGCTGCGCGCTAACACCCCCTCCACGGGTCTCCTTTTAAAATGTAACTTGGACCACGTGTCTCCCCAGCTTGGAGCTTCCAGAGAATGACTTTGGGCCATACTTAAAATGACACCCTCATTCCTCAGCCCGGTGGATGAGGCAGAGCTAGCTGTCTGCATTTGCATCGCGCCTCGCTCCTCCTCCGTCCCTGGGGAACCTCCGCCCCCTCCTCCCCTCCCCCACTCCACTGCACCTGCCATGCCCTCTCCTGGAATTCCCAGCCTCCAGGGCTCTGCAGAGCGGGCTCCTCCTCTTCCTTCAGGTCTCAGTTCAGACATCACCTCTGAAGAAACCTCCCGGGGCCCAACTAAAATGCCACCACCGTCCCTCCTGTCCCATCAGCCTGCATTACTCTTTTGGAGAAGTCATATCATCTGAGATGTCCTTGTCTGGGTGAGTGCCAGTCTTCCCCAGCTAGGACACAAACATGGCTGGGCAGGGGCCAGATCTGCTGTGTTCAAGTGCCCGGGACATATTAGGTGCTCAATAAATCTCTGAGAAGAGAGGGAGGGAGGGAGGAAGGAAGAGGGGGAGGACAGGAGCCTGGGGTGGGCTCCTTCCAGTAACATCCACGCCCACAGCCCCACATACCCAGGTAAGAGCAGACTAACCAAAAAGGCCAGCAGGCCCAGAAACTGACCTGCCCTCCGCTGCTGGGCATGAGCCCACAGGATGCCTGGTCATGGCGTATTTGGAGCATCCTGGATCTCCGATGAGGCAGGTGGATCTTGAGGGCCATGGATCCTCTGAAGTCGTCAATCTTTCTGAATGCTTCTCTCTGAGCCAGGCTGATGTCTCTTACCTGACTTTCATGGCATTATAATAAATCTGAGAAAAAGAGACAACACTTATCAAACTGTCTCCCGGGGTCTGACCCTATACTAAAATGCTTTACATGACATATATCCACGATGTCCCCGCGAGGGAAGTACTGTTATCATGTCCCATTTTGCAGATGGGGGAACGAGGCTCAGAGAGGTCCTGTAAGTAACTCAGGGTCACACAGCACAGGAAGCCACAGCAGACTCGACAGTCTACATTGGTGCAGGGGTGGGCCTGTTTGACCATGTGTCAGAAACCCTTCCCCTTGCTCTACAAGGGCACAATGGCCCAGTTCAGTTCCACTGTGGCCGAGTCCCTCCAAATCCAACTGTTTCTGTCACGGAGAATGTTGGTTCTGCAGCTCCCCGGATGGTAAATTTGCCCCCATCAAGCAGGCCCTGCCCAGCTGGGGATAAACAAACCAGCCAGGCACCTGAATCTCCCACACCCAGGGGGATGGCAAGGAGGAGTGCAGGAAGGTGGGCAGGGCTGGGGGACACTCAGGGGGCACCAGTGGGCAGGAAGTGGGGAGGCTGAACCCCCCCACACTGCCAGTCCCTGATGGATACACCCTGGGCCTAGCGCGCTGTCCCCAGGGGGCCTGGGGGCATTCCGGTCTCTTCAGCCTTGGGGCAGCCAGTCACACAGCAGAGGCGAGTGCCTGAGCGTCTTTGGTCTTTGCGGGTGTGTCTGGGTGTGACTGGACTGGACGCGTGTGTAAGCCACATCTGGCTCCGTGCGCTGTGTGTCCTGTGCACACTCTTTGTGTCTCTGACTTCAGCTGCCTCTTTCCCGTGCGCGGCGTAGTCCTTCCTAAGAGCCTGCTGGGGGTTCTCTACAAGATCAGTCTCCCTCCGTGAACAGCACGGTGCCTCATCCTTCTTACTAAGGCGCCTTCTCCCCTGCTGACCACAAGGTGAATTTTGGCAGTGGTCTTGGTTTATATTCAGAGATAAATAAAAGTCCATAATTACGATGTGCTAACAAAACGAGGCGGGCAGTCCCAAGCCCATAGCTGGTGGATACTCTCATGCTTCCTCCTTATAAATCAGCTCTTATTTAAAGCAAAGATTTTTTTTTATTACTGCAAAATGCTCAATCCAAGTTAGTTTATTTATGCCGTAGTTTTGGCCCTCAATGGACCTGTGATAGCCGCATCTTTGAGCTCTATAAACAATATTGTGAAATCATCTTAATTTTTGAAATCTTACCCATATTTATATTTTACACCCTGACCAATAACAAAAAGCTAAGTAAGCCAATTGCAGAACAGTGGTTTGTAAATTCTGCGTCTGTGGCCGCAGATTGCAGACCGTCAATGTTTTCTCTTCCTGCCTTCATGGCCTGGAAGCTCCACAACGAAATGTCAGCATCAAAAAATCCAAAGTAGCCTGAGTCCTTGAGATGTTTCCTGGAGGACCGTCACCCTGGGGGGTCACCCTGTAGGACTAAAGCTTTGTTGGGTTAGACCACAGCGATTTCCGAGCCTGCTTGTTACAGCAGCATAACTGAGTTTATCCTGACTAACACAAGCCCTGTGTCATCTTGCCTATCCCTGGTGGTGCACATAATACCACCTTGGGACACATTGGACTTGACTGTTTCTGAGGTCCTGTTCATCTGAGACTTGACAATCCTAACCTCTTCTGATTTCATGACCCGAATTCTTTCATCACATCACACCTCGGGAGTCTCTTCAAAGATAAAATCTCAACCTGACAGGGCCGCACACAGGAGTGTGAGGAGATAAGTCTGAAGATGCTGCCAAGTCCTCCCAGGATGGCAGAGCATGAGACTGGGTGCGTCCCTGTGCCTGAGAGGCCTCTTTGCTCATCCTCCTGCCAGCTGCTCTTCAGCCTGGGCCGGGCCACCACTGTAAATGAATCCAACCCAAAGCCCATCACCCCATGAGCCTTTCCATTATCCCAAAGTCATCTTCTTTTTTATTTTTTTTTTTTTTTTTTTTTTTCTTTTTCTTTTTTTTGGTCCCAGGGCTTGAACTCTGGGAGAGTCAACCACTGAACCACATCCCCAGCCCTGTTTTGTATTTTATTTAGAGACAGGGTCTCACTGAGATGCATAGCACCTCACTTTTCTGAGGCTGACTTTGAACTCAAGATCCTCCTGCCTCAACCTCCCAAGCAGCTGGACGACAGGTATGCATCGCCAATCATGCCCGGTTCAAAGTCTTCTTGAATAAGGAAACAACTTTGAAATTAGCCACAGCAGTTTCCCAGAAGCGTCCTGCCCCTGGGCTTAAAGCAAGCTACGTGCCTTGGGAGACTTCTTGTGGCTCTTGGTCTGTTGAACTTAACACTGTCCAGTGGCAGCAACAGGTGTCCTGGGTGAAGATCCCAGCCAGCCCTGGCGTTTCCTAGAAGCGAGGACCCTGACAAGTTACCTAGCCTCTCTGAGCCTGCTCTTCTCCAGGTACGAAATGCGGTAACATCTGTGCCTACTTCTTAGGGTCGCCTTGACGATGGGTGATGCATGAAACCAGCCCCCCGCCCGGGTTATGGGAATAGGTGCTGCCCTTCCCTTCAACAGAATGAGGAGAGCACGAACTGGAACATCCTTTCCCTCCCGGATGTGGAAGGGTGCTGACTCGCTCGCCACGGAGGCACCCATCTGGTCTAGGGTGCTGTCTCCGGAAGCAAACCCGGCCTGAGAGAGTAGCCTGTCCATCTCCGCAGCCAGGATGGGTTTCTCGGGTGTGCACGGTTATCCTGGGCGGGAGGGAGGCAGGGAGGCAGGGGGCTAGTAGATTTTGAAACGAGGGGGAGAAGGGTCCGGCTCAGGCAGTGCTGTAGGCATCCCCATCGGGTGACAAGCACAGCCCCGCGGAGGGCTTCGCTTCTCCACCTGAGCTCCGAGCTGCTTCCTGCACACAAACCGCAGGTCCTCTGTGGGCTCTAAAGTGGCCGCCGCGGACTTTAAGGAGCAGAGGCCCTTTGAGGCCTTCCGTAGCTACCACAGTCCTGATGTTACTCTGCACCCTGCCCACCCTGAAAATCCTTAAGGCACCGGGCCCCGTGCCCGCCTCCTCCTTCCTACAACTCTCCCCCTCAAGGATGACTGAATCCCTCCGATTTAGCAGGGCCTCCTGGAAACGGTATTTGTTCTCCAAGAGGGTGGCTTTCAATTCCGTGGTAGGTGACAGCCTGGCTTTCATTCCCCTGCTCTGCTGTCATGGAAACCAGTGCGCTGGCAACTTGACATTTAAAAAGCATGGTTTTCTTCTTCTCGCAAGCAGAGGAAAGGCAGGAGATGCCAGGGCAGAAAGAGACCTTATTTATCTCCCTCTGTATACAGCCCATAGGACTGAACGGCCTTCAGGACCGTGGACAGCTCCCCGGAGAGCCAGGGGGTGGGGCGGGGCTGGGCGAGGAGGAAAACCTTGTGTCCCATCTCCTGAACTTACACAGAAGGCAGAGGATTAAAGGTGGGGACGATGCTGTGTTTAAGAGCTCAGGCACCAAAAAGGGAATTTCCATCGACATCAACTTCCTGGAAGTGTATTCCGGGCGCCTGCCTCGGAGCCACCTTCTGGCCTCTATTGAACCTGCAAGGCAGAGACCTGGAAGACGCCTCTGAACACATCCCCCCGGCAGTTCTGACGCACATTCAGGCTTGCGGCCAGCCCGCGTTGCTAAGGTGGGAAAACAGGCTCACAGAGGTGACGCACCTTTCCCAAGTCCAAACAGCAAGCTGGAAACAAAATTCAAACCTACCAACTGCACGATTTCTCTAAACCACCCAGGGCTTCCCTAGGCCCCACCTCCAAGCCATATCTCGAGGACTCGTGCTAGTGGCTTCAGGGTGCCCTGAACATCATGCCCGAGGCCATCTTTCCGAGTTCTGGGAATGGCAAGATGTCTTCATAGCCACATCCTGGCATCTAACACACAAATACTCAGTGCGCATTGGCTGAATTGACCCATCAGCTCACCAATAAATGAACCAACGAACAAACAGTGCTACTCAACAATAGGGCCGTGTCTCATAACAGAGCTACAGTCAAAATTCCCGGTTTTGAGCAAATGTTATTGGCTTTTTGAGTTTGCACAACCATCCAATGAGACAGAAACAGCTATTGTCCCCCATCTGAGATGAAGGGACACAATATGGAGAGAGTTACCAATTGACCCGAGAGGCCCACAGCTAGTGTGGGGCGCAGCTGGGATTCAAAGCCACATCTGCCAGCTCTGAGGATGCACGTAACAGAAACGCCCCCCAAATAACATTAGAAATGAAGGGGGCTTTGTTATAAGGACATGGAAGTGTTTCAAGGCCCCCCGGCTCCGGAGAGGCCTGACGAATGGGCAGGAGGCCCTGGGGACCCTGCTTCTTTGCTACTCTGTCCCCTCTGCCAGTTTCTCTGTGCGTGGGCTGGTCGGTGCCTATGATAGCAGACAGTCGCCCACGGTCCTGAGACCTACGTGTTCGTCCTAAAGTGTCCCTCTGGAGTCCTTAGTCCCAACCCCAAATTCCCTGGGGAAAGACTTAGAGGGAAGGTAATTCCCCGTTAGCCAATTAGGTGTGGCCGGGAAAGTGAAGCTTCACTGGACAGATAGGGCCCTGGGTACACATCTCAGAGACCCTGGGGACGGGGCTGGAGGGGAGGGACCAGGGGTCTGGCCCAGATGGAAGCTGGGGACAGGGACGAGGGAGTCAAGCCAAACCTGTGAATGTGCGGAGGCGCCAGCCCCACTCAGTCATTGAAGTGGCCTCCATGAAGTTCGGAGGCAAAATTATAGATCATCAGGGTAATTGAGTGAAATTGGCTCTACATTAATATTCATGATTATCAGAGCAGCTAATTTTCCTCTTTACAGAAAGCGAGTGGGGATCATTTCAGCTGCGGCTTCGCTTTTCCACACTCGAATTTCTGTGGGGGACGCGAGAGAAGAAAAGGCCAGGTACTTGGAATCAGCCATCCGTTGATGGCTGAGCGTTGGGTGATCATCAAGGATTTTTTAATTGCTTTGACCTCTTAGAGGAGGCTGGGCAGAAGCGACCTAAGGAAAATAAACACGCATGCGCCGCCCGGGGGGCTCCAGGACCAGCCCCCCCCTCACCCCGCTAGACCAGGGCGAAGGGTCTAAATGAGAGAAGCACCCATGAACTCCATGTGGCCCCCAGGAAGGACAATGACAGTGACCACAGGGACCCCACAGCCAACTCCAAACCCAAGCGGGATGAGGTGCCCACACCAAGATGAGCACGTGGACACCCACACAGGAAGCAAGGGACAGGAAGCACGTGGACACCCACACAGGAAGGAAGGGGCAGGGTGCCCAGGGCCCCCACGCCAGGGCTGCAGCGACATATAATGAGGATAAAGGGACTTCTCGCTGTCAAAACAGAGGGGGGGAGGGGAGAAATAAATATGGACAGGAAGAAAGGCAGAGTGACGCCCACGGCGGCAGATTAGCATCAGGACCCTCCATGCAAGCTTCTGGTTTGGGGTTTAAAGAAAGAATTCTGGAACCTGCCCGGATGTGCACAGGTAGAGACGCCTAGGCGCGAACACACGCTCGTTCCCTCGGGTGTCCACCGAGGCCCGGAAGCAGCGAGACCCCAACAGCAAGAAACCCGGCAAGGAAGCCACCTGAGGCCAAGACTTTTGTCTCCAGAGAGTCTCCGCCACCCTGGGTCAGCGCTCCTTCGAGCCACCGCTCATTCTCGGGAAGGGGTGAGATGAACCCCAAGCTTCTCACTGTGCCAAAAAGCAAAGGGCTGCCCACGGTGTCAGAGGGGTCCTGTCCGGGCCACAGCCCAGCTTCCAGGGCCCTTCCCAGCCAAAGTGAGGCAATCCGAGCCCTGGGACAAATGACAATAGTTTGGATCATAACCAACTCAATAAAACGCAAAGAACGAGCTTATAAAAATGAGTGAGTGGTTTCAGGCACCCCCTGGAGGTCTTGGGACCCTAAGCACCAGAGACAGTCTACACAACGAGGGCCTGTCCCCTTCAAAAGTGTCCGGCTCGAGATTCAAAGACGACTGAGGAAGGTTCCGGGCTGAATGAAACTTAAGGGACTAGACAATGACACACAATGGTGATCCCGACCCGGATTCTCTTACTAACGAGGACGTTGCAGGGACGGGCAGAGAAACATGAATGGCGTCAGAGGATCAGACGGTACCAGGGCTAATGTCCCAATCCCGGTGGAGTTTCTATGTTCCTCCAGAAGCTAGTCCTTCTTTTCAGTGAAGGGCCTCGACTGTACTGGGAGCGACAGTGCATCCAACTTGGCATCTCTCCATTGGCTCTGGGGAGAGAAACGACTCGCAGCGAACTTGCTCCTTTTCAGTAGTAACAGCCGGTTTGTGCTGCCTGCTCTGTGCTTTTCACAGCCCCACTTCTAATTATAGTAACCTTACAAGATCCTTCTCTCTGGTTCCCACTTTGCAGATGAGAAGACTGAGGTCCCAAGATACACAAAGCATCGTGGGCCAAGTCGTTACCATACTGTATGTACAGCCAGGAAAGTGGAAGAAAAGAACGGAAATCGTTCCAGGTGGTGTTGAGGGCCAGAGAGGTTGCCAGGGAAGATAACGTGGCAGAGGAGAGGAGCAGCCAGGTCACGCGAGGCCTTGAGGTCTTTGTGAGATTGAGACTTCGTTCCGAATCAGTGGGACGTCAAGGACACGACTCACCCAGGGGAAGGACAGGCCCTGCTTTCTGTTTTAAAGGAATCCCTAACTGTGGGGAGGGATTTGGGGGCTAGGAGAGCCGCTGTAGGGCCAACAAGCTGGGGTGGAGCCGGTGTGCCCACATCTGCCTGGCCTCACTCCCTTGTCACTTGTGGCAGGTTCCCGGGTGCCCGCAGCCACCCCTGGTTGCCCAAGGAAGCTCGGCAGGGGCTGGAACGAGTGCTGCCTTCGCCGCTGGGGAAGCTTCCCTTGATTGGTGACTGGCAGGCGGTGGTGGGCAAGTACCGAGGGTGGCTGGCACTTTATCCTGGCTCGGTAAATATGTAGCGAAATGAGCCACTTCTGAGCAGCCACGGGGATGCCGTGAGGCGCAGACACTCCCGGAAAGGGAGAGCCGCTCTGGGGTCCCGTGAGATCTGGTCCACAGCGCAATTCCGCCGCTGGGTGGGTGACAGGGGACAGGGGTCCGGGACACGCAGGCTCCTGAGCCAGAGCCAGTGGAGAGCCCTGATTTTTTGTCTAAAGAGCTCCCATCTCGCATCTCCCAGCAGCCTGCCCCAGCCCGTGCAGGGGACACAGAAGCGTGCTTTCAAACATGGTAGCCACCAGCCGCCTGGGGCCGTCGAGGTCCTAAAGTGCGTTTGGTGTAACTAAGCCACCACGTTTGCTCATTTTATTTAACTTTTCATTTTATTTAGTTTTAATAAGTTTATCAACTCGTGCTGGCTAGTGGCTGGACACCGGACACCGGAGGCAAAGTGCTGGGCACGACCCACCGGAATGGCACCCTTACCCAGCTTCTAAGCTGGCCAAAGGGAGCAGCAGGCCACACGCCCCGGGCTGGCTTGCCCTATGTCCATGGCCCTCAGGTCCCCAGGACCCATCTTCAAGGTGAACCTCCCCTTTGACCTGTCTAAAGAGTGCTATTCCTGCCGGGCACATGCCTGTCATTCCAGCAACCCAGGAGGCTGAGGCAGGAGGATCGAGAGTTCAAAGCCAGCAAAAGTGAGGCCCTAAGCAACTCAGGGAGACCCTGTCTCTAAATAAAATACTAAACAGGGCAGGGAGGTGGCTCAGTGGTCGAGTGCCCCTGAGTTCAATCCTCAGTACCCAAAAAAAAGAGTGCTGTTCCTTTTCAAAGAAGCTGGTCACTGTAGTGAGACCGTCCAGTACTAAATGCTCTCCTCTCCCCTCCTCTGACACGACTTCCCCTGGACAACCCACGTCCATGGCGGCTGTCCTCAAGAGCCGGGTTCCCGCTGAGCCCAGACCTACGGGAGGCACTGAGGATGGCGTGAAGCACGGAGGCCTCTGTGTCCTCGACTCTCTGGGGAGATCCAGGAAGAGAGTCAAGCCAAAGACCGCTTCCTGCCACTGCCTGAGGCCAGCTGGCCACCGCTCGCTTGGGTCGATTGTGGTTACCAGCAGGAAGCACCCAGGCGTGGAGAGGCAGGCCTAGCTTCCCCGCCACTTTACGTGACCCTTTTCCCCCCTGAAAATGCAGAGACCCATTTTGTAAAAGATGAGTGGAATTTATTCTCTCTCTGGATTGTGTGAGGGGCTTCGGGCCCACTTCGTGGTCTGGACGTTCATCCAGAGGTCACCCTGAGCATGAGCTCTCCTCCCCTCGTCCCTCACATGCATTATCAAGTCATGGCCCCTCTGGCTCCCACGTGGAACTGAGTTCATCCTCGCTGACCACCTCCACCACTACCACCCCAGCCAGGCACCATCATGTCACCTAGAGTCCTGACCCGGCCTTCTTGAGGGTCCCCAGACTCCCATTCTTGCCCTCCAGCACATCCCCCACCACCTGTATCAGGCAGGACAGGCCACGTTGTGCTGCAGTAACAAGCAGTCCCCTAAAGTGAGCGACGTGCAACTACCAGCTTATGTGTTGCTCGTGTCCCATTGAACTAGGACATGTGGTACAGGACCCCACTTGCAGGACCCAGCCACGCCTCCAACATTGGCAGTCGCCACCGCCTGCGAGGGAGGGAAAGAGCTCTGGACTCTCTCTGTGGGCAATGCCACGCTCCTGCCCAGGAGTGACATCCACCAGGTCTACTCACAACTCACTGGCCAACAGTCACAGCCACCCAACCAACGGCAAGAGGGCAGGAAGAGCAAGCCTCTCCTGGGTCCCGAATGCAGAAGGAAGGTCAGCCCAGCAAGTGATCTGAGAGATGGATGATCTTTCCGCCACAGGGAAACGGAGGCCCAGCGAGGAGTGGGCACAGAGCAGGGTGACGCGAACCTGGAACTTCTGCTCAACTCCAGGAAAGCCACTCACGAAATATTTTTAAAGAGTCGACTCTATGCTGAGCACAGCTGCGAAGTCGGAAATGAGCAAGATCCACCCAGTTCTGGCTGCCCAGGCTCCCAGCCCACCAGGGAGGCAGGGAGCCCATCCAGCAAAGGCGGGGTACACAATGCCAGAACCCTGCGAAGGGGAGCCAGGAGGAAGTCCAGAAGGCTCGTGTGGGGATGCACATGAGCTCCCTGGTCTCGGCCCAGGGCAGGACTGAGCCAGGTTACCCTGGATTCAAAAACTGAAGAAATGAGACATCGTGTGCAACCTGGTGTCATGGGGCAGATTCAGACTTGCTTCTGATGTTTAGATGAGTCGCTTTCCGCTCGGGGGGATGTTGGGATGGACAGTCATGGGTCCACCGTGTCCATCAGCGTCCTTCGGTTGCTGGCCATGGATTGGCAGGGAATGCAGTAGGTGCTCAGTTAGGCACATGCTGAATGAATAAAGGGACTGAAGGGAAAACTGGCACTCCAGGCTCCGGAATGGGGTGGAGGAGAGAGAGGTGGTAAGTGGCAGAAACGAAGCAATACATTTCGAGGATTGGCCTCGGGGTTGATGAACTCTGATCGTTCTTTATCTTTGTGCTCCAGATCCAAATTCCAGGGAGACAACCTTCAATAGGCACAGCATGGAACCAGCGCCCTGCCTTGTCCTCAACTGATGGTATGTTGATGTCCTCAACAGCTGGTTCCCTGGACCAACGGGAAGGCCCTCCTCCCGCTGTCCACCCCCTGTGCTTCTGTGCTGAGGACCCACCCTCCTGCCACACTCTCAGCAGACAGGAGTACTGAGGAGGCAGCACCCCAGGGCAGCTGTCCATCAACGGCTAGCAGGAGGTGGCGTGTGAGCATCCACGCTCTCCATCTTGCAGGCGATGCTATTCCACCTGTCACCTGAGCCCCTCGGGGGAGGAAGGCCAGCTGCCCACAGGGCTAACAGACCCGGCGATGCACTCTCATCTGCTCCTTCCCTTCCCTGTCTCACTGTCCCCACCTGTCCCCACACGGCATCGTTTTCAAGAGAATGGCTCTGGAGACAGACCCAAACGGGTCCGAATCCCAGTTCCGTTTCCTTGTCACATTGCCTAGGTTCTCTCTGCCTCAGTTTCCCCACCTGAGAAATGGGGATTTAACAACAACTAACTGGCTTCCATCTCACAGCAAGTTCACAGAGATCAAATGAGATGATACCCAGAAAGGGGCACGGAGCCTAGGACATCCTGAGGACTCAACCAGTCTCAGCTCTGTTCATTACAATCATGCTGCCATGAAGGCAAAAACTGCTGTAGGGACAAAGAATGAGAGAGGGCATGTGTTTAGTTAGGGAGGTCATGGGAAGCTTCCCTAGAAAGTCCATTTCAAGCTGAGACCCAGAAGAGGCAGAAGAGAAGGCATGCAGAAGAGAAGGAGGTGAGAGTTTGCTAGGAACCATAAGTGCAAAGGTCCTGGGGTGGGACAGAGCTTGATAATTCTGTGAAGTTGAAGGGAGAATGGCTGAGACAGACCAGACAGGGAGCAAGGGCAAATCCTCCTACCACAGTGCCTTTGCACCTGCTGTTTCTTCAGAGACTGCTTCTCCCCTCCCTGTCCACCTTTCTGTCAGCCCAGTCCCTTTTGCCAACTGAAGTCCTAGAGAACCTATATTTGCTAGCTCAGAAGTCACTTGTTAGGAAAGACTCCTTTGATTTCCCAAGTAAGGTCAGAATTCCCTATTACACCTTCTACATTAGTTCCCTAGGACTGGAAGAACAAATCTTCATACCTTTGGTGGCTTTGAGGAACAAAAACCTATTCTCTCACAACTGTGGAGGCTATAGGCAAGAATCCCTCTCTGGCTCTTCCAGCTTCTGGTGGCTCCACCTGTCCTCGGCTTGGGGCAGCAATCCGGCTCCGTCTTCACATGCTCTGTCCCCTTACAGACACTTGTCACCGCCCTCAGGGGCCACCCGCGCACTCCAGGATGATCACGCCTCACGATCCTTAACTAATGACATCTGCAAAGACTATTTTTCCAAGTCAGGCCATGTTCACAGTTCCCGGGGTTGGACATGGACATGGGTAGGGGGACCCTTTAGCCCCCCACACCTTCTCATGCATCTTGAACCTTCCTGGCCCCTCCCTGACCACGGTCTGCAATTTCAGATTTGTTGTGAAATTATCAGGCAACACCTGTCTCCCCCGGAAGCTGCAGGCAACCAGAGGACCCCAGGTCTGCTCATTCACCACGGTCTCCCCAGCGGCCTGCACACAGTTGGCACCTGGTGTGTGTTTGTTGAACAAACCAACCCCTGAGCCTGGAGCTGCTGGAAAATACTTCCTGTCAAGGACGCAGGCAGGCAGCCATAGTGGGGCCTCTGCAAGAAATGGGATCGAATCTTTATGGCCCCATAAATCCCCTGGCTGGCGGCAGGATTAGGCCTGAGCCGAAAGGCAAGCAATTTACTTTCCCAGCCCAGAGCTCGCAGAGCCCTGAAGCTCACCTCCTAAACCCAGAGGCATAAACCTCTGGTGGAACTCCATGTGGCCTCCTGTTGGCCAGAAACGGTTCCAAGAAGAAGCCGCTGGGAGCCCTCACTGGAATTCACAGAGCATCGTAATGTCATTTGGCAGAGCCCTTTCCAAAGGCCTGAGTTGTTGGTGGCCAAATCAGTAATGACAGCAGTCACTCAGCCTGTCACCGATGGGTCCTGTCCAGAGAAGAAAAAGGGGAGACCCTTCTCTTCGGTCTTCACACACATTACAGAGTAAAGAAATAGGGCGGCAGTTTGTTCTCTGCATCCCACAGCCAGATCCTGGATCTCGCGGGATCCTCGCGCTGGATCTGTGAGAAGAGCGAATGGAGACCTGCTGCCTCCACCTGCTGGACGCGGGAGTGAAGCCAGCACATGAGACACCGGGGCCCAGGCCTCAGGGTCTCCGGTGGGGCCGAGCATGCCAAGGCGGCTGCTTGAACGGCAGCAGGCAGGAGGTAGCTCAAATTCCGGGAAGATTTCCTAACCGAGAACCTTCTACAGCACTCAACGCTGTATACCTGTGAATGGTCAAGGCCTCTGTGCGAGGTCGAACGGAGGGGACCTCTTTTCAGGACCGATTGCAAACCTAGCCAAAGGCCAGGGCCGCCCGGAAACCTGCCGGCCATCGTGCAGACCCGCACTACTCCAGATCCGCCTGGGGACCCCACCTGGACTGTCCCCCTGCGGGATCCAGGTCTGTAGATCCAGGGCAGGGCCTGAAGTTCTGCTTCTCTGACCGGCTCCTGGGCACTGCTGATGCCGTTGGTCTCCAGACAGCATCTGAGTGACAAGTGACATCTTTACCAGGATGCGCGGGTTTAGAAGGGTCGCTGCTGGCAAAGGTCCTTCCCTCGCGGCACCGGGTTTGAGCGGCTCAGAGCAGCAGAGCTGACGCAGCGATCAACGGGTCAGGAGTGGCCGCCGGCCTGCCGAGGCTGAGGAGAGCGCCACCACGTCGGACTCCAGGACTTTGGCCAGTGGCTGTCTCCTCGGCCTCAGTTTCTCCGCTGAAAAGCACGAGGTCGGGAGGAAGAGGACTGAACTGGCAGTGCCTGCGACCTCGCGGAACCCCGAGGAAAACTGCCACCGGCCACCTGAGGTCCATCTGTAAGGTCGCAGCCTTTCCTGGAGATGGACAAGCCTCCTGGACTCTGCTTAGCACCCTTCCCCGTTCCTCTGGCTCCAGGCTCCGCTTTGCCTTCAGGGAAGCTCAAGCCGGCTCTGGCGATGGTGTTGAAGCGGGGCCGACTCTGGTGAGCACGTGACCCAGGCCTAGCCAATCATAGAGGGCCAGGGTGAGCACGTGACTCAAGCTAAGCCAATGAGATTCCTCCATGGGCATTTCCCCGCCCATCCGTGGACAGGGCCCTCCCTTGTGCCAGCATCGCTGAACAGGTAGGATGAAAGTGTGGTCCTGCTGGCCATCGTGGTCACCACTGTGTGGGGAGAAGCTGCCTGAGAGCGTGGGTCAGCCGAGAGGAAGGCAGAGATGAGCGACAAACAGACCAAATGCCAGTGTCCCCCGATGCACACCTGGCTTCATCCAGGCCTCAGTCCAGGACTCAGAATTTTTCAGTCCCCTGAGTCATAAAATTAACCTTATTTCAGTCAATTTGAGCTGCACTCCAAGGGCTTTCAATCCCAAGTATCTTGATTCACAAACTCTGGATTCTACTTCCAAAATAGGGATGAGGAATTGGAGGGAAACCCCCTTAGACTCTCTGACACATAGGCAAGGTCATTACTAGCTTTAGAAAATTCCAGAATGTCACAGCTGGAAAGTCATCCTCACAGAACAGGAAAAAACTGAGGCCAAGAGGGTGGTAGACGGTCCCGTGACTGCACCCGGGCCACAGTTCCCTCCTGGACTTGCAGGCAACAAGCACATTCGGGTCTGTGTGTCACTGGAGGGACATCAAACAGCACTTTCACACACCACACCAAAATAACCTCCCCGCTCCCCGTCACACTGCCTGAAATGCCTCTATGAGAGACCCATTCCTGGCTGTCTTCTGTCACCAAGGTGCATCTAAGAGGGACACAGACCCAGGGAAGGGATTTCCACTTTAAGCTTATTGGTGGAATCTTGGGGTGACAGTGGCTGGGAATTCTCATTGGGTAACTTTACAGATGGAGGATCAGGCTAGGAGAGGAACATGATTCGTTTTCCACCTTCCCAGAGAGATTTGTCTGCAAGCCAAGTTCACCTGCTGCTATGGCCTGAATGTACATGTCACTCCCAGATTCCCATGTTGAATCCCCCTCCACAGCCTGATGGTGTTAGGAGGCAGGCACTGGGAAGTTACTGAGCTGTGGGGACAGAGCCCCCAGGGGTGAGATTCTTGCCAGACATGTAGACTGATACATAATAGAAGACCCAGAAATAACCCCAAGCCATTCCCGCTAAATGATTTCTCACAAAGTGCCGAAAACATATGTTGTAGAGAAGACAGCTTCTTTCACATGTGCTGCTGGGGAAACCAGGTATCCACATGTAAAAGAAAGAGACTGGATCCCATCTCTCACCTTGCACAAAAGCCAACTCAAAATGGATCAGAGGCCTAAATGTAAGACCTACCTGACACTTCAAAATCACTAGAAGAAAACGCAGGAGAAGCACTTCAAGCTATGGACACGGGCCAGGACTTCCCAAAGAGGCTTCCAATAGCTCAGGAAATATGAGTGAGTCTCAACAAATGGGACAGCATCCAATTAATAAGCTTTCTGGGCAGCAAAAGAAACAATTATCTGCGTGAAGAGACAGACCTACAGAACGGGAGAGAATCTTCCCAGCTACTCTTCTGACAGAGCATTAATATCCAGAATAGGTCAAGAACATTAAAAAAAATTGGCACCCATAATCAAACTACCGAATCAATAAATAGACAAAAGAAGTGTGAATGGCCAATCATTATATGAAAAAATGTTCCAGTATGCAAATAGAAATGCGATTGAAATTCCATCTTGCCCCTGCCAGAGAGTCAATCATCAGGAATACAGGAATGGCCAGTGCTGCAGAGGATGTGGGGGGAGGAACACTTATCTACTGTTGGTGGCAATGCAAATGAATACTGCCATCCCGCAAATCAGTATAGCACCCTCCCCACAACCAATAAACTAAAAATAGAACTGCCCCTCTATGCGGCTCTGCTTCTCCCGGGTATGTATCCAAGGAATGAGCACCAGCATCCTCTAGGGATACCTGGAGGCCAGGCTAACTGTGGCACTATGCACAGGGCCAAGCTTTGGGACCAGCCTAGAGGCCCGTCAGTGGCAGCTGGATCAGGAAATTGTGGCATATAGCCACAACAGAGAATTGCTCCGTCAGAAAAAAGAGGAAAATCATATCATCGGCAGAAAAACGGATGGAACTGGAAATCATCATGTTAAGCAAAGGAGGACTCAGAACCACGAGGATTGCATCTTCTCTCAGAGGTGGCATCTAGAAAAAATGGCAAGAATGGACGTGGAGACTATTGTAGGAGAAGTGGGGGAGGGGAGAGGAAGCAAGGAAGGTGAGTAGGGGGGATGGGACCAAGATACACGATATGCATGAACAAATATGCCACAATGAAACTCCTTACTCTGTTGAATGAACGTGCACTAACGGAAAAAGGGAGGACCGAGAGAGATCTCTATGAACAGGCCCTTATCAGAAACTTGGCCTGGGCCTTCCCAGACTGCAGAACGTGAGCGAGAAATTTCTGTTGTTGAAAAGCCATCTAGTCTCTGGTGTTTTGTTACAGCAATCTAGTTTGGACGTGTGCCTTTGGGAAAGACACCCAAGGGAAAGACAGGGCGGGGAGGAGCCCAGGTCAAACGGTGCTAACTCCCGGAACTCCCAGACTCACCTACACTCGGATGGGCCATCCAGAAGGATAAGGGCCACAAATCCCTCCAGACACAGTCCCTAGAACAGGCCTTGCTTCCCTGAAGAGAAGCCAGCAAGCTCCGTTCAGTTTCCCTGTGGTGAGAAGGGAGAGAAGCTCATATTTTGCCCTTAAGATATGGGTGTTGACACCACTTTACATCATTGCAGGAAATGCCCAGCCAAGAAATAAAACACCAGTTCTATTTACAGTGTATTTCACAAAACTCAGAGAAATATTGTGCTTTTTTTTGCATAGACCTGAGACGAAAACATAATTTATAACAATATATCAAACTTTTCAGTACATGAAACTCTCCCTACCTTATTAAAGCATACAAAGAATGGCTTGCTCTGCATAAATTACTTCAGGACACCCCAGGTTTCCACATCATTTTGAAAGGATTTCCATGACTGGGAAGAGCTGTCTCTACCAGTAGCAATTTTTGCCATGGTTGAGGGAATAATTAAAATGGGAAATGAGAAACTGCAATGAAGCACCCTGGGGAAAAAAAAAAAAAAAACTATCCCAGGTCAACCTAGAATACAGTGAGTCATTCTAATCACAAAATTTGTCACCTCCTTATTTAAATTCTGTTGCTCCCTGTCGGGCAACAAGGTCCGATGTACCTCCTCAGGGCCTGCCTGAGGAGAATACGGGGCCGAGCAGGATGATGAGTGTCGGTGGCAAAGGAAACACACCAGAGCCAGGAGGTCTGTCAGCGCACGAGGCACAGCAGGAATCTCGTTTATTGAGGAAGTCACACAGCTTTTATGTAGGGTGGGGGCTAGGCGGGAACCAATCAGCTTAAAGGACAGCAAGGCATGGGGGGTTCACGCAGGTGAGAGTCCCGTAGGACTATATGGCAAGCACGAGCTGATCACGTTCACGGAACTATTGTTAACCAATCCCTGACGGTGGTCCAACTTATCATGATTAACTATTGAAACCGCCTTTGAGGCCTTGATCCTGCTCACTCGCCAGGGAGGAAGGAGTCAGCCTGAGTTAGGTAACGTGTCATGAGTCCCAACAAAATTCCATCTTCCAAGGTGTGTAGTAGAACTAAGGACAATATTGTAAAAAGCCTGAGAGCAGAGACGGTATCTATCTAGTTCCATGTACCACTGCACCCCTGGCACTTAGGTGCTCAACAAATATGGGTTGAAGGGGGAGGAAAGAAGGAAGAGAAGCGAAAGAAAGGGAGGGAGGAAGTCTGTATAAAACGTGAATGCATCAGTTATCAACTGCCACAATAGAGCTGTGTAACAAACATGCCAAAGTACAATGATTTAAAGTCGCTCTTTCTATTGGTGCTCACAAGCTGAATGGAAGTTCTTCTGGCCCAGCTGGGTTTAACTAACCATGTGGCTGCTGGCTGCTGGCTGCTGACCAATGGCCTCAGTTGAGACAACGGGACTCTCATTTCTGTCTCTCACATGCCCGTGTCTTTCATGTCCCTCAGCAGGCTAACCCGGGCATGTTCTCATGGGCACGGCTCCAAGAGATCAAGTGGAGGTGCAAAAGCGCTTTTTCCAACCTCTTCCTGCATTGCGTTTACTAAATCTCATTGGCCGAAGCAAATCACATGGTCATGCTCAGAGCCAGAAGGGGAAAGGGTGAAGGGGCATCCATACAGGAAGGACATTCCCTGGGGCACAAATGCAGCCAGCCTACCACAAAAACAACACCCAACTCCCACCTGCCCCCCTCACTCCAACCCTTTTCAGATTCAATTATCTGAAGCCCGGGGGGCGGGAGGGTACAGGGGGGAAAGAATAGAAAACCAGATTCTCCTGACCTTGCTCTCCAAATGGGAAAAGTAAGAGACCAGAATCTGTCTGTTCAATTACATTTGTACTTATTTAAACAGCAGCCACAAATCTTAATACCTGCAGAGGATAAGAGGTACTGAGTTACTGAATCAGACCAGACGAGGGATGGAATGCTCCAGAAAACATTTGCCCTCTCCCTCAGGGAGGCAGCTGTGTGACTCCGGCCCCCAGAGGCCTTGCTGAAGTGCAGGCCAGGGCTGCCAGCTGGTCTAAGTATTTCAAGAGAAGCTGGAGATAGGCGCTTGTACGTGACATTGTGTTTTAAAGTTAGCAACTAATTAAAGGCACAGTCTAAACCCCCCAAAAATGCATCCATGTGGCCTCTCCCTTAGGCTGGCTCTCTCCTCAGCCAGTAGCTTTCCTCGGCAGATGTTCCTCATTACTGGCATCTCTGAATCCTGACTGGTTGGGGGGGTCTCCCCTACAGCTTCAGCTTCGTGTTCCTAGCTTCGTGCATCCCCCCCTCAGGGGCTTCCCACCATCTGCACCCCACCTGGCCTCCCAAGCCTTCCTTTGAAACCTTGGAGGGAGCCTCCATGACCCCCTAATTCCAGCACCCTGCAGTCCTGCAGAACCAGCACCACATGGATGAAGCCAAGATCCGCTGCCAGCTCGAGCATTAGCCAAGCTCCCTTGGGTCATGCCTCAGCAGCCTCTGCATGCTTGGGCAGCTGAGCACAGGAAAACCAATCTGAGGGAACAACTCCCTGGCCACCCCTGCATGCAAGCAGCGTGCTCCCGGGGTCTCCTCTCAAAGGGGTTTTCCCTTTTACACCACTGAAGCTGTGATGAGTGTAATCTTGCTCATTTCTGAGATGTCCTCAAGACATCTTTTCTATTGTCTGTACAAACTCCTTATTTCCTCTTTAGTGGTGTTAGTCTCTTCAGCAACTACGTCTTCCTTTGTCCCAATTTTACATGTACTTCTTCTCTGGTCAAACAGAAAATGTTTTAAATGTTTCCTTTCTGATATCTGCTCCCAATTCTCACAGTAAACCTGGCTAAAAACTGCCAGCCATACCCATACCACTGCCCAAATGCTGTGCTGCCTTGAAATCTCCTCTACCAGATTAAGTAGTCCATCGCCTTTAAATTCAGACTCACAGAAAATCTCCAAAATGGGTAAAATGTAGCCATGTTCTTTTCCAGAATGTAACTCATATGGCTTCTCATCCAGTCCCTAATTGAGTCCTCATTCTCATCTGGAACCTCATGAGCACAGTCTTACTGTCCACCTTCCTATCCGCATTCTGCTCTTCGGCGCTTCCGAACTAAGCTCTACTTGCGACCTTCTAAGTCTTTCCAGTCTGCATTTTGAAACTCTTTCAAACTTCTCCTGCACTCCACTTCCAAAGGCTTCTGAAACCCATGGTCAGGTTAGTCACAGCAAAGGTCCTACTCCTGGTACCAGTTTATGTGTTAGTTAGCTTTCCATTAATGTGACCAGAATACCCAGCATCCTCCAGTCATGCCCTACCTGCCTTCAGTTACCACTTAGTAATCCACTCAAATTATGAAACCATCAGATTGATAAGTGCACAGATGGAGTGATAACTCTCGTAATCTCATCCTTTCACCTCTGGGCATCCCTGCATTGAGGGATGAGTTTATCGGGGGACACTTCATCTACAAACTATAAAAATAACGCGAATAACACACTGAGAAGAAAAATCTGTAATCTGCATGACCGAGGTTTTTAAAAAGAAAGAGCTCCTTCAATCCCTAAGAAAAAAATTCAGAAACATGGCAGGAAGAAAATTGAGGAAAAGTCCTAAACAGGCAATTTCAGAAGTATAAAAATGGCCTCTAAACTAATAATCCAAGATCTATAAATTAAAGCCATGATGTGGTATTTTTCCCTCATTTGCTTGTCAAAAATTTTAAAGGTCAATAATATTCAACATCAGGGAAGACGTGAAATGCAAATTCCTGCAGCGGCTTTGGAAGGCAATTTGGCAATAGCTATCCAGCTAGGAAATAGGCAAACCCTTTAACCCAGCAATTACTTCAGGGAATTTAATTCCCCAGAATTATTTTCACAACCTAAGAAGTTGGATGAATAAAGATGTCCATTGCAGCGCTGTGCATAATAGTGAAAACCAGAAGCAGTTTCGCTGAAGGTGTATCTTTTGTGCAGGTTGTTGATATAGGGACGTGATCTTAGGGAGCAAGAATGGGGATGTGGATGGGGGAAAAGAAAGAGTGAGCACAGTACAGCATCCATTTGGTTCCAGCCACCTGCGAAGGATGCCGAGGAGCCTGTGAAGTGCATCTAAGAACTTTCCATCTAGGGAAGGGAGAGATAGACTGATCCCCCATTTCCTGTCTCCCCTGGGTTAGGACCACCCTGGGGCCTCAAGGACCACACGCGAAGCTTTTGAGTAAGCGCCTGGGGCAGTCTCCTGTGGCAGCATCGGAGACACCCAGGCCGGGGCCACCTGCACAGAAGTTGCCAGAAGACTGCTCAGAACTGGTCAGAGCATTATGGCCAAAATGCAGCCCCATCACAAGCCACAGCAAACTGGCCTTCCATGCTGAGTGACTTCCAGGCAGAGGCTGGCTGTGCAATTCATGGTTGGGGTCACTTCTGTCTAATGGCTTGTCAAAGAAGAAGCCACCCCCCAAGGATAAGGCCCGGGTCTTGGAGGGGCTGTGGGTCCATTCAGCCGAGAAGCACAGCCTCTGCTGGCAGCTTCTCCTGTCCAGGAGGGGCAGGACCCCTCTCCTGCACCGAGGTCCCCGGTGGCCCGCTGCTCGAAGAGGCTGGGACTCGACGCGGGTCACTCTCTTTCTTCTCTAATACCGTCACGGCTTCCACCTGATCTTCCTCTATTTCCTTGGTCTCCTGCAGAATGAGAAGCGGTCTTGGGTTTTCCTTTCTGCTCCCTCTACAACAAGCACAAAATCCTGCTGACACTTCTCGAGGCCATTGTGCTTGCTAACAACCCTGGAGGAGCCGTAGGGGACACCGTAGTCTTGGCCTTCCCAGTCAGTGCTCTGCTTTGGAGCCACCCTCCTCTACTCTCTATGCTTCTACTGGAGCTGTCAATCACAGCTACCATAGCAACCGGCATGGTCTAATAGAGATCCCCACCCCCAGACAGACCGGGCTGGTTCAGGGGTAGTTATGTGACGCAGGGCCAGCCAGAACTCTTCCTTGGCAATCTTCTAGAACAGGAGGAAAACTGCACATTGGCTCTGGAGTCACGGTGCTGGAATTTGGGTCTGCCAGCCCATGTTCCTGCTCTCCAGAGGAACCCTGAAACATGCAAACTAACACCCGCAGAAAAGCTGAGCCAGGAGGTGGGGCGAGAGCCCGGGGACGTTTTTTACCCTGACCCTTGCGTGGCTGACACTAGGCATGAGAAAGTCCTAACAAACACAAGTTCCCGTTTTCGGAAAGACAACTTGGCCTCCTGTGCGGGTCCTCCCTCCCCCGCTACCGTCCTCAAGCCCCCTGGGATCCAGATGCAGAGTGGCAGCTGGGGCCACCACCATCTCTGCCCTGTGCTCTTGCGGCAGGTCCCGTGGCTGGTGCTGGCTGTCTGTCCGCCCGTGCTCAGACGCAATGTCCACCCCGCTCTGCATCCCAGGAGGGTATTTCCCAGGCTCCTGGCCCTCTGGTTTCTGGGGAAATTCGACCGGCGGGTCGCACCAGCAGATTAGAGGTAAGGACGGAAGAAGAAACTGGGTCCATCTGCCTCGGGTGGCACGTCACGCAGCCTCCGCGGCTGCTCAAGGGCTCCACCCGCTCCGTCCCCGCAGGTCCTCCTTCCTGCCAGGTGGCTCTAATCATATGACCACGGTTCCAATCACAGGGCCTCATCACCGGGCCCATCTGTCCTGCCACTGATCACTTCTGGGTCACCTCACTGTCCCCTACATGACTTCTCAGCTTTCCCAACACTGTGTGGTCACCTCCCTGCATCAAACGCCCTCTGTAGGAAACACCTGTGTCAGACTCTGGCTGATGCCGCTTCCCTCCAGCCCCTCTTCCACCCAGGAGCAGAGCGAGCCTTTCAGCTATGGACGAAACCAAGTCGCTCCCGGTTAAAACCCTGCAGAGGCTGCGCAGCACCCTTAGAATAAGATCCCAGGTCCTCACCACGCTGCTCGCCATCCACCCTTGCCTACCGCTCAAGCAGCCCTTCCTGGGCCCCTCTCCTGCCCACCAGGCGTGCTCTTCAGACCCTCTGGCCTTCAGTGGAAATGAAGGCCTCAGGGCCTTTGCACATGCCTGACAGAGCTTTCCTTCCGCTCAACCTGGCTCACTCATGCCCTTCCCTCTCTGCATCGATGTCCCTCTTCAGAGAAGCCCTCTGCCCCCTCCCAGTTATCCCCATAAAGCCCACTACCCCTTTTCTAATCCATTAGACACCGGATGCTTCCACTTTGGCACATCATCAGAGTTCACTGACCCTCGTCTGTCAGCCTCCCTAGGAAAGTTCCACAGGGAAGACCACGTCATGTCCGGCGGTGAACGTCCAGCATGTTCGTCGGAGTTCTCCAGAGAGACCGTCTATGAAGGAAGAGATCTGTTCACGCAAGTATGGAGGCCAAGAAGTCTTCCCCCTGCAGGCTGGAGAGTCAGGAAAACCAGTCAGCGTGCAGGCCACGCTGACGGCCAGGAAGCAGCAGAGCTGGCGGCGAAACCCCGTCCAGGGCAGAGGGCCTGAGAGCCAGGAGCGGGGACGTCTGAAGGCAGAAGACGGGTTTCTCGGCTCCAGAAGAGAAGAGCGCCCTTCCCTCCACCTTTGTGTTCAGGGGGCTCCGTGCTGCCTGCCCACGCTGGGGACACCAGATCTTCTTTACTCATCTAGAAATTCGAACGCTAATCTCTTCTGGAAACGCCCTGGCAGACGTGTCCAGAAATAACGTCTGGCCAGCTATCTGGGCATCCCTTAGCCCATTCAAGTTGGCATCTACAAGTAACAGTCACTAGCCAGGCGCAGCGGTGCGGGCCCGTAATCCCCTGTAATCCCGGCGGCTCCGGAGGCTGAAGCAGGAGGATCGTGAGCTCGAAGCCAGCCTTGGCAAGACCCTGTCTCCAAATAATAAAATAAAAAGGGCCGGGGAGGTGGCTCAGTGGTTAAGCACTTCTGGGTTCGATTCCTGGTACCAAAAAATAAAATAAATTTAACAATCACACCCAGCTCAAGACCTGGTACTAATTAGACACCAAAGATTTGTAAGAGGCACAAGTCAGTGAGGTTATCTAGTCTGGTGGTCACTGGGGAGTCACAGGGCCTCCTGGAGGCTGTCCTGGGTTGGGGTCTCTAGTAACAGACCTTAAGAGAAAGGTTGGGGTCTCCAGAAACAGACCTTAAGAGAAAGGTTGGGGTCTCCAGAAACAGACCTTAAGAGAAAGGTTGGGGTCTCCAGAAACAGACCTTAAGAGAAAGGTTGGGGTCTCCAGAAACAGACCTTAAGAGAAAGGTTGGGGTCTCTAGAAACAGACCTTAAGAGAAAAATCTGTATCCAAGTGATTGATGAGGGTACGTTCCCATGACAACCCAATCGGCAGAGTCCCACAGAGGGCAGCTTTGGCTGAGTCCCCCAGGGGCCCTCTGAGGACCGGGAGGGTCTCATCTGAGGCCAGGCGGGGTCTGAGAGGAGGGCGCTGGAGTATTTATCCCACACTCATCTCCTGGTCACGGGGAAAGAGCTGTCCACAGCAAACTGCAGGCTGAGACTGTCCCCAGCGGGTACACACAGGCCCTGGTGGCTGAAGAACACATATTCCAGGAGGTACTGCCCAAAAAAAAAAAAAAAAAAAGGAAAGGACGTAGGGATGTGAGCGCCCTGTGTTAGGCAGGCCGGACTGCCGGACTTCACTGTCACCACCTGGGGACGCTGATGACGCCTGTTGCCAAGGACCAGAGGCGTTTAACACAGTGCAGTACCTCGCCAAACGAAAAACTGTCCCACCCCAAATAAAGACAGACGCTGGCCTCCTTCCAATCCCTCATTTAACAGATGAGGAACTCGAGGCCCAGAGAGGGAAAGTGACTGGCTCAAGGAAGCACAGCAAGAAAGTCATGACGCTGGGCTAGAACACCGAGAGCTTCGCAGCCTCCCTTGAGGCTTCATTCCACATGAAAAGCTTCTAAAACAGGAAGCTTTGAGTCCCAGGGGCGGAGTCCCTTCTGGACTTCCAGAGGCGGAAGCCGATGCCCTCTATTCCTGGGCGAAGTGGGGAGGCACTCAAGGAGCGTGCCGGGGGCAGATGTGCCCACGGAGGCGAGGGAGACGGAGTTTTCGCCAGGCAAATCCGTGCCCTGCTCGGTTTAGACATTAAAACGAACCCACTTAATTTCATGCCATATGCAAATCCTTACCAGCTGTCAGCCCTGTGATCACAGGAGACGACGTAGCAGCAAAGCGAGAACGAAAAGCACAGCAAACGCAGCCTCCGGGCAGGCCCGCTGACGGCCAGGGCAGCCTGCTGGTGGGGGACAGCTGGAGCCGTGCCCGCTCCTCCTGCGGCTGAGGACCGAGCCGGCCACTGCGTGCCCCGACCTTCTGCACGCTGTGAACCTCTCCTCCAGGACCCCCCGGCTTTCCTCCAGTTGTCAAAATCAGCTCAGTCCAACCCTGGCCGAGAGCTCGAAAATGGCCAAAAGATGTCCCCGGCTCCCTGGGCCTGGCTCTGGCCATCGGGATCCAAAGGCTGCTGACCGAGCAGTGGAGGCTTCTCCAGCCAGACCGGCCGTGCTCCTGACTCCACACTGATAACGACAAGAGCAAACAAGAGCGCAGGCCGGGAGCTGGGTGTTATCCCGCCGTCTTCTAGAGCGAGGAGGAAGACGGAAAGTCATTCATTCACTCAACAAACATTGTTAAGCATCTGTTACGGGCCGGGCACTATCCCGGGGCCATCCTGGCAAGCGGGACACGCACACGTACGCACACCCTTCGGCCTCATGAGGTCTTAACTTCTGGTGGTGCCTCTTTAAGTCCAGTTGTGATGTACATATGTCAGCAAAAGTCATTCCACCCGTGTTACCACCTACACATCACCTCAGGACGAAGCCGCTGGTTTCAAAGTCGATCCCAAGAAAAGTGTTAAGTCAATAATGATACAGGTGATTCCCAGATGAGCAAAAGGCAGCCGGGGTTCTCCTCCCGTTCGACGCTGCTGGAGGTATTATTGTTGGTCCCATTTTACAGCTAGGGAAACTGAGGCTCAGAGGGGTAAAGTCATTTGCCTGAAGTCACACAGCGGAGACATGGTGGAGTTCGAATTTGAACCCGGGTCCGTCTCCCGAGTCAATGTTCTAACCAGGCTCTCGTACTGTGAGGTGAGGATTAGTAGGGGGACTTTCAACATGACCCCTGCACAGAGCCCAGTGGACTGCTCTGGGGCTGTGGCCACTCCCCAGGAGCCACGGGGACTCCTGTCACCGTCCGTTCTTCTCTGGCCACCCAACGCCCGCCTGCTGGTCCACGCCTGAAGCGTCCCTCTTGGCCCTCCGTGTTCAGCTGGAAGGACTCCCGGGCAGAGAGGCCGGCGCCCTGGGAAAGGGGCGGGGGCGGCCAGGAGAACCAGCCAGAGGACCTCCCGCGTGGAGTCTGAGCAGCCCCCAAACAAGGTGGCTGCCCTCGAGCAGGAGAATGTTCCATTCGCACCTGAAATGTCAGGGAGGCCTGCAGGTGCCGGGCTGCAGACGGGGCTGTGCCCGGGAGTCACCATAGGTGGCTCGAGGTCCACACCAGTGGGATCCTCAGGGCGCCCCAGCGAGGGTCAGGCGGGCCCCTGGGGAAGGAGCGGACAGAGGCCTCTGCGGAGAGCGGGACCTTGCTCTGTGAAGCAGGGACGTAGGAAAGAACACCCCAGGCTCGGTCCCTGACCCCGGACAGGGAAGGGAACCAGGGCCATCTGAGCGCTAGGCAGGTGCTCTACCACGAGGGACACCCAGCCCTTTAAAAATTTTTTTTTAAATTTTGAGACAAGGTCTTGCTAAGTTGCCCAAGTTGACCTTGAACTTGGGCTCCTCCTGCCTCTGCCTCCGAGGAGTTGGGGTTGCAGCGTCTGCCGCTGCTCGCAGCTGGACGGTCCTGGAGGTGCGCGAGACCCCTGGGCGCTCTTGTGGATTTCACCCCCATCCGGCAGCACCCTGGGCACTCAGTAGACGCCCACGAGGTGCTTCTGGAGATGAAGGGGATTCATTTTGGCTGCCCCGGAGTCTGAGCTGGGGGAGAGGCGTGAGGCCGGCAGGCCCGTGTCAATCTGCAGGACAGTAATGATGTCGGTGGTGACAGAGGCTGAGATCTGTGTTGCTCCGGCCAAGGGCTCAAGAGCGCTGGCCAGAAGGTAGCGCAGATCTTGTTATTGCCTCCGCTTAAGGGAAGGCTGAACAGAGGCCCAGAGAGGCCACGACTCTCCTACAGGGCCTCCGGGTCAGGAAGCTGCAGAGTCTCATCCCGTGAAGTCTGCCTATGTCACCCCAACGACTGACTCTAACAAAAGCTGGACCCTTACCATGGGGTCTGCAAGACCCTGACCGGCCCCAACCCGGCGTCTCTCTGGACACATCTCCGCATCCTCCCCTCCTTCTCCCTCTCCGGGCACCTGGGCCTCCTTGCCAGTCCATAAATACACCAGCCAGTTCCCTGCCTCAGGACCTCCGCATGTGCTGTTCCCCCTGCCTGCCACACCCTTCCCTCCAGACAACCACCAAATCAGCCCCCTCAGGTTGCAGACCTCAGCCCCTGGCTCCTCGCCAGGAGACCCTCCAAACTCCAGACTCCCGGGGTGGAAGGGAGAAGCCCAAGGAGAGATGCTCATTGGGACGACTTTTTGGGGCCTTCTGACCCCTGGGGCCATGGGCGTGTTTCACCGACCCAGAAAACGAATACTGATTAACACCAGCCACCACGCAGGGCTCCCAAACGGGGCCTCGGGGCCAGCGGCGGCATCGCCGTCAACCGGGAGCCGGGAGGAAATGCAGAATCTCAGACCCTGCCCTGAGCTGCCCAGTCCAAGGGTCTTGGGGTTGAAGCCCAGCAGCTATGTTCCCCATTTTTCCTTTTTTCCCCCTTTTTCCCCCTTTCATGTGCGACCCCTCCCGATGTGTGGTCTCTGCCTTTATAAACCTACAAGATTTTCTGCTAGGGACTCGACTCCTTGACCCCTGCGTGAGTCACGAGTCGGGTCCCAGCGCGCTGGAATAAACACCTCTTGCAGTTTGCATCAAGTGACGCCTCCTGCGGTTGATTGGGGTTGCCGTGGATCCATGGGACAGAGTTGGGGTTTCCTTTTTGGGGGCCTTACAACGCGATCACAGTGCAGGAAATTTATACTGATGCAGGATGAGGAGCTCATCACGGACACGCAGCCTTTCCCGCTAGTTTCCACTAATGTCCTCTGTCAGGTCCAGGACCAATCCAAGATCCCACGTTCCCCAGAATTCTCCTTCAGCACCACAACACAGCCATGGAAACCAGGAAATGACACCCATATACTTATTAAGAAGCAATCCTCAGGCCACGCATAAGTTCCACCAATTGTCCCCAAAAGTCCTTTCTAGGAAAAGGATAAAATTTAGAATCAGCCACTTAGGGTTGTCAGAGGTCCCCAGAGCCCTTCAGTCTTGCTGGGTCTTTTACGGTCTTTGCGACTGAAAAGGACTAGCAGAATCTCATTCCACTCGGATTTGTCCGGTGTCATGTAATCAGATTGAGCCGCTGCACACTCATCCCCAGAGACAAGTACGCCACCGGTCACTGAACTGCACGCTCACCAAAATCAGACGTGCGCTCCCAAACCTGTGTACGTCAGTTGACCTGCCATCGCACTTACGTGTTTTAGTTAAGTAGAAGGATAAAATACCAGGGGGAAACAGTTGGTTCTCTGAAAACTAATTTGAGGGCTGGGGTTGTGGCTCAGGGGTGGAGCACTTGCCTGACAGTAGTGAGACCCTGGGTTCCATCCTCAGCACCACATAAAAGTAAATAAAATATTTTTAGTGTCCATCTACAACTAAAAATATTTTTAAAAAAAGAAAAGAATTTTGAGTGTTTTAGAAAGCCTAGAGAACAGCCAGTTCCTAGATAGAAATTGATGAGGAATTAATTGTAAGGGTAAGAGAGAGGCAGAGGAGAGAGGTTATTCCAATCTGGAAGAATTCTGTATTTTCCTTTGCCGGTACTTTTAAATTCTCTTTACATTTAAAATGAATCAAAAGAGGAAAGTTGGACCTGATTTGTGCAGGAAAGGTGATATGAGAGTTCAATCAATTATTCCATTATTAGGAATCAATTAACCTAAGATGTAATGGTTTTGATTAACACAACATTGATTACTAATTATTCCATTAATATTGGAAAATGAACACATAGGATACAAATTAACATACAGAATACTAGTAGTATAAGTTAAAGGATAAGATAAAATTTTAGAATATAAAGTTTCCTGGTTTCTCTATTCTAACCAGTTTTCCAACTTACTCACCAGACGTTGGGATGGACTCTCTGCTGTACCTAAGGACATTTTTAAGTAAGCACAAGGAATAGTATTCAGCCTGGAAAAGGAGGGAAATTCTCACACTTACTACAACACAAATGAAATTTGAGGATACTACGTTCCGTAAAATAAACCAGCCCCAGAAGAGCAGATACTGTGAGCCCATACAGATGAGGAGCCTAGAGAAACCAGATTCTTTTTTTTTTATTTGTTCTTTTTAGATATACATGGCAGTAGAGCGTATTTTGACATATCATACATACATGGAGTGTAACTTTCTCTAATTAGGATCCCATTCTTGTGGTCGTACATGATGTGGGGTTTCACTGGTTATGTTCTTATATGAGCATAGGATAGTTATACCGATTCATTCCACTGTCTTTCCTATTCCTACCCCCTTCCTTTCCCCTTTTCCCCTTTGTCTAATCCAATGAACTTCTGTTCTTCCCTCCCCCAACCCTACCTATTGTGTGTCAGCATCCACATATCAGAAAATATTCGGCCTTCATTTTTTGGGGGGATTGGCTTATTTCACTTAGCATGATAATCTCCAGTTCCATCCAATTACTGGCAAATGCCATAATTTCGTTTTTATGGCTTAGTAATATTCCACTGTGTAGACATACCACATTTTCTTTATCCATTCATCTGCTTAGGGACACCTAGGTTTGTTCCATAGCTTATTGATTGAGCTGCTATAAATTGATGTGGCTGTGTCACTGTGCTATGGCTGATTTTAAGTCCTTTGGGTATAAACCGAGGAATGGGGTAGCTGGGTCACATGGTGATTCCATTCCAAATTTTCTGAAGACTCTCCATACTGCTTTCCACAGTACTTGCACAAATTCGCAGTCCCAGCGGCAGATGTACGAGTGAACCTTTTCCCCCACATCCTGGCCAGCATTCGGTGTTACTTGCATTCGTGATAATTGCCATTCTGATTGGAGTGAGCTGGACTCTCAGTATGAGGTTGATCTGCATTTCTCTAATTGCTAGGGATGATGAACACTTTTCCATGGTTTTTGATTGATTACATTTCTTCTCTGAAGCATCTGTTCAGTTCCTCAGCCCATATATTGATCGGGTTCATTGTTTCGGTGTCCGGGTTTTCTGAGTTCTTTGTATGGCCCAGAGATCCATGCTATCTGAGGTGCAGGTGGCAGAGATGTTCTCCCATTCTGTGGGCTTCGAAATGAGCTAATCTTAACCCATGGGATGCTCCCTGCCCGGCGCCTGCACCTGATTCTAAGTCTGCCGAAAAAAAGAAGTTGCCAAAAGCCTCTGGGCTCAGTGCCAGGGTGGCCTCCCTTCGACCCCAGCTCCTGAAGGGCCCCTTTCCCAACACCCTCTGGGAACAGGCGGGAGGCTCAGGAAGGAACAGGCAGGCCAGGGTGGTGGAAGGGAGCCACGTGCTGATTCTGCAGCCTCGCCCGCCGAGGAAGGAACTGTTCTCCAGGTGCTGAAAGACGCCAGTCACGAAAGAACAGAGCCCAGAGCCGGGAGCTCCATTCAGAAACGTCCAGAATGGAGAGACCCACGCAGCCAGAAAGGAGCCGGCCGGGCGGAGGCAGGGAGGCTGGGGAGAAGCGGAAATGGCTGCTGGAGGCCGTGGGCTTCCCTCGGGGGTAATGAAATGTTCTAGAACGGATCCAGGCGTGCTTTCACAACTCAGCGAACAGTCTAAAAATCACTCAACCGTATGCTCCAAATGGCCGGGCTGTGGTAGGTGGGTCGTGTCTCAATAAAGCTGGTATCTATTTTGATTATTTTTTGGTCTCCTTGCCTCTAAACCTCTCTCTCTGGTTCCTCAAGACCTGCGGAGCTGTCGCCGTCTGCGGTCAGGCGCACCCACCCACGATGCTGTCCTAGGACGCCTCTTCAGCTCCCGAGATAGACCCTCTGGTGTCCGGCCAAAGCCCGCCGGGAACCCCTCTCTTTGGAGGAGGAGAGCGAGCTGGCCTGGCCCCGGCGCTCCCAGGCTGCACGTTGCCATGACAACAGAGAGCGTCCACCCAGAGCTTTCCCCAGGCTGCCTGCAGACCCGGCCAGCAACCTGGCCTCGCGGTGAGGCAGAAGCACAGGGGCGCACGGGCCCTGGTTCCTGGGGGCCCCGCGCCGACCTGGCCCAGGAGCCGGTCCAAGTCCCTGTCCCGGGGCTGGAGGAAGAGAGATCAGCCGCACTGTTCCGAGGCCATCACCCTGATCAGCAGGCAAGCACCTGAGCTGGTGGCCAGGTCACCGTGGCCGTGGATCCTCCACCTGCTGGGCCACTGGGCCCGGAGCTCCCGCCTTGCACACCTGGGGCAGGGCAGGGGGCCAGGGCCACCCCCTGGCTCGAGGGCCCTGGTGACACAGCCCACAGGTGCAGGGGGCCTGGGGTTCACCCTGGGACTAAGAGGGACCAGGCCTTGGTGGAAGGGGGGGCCTCCAAGATGGTCCCCAGGGACTCCTGAGGCGCCCCCTCCCACGCTGAGCCGAGGTTCACACACTGGGGCCAATGGAGAATAAAAAGGTGACAGTGTGTGACTTCCCAAGTTCAGTCACGCAAGGCCTGGCACTCCTGGATCACTCACCCTGGGAGGAGTGGGCCACCGCATCGGGAGGAGGCCCAGCAGCCCCAGGAACTCGCCCTCGCCAAGCACAGAAGGCCCTGCCACCTGGGATACGGCACAGCAGCCACTCCGGACTCTTCCGAAAGCTGCATCCTGGCTGGAGTCTCAGGGGAGACCACCAGTTAGGGCCCATCGGCGAAGCTGCTCCCAGATTCTTCATTCAAAATACGTGGGCAGTAAATGCTTACTGCGTTTTTTTTTTTTTTTTTGGGTGGGGGTGGCGGGGATTGAACTCAGGGGCACTCCACCCCTGAGCCACCTCCCCAGCCCTGTTTTGTATTTTATCTAGAGACAGGGTCTCACTGAGCTGCTCAGTGCCTTCCCGTTGCTGAGGCTGGCTTTGAACTCACCATCCTCCTGTCTCAGCCTCCCGAGCCCCTGGGATTATAGGCATGTGTCACTGCGCCCAGCTGCTTATTGTTGTTTTAAGATGCAAACTGTTGGGTTTATTTGTTGTTTAGCAATGGATAACTGACAAAAGGAAGATACATGTGCCCTTAGATGTCCAGAACCTGTCAGGAGAAGAAAAGATGACTGTGTAGGATTTTCCCTCCCTGTTCTGACCTCCTACCCCCAGAGCATTATTGCATACGTTGGCAATAGAGAAAGATCTTTATCCTTCCTTGGTCCTTACTATCTACCAGCCTGTTTTCCCACCTGTGTAACTGAAGAGGTAAAATGTTACCTGTCATCTCCAAAGTCTTGGGGTCTCGTGACCCTAGCTCTGGAGTCAGGGAGATTGGTTGTGATGCTGGCTTGCTGTGGGACTTTAAGATATCTACCTAATTTTTCTGAACCTCGGTTTTGCCTTCCATAAAGTAAATCTAATAATATGTATTTATAGCACTATTATAAAAAAAATCACACAGTAAACACTCAATAATGAGATAGCATGGTGGCTACAGTGATTTCCACTTATAGCTCAGTTGCAGGAGAATCGGAGACTGACGCCTTCACTGACTGAAGCAAGGCCCTACTCTGAAGGTCTTTTTAAAAACTCCTCCCATGATTCTTTGAGACATTCTGCCCTAGAAACACTTCCACACACAAGCCCCAGAATCCTAGAAGAATTTCACTGCAGGGCTGTTTGTAACAGAGGGAGGTTACAAATGATCCAAATGCCCATCAGCGACTAAGCAGGATATAAACCGTACACGGGATACTTACACAGAATTGTGAAATTAACCAACGCTGTGGAGTCAGCATGGACGTAAATCTCTAAAATACAATTCTGAACCCCAAAACAAATCTCTAAAATATCATTCTGAACTCAAAAAATGCAGAAACATAATACAGCATATATATAATTGTGTTCAAACATGTAGAAGTCTTATGTATTATTTAGAAATATATGCATACTGATCAAAGGCTGTACTTGGGAATAAAAGCATTAAATTCAAGATGGAAGCTCTGGACAAGAGAAAAGGGTGGGGGTGCAGATCCATGGGGTATCGGTGCACTGGTGTTAGTTATCCTTAAACTGGCTGGCAGGCACACAGGTGCCCACTGTAATACCTATCTTTTTTGTATATCTGAAATATTTCACCATTTAAAAATACATGTGCATAGAGTGGCTCGGGAGGCTGAGGCAGGAGGATCTCAAGTTCAAAGCCAGCCTCAGTAACGGTGAGGCCCTAAGCAACTCAGTGAGACCCTGTCTCTAAATAAAATACAAAATGGGGCTGGAGAGGTGGCTCAGGGGTTCAGTGACCCTGAGTTCAATCTCTGGTACCAAAAAAAAAAATGAGTGTAGAAAATTTTCCAGTGAAACTGTAGACAGGTATTTTTCTTCCCATGTTATGTTTGCATGTGTCTCCGAGGGTATCTGTAACAATCTAGTCTTGCTGTGAAGAAATACATTAGTTGGTTATTTAACAATAAAAAGTACTCACGTACAATTTTTGAAAGTAAGAAGGATCGTTCCCCCTCCCACCAAGCAACCTGCTCTGAACACACTTGCGTGCCTGAGTTCTAAAATATTAGTGCAGATGAACTTGACACCACGTGACACAGGAAACAATCTGAGGTCCAGTATGGGTCATCAGCCCAGGGACACTCACCTGGGGTCCCTAAGACCCTGTCTCTTGGGAATGCCTCAGAACCGGGGTGTGACCCCAGCAGACAGGAGAACTCCTCAGGGAGAGGCTGCGGGGTGGCGGGGGTCTCCTCCCCAGCAGCACTAAGTTAGAAGGAGAAAAAAGAATCCAGGCAGGCCAGGGGGTGGGGTGGGGGGAGCGGAAGCTGGGAGCAGGTTGGTTTATTTCCTTTTCATCAAGTTGAGACTGAGACATTCCGGAGCCAACCCAATGCAATGGAACCTCAAGTTGGAGAGTCCGGTTTTTTCCCTAAGCCAAAGGATCTGCCTCTGCTAGCAAGAAGTGCTTGGCAGCTGTTTCTTAAAGATACAGGAGGGTTTTTGTTTGATTGATTCACTTGTGTAATGGACACATTTCCCATGCAGCTGTGTTCTAGGCAAGCTTTTAGGAAAGCCCTCCTAAAAAGAGGTCATTTCCACCTAAGACAGCATGCTCAAGACGGGAAAGTCAACTTTTCAATAGCATTTCAGGGACCATATTTTGTGCATTCAACAAAAAATCGAGTGTCATCTCCGAACAAGGAGGTTGAATAAAAAGAAGCGCAAACAGGTGAATTACTGCCCCCTGGTGTCCACCACCAGCAACAGGCTCCATAGCTGAGATGGTCATTTGTGGTGTTTTCTTCCTGTATTCTTCCCCTGTCACCTTCTCCAACCCATCTTTTTTGTTTTTTTTTTTTTTTTTCCCAACATAGGGGAGTTTATTAAGCACACCGACAGAGTGTCTCCCTGCAGGGCAAGAGAGAAAATGAGAGGAAAAGAGAAAGGGCGTGCGTGCAGGAGAGTGAAATGCAGGAGACAGCATGAAAGCGAGGAGGAGAGAGAGAGAAAGTGAGGAGAGGAGAGAGAAAGCATGAATGTGAAGAGAAGAAGAAGAGAGAGCTCCAACCCATCTTAACAGCCTAACACATGGCTTACGATCTGGCAGCCCCTGTAGCCAGCAGGCAGACGAGACTTTTTAAAAATCTGGAGATTTACTCAAGAATCTAGACCTGACGTTTCTTGTGAGAAACTGGAAAATCTGTCCACTGCTGGACTACACCTCAGAATAATAAATGTGGTAAATTGTGGGCTACAAATGAGAAGCTGCTGCCCACTTTGCATGAAGCCTGTGTTCTCAAATTCACCGCACTCCCCACTTCTCCCTACTGTCTCGCATCCAGGCACTTTTACTCCTTAGCTGCCTCTGGGTTTATTACCACTGGCTAAGCTCATCAAAGAAGTTACACTGGCAACCCAAGGAGTGGAGGCAGGAGGGTGTCTTTGAAGGTGGTGATTATAATACTTTATGCCTAGATGTAGCTAGAGCTCCCTCGCTCTATAATCCCCAGTTCCGGGAGGATGACTTGCTCACAGTGGTAAGCCTTGCACCTGAACTACCTGTCTACCCCAGAGCCTTCCTGTTCAACACTACACTAACTGACTCCCATAAGCCGGTTACATAGCAGACACTACTCTGGGGAAGGTTTTTCCAGTGATACCACTACTTGGGCTGTCAGAAGCAAAATTCAGAGGACTCTGAGAGAACAACGTCCAAAAATTTAAAAACAAGAAGTCGCCAAAATAAGTCCTACTCTGATTTTGTTTCTTACTAACTATACAGTTTGCCCTGAATCCTTCAGATTCAAGTTAAACATTTCTTGAGCATCTACTTAGTGCCCTACTCCAGTTTGATGGTTGGGAACGGAAGGAAATGGGGGCCAGGTACCTGACATAAAGAGGGAATCCAACAGGAAAGGTGGAAGCTGTTTGGTCCTTCGTTTCACAATGTCCCCCCAGTCTGGCCTGGGTCTGGACACTTTGTTTTGTGCTGTGAGTCAGTAGCTCTCCTAAACTAGAATCAGGATGAAAGCTACCCAAGGGGCAGTAACATCTCCTCTTAGTTGCTGGAGCAGCCTGCAGGTCTAGCACCTTCTTCAGATAAGCAGCAGCAATTTCCTGGTGTGTTTTCTAGAAATAATTGTGAGAGTTGACACTTACCAAGCAGTTGCTCTGTACCAGATGCACAGAATCTCAAAAAAATCCTGGAAGAGTTACTGCCATCACCTTATCCCCAGTTTACAGAAACACAAACAGGGGATCAGCAAGGTCAAGCCATTTGCTGACTGTAACTCAGTTTGCAAGTGGCAGGACTGGGATGTGAACCCAGGGCTGTGTGGCACCAACGGCGACACACACAACCACCTTCTGGTACGGCTTCCACGGGGAATCTGTAGCACGTGGGGGTCTGATCTTAAAGCATCAATTGCTCTGCAAATCCCAAATTTGAGGGTAAAAGGAAAGTGGGCTGTTTGTCCCATTTTACACATAGGGAAATTAAGGCTCAGAGTCACTTGCTCAAGATCAGAGAGTAAATAGCAAAGTCTGAACCTGAGCAGACTCCAGAATCAGAGCTGCTAACATCTAAGTGAAGCGTTTCTGGGGCGCGTCCCGAGATGTTCAGGTTCAGTATTTGTGGGTTAAGATGGAGTTAGTTTTCAGTTCTCTGCTTCATGGAAAAATCCACCTCTCTGGAAGCCAGAAGAACCAGCCAGGCGTTCTCATGACGATGCAAATTAAGTCAAGAGGGAAGAGTCACAGAAGGACAGAAAGGGAAAAGAAAGCGCAGCACGGGATGGGGAGCTAAAAGCGGGGACTATCTGGTCAAGACAACAGTGGCGAGCCTCGTTTACACCCGAAGAAACCCGCATCCCATGCCGGCCCCGGACGAGTGCACCCGCGCCAAGGGCCGCGCTTATCCGCGGATGCAGATGCGAGTTTCTGGCCTTCACACGCAGCGCGCCCCAAACACCCATCCGCACTCACTTCTGCGCTCACGCTCCTCCCGCCAGCGACCTAGGCTCCGCCCCTCCCGCTGCTTATTGGCTGCTGCCGGCACGAGACCAACACAAGGGCCAGCCAATGGGAGTGGCCCACGGCGCGCCTTTACCGAGGAAGCAGACGCCGAGGCGGAAACCCGGAAATTCGAGGGACTGACAAGTGAAGAAAGCCAATCCGTCGCGACGAGGGAGGCGGGCCGCCCAATGGCGAGCCTCAGAGGGCGGGGCCACAGACCGGCGGCGAGGGATGTCCCGGGAAACTGCAGCCGCCGAGGCTGCGAGCGCCGGGAGGGTGGCAGGAAGGCCCGGCGACCGCGCGCGGTGAGGAGGGGGCATGCCCGAGGGGCTCTGAGGGTGCCTCAGGGCCGCGAGCTCTGGGCGGGATTCTCCACGGGCCGGTTCTGCGGTGACCTGACAGCAGCCCCTTTGCCTCTCGGGGGTCTGCGTCCCGCCTCTGGGGAAGTGAGGGCTGAGAGGTGGTGCCTCCCGCCGCGCAGCTGCTTCTCCACACACCGCTGGCCCCGGCGAACTCTTCTTCGCCTTTTCAGCTGGGTGGAGGAGCCTGTCCTTGCCTGTGGGAAGCCCACCCAGACCCGCCGTACCCGCACAGCACACCCAGCCATTTCAGAAGTCAGGGGCCCCGAGCCCCGGGCCAGGGCACCCCAGAGCAGGTGCACAGGCTCCTGTTAGCAGTAACTGAAGGCTAAGACCTGGGGACTCTGGACTCAGACTCCCTGGGTTCATTCCTGATGGCTCTTGACCCCCTGTGGACTTTCAGGAACTTAACTGGCCCTCTCAGTGCCTTGGTTTCTCCGATCTATAAAATGAAGCTACAGGTAGCTGGCTTTTCCTTTATAGGGTGGTTTGGGGATTAAATGAGATACTGCTATGCAGCACCTAGCTCAGGGCCCAGCACACCATAGTTGGCAAATAAATGCTTATTGTTAGCTTGCATGCCTGATCCTTTTACTCCCACTACTAGCCACTGTCACTGAAGTGGAGTAGTCACCTACTCTGGCCCAGGACCTTGGGTCCTCTTGAGATGTTCAGCTTCCTGACATTTTAGTGGGATCCCTGCAGGACAGAAAAGGAACACCAGAGAGTGGAACAGCATTGTGGGCATCGTGGCTGAATATCAGGGTGCGGGTAGGAAGAGGCATTAAATTAATGTGGCATTAAATTAAGCCACCAGTTATGTTCATCAAAGAATGGCCCCCAGAAACGCCATGGCCAATCTGTGTGTGTGTGTGTCCCAAACACTGGGTATTCAGAGGCCACCCAGATCTGTGGTGAAAGGGGTCCTTTAGAGCGGTAAGTTCCCTAAATTTAAGTCTTAAGGCTATCAGTTGCTCACTGGTGACTTTGGACAGGGGACTTCATCTCTGTGAGCCTCGGTATTCTCATCTAGACAGTGGGGGACAGACTTCACTTCCTCAGGTTGCTGGTAAAGGTTGCAGGAGATGATACGTGTGGGTTACTAAGTGCAGGCCCTGGCATATAGTAAATGCTCAGTAAAGGATGGGCTTTCCAGTTACACTGCCCTGGAGGGATCACCAGTCTTCCCAGCCTGGCCCCTCCCACTCCAGATCACTGCCTTCCCCCACTCCTGGTCCCTTCTGAATTTGAAGGTTCAGGGAGTTGCCAGGCCTGTCTCCCCTCCCAAGGTCACACGTTCTCTAGGACACGTCCACTACCCTGCCTCATCTGCAATTCTTGGTTCCTTGCAGATCCTATTCTCTCTCCACCAACTGTTGACACGTGCCTAGGGCCAACCGGAGTCCAGATGACGCTCATGCCAATGGCTTCAGTGATGGCGGTGACTGAACAGAAATGGGTCCCGGTCTGGGGCCGTTTCCTATGGGTGACACTGCTGAGCATGGCGCTGGGGTCGCTGCTGGCCCTGCTGCTGCCGCTGGAGACCATGGAAGAACAGTGTTTGGCTGTGCTAAAAGGCTTCTTCCTGCTCAGGAGCAAACTGGACAGGGTGCAGCATGCCGTCACCAAGTGCACCAGCCCGTCCACAGAGCTCAGTGTCACCTCCCGGGATGCAGGGCTGCTGGTGATCAAGACCAAGGCGTCTCCAGGTAAGACACTGAATAGTTACCTCTAGAGTGCCACTTGTCCCAGGTGCAGGGGTGGGGCAGGAGGTGACAGGTCAGCCCTGAGCACCAGCCAGGCAAGCCGACAGGTGACTGAGACCGTGTTACAGGTGTGGTGATGGGGACATGCACCGGGAAGGCCCCCTGTGGGAGGCAGGCCTGAGCCCAGTCCTGACCCGACGCTAAGTAGGTGTGGCTGGAGGAGAACGTGCTCTGGGCAGAGACCCGAGGGTAAGAGCGAGCTCGGGGACACCAGAGAAACTCGGAGGTGGTGTGCCTATGGCTGCCACCTGTGCCAGGACAGGACTGGAGAAGGAGGGGGATCCACAGTGGGTCCACACCTCCACCAGTGTCCTGTGTGCACCGGGACAGAGCAGCGTGGCTGCCTTCGCCACCAGAGGCCAGCAGCACACACCCCCCAGTTGTGACAGCCAGACATGCCCTCAGGCATTGCCAGATGTCCCCTGGGGGGCAAAGTCCTACTGCTGGGGCTTCAGGGATGATGAA
This sequence comes from Sciurus vulgaris, assembly GCF_902686455.1. NCBI lineage: Eukaryota > Metazoa > Chordata > Mammalia > Rodentia > Sciuridae > Sciurus > Sciurus vulgaris. Next base: position 135,915,743 of record NC_136468.1, read on the forward strand.
GTCCCCAGGGTCCAGTGAGTGGGAGCAGCTGACGCCCCAGGTCAGGGTCGTGCCTGGAGGGGAGGCACCCTCCATGGCGGCAGCTCGGCAGCGGGGCTGGGGCGGTGACTGTCCAGCAGAAGGCAGGGGCGAGGGAGCCCAGCTGGTGCCTCCAGGGTGCAGAGAGTGGCGAGGGACACCCAGGGCTGTGGGCAGCTACGGCATGGGACATGCTGAACACAGACTTGACCAGCACCCCGAGGCGGGGGTCGTGGCCAGTCCTGTTCCCCTGGGAGACCTGCCGGGGACAGCTCCCGAGCAGCCTTTGCCACCGCCGCTGACCGGGCCTGGCGGGCTCTCTCCCAGCAGGGAAGCTGGAGGCCAAAGCAGCCTTGAACCAAGCCCTGGAGATGAAGCGCCAGGGCAAGCGGGGCAAGGCCCACAAGCTCTTCCTGCACGCCCTCAAGATGGACCCAGACTTCGTGGACGCGCTCACCGAGTTCGGCATCTTCTCGGAAGAGGACAAGGACATCATCCGGGCGGATTACCTGTACACCAGGGCGCTGACCATCTCGCCCTTCCACGAGAAAGCACTGGTCAGCCGGGATAGGACGCTGCCGCTCGTGGAGGAGATCGACCAGCGCTACTTCAGCATCCTGGACAGCAAAGTGAAGAAGGTCATGTCCATCCCCAAGGGGAGCTCGGCGCTGCGCAGGGTCATGGAGGAGACTTACTACCACCACATCTACCACACGGTGGCGATCGAGGGCAACACGCTCACGCTCTCCGAGATCAGGCACATCCTGGAGACGCGCTACGCCGTGCCAGGGAAGAGCCTGGAGGAGCAGAACGAGGTCATCGGCATGCACGCGGCCATGAAGTACATCAACGCCACCCTGGTCTCCCGCATCGGCTCCGTCACCACCAGTGACGTGCTGGAGATCCACAGGCGGGTGCTGGGGTACGTGGATCCAGTGGAAGCCGGCAGGTTCCGGACGACCCAGGTGCTGGTTGGACACCACGTCCCTCCCCATCCCCAGGAGGTGGAAAGGCAGATGCAGGAGTTCATCCAGTGGCTCAACTCGGAGGACGCAGCGAGCCTGCACCCGGTGGAGTTCGCAGCGCTGGCGCACTACAAACTCGTCTACATCCACCCCTTCATCGACGGCAACGGGAGGACCTCCCGCCTGCTGATGAACCTCATCTTGATGCAGGCAGGCTACCCGCCCATCACCATCCGCAAGGAGCAGAGGTCTGAGTATTACCACGTGCTGGACGTCGCCAACGAGGGTGACGTGCGGCCATTCATCCGCTTCATCGCCAAGTGTACCGAGACCACCCTGGACACCCTGCTCTTTGCCACGACTGAGTACTCGGTGGCGCTGCCGGAAGCCAACCCCAACCATTCTGGGTTCCAGGAGACGCTTCCTGTGAAGCCCTAACTCCTGGTGACACAGGAAGGTAGGAAGTCTGGGGTCAAAGAAACTCAGCATTTCCAGAAACCTAGTCATCTCCAAAAGCAAAATGAGACCTTTAAACACTCTTTACCTCCAAATGTTTTTTGGTTAAAAGAGAAAAAAAAGACTAAATTATTAAGCCTTAGGCTCTTTAAGATAATTTAATTCAACGGAGTTATTTATTTACTTCTTTTGAGCAAGCAAGTTATGCGTGGTGTCCACTGTGGCTGTGCTGGTGGCCGCTCTCTGGGTGGTGGTCCCAGCACACGGCAGGAGCAGCGATGTTCCTGAGAGGCCAGAACGCAGGTTCTGGAGCAGAATTTGCACTAAGGTCGGGGAGAGGCCAAGTCTTTCTCTGAAAGTGGCTGTGAGCGGTTGTGACTTTAACAGGGAAGTCAGCAGTCCTGGGGAGAAGCCATCCCAGTTCTGAGGTGTGATGAAAGCTGTCTTCTTGGGTTTTTGCTCCCTACCAAGAGACCAGCGTGGCAGCTTTCACTGGGAGAGCAGACGTCCCAGATAGGAAACGGGCACTGCCGTCCCTGGTTAAGACACTTGCTTATCTCCGGGAAGACTCTTTGGGCCACAGTTAATTTGCAGGCTGGAGTTCCAAAGCCATTTTTTCATACTGAGACTCTTTCTAACTCAGGAGAGGTGGCGGCCAGCCTGGTTCCCTTTGTTCGTCACTTTCTCTTGCACTTCCTTTGCAGCAGCTTGGACCAGAGGTTTCTTCCAGGCTGACCCCCTCTGGGCTGCCACCCCACTGTGCCACGCTGCAGGGTAGGTCAGCCCTGCCCTCCCTCTCCGAGTTCCGTAGATTTGAGAGTGCGTATCTGAGAAAGGTGCCACATCAACCCATTAAGCTTTTCTGACAACGAGCTGCAGCCCTGCCCCATTCAGGATGGGTCCCTCCGTCATGTGCTCTCACACTCAGCCCCGCCCACCTCGCACAGCCTCCCCTGGAGGAGGTGGAAGACTGCCTCCGAGTGGCCTTACTTTCCTAGCAGCCTGCAAAATGATAGTGTCATATGTAAGGTGGCCAGGTTTCCCAGCTGTCATCGTTCAGAAATAGACTCTTCTCTTTCAATCACATACGGCCCAAGTGCCAAGTGGACTACTGCTAGTTAGCCTCAGAATGGCTGAAAATCACCAGCTTCCTCTCCCAGGGATGGAGCCTGCTGGGTCTACCGCTGCACTGCACCTGGGCGGCGTCTGAATGGCAGGGAGAATCAGCGTTGTGCTACCTCTGAGTTTAGGACTGGGTCCTGCAGACAGTAGCCAGCGCTTTAAGTGACCCACTTGTATAAATGGCACAGTCGTTTTCTGAGGTTTGGAAAGATGAGTGAAAGGATGTGTGCCGGCTCAGTCCACCCGCACGCGCCCACGGGTTTAGAAGCACACCAAGGAAGCCTGGCAGGAGCGCGTGCTCCGTCCTCTAGCAAGAGAATTGCACTTTAGCCATGTGTGAAGGATGTTATTTTAACCAATTCCTGGTTCTAATAAAGTATTTTATTACATAAATGTTTGCAACCTTGCTGTCTTTCTCAAAGGGTATTTCCATTCATAAAGATGAAGGCTGGGGGCTCTTCATGTCATTCTGGGAAAACAGACCCAAGAGGTGACATCAGAGGCAAGCAGGACAGAGCAAGCTGCACGCACTGCCCTCCCAGGCTAATGGGCAGAAGGGCTGATTTCCTTTATTTTTCTTCCTAAGATTCAAAATGGTTTTTCCTGTTTATCGTCACCACCAGTCCTTGATTTCTGATGCCCCTTGTGTTCCTGGAAACCCCCTTCCAGGCAGTCAGTAGCCAGCAACACAAGGGTCCTGCCGAGTGTCCAAAGGCTCTTCCATCACAAGCCACGCTGAGCGGAAGTGAGGTGGAGCTCTGGCCAGCAGCACCGGGCAGAGCAGAGCCTGGAGTGCGGCCGGAAGGCAGGCTGGCACCTGCAGTGGGAGGGGCGTCAGGCAGGCACAGGCTCCCTCCGAGCCCCCAGCCGTCTAGCCAGCTGGTAGGCCTCACGGCGGCCACCACGGGATGGACCCAGGAGGCACCTGGGCCACAGCCAGGCTCCTACTGCCAACAGCTGCTGCCAGAGCTTCATCAGAAGTGAGGCCAAGAAAAGGGAGTTTGTTTTGTGCAAAACAGAAAGACCAAGGAGGGCGACCCTGCGGTTCAAGCCTTCAGACCTTATAACAGTGATTGTTCCCAGGGAGAGACACAGACACTTAAAGTCAACGTGGGTAGTTGGGGACATTGGGGCATCACGGCTAATGTTTCCAAAGGTGAAAACCAAACTGGCCTTAAGGTCCTTCTCTCCCAGGTCAGATGAGCGAGCTGATGCTGGCTCAGCCCCAAGGTGAGGCAGCAGGTGGTGGCGAGGACGGCGGAGTGGGGCCCTGCCTGGGGGGGGAGGCCGACACTCAACGCCAGGCACGCAGGACTTCATTTCGTGGTTCTACTTTATCCGTCAAAATTTTCCATAGAAAAATATCAAGTTAAAAAAAGGTCAGAAAGCCTGACGGATGCACAGAAACTAAGATTCACAAAACAGGTGAGGAGTCGATCTCCACACACACAGGGCCTCCCCACCGCACAGCAGCGCCGCTTTCACGGCAGTAAGTGCCTGGTGAAAGGTGGAGGGAAAAGCTTAAAAGCTGAAGTGTCACGCTGCGGAAACCTTAAGCTCAAGACTGAAGACACATCACTGCTGAAATGAAGCAACGAGGAGACCCGACTTAAAACTTCCATTTACACACCTATCAGGTAAAGCCTCGTAGCCCCCTACGAAACGCCCCATCCGGATGCAGAGCTGAGGACCACGGCAAGGCGCTCCGAGAACGTCATTTAATACGCAAAGCCAGATGGGGAACCGAAGCACGTAAACAAACCGGAGGGCTGAAGGCCAAGGTCAGGCCCAGAAAAGAAAATGGTCCACGCAGAGTTCCCATAGAAAACACGTCGCAAATATTTTGCTTTTAACAGTTGACATGTCCTTTACAAATACATAATAGAAAAACACAATCCCCGTGAACAAAAGCCCGTCCAATGTGTTTTGGGGCCTCCCCCTCCCCACCCCTTACTAAAATAGGCCATTCTGGTGAGTCACTAGCATCTGCCACTGTTCATCTTTCACGAGCATGACGGGCATGTGTGCTGTGCGGGAAGTGAGAGAAACGTCTTACAAAAGGGGCCAGAGGTGGCCCAAAGCATGGGGACAAGTGGGTCTCAAGAGCCATGTTCCAGTGTCACCTCTGCTCCTCACTCTCAGGACACCAAAGTACGTAGGGACAGCCACCCTGCGGGGCCACCCCTCCCCCACTGCCCTCAATGTGAGGGAGCACTCGACGCCTCTTCACGTGGAACACACTCTCCCCTTCTGTCTACGCCCGTTGAGTCCAGGAGCACGTGGGTGCGGCACGGCCCTCCGTCGCCCAGGCACTGCTGGGCGGTGGGTGGTCCGCCTGACCAGCCTGGAGTAAGGCATTTCCTGTCTCTCACAGCATCGTGTTCACTTTCTCAGAAGCAACTTGGCAAAGTCAGCGTTGGACATCTTGGGAGCCTCAGTGGCCGCAGAGGTGGAGACCGCTGGACATGGGGCAGGGCCGTTCTCAGCCTGAGCAGTGGCAGCGCCCGGGCGCTGCAGGGCACGAGGCAGCAGAGCGAGCTGGGTCCTTCCCTTTCCTCGCCTGCAAGACACAGAACAGACCCTCTGAACAAGGATTTGTGGCTCCTGATCGGACTGTAAAAATAAGCCAGGCAGCTTTAAAGCACCCCAAGTTAAGGACTGGGGACGGAGCCCGGTTTATAGCATCTGCCTCCTGGGTTTCAGCCCCAGCACCACAAAATAAAATCATAAAAAAGAAAAGAAAAAAAAAACCAGCTGCTTAAATACCAAAATTAAGAGGTGAAATATAAAAAGCAGGACTGATAAGATGATCCTCTGTCCTTAATTGTGACTAGCGAAGGAAAAGCATGTCAACAAACTGCCTTGTCCACACTGGGCGAAGACCACCCGTGCAACAGCCACTGGGGGACAGAAACGGCTGCCATCTTTTGGCCCCTGCCATATAATCGCGCCCCTCTGCTGGCTGGTCCCCATGAAGAGAAAGCACAGCCCTGAGAGCTCACGGCCACGACGAGAATGGCGGCACGATGACATCAGCGGGCTCCTTTCACAGATGCATCGGCAAAGGGGACTTCAAGACAATCACTGCCTGAGGGTGAGCTGGCGGACACCAGCTCTGCTGCCCAGGTGCCCTCCTGGGGCTTGCTCCGGACACCTTGCTCCAGCAGAACCACCACGGTCGCTGGAGGAGCAGCAGGGCCTGGCTTCCTGTCCCGACTCACCAGACCACCAGGAATGACCCGGAACTCCTCCAGCCGAGCCACACCGCAGTGCTGCCCAGAACCAGCCCCGCCCGCTGCGCACGCGACACTCACGCTCCATACATCTGCCGCGGCATCATGGGACCACCTGGTGCTCTCCTCGCCTCTGGCTTCTCTGGAACTTTTCTCTGAGGGGGGTTGCTGATCGCCACTTTGATGACATTCTCTTTGATGGTCATGCCGTCCATCTTCATCACAGCCTGCGACGCCTGAGACTCATTTTCATACTCCACGTAGGCCAGACCCTGGAGAGAAGAGGTCCACGGTCAGCCGTGCAGACCCAGGACGCAGCCTCCTCACACAGGTCAGGGAGCCTGGCTTCCTTAGGAAAGTGGCAGAGCAGACGGCCGCTACCTGGTCACCTCCCCACCGCCGCTGCCCTGGCTACAGGTTTACTCCAGGCCCTACTCTGCTTCCCTGTGGCAGTTACTGATTTTCACATCAGAAGAACCTTTCTGGGTTCAGCACACCCCGTGCCTGCTCCGGAAGAAAGAGACAGGCGGACCAGAAGTACAGGAGGTGCCAAAGAGGTGGGCCAGGCACGGGGCGGTCAGCGGCCCAGCGGCCCTTCAGTCCCTTTAGTCTTCAATTTTCCAGCAACCTGGTTGGGGGTGAGGTTCAAAAGAAATCCAAAATCATGCTTAAAACAACGCTACTTGAAACGGAGCACACAGGGCCAGGCGTGGTGCACACGCCTGTGGTCCCAGCCACTCAGGAGGCTGAGTCACTTGAGCACACAGCTGAGACCAGCCTAACCAACATACCAAGACCCCGTCTCAAAAGAATATATAAACGGGCTAGGATCATGGCTCAAAGGTGGAGCGCTTGCCTAGTACAGGCAAGGCACCAGGTTCCAACCTCAGCACCACATAAACATAAATATATAAAAGTACTGTGTCAAAAAACACATTGCATCATTATAGAAACCACACACACACACGTATACACCTATGCACGCACGTGTGCATGCGCATGCATGCCGTGCAAAAGGGCAAAGCAGGACCTGGAGGGGCAAGAGGAAGGGGTGAAGAGGAGTCTAGTTGAGGGGGATGGGACTCATGGCACCAGCTGAGGAAGAGTGCGCACATGGAGACCACTCAGCCAGGCACCCGCACTGTGGCCCCCGTGAATGTTAATAATTCACTTTCCAAACGCCTTTTTCATTTTTAGTACATTTAGCTACATAAGGTTAACCTGATTCTCAAATGGAAGCGCAGCCAAGTGAGCTTATCCTTCCTTCCAATTCCCATCCCATCTTAGGAGACAAGCTAGGAACCCCCTCCAGCCTCAGAAGACCAGGTACCAACCATCTGCACCAGCACGGACCTTGGGTTTGCCAGCCCGGTTGGTGACCAGCCTGAGGTCTTTCACGGTGCCATGAGCCTTACAGATGTCTTCCAGTTCCTCTCTGGTGCAGGAGAAGGGCAGGCCAGAGACGAACAGCTTGTGTTTCTCCAGGGCAGTGCTATACCTGAACACCTGCAGGAGAAGGCGAGAGGAGCAGCCACGGTCAGGCCCTGCAGCAGGCAGATGCTGCCGCCACAGGCACGCCCCACCAGCAGCCCAGAGCCCAGCCGGGATGGGAACTGGTAACAGAGTCGCCTGGCAAGTCACTTCAGGCCTCAATTCCTCCTCTGAAAAACAGCAGGAATAAAAGCAGCCATTGCAGAGTCAGGCGTGGGGAGCCAGAAGAACGACCAGCAACAGCGAGCTCTGGTCACCCACCACCCGGCGGCCCCGGCAAGGCGCCATTCCTATCGTTATGTCAACTAGTGCAGGCTCAGAGTGGCCAGGGCCCAAGTGAGGTCAGTCCCAGCCAGGTGCACTGCCCACTGAGGCCGCGTGCCTTCACGTGAGCCCTGCAGGGGAGACGGGTGCCGAGCAGCCCCACCCGAGAGGCGTGCTCCCCACAGACCTTGAAATCCGGGTTCTTGCTCTTATCCACACAGGGGGAAACGAACATCGGCCTCCCTTCTACGCTCTTCCGGTCCAACTCCAGGGCCTTCAGGGCAGAGTTTTCTTCTTTAAATTCCACGTAGCAATAGCCTCGGAAATCCCCGCGGTTGCTGAAGATGGGGCGGATCTCGACCACCTCCCCACAGGCCTCGAAGAGCGGCCTGAGCTTCACATCGGGCTCCGCCATGCTGTAGGGCAGGTTGCTGACGAAGACGGTGATGCTGTCCTTGCTGCTGTCGTGGGGCACCTTGGGCATGTCCCGCTTCAGGGAGGCGGCCTTCTCCTTCTGCTTGGAAGGGGGACCGACGTCCACAGGTGCAGGTGTCCCAGAGAGACCTTTGTCCACCTCCCCGTGTGGCACTGCTCCAGTCAGGGGCGAACTGTTCTCCACCCTTCTTCGTTTGGAGGGCTGCTCTGCAGGCGTTCAAAAGAGAAGCAGTGAGAATTAGACAGCGTGCCGTTCGGTCCTTCAGCAACCTGCGAATGTGCATGTGCACAGAAACCCCTGCACCACGAGTGGCCAGTCTGCAGCGGACATGTGGAGGGGCAGGCCCCACGCCCCTGGGAAGGCTTCCGTGACCCTCCTGACCCGCCCCATGATTTTCTGAGCCCCGATTATCCTCCAGTGCGTGGGCTACTTTAAGTGGAAGCAGTAATGTAAGTGCCACTGTCCACTCTTAGCTATGCGCATGGTCAGAGGGACCCCGCCTCAGGCCAGCGGGCTCTAGTACCTCTGCCACAAAGCCCAGGCAGCACAGGGACCGAGGCAGGGAAACCACATCCGGGGTGGGCACAAGCTCCGGGACCACGTGCTGGAAAGCACAAGGAAGGGCCTGACTGCGAGACACTCTGGGTGTCCTGTCCTTCGGCACCTTCGCCAACACTCCACTCGACCCTTCTCACCGTGGCCCGCAGAGGACAAGGGCCAAAGCCCAGCGAGCGTCCGCCTCCGCTCACAGACCTTCCATCAACTCCCCACTGCTTCCCCAGGGCATCCGAGCCTCGTGCTCCACCCGACAACACGCCCACCTGGGCCTGCCTGGCCCGGCCCCACCACTACCTCTGTCCCTCTGCCTGGCATCTGGGATCAGACTCAATCCCGTGCCGCTCAGAGAATAGCCCTTACGTGCATCCGTGCTTCACTCACTACTCTGCCCAAGGGACTCCTCCCGGGCCGTCCCTGCTCCTTCGTCCAGGCCCATGAAGCCTCCTGGCAGGAAGCTGAGCCTGGTGCCTTTGGCCTCCACCACACAGCACAGCATCTCCCAAGTCCCATTCACCTCATCCTGGTAACCTGGGGGCTCTGAGGGGCAGGGACCACCCTGGGTCATTCCTGAAGGCCCGAACCAAGTGTGTGCAAGAAAGGCCAACTGATGGCAGGCTGCTTTCCATTTCCCTCTGGCGGCCACAGCTACGCGAGGGAAACGCTCAGCGTTCACTGTCTCGGGACAGTTCTTCACCTTGACTGACAAATGAATCAAATTGACCCACACCTGCCTGGAAACACTAGCTGGAAAATTCCACCACCCAAAACCATCAAGTGGGGCTGAGCAAGCCAGGCACCTGGGCAGGGGGCCATGGCAGTGGGGACACAGCAGTGGGGTGGCACTGGAACCCAATGAGGTGGACATGGGCACATGGGGTGGTGACAGGGACCTAGCCTGGGGGTGGCTGTCAGGGTGAGGAGATGACACCCAGGTATGAGGGCCACCTGGTAATGCCTGGCAGAGGACGCGGAGCCTGAGTGCTGGGCACACCATCTGTGCAGGGCAGCACCAGTGCGGGCATGGGCGGCCCAGAGGGCAAGGAGAGCAGCAGGCGGGAGCTGGCACAGAGCTGGGGACTGGCGGCACCCGAGAGCGTGCTGAGGGTGCCGGGGGCAGGGCACTGTCAGCAGGAAACCCCGTGGAGCCGGTGGGGGATGCGGGTGCCCGGGTGGGCTTAGGCTGTCCAGGGTGCCACACGTGCACAGTTCCATGTGAATGGACGCTTGCTCCCTAGCACGAGCCACTCAGAGGCCTGGGGCACAAGCCCCAACGGCAGTGAGAACACCTGGCACCTGCCGAGCACCACGCACACCTGGAGAACAGGGGCTCTAGGCCAAGGCACAGGAGGATGAGACGAACTCGGGGGGGCTCCGCGCCTGCAAGGAAGGACTCAGAGGGCCAGGGCAGGTCAAAGGGCACCGAGGCCTGCTTGAGGGAGCACCTGAGCCCCAAACCGGGACAAGAAGAAAGCGTAATTAGTACCCTAAGGTCATGGCTGAGGAAAACAGTAATCCACATCCACAGGACAGAGGAGTGGCTCTGAAGTTCCGGGGACAGGCTACCTACCTCTCAAAGTAAGGTAAATAGCCATCAAAATACTAAGTTATTACAAGGAGAGCAAGCCAGGCAGGCACCACCATGGTCACATCACCAAAGTGACCAAAATCACATGCACCTGAAGGGATTCAACAGGAAGGACACATCCCTTAGGTGCTGTTCCTGACTCAGCACAGGGGACACAGAAAAGCCCACCCTGAGGAATATTCTACAAGTAACTGGCCTCCTTCAAGTGTTCTGGTCATGGGAGTCAAAGGAACATTCCAGACTAAAAGAGACTCGAGAAACAGGACAGTTAAGCACAAACCTAGAGCCATCTACTGGAAAGGACACCACTAGCACCAAGGGCAGGACACGAAGGCAGGAATGGATGGTGCTGTCCTGACTCTTGGTTTGGGGGTTTTGTTTTGGTGCCAGGGACTGGGCCCACCCCCAGCCCTTTCTGCTTCACATTTTAAGTCAGGCCCTTTGCCAAGTTGCTGAGGCTGGCCTTGAACTTGCACTCCATGGCCTCAGCGTCACAGGTGTGTACCACCAGGCCCAGCTGGTCCTGATCCCTGCTGGCTGAACGCAGGCACGCGACACCCTGATCTGCAGGACACAGGCCAAGTGGCCCCGGGGTATGGCCGGGAGGAGCCCCTGCTGTCTGTGCGACTCGGCAGGCCTGGGAGCCTGAAGGCAGGCGGGGCCCCACCTTCCTCCACCTCGCCCTGCTCCTCCTCGTCCGCTCTGCGTGTGTCGCCGCCGCTCGCCTTCTTCTTCTTCTTCAAGGCTTTCTTCTCAGCCCGCATCCTCTTCCGCTGCTCGGCCTTCTCCTCCTCCTGCTGCACGAGGGCTGCCTCCTTCTCTGCAGCCTGGAGAGGGAAGAGGCCCTGCTGGATGTGCTGCTCCCAGACCCCACCAGGCTCTGGAGTGATGTGAAATGGAAGGGCGGGCAGGAGGTCACCCCCAGATGAGGAACATTCCCAGTGGCCCCCGGTCGCCCTGGCTTCCTAGGGTTCTGGATCTCAAGCCTGTGGTACCAGGGCCCTAAGTAAGCTGGGGGCTCACGCTCCGCTCAGAGGCCAGCTGAGCCTCCTTTTTGTTCTTCTCCATCTATTCCAATTGATTTTAGGGCCAAAATTCCCCCAGTACATGAAAAAGTATTTACTGTTAGAGCCAAAATTTTAAGTTAATCTAAAAAGAGATACAAGGTTATTGATTCGAGTCTTTTACAATAAATGCCCTATATGTGAAATGCGTTTCTCATGAACATTCAAAGGTTTGACAAGAACCATCCACACCAAGCAGAGCCTAAGGGATCCAGGGACTCCCACACTCAGTTACCTTCGCCCTCTGCTCGGTCACGCGAGCCAGCCGGGTTTCGGTTTTCTGGACAGCGATATCCCAGTCTTCTAAAGTACCTTGACAGAAGAGAAGCACGGCGTTCACTCCTTGCATTTTTGAAAGACTTAACACCATAAACTTGTCTCAATTCCCCACACCTCCAGAAGCAATCTCTCCCTTATCCCAGGAAGAACGGGAGAGTTCCTCCATTTTAAGAAAATTTAACCATGTGGGCTTCAAGTTTGGAATGCACACAGTCCTACAGGTGTTTCGACTGTCCCTTTTCTGACTTGAAAGCCAGAACATGACCTCTTTCAGGCTCTCCATGCAAAGATCATGAAAACATTCTGGTACAAAAGGCCACAAGGCGTTTATATCAAGACTGAAGAATGTTATGCGCCACCCGAACGCTGAAGCATTGTTTTGTGGGAGTCTGACCTCCAGCACTGAGGGGCTCACACCCCAAAACCAGACCATGGCCCGTCTCCCTGCTGGCACTGTGACCCAGGGACTCGTGGAGCTGGGCCTCCCGAGCACCTCAGCCATGCAGATGTGCACTAGAGCAAGGCGCCCCCAGGCACCCTGACGACGGCGGAGGCACGTCTGGTCGTCAGGGCTGGGTGGGGCGAGGGCCACTGCAGCCTCCCACAGGTGGAGGCCAGGGACACGGCTAAGTGTCCTGCAATGCAAGGACAGCATGACGCACCATGCCAGCCCTGCGCAGGGCCGCGTCACAGCCTGGAGCTGAAGACGGAGCAGTTACAGGGCTCACTCTGGGTGAGGCTCGGGACAGTCTAGTCACACAGCGCCCCCAGCCGGGCAGTGGCCATGACCACAGGCAGTCCTGACAGACAACCAGACCCGAGGGCTGCGGCCCCACCTTCCATCCTCTCCATGGTGAGCAGCACCTCACAGACGTGCTCGGGGTAGTCGCTGGTGCACTGCACGGCCCGGTGCAGAGCCTTCCGGCAGTGCTGCGTGTCGCCGTGGGCCCTAGGGCAAAACACAAAGAGCTGCTGCCACCAGGGGCTCACACCCCAAAAGAGAGGCAAAGGCACAGGGAGGGAGGGGCGGCTCTCCCAGGTGGGAGTCCTGCTGGACACTAGTTTCCAAGGGGACTCGGCTGTCAGGAGCCACTTCCCCCTGCCTCCCCCAGTCTCCAGTCACACGGGGAGGCATTCTGGGAACCACCCTGCCGGTGCCCAAAAACTGCACAGGGCAGCAGTCAGCCATTGGGTTTTCCATCTCTATAGCACTTGGAGGTGCAACCCATGGGGCAGAGGTCCAGCAAGTCTACGTCACTTGATAAAGTCCCTGAGAAATTCCATGGAGTCCAACCAGAGGGGAGAACCACTAAATCAGGAGATGGGCGGAGTTCATGCCGCAAGTCAGATGGTTTTGTACTGACAGGGAAAAAGACATGACTAGTCACAAAAGAAATTCATCCGCCGCAAGTTAGAACCGTCATGTTCTCATTTGTTTTTTTTAAAAGTTAAAAATGTACATGCATATTGTAAGTACGTATCAAGACACTCAGAAAAAAAATCAGTGTGGTTCCCAAAGTACGATCCATGTGCCCCTGAGACCTCTTGGCAACAGGACCCCCTCAAGGCATCTGCAAAGTTAGAGGTCCTTTTACAATAACACCAAGATGTCACTGGACTTTTTTGCTGTGTTGACATTTGCATGGGGGATGCAAAAGCAACAGTGGCTCCTCATATAAAGTAAGGTAGGGCACACCTTTTTATTATTCTGTGTGACAAAATGGGGGATATACAGACAGCACCCCTCCTGAGAAAAGTATACGTTATCATTTGAGTTGCAACCTGAGTTAGTCACTTTTTACAGGGCACTTTTTGCTTGAAGGAACAGCTGAATGACAAACTACAGTTACGGAGACCTGCGTTTCACATATTACTTCCCAAAATTAATGACATAGGTCTGCTACGCCAGAGAAAACCACTGATGTCATCTGTTGCCAGTGATAAAATGTGAGCTTCTAGCCAGGCTCATGCCTGTAATCCCAGCAACTCAGGAGGCTGAGGCAGGAGAATCTCAAGTTCAAAGCCAGCCTTAGCCAAAGCAAGGTGCTTAGCATCTCAGTGAAACCCTGTCTCTAAATAAATTACAAAATAGGGAAATAGGGCTGGAGATGTGGCTCAGTGGTTGAATGCCCGAGTCCAATCCCTGGTACAAAAAAAAAAAAAAAGAACCTATCACTTAAGCTAGTCATGGTGGTACACTCCTGTAATCCCAGTGACTCAGGAGACTAAGACAGGAGGATCCCAAGTTCAAAGTCAGCTTCAGCAACTTAGTGAGGCCCTGTCTCAAAATATAAAAGGACTGGGATGTGGCTCAGAGGTTAAGCACCCCAGTGTTCAATCCCTGGTTTAAAAAAAAAAAAAAAAAAAAAAAAAAAAACACTATTATTTGTTGCATTCAGCCACAGTATGGAAGGAGAACATCTAGAATTAACTGAAAGGCTACTAAATAGCCCTTTCTTTTTTAACCTCATCTATGTGAGGCCAAATTCTTTTATACTCTCCAGTGAGAACAGTCACAACTGATACAGAACAGACATGAAAATTCAGGTGTCTTCCACTAAGTCAAACTGAAGATACAGCAAAAAGGTAAGACCATACCACTTTTCTCACTAAATTGTTTTGGAGTTTGGAAAATAATCATTTCTCCAACAAATGTATAAATAACATCTGCTATAAAGAGTTAAATGTTACAGATATTATTTTTTAATGATCAACAAAAATATTTTTTATTTTCTAATTGGATAAATATTTATATAATTCACATAAACAAAAGCTCTTTGGGATCTTCAAGTTTTAACAGAGTAAGGGGGTCCCAGACCAAAAGGTGTGAGATCTAGAGAAACAGTCAACAAGCTTGAACAACGGCCATTCCTGGTACAAGCCTCCACCACATATTTTTCTATCATATATTTTTGTCTCTGTACTTTTTCAACTTGAGCACAATTTTTTTTTTTTAAATAGGGGAAATAATAAAACAGTCAAAAAAGGAAAAAGGTAGTACAGAAATATGTTTGACATACAATGTTTAAGACGTATTGAAGAGAAAAGCTGGTCATATTCTTGGTACCTTCCCCATATTTACGAATATTACTGGGCACATCTTTAAATCTTACATTTTTAAAGGTTTGTAATTTTAAAAGTTTGAAAATTTTGTGCACTTTAACTGCATTTCCATTTTAAAGAAATTTAAGCATCAAAAAGTCTCAAAACATTAACAGGCTGGAGATGCAGCTCAGGGACAGAGCCCCTGCCTAGCAGGCCTGAGGTCCTGGTCCCACCCCTGGTACCGCAAAAACAGGCGAACAGGAACTAACAGTACTTAAGTTTGAGTCGAAGCTTTCAATTAATTTGAATTTTCTCTTTGCTTTTTAGTGCTATTTTCTTATAAAATCAAATATAATTTTTTAAAAACTCTCCCAAAAAAGTCAAATAGAATATTCATGTCTAAAAATAAAAAACAAAAAATAAAAAAAAAAAAGGAAATCTGTGGCTTGAACAGCCCCCACACAAAACACTGTCTGCTTCTCTAGCCTTGCCCTCGGATGAGACACAAGACAAAGGACTGAGCCATCCCAAGGAGCGAGCGGGAGTCGGCCACACTCAGCACCAGCGTCCCCCGCCCCCGCCAGGCCGGTTACCTCTCCAGGTTGTAGTACTCCAGCCACATGTTGGCGTACTTGGCGTTCCCTCTGGTCATGATGCTGTCCCAGAGCTCCCGAGCTTTCTGCATGTTATTGCACAGTCGAGCCTACGATGCATCAGCAGGCTGTCAGGAAGGACCTGGCATTCCAACACCAGTCCCCATCACGAAGCCCACTTCAACAGACAGGCAGAGAAGCCCCCGTGGCTATCGGTGCTGCAGGAATTCCAGACAGGTTTACTTCCCACCAGCGACAAAAGGCCCTCGCTCTGCCCTGCACAGGGGCAAGCCTCAAAGGCCCTGCCTACTCCTCCGGTGAACACAGCAGCAAACTCCAGCGCTCACAGCAGGACAGGCGAGTCGCTGGTTTTCTACGTCCCCTGAGCTTAACTACAAGTGCTTCATTAGGAGCGGTGCATAGAAGAACGACTGATCTGGCATCGAAGGCCAGTGCTGCCACTTTATAGGTCACCTGACCTGAGCAGATTACCCAACCTCTCCGAGTATTGGGTTCCTCATCCTTGAAGTGGTCACAAGACTGACTTCCTACACAAAAACTACCTGACAAATATTAGCTGCTTTGGCCTGACTCCCCCTCAGAGAACAAAACATAATTAGAAGTTTACGATTCAGCCGACTGCAGGAGGGCAGACTCCACGTCTCAATCAGTTTGGGGTTCCTGGACCAGTAATAACAATCGCTATATCCACCGATTTTTTTGTCAAATCATCCATCACTGGATGAAAGGCCTCAGCCATGCAGAGACCACCTCTATCCGATTCCCAGCACCTGATCTCATGAATGAGCAACGAGGGAGGATAAAGACATAAGCCAGCCAACAGCCGGCACTCGGACATCTGTGGCACGCAGCCCAGAGACAGCACTTCCACCAAGAGAAGAACAATGTTCACCACGCGAGGTAAACACCACAAATCCTCACAGTCCTAGAGCACCCACTGGGATTCCAACTGTATTACAAAGCACTATTAATAAAGATCTTTTAAAGATGGAGGAAACTCAAGAAATGTCCAAAGCTTTTACCTCAATCCTAGCCCAGTTCTGCATGATCACGCAGCTTGGATCTCCACTCTCGTTGAAACCTTTCAGAACGGAATTAGTGAAAATTAAAAAGAAATTCTGGGGCACACTGCTCAGCTGGGCAGGTATGACAGGCAAGAACGGGCAGCGCGACTGGGCAAAGTGGCAGGCGGGCTGGACTTACGCTCCTCGACCTCCTGCCGCAGGTACTCCAAAGCGCGAGTGAAGGCGGACCGCAGCTCTTCCAGCTCCTTGCTGGAGTCTGTTGGAAATTGCAGAAAGGACTTTACAAAAGCACACAGGCTGCCACCTCTTTTTGGTGTCATTTAATCCTACACCTGCCTGGAGATTATGCACTTGGCATCAGGCAAATAACACCTCAGTTCCCATCCGTCCCACAGCAGGGAAGAAAGAGAGGGGCAAAGGACACGCGTGGACAGAGGGCAGAAGCCAGAGGTGAGCACGGGGGGATGTGGGGAACCACGGCAGACGGGTGGGTCTCCCCAAGAGAGCGAGAGGAAGGAGTAGTGCAGTCAAAGGTCACCACTCAAAGTCACTGCCGCACGTTACACAAGCACATGTTTGGGTTGCTCTGGGTGCCTTTTGTTTTAGGGGAGCGGAATTGGAGCAGGGGATCCTGCAGAGATCCAGACAGCTAAAAGAAAACATCAGTCTTATTTTACACTATCTGGGGTTTATAAAGGAGACAGAAGTGAAAAATGAGAGAGAAGGCTTCAGAGGCCGACAGGAAGCAACATGAAACCTACGGAGCCTCTCTCTCCACAGTCCACAGCCTGACTCGTGACAGTCCGAAATCACAAAACTGTACAGGGGGCTGGCGGGGACCAACGCCTGGGCGGCATCATCCAAACACCACAACATGTTTGGGGAACTGAGACAGCTCACCAGGACGTGCTGGGGAAAGGTCAATTCCAAGGGAAGCACATGTACTGAGGTACCTTGCTTGAAGTCAACCCTTCTCCTCAAGTAATCCAGATACGCCTGCCAGAGCTCCACGTAATCAGGAGCCTGGATGAAGCCAGCATTCAAAGCTTTCTCGAAGGTCGCTAAGGATGGAAGAGGTCAGGATTCAGAGCCAATTCAAGGAGATGCTCACATAAGGTCATCAAACTCTACTGACTACAAAACCTTCACGACTTTATAAAGTAGTAAGATGCAACAAAGTGAAATAAGCTAGAGGAAATGCTCAAAAGGGAAGATCGCAGGGCAGCGCGCGAATGGTGTCCACAGGATGGCACTCCACACGGCCCTGCCAGAGAGCCCCATGTGAGAAAAGGCCAGGGCTTCTTCAAAAATCACAACCAGTCGTAGCATGTTACGAAGAGCCAAGAAGCCATGAACACAGCCATTGCGTCTCCACCCAGAGCCTTTTGGCCACTAGTACTCAGCATTCCAAAGAAAACCCTGGGGAATGCTAACTCAGTGACTTCCCAGTCCTAACAGTTTCTCACGAGGGAGGAAAAACTTAGAAGTCATCCCACACGCACCAGAAATCACTCGATGATCAGCTCCATGTCTCTCCATGGCCAGGAGGTAGCGACTCCACAGGGCGACCGTCCAGGGGCAGTTCCTAACAGCACGGCTGTGTACAGATAAAACCAGATCCTTTACTTTCAGCTGTCGGTCCTAGAAGAAAGAATTCCAGGGTGAGAAGACAAAATGTTCTCCCTGAGACTTCATCGTCAGGCTGGGGTTGTGGCTCAGTGATGGAGCACTTGCCTAGCATGTGTGAGGCACTGGGTTCAAGTCTCAGTACCACATACAAATAAATAAAATACAAGGCCCGTCAACAACTAAAAGAACTTTAAAACTAAAGACGTCATCATCAACGAGACAATGCCAGCACAATCAAGTGACACGAGAAATTTCCATTAAAATGTCTCTTATGACCCAGTTTCTCTTTTGCCAGGAGAGTAGATAAGAGGAGTGGATGGAGAGAACCTATAGGTTAAGAGAGTCTTAAAAGACACCAACCAATCCTAAGGTGTGAACCTTGTGTTTTGTACATACATACTGAAATATTTATCAATGCAATATCATTTTCGGATATGCTTCAATACAATATAAAAGGGAAAAGCAGATAAAGATACAGATGAATCCAGAATAGACCCATAATAGTTAACCACCGTTGAAGATGGAAAACAGATATAGATGCCTTCATTTTACCACTGTCTACTTTTGTATGTTTAATTTTTGTCCATAATAAAAAGTTATAAGAAAAGAACAATCCATTATTAAATCCTATTAAGTAGGGCTACTATTGAGTAAATTTTTCTTCCAGTTAGTGATCAGTTTAAAATAACTTTGGGACTGGGGATATAGCTCAGTTGATAGAGTGCTTGCCTAGCATGCACAAGGCCCCGACTTCAATCCCTACCACCACCCAAAAAAAAAAATTTCAAATGTGATCCTACACTATGTAGAATCAGAAAAATGAGAGATTACCCTCCATTTATGTATGATCTATCAAAATGTATAAATGCATTCTACTGACAGGAACAATAAATCAGAACAAATTAAAAATTTTTTTAAATAAAAATAAAATAACTTCAAGCCGGGCACAGTGGTACACACCTATAATCTCAGCAACTCAGGAAGCTGAGGCAGGAAGATCACAAGTTTAAAGTTAGCCTCTGCAACTTAGCAAGACCCTGTCTCAAAATAAAAAATAAAAAGGGTTGGGGGTATAGTTTAATACCTTAGATTGAACCCAAAGAGCCCCTGGGTTCAATCTCCAGGACCAAAAAAATAAGATAAAAATAACTTCAAACACGAGAAGAAATCCCTGAGCAAGGTGGAGAAGAAAGGCAGCATGTTTCGTTTTCTTTTTTCTTTCTTTTCCTGAGGTGCTGGGGACTGAACCTAGTAGGGTTCTGTCAGTAAGCTACATCCCCAGCCCTTTTATTTTCTAAGACAGGGTCTCACAAACTTGTCTAGGCTTATCTCCAACTCGTGATCCTCCTGCCTCAGCCTCCTAAGTGGCTAAGATTACAGGGGTGTGTGCATCACTGTGCCCAGCACATGCAACTAACTTCTGGCAGTCTTAATGATTCCCTATATCATATTCTAAATTGGTAAAAACAAAATAATTCAGAACAGTGATCTTACTAGGTACTGACTGTAACGGATCCATAAGTCTGGGACAAGGCAGTTCTCGACAAGGGCACGCTCAAAGATCAACTGAATGCGAGCAGGATCGCCCACCTTCATCTCGAAATCGATGTACGCTTGATATTCTGCCAACCTCGGTGCCTCTGCTTGCAGCTGGAGCACAGGAAAATCATACAAAGGTTTAATTCAGTTACTTGATACTGTCAGGAAACACAAAACATCTCCAAATAAAATAAATGTTGGAAAGAGTGGCTATACCAAATAAGAATCACCAGATCCTCCCTCTCAGAACCACTTCAAGACAGGATGTACACTTTGATGACTACAGTCCTAGTTTCCTCATCTGGTCCAAAGTGCCTCAGCAAGGCAATAGTTGCAAAGGTTCCAAAACCAAATACATTTCTAGACCACAAGGAATTTAAAGTGGTCACCAATCAGGAACTGACTGAAAGAGCAACATTTCTGCCATTGACCACGCCAATCATCTTTCCACCACAGAGCTCACTGAGTAGCATAGACAACTCAACTGGAAAAATCCCGTACCTTCTGGTACATCAGGCAGCTCACGCCAAACACCAGCCCCACGAGAGCACAGGCACAGGTGAAAGGTGGAGGAGCCTGCTGAACGGGCTCCTGCCCAGACCCTTTTCAGACAGCATCCTCTTATTCAACCTACTTTTTTCCTTCAGCCGCACTGCGCTGATGACCAGAACAAAATTCAACTGACTGAGCCCTTCCTTAACAAGGTTTTGTGAAACACAAGCACAAAAAAATCCTTTGAGGTAAGGACAAGGGAGGGGCGGGTGCAGGCTGGACACAAACACAATGCTGCAGCACCGGCTCTCCAGTGACCAGGCAAACGACTCAGAGAAATAGCATGCCATTGAAAATGAAAACCGCTGGATTCAATAGTTTTAAATATTCCTAAAAAATTAACAAACTGACAAAGAAACGGGAAATACTAAGGATAAAGTCTAATTGAGGGCAGTATGCTAAGGGAGGGTTAAGCTGCTGATGGGTCACCACACACTAAGATCTGACCTCACAACCACGTCCCAGGCAATCCTCAAGCCATCCGCATCTCGCCTTCAGGGAAACTGAGACACGGGCTTAATCGCCAGCCCAGCGACAGAGAGCAAGCAGCAGAACCGTGACTCCTAATCGCAGAGCCTGTGCTCTTACTCAGCATGCCAAGAACCATTAAAAAACAGAATCAAGAGCCCAACAAACCTCAAACAGTTTCAACAAAAACTGTAGGACATAACCAAAGGAATGAGATCTTTAAACAACAGGGCTGCTCAGTGGCAGAACACTTGCCAGCACACGTGAGGCCCTGAGTTCCATCCCGCCACCAGCAACACCACCAGCAGCAGTGCAGAAAAAGAGGGAGGAGGAAGAGGAAGAGGAAAAACAATTAGCTCCAAGGAGGCAGGAGGCAGACGGACAGTTCCCTTCCCAATGACAATCTCGGAAGGCAAGGGACAGCGAGCTGTGTTCAGCTGAGAACACAGCTGCCAGCATGCAGCTCTGCAGCCTGAGAGGAGGACCAAGAAGGAGACAAGACCAGAGAGCAACCTGCTGCCTACCGTCTTCAGTGCAGGGGGCTAAGGCTGCACGTCCAGAGAAAGCAAAGTGACCTCAGATGAGAGCTGAGGGCAGAGGAAGCGGGAAATGCAGTAGCAGATTCAAATAAATGTGAGTGCAAAATGCACTATCAATAATGATGCCTGACAGGTGAAACCAAAAGGTAAGATAAATTCAAGAAAACAAGCGCCTGAACCTGAGGAGTGGTAAATGACACCAGAAGGTTCTAAGAACAAGAAATGGGGGAAAATGTCATTTGCAAATAACACTGTCAACACAAACATCCAGCCCCCTCCCTGGAAACTACAGTAAGAATTTAGCAGGACAGAGTGGCACAAATGTGTGATCCCAGCAACTCAGGAGGCCGAGGCAGGAGAACCACAGGTTGGAGGCCAGCCTCAGCAACTTAGAAAGACCCGCTCAAAATAAAAAATACAAAGGTCTGGGGATATCACTCACTGTTTGTAAAGCACCCCTGCATTAATCCCTAGTACTCCCCCACATACATATTAAAAAAAAATTTAACAAGTTTGGTAGATTAAAAAAATGAATACAAAATATTAATTGCATTTTATACACCAAGAGCAACTAGAATATAAAAATCTTTAAAAACACCATTCAAAAGTATCACAAAAAACAGAACTACATCTAAAAATGTTTAAGACATTGGATTAAGTTGTAAATTGAAAGTTTTACAGAAAGACCTAACTAGCAGAGACCTATTTAATGTTCACAGATCAGAAGACATAAATTTTTCCTCAAATTAATCTACAGATTCAATATGATTCCAATTAAAAACTCCACAGAATTTAAAAAGCTAACTCTTAAGTTCAAGGGAATCACCAACAGCTAACGAAAGCTAAGTCCCTCTATACCAGGAACAAGGTGGGTAGGACTCATCCAACCCAAGACCAAAGCATCACAAAACTAGTCCTCACGGCAGTGCAACACAAACCAGAGGACAGGCGAACCGTTAGCCTATGACAGAGGTGGACTGCACGTCCAGTGAGGGAGTTACAGGAGTCAGTGCTAACACGGGTTCTCCACCTTGGAAGATGCAAGCAGACTGCCTCACACCTCACGCAGAACCAATCTGGGGGATGAAGGCCTAAACGTGAAATAAAGACTATACAACTACGAGAAGACTAGCGAACGAAGTGCACTACAGACTGAGTACAGAACTCTTACAGAAGCACAGGCCACAGGGGAAAGAATGACCAGTCTAATTAGATTAAAATTAAGAACTAGTCACCAAAAGATACCATTAAAAAGGATGGTAGAAGATAAGCCACAGACAGTGCTGGGGGCAACTGCAATACATACAACCAACAGTAAGGAGAAGACCCAGGGCTCTCAAGAATCAATCAGAAAATAGGCAGACAGAGGAGGGACTGGCGATGCAGCCACAATTTAAAAAAAAAAAAAAGGGGAGGGGTCAGAGTTTTCATGGGTACTTCACAGAAAAGGAAATGCCAAAAAAAGTCAATAAATATAAAGAGATGCTCAACTTCATTAGTAATCAAGGAAAATGCAAATTGAAACTATAATTTCAAACTTACCAGAGTTTGGCTAAAATGTAAGTATGCTGATACACAAGATCGGCAGGAACAAATAATCCAGATGCTGCTGGCAGGAGTGCAAACAGACCACCCGGAAAATACTCTGGCATCCCCAGCGATCCAGCAATTTCATGCCCAATACATTCTACAGAAACTCTTTCATGTACAGAGACACATACAAGAATGTTCAAAGCAGCACTGCTCCTCCTACCAAAAAACTGGGAATAACCCAACTATCCACCGCCCGGATAAGCGAATTGTGGTCTACACAGGCAACTTTATAGCAATGAAAACGAATGTGCTGTAACTACACTCATCAACATAAAACCCAAAAACATGTTGGATGAAAGGTATACAGCATGAGTACATTGTAAGTTTAAAAGCAAACAAAATCAAGCAGATTTATTAATTAAGGATACGTTCATAGGTTGTAAAACTATAAAGAAAAGCAAGGGAATGAGCATCACAAAAGTCAGGAAAGTGATTACCTCTGGGGAGAGGGAGGAGGCAATCGGAGAGGGGCACATAGGAGACGTCTAGGGTACTGCACTGCTCTATTTCTTAACCTGGGTGGTGGGTACATGGACGTTCACTTTATTATTAGATGTAAACTGTAGGTACACATTTCATACTCTACATATTTCACAATAAAACAAACGTTTAAAGATACCGTTAACTTGCAACTACCAATCAGGGAAGGTCTGCGGAGAGAAGCGTAGCAGGAAGCAGTCGACACTCACCAGCGCTTCTTCATAGGGCTTGTACTTCTCCAGCTGCTGAAGGGCTTTGTGATAGCTCTGAATCACCGACTCCGGGATGGGGTCTTCCGACCATTCTTCGTACTCTGCAAATGTGGCCTCCATATCTATTGAAAGACCAATTCAGCCCCATGGGTCTTGCATTGGGTTTCACCAACCCGAACACAGCAAAAGTCAGGACTCAAGTGCCACGAGCCCCTCCCATATCCGTGGCCAGGGCGGCTCTAACTGATCTGAGTCCTTTTGCTGAGCCCACTTTGCCTCAGAATCTGTGTCAAAACAACATGCCAGACAACTCCACCAGTCAGTCAGTCAGTCAGTGAAACCGTGAGCCATGCTCGCCCAGAGCGTCTCGTCTCGGCTGGTTCTACCACCCAGTTGTCACCTCACTCAGCCCCCACAACACTACCAGGCAGGGTCTACTGTGATCCTCATTTTGCAAATGGAGAAACCAAAGCAGAGAGCTAAGTGACCTCTCCACAGGAACAGTAGAATAAGGCTTTGAACGAGACAGTCGGATCCACGCTCACTCTAATCACTAAGCCTGCTGTCTCACCCTGGTGTGTGAGATCAAATCTACAAACCAGTTCAGTTCTGACCTCTAACGTGTGTCACCCAATTAGGCAGCTCTTTCTAATACTTCAATACAATCCAACTAAACCATGAAGCTGAGAGGGGATCACAGCTGGGCTCACGCAGAGTTGCCCAGAGCTCCGAGCATGTAACCGTGCCTAGGGGACAGATGAGAGGACAGCGGCAAACGCCCCGCACGCTGGAAAGCCCTCCAGTGCTGCCCATGCTCAGAGCTCCAGAGCCAAAGGCTCACCTCATCAAAACATTCAGCCACAAGGGAGGCGCTTTAAATTCAGACAGAAGTGTGCCCAGTCAGCTGCACTTCTGAATCAAAGCACCCCACAGAGGCATGATCCCCCAGGTGCTGATGAGGCTTGCTCACGAAAAGAAAATGCTTGAAACACAACTTTCATTCAATAGTCTCCCCAGAAAATGCAGGTGTCCATTTTCCCATTCCTTTCACAGACCCTATCTCCAGCCTCCAACTACATCTTAAAGCAGGGAAGAGGTCTCATGGGGCGTCTGGGAGTCTGACTTCCAGTCCTGCAGACTCTCACAACCCTCTTGGCATTAACAACTCAAGATAGGTTTTTACCAAGGACATTGTCCAGGGTGACACTGTCCAATAAGAATGAGAACCCCAGTCCTATCTGCCTCACAGGATGGAAAAGGTCAAACTACAGGACATACTCAGAAAGCACATCTTAAGATCAGAGGGCTGGCTGTGGACAAGCCAGTTTCTCTTACCATAGAGTGGGATCGCCAGCTGTCGTCGGAAAAGACTGTGGACTTTCTCAAGCTGTGAATCAAAGGTTTGTTCCCGGTCAAAAGGGGAAAGGAAGCCAGCTATGGGCTAAAGAAGCAAATTAGTAGTAAATGGCATACTTTGGTTCTTTCTGCTTCAAAAAACATCTCAACAAATTTTTGGTTCAAGTTAAAAAAATTTCTGTGACGTCTTATCCATAAGGTATCATGTCAAATGCCCAAAGGGGTTCAAAATAAATGTGATCTTGCCTCTAAGGGTTTAGGACAGGAAGAGCAAAAAATAATACAGAAAACGCATCTGAACGACCACAGTGCTGCAGTTCCATGAAAGCAAAGTACTGCAAGGATCACAGTGTCACAGGGCTGGCTGACGTGGGTTTGTTAGAGGGAGCTGTTGCCACAGAGGGAGGGAATCAGCAGACATCCAGAGACTTCTCTGGGCTCCTGGGAAGCATTGGCAGGACTTCCACTTCAGTAAAAGTACAGTGGCAAGAATGGTCAGGGCACAGCGGGCGCACAATCCACTCGGAGATCGTGTCTGACACACAGGGCGAGTGAAGGCACGCACAAGCCTCTGAAGAGGGCTGTACCCAGGAAGCACCTGCAGCTACTTAAACCATGGATGCTGAGAGGGACACAAGTGTTTTGAATTTTGGATTTTTTTATATTTTGGAATATTTGCACATATACCGTGAGTTAGCCTGGGGATAGGACCCAAGTCTAAACACAAAATTCATGTGTGTTTCACACACACGTTACACAGTATTTTTCATGCACCTGTGTTCTGACTGTGACCCATCATCACACAGATTAGGTGTGGAATTTACCACCTGTGACATCATGTCACAAAATGTTTCCCATCTTGCAGCATTTTCAGATTTTCAGATTAGGGACGCTCAACCTGCAGTGACCTGTCCCAGGGCTCCACTACGTATCAGTGATAACTGTGCACACAGAGCACAGAGGAGACACTTGTAGCTAAAAATCCTACAAACCAAAATCTAAAAAATGAATCATTATGGAGTACGAGGTAAAACTCCTTCCCCACAGTTTTCTTTAGTGAAATGGCTATTCTTGCACATTCACCTGTGACCATGTCACTAAAGCAGTTTTATAATACCAGAAAAAAATAGTAGCCATCTGCTTTTAAGTCAAAGAAATCATCCGTGCTATTCCACAAGCACTACTAATTTTATTTATTTTACTGTCCATCCACAAACACATTAGCACGGACTATTCTGGTAACTATGTTCACTATGAGACTCATCCTGAACGTCTGTTTCAAAGTGATACTTCCGAGACTTAGAAAGGCGGCCCTGACCATTCAGAGGCAAGCCTGGGTCTTGGCGACCTGGACACTCACCCGAGCGGCTTCCACAATGGCACTTTCAAACTCTCGGTAAGCTTCCCAGATGGCAAGTCCTTTGGTCATGTGCAGACCGACAGATGACAGAGCCCTTTCAAACACAGAGCGAACTTTCTCAAGGCCACCTTTCTGACCAATCCCACCAACTGAGTACTGGCCATACTCCAGCCAAATGTTAGGACCTAGAAATGAGAAGTATTCAATTAGCTCAAGACATAAAATATCCAAATATCAAAACTGATGCATAGTCGGGTGCGATGGCTCACACCTATAATTGGGAGGCTGAGACAAGAGGACCTTGAGTTCAAATCCAGCCTTAGTAAAAAAAGCAAGGCTCACTAAGCAACTCAGTGACACCCTGTCTCTAAAAAACATACAAAACAGGGCTGGGAAGTGGCTCAGTGGTCGAGTGACCCTGAGTTCAATCCCCAGTACCAAAAACAACAACAACAACAAAAAAAAACGCTTGATGCATAACAAAAGAAATGTGCCCTCCAAAAAAAGTGCTCATTCATGCAAAAAAGAAGGGGGGGGGCATCATCAACTCACCTAATTTAAAATATATTCCTATGTACAATCATTAGAAATGTATTGCATCTTGCCTTAGAAGCACAGGGCCCTGGGTTCAATTCCCAGCACCGCAAAAAAAAAAAAAAAAATGTACTGCATCACCAGGCTATGCCAAGTGGCCACATGCAATATGACTGTGCTTACGATGTTTATTTATTAAAACTGAAAGAACCCAGAAATGGATTTCAGTGAAAACAGTTACAGGAGTGGGGCTGTGGCTCAGGGGTAGGGCGCTTGCATGGCACGTGTGGGGCCCTGGGTTCCATCCTCAGCAGTGCATATAAATGAATGAATAAAATAAATGTCCATCGACAACCAAAAAAATCTTTTAAAAAAGAAAGAAAATAGTTACAAATTCAAGTCAATCTTCAGAAAAATTCCAAAGCCTAGAATTTTTCAACTTTTGAGCCCAATTCATTCCTAAGTCTTCTAATTAAAGAATAAAATTAAAAGCATGAATCCTCTTACTAGAGGCCTCTAACGGTGCTCAAACAGAACAACCTGGTTGCCTTGTTTCTGGTTTTCCACGTGCTCATCGACCCCTGTGTAGACGCACTCCTGTGCCTTGAAGACCAGACAGATGGCGCAAACCGTGTGACCTGTCAAGGCCGGGAGTACACACTTGGCCTGTTCAGTCACTTTTTAGGGATCTGAAAGCAATTTCAGAGGCCCATCCTCTAACTTTTGAAATAAAAACACTCTGCGGATGAAGAAACCAGTTTGAAGACCACTCCCATGCTTCCCCGAGGCTTGCTGCTGCACTGGGGACCTATTTCAAAGAACTCGGCCAAGCGTGTTAGCCACCCTGCACCGCTTACAGCAGAGGAGCCACAGGGCTACGAAATAAAATGGAACCGCGCGAGCTGCTGGACCTGAGGCGGACGTAGGCTTGTCACCACTGAATCGCCGTCGTGCCCGGAGTCCAGTTCACACCAGGCCCGCCCTTGGTGCTGTGCACTCTAGAGTATGGACAAATGCTCTGAGGACTTGTGGCCACCACGGTGGCATCACCCAGGGCAGTTTTACTAAAACTCCTCTGAACTCTGCCTACGAATCCTTCCCTCGCCCCTCACCCTCAGAACCCCAGAGCTTGTCGCCGTCTCTGTGGTTTTGCCTTTTTCAGAACGTCACATAGTTGGAATCACAGTGCGGCGCCTTTTCAAGCTGGCTTCTTCACTTAGTAACACGCGCGGTCTCCTCCACCTCGTCATGGCTACACAGCTCGTCTCCTTTTGGGACTGAACAGTACGTCAGTATCTGGATATACCAGTATGCTTCTCAACCCTCCTCCTAAGGACATCTTGGTTGCTTTGGCAATTATGAATAAAGCTGTATAGACATCCATGTGGCAGCTTTCATGTGGACTCAAGTTTTTAACTTAGGAGCACCATGCTGGATGAGGTAGGAGTACGTTTAGTTTTAAAGGAAATGAAAAACTACCCTCCAACGTGGCCGCGCCTTCGCATTTCCACCGGCAACAAATGAGAGCAGCATTTGCTGCTGCTAGTTCTAGATTCTGCCACTCAACAGGAGCGCAGTGCGTGTCGCTGCTGTTTGGATCTGCATTTGCCTGCTCACCTACGACATGGAGGCTCTTTTCATAAGCTTGACACCAGCGCATCTTCTCTGCTGAGGTATCTGTTAAGGTCTTTGGACCGCTTTTTAAATTGGGTTGTTCATTTTCTTATTGTTAAATTTTACAAGTTCTTTGTATATTTTGAACAACAGTCATCATCAGGCATGTGTTTCAGAAGTATTTCCCCCAGTCTGCAGCTTCTCTTTTCACTTTCTTGACAATACCTTCCACAGAGCAAAAATGTTAAATGTGAATGAGACCCAGTTTATCAATTCTTTCTTTTGTGGATCATGATTCTGGTGTTAGATCTAAAAAGCTGTCTCCAAATCCCAGGTCATCTTGGGTCATATTTTCCATGTCATCTCCTAGGAGTTTTGTAATTTCATGCTTTTACATTGAAGCCTGTGATTCATTTTGAGTTATCTTTTATGAAGGGTGTAAGGACTATATCTAGATTCATTCAGATCACGTGACGGCCAATTGTTCTAGGACCATTTGTTGGAAGAACTATCTTTTCCAGTAGAATAGTGGAAAGGGAACGGGGGAGGGAGGAAGGAAGGGTAAGTAGTGGGGACGGAATTGGAACCATTTATATTCCATGCTTTCACAATTATGTCAACATGAATCCTAATGTGTATACAACTAATATGAACTAATTTTAAAAAGGTTTCTTTCTCCACTGTATTACTATTGATCCTTTGTCAAAGATCAGTTGACTGTATTTATGTGGATTTTTTTGAGATCTCTATTCTATTACACTGATCTACTGGTCTATTATTTAGCAATACCACACTTTCTTGATTACCACAGAATTATGGTAAGTTTTCAAGTAGAGTACTGCTGGTCTTTCAACTCTATTCTTCCCCTGGCTGTTGGCTATTTTGGGTCTTTTTTCCTCATGATAAAAACTTTAGAATCATAATATCAATTTTCACAAAACAAATTGATAGGATTTTCACTGGGCTTGCACTGCATCTGCACAGCATGTTGGGAAGAAAGGACATGACAATACTCAAGACTTCGTGTCCATGGTAAGGAATACCTCTTCATTTATTTGTTTCTTTGGTTTCATCTGAGTTTTAAATCTTCCTCCTACAGAACTTCTACAAATGTGTTAACCTTACACCTAAGCATTTTGTTTTGGGGATGCTAAAAAAAAATGTTAACATATTTTTAATTTCAAATTCCATTGTTGGCACATAAGAAAGCAACAGATTTTTGCATATTAGCCTTGTAGCCTACAACCTTTTTATAACTGCTTATTAGTTCCTAGAGGGGTTTTTGTCAGTTCTTTTGGATTTTTAACATCTTGCCATCCAAAAACAAAGACCATTTCATTTCCTCCTTTCCAATCTATACACCTTCTACTTCCTTGTCTTGCCTTGCATTAGCTGGCGTCCAGCATTATGCTAAAAAGAGTTGGTGAGAGGTAATACCCTAACCTTGTTTTTTTTTTGTTTCGTTTTATAAATATTTGTTTTAGTTGTAGATAGACACAATACCTCTATTTATTTATTTTTATGTGGTGCTGTGGATCAAATCCAGTGCCTCCCAAGTGCCAGGCAAGCACTCTACTGCTGATCTACAAGTCCCCAGTCCAAATTAATAGTATTTTTTAAATTTTTTTAGCTATAGATGGACACAATACCTTTATCTTATTTATTTTATGTAGTGCTGAGGATGGAACCCAGTGCCTCACACATGCTAGGCAAGCACTCTGCCACTGAGCTACAGCCCCAGCCCCAAATTAATACCATTTTGAACTCAGAAAACCTAATGGCACGCGACAACAGAGGCAAGCAAAACAACAATCACCAGATTCCAGGCTCCAAGACAGCCTCACAGATTCTGCCCAGATTCCTCTATAGACCGAAAACCTGATTTTCAAAACCCTCACAAAGCCAAATGGCCATAGCCATATGCTGTCGGTGGTCCAAAGAGGCCTCCCGCCCAGCTTGAGAAACTCTACTGAGCACATGCCAAGAGATGGAGGTCCACATCGGACATCTTCAAGTGTCCAAAACACAGCTCAGGCCAAGAAGCAGGCAAAAGTGGCTTCTGAATGCTTAAAACAACGGACACAATCTCCATGTACAAAGCTCCTGAAAATGACAGGATGCCTTCAGAGAAGGGAAGGGGAGGTGCAGGGCAGTGATACTGGCCAAATGACACTGTGTGCATGTTTGAATATGTAACAAATCCCATCATCATGTACAACTATAGTGCACCAATGAGAAAAGTACAAAGCAAAAAAATAAACCACTTGAGGCATGATCTAAGCAGCTCATTCATCTGGCTTTCTGACCAAGTGAGGGAAAGGAAAGGCACACTGCGATCCACACTCAGTGACGGTGAAGGTCTGACAGCAGAGATAACTACAAAACCACGAAGGACCGAAAACATCCAGGTCTGGAGAGGGCAGAGAAAGACAACCAGTGCTGTTAACAGGAACTCTGAGACCACCAGGAAGAGGGCAAAGACCTCCAGGCAACACGGGGACCTCAAACACTGCCGACTCCACCAGCGATTCCAAGAGGACTCGTGGGCAACACCGAGGCAGAGGCCAAGGACTTCGTCTAAAAACACATTTGACAGAACTTCATGTTCACTAGATACCTATTATTTTCATTGGGACTATTTCAAAATGCTTTTTAAATGCATTTGTTCACAACATTGTCTGACGTGGTCCTTAACGCATGCACAGAAAATACCAAGGAACTGTAAGATAAGCAAGGGCTTCTGCTAAAGTGTCCACCATTCTTAAACACATATGTGCTGGAATGGGAAACAGACCAGGGTGAGGTTTAATCATATGGAAAATCTGTGTCATAGGACTGGGATCAAGAAATCAAGATCCTCAATGAGGAAAGAGTGGTTCTGTGCCTGGACTGCAGAGGGGTCACACACGTCTACCCATGACAAGATGTGACAGAACTACACACACGCTGTGCCCAAGTCAACTTCCTGGTTTTGACTCTGTACTGCAGACATAAGATTACTGGGTGAAACCAGATGGAACACACAGGACAGACAGCTCTACAGTATTTCTGCAACTTCTTATGAATCTAATTCACTCCAAAAAGATTTTTTAATGTTTTAATATTTTTCAAAAAGGTGTTTTGTCCAAAACCTCTAAAAACCTATTCAATGCGTAAAAAAAAACCTTACCCTGCCAGATAAATGCTGAGTGTTAAGTATACCTACTCTTACTATAAATATTTCTCCTACTTTTATTTTAAAAACCAAACATCCTCCATTGAACACCAAAAGACAGGGACAAAGAAAACTGGACAGAGATCCTCCTACAGCTGACTGAGCTCTCCCTCCTGGGTAGGAGCAGGTCACGAGGCAGCGCAGGGCAGCGGGAACTCACAGATGTAGTCCTCCACGGCCTTCTCAAAGAGGGCATACACGTGCTCGCGGTCCAAGCCGTCCAGGGCCATGCTGATCTCGTCGTGCAGCCACTCCAGCCAGAGCTCTAGGAGACACAGCAGCGCCTGCGTCAGCACCTCCCCACAGACAGGCTGGGACTGGGCTTTCCTCGGGGACCAGCGTTTATCCATTTTAATCACACAACCTGGCCCACTTCACAGAAGTTGAGCTGGTGGTACTGAAGATGGAAACCTTTTATTTATTTTTATTTTAGGACAGGGTCTCACTAAGTTGCACCGACTGGCCTCCAATTTGCAATCGTTCTACCTGGGCCTCCTGAGTCGCAGGGATGACAGGCATGTGCATCACGCCCAGTCAGAAATTCAATTCTTAAAGCCTGAACCGAGCACATAGGTTTTATGCTCTCAAATAAGATGGTCATCAAAATCATAACTGCCCACACCAGCTGGGCATTTTGTATTTTTACAAAACACTTGTATGTATATTTTCTCATAAATCTTCACCTCAATCCTATAAAGTCGGTGACACAGTAACATTAATAATAATGGCACTACCTAATGATGTACCGTGTCAGGCATGTGTTAAGTGCTGAACACAGCCGGGCTCATCTCGTTCTGTTACTGCTGCAAGACAGAAACTACTGTTAACCTCACTTTACTACAAGTTTCTAAGACTTAAGTTCAGTCTTCGACTGTTCACATGATTTGCTTAGCTCTCATAAGGAATCCATCTGAGCAATAAGATTTCAGCATTCATAATCCGTAGTTACACTGCAACAGGAAAACAGGGACAGAGCTAGATCTTGGGCCAGGGTTTTCTGACTTCTGCCCAAATGATCACTTTGAATGTTCATAAAGAGTTAACTACAAAGAGGTTCAGTGCAACTATGTTTCTAAAAAGCAAATATGTGCAAACTGCCTACTCAGGAGCAATTAAGATGACACATTTGCATGAAAACTATAAAAGTTGAATTATTATTTATAATTTTCTGGTTCTTAGAGAATGGGCTAAACACATACAAACTGGAATGGGAAATGGAGACCAGGATAAAGTTCAATCACATAGAAAAATTTTGTCCCAGTATTGGGATAAAGAAATCAACATTCAAGCCAGGCCACAATGGCACATGCCTATAATCCCAGCGGCTTGGAAGGGTAAGGCAGAGGATGGAGAGTTCAAAGCCAGCCTCAGCAACTTGGAGAAGCACTAAGCAACTTAGCAAGACCCTGTCTCCAAAAAAATATACAAAATAGGGCTGGGGATGTGGCTCAGAGGTTGAGTGCCCCTGAGTTCAATCCCCGGTACCCAAAAAAAAGACAGAGATCAAGATTCGAAATGCGAATCTATATCATCTGATTACACCATGTTTAGTAAAAACTACAAGACGATAAGCTAAAACTCACTGACTCTGAAAGACGGGCTTTCTTCTTCTCACAATACTACACGTGACAAACTTTCTGTAAGGAGCACGTCCCGTTTTCAGTGCTAAACACACTTCCCAACTCTCCGCTCCTCAGAGCAGCCGTGCCACAGAGCCATACCCTCAGTCAAGGGGAAGATCTCGCTCATCTTCTGGCGGGCCACCCTCACTCTGGTCAGCTCCCCCTCCAGCCGCAGCAGCCTGATGAGGTCCACGTGGCAGTTGTAGTCATAGACGTTGATAGACAGCTGGAGGGAAAAGGCACAAGTCGAAATTTAAAATGCTATCCTCATGTCACCACCCATGACCAAGCACACGTGTAGTGTACCTGAAGCCAGGTAAGTGTGCCACCTGGGACAGTCGCTGAAACGGCTCTACAGTATCTGCCCTCAGGAAGAAGACAAAGCACAGAAGAGGCATCTCTGTGATATTCATGGCCCTGCCAGTCTTCCCATTCCTGTTAGAAGACACCGGGATTGCGGCTCAGTGGTGGAGCCCTTGCCTAGCATGTGTGAGGCACTGGGTTCAATTCTCAGCATAATAAATAAATAAAATAAAGGTAGTCTGCCATCTACGACTAAAAATTTTTTTTATAAAAAGAAGACACTTGGGTTCTTGCTGAAATAAAGGCGACATTCTAATGAAACAAACAAGATGTGTTCTGAGGCAAGTTATTAAGGTTCCTTAGCCTGCATTTCCTCATCTATAAAATGAGCATACTGTTAGTTTTTTAGCTCGTACGCTCTTCTGAGGATTTAAAAAGGCAACTTAGTACATGCCAGCTGCATTATTAGGGCTCTTTTATTTTACTAAACAAAAAAAGATGGAAATTTCTATTAAAGAAATAAGAATGATAACAGGCTGGTGTGGAGATCCAACATGACTACAGCCACCTTGGTCACTTTGCCCATCAACCCCTAGAAGACAAAGATGGTAAGACAGTCAGCCAAGCACTCCGTGCCCGCCATGCACACCTGGACTAGTTCCTAACTGATGAGACCCGCTGATAGTTTTTGAGAGAGCCCAGGTACACTGGATGCCACGGACCTCCTCTGTCTAGCTCAGCGTGTACGCACCTTCCTCCTGCCTTGGGGTGCAGGGATCCAACTACCAAGAAACACTCCTGTCCAGAAGTCCCCAGTAAAGTGCACCCCGAGCCCTCCTGGCCCCGCGTGCTTCCTCAGCAGCCGGTCCCACACACCAGCGCTGGGTTTCTCCCCAACAGCCGGTATCTGCTCAAGCTGAGTGACAGATTTATTTTCACATTTGAAACTTTCAAAAGTGCAAACAAATTAAAACTTTTTAAAGCTATCGTATGTCTGAGACAAAGACTTGAAGAAAGTCTTTCGCAGACCTACCCTCGAAGAGCAGCCAAAGGAAGGTCTTCCGACAGGAAGGAAATGAGAAAAGGAGGTGTGCTGGCGCTCAGGAAGGAGGGAGGAGTGAACGACACGTCCCCTGGTCCCCGTCTCCTCGGGAGTCTTCTAACCAGTGTGTGATGAGGAAATAAACCAAATATGTTAGCGCAGTGACAGTGAAAAGTGGCGTGAAAAAAAGGACCAAAAGGGAAGCTTTCCACACCTCCCTGAAATGGCACTGAAAGCGACCACTACCGGACCACAAAACCCGCTACGACCCATTACAAACAAATCAAGACGGTCTTCTTAAAATACTCACATGACCCACAGGAAGACGAGACAAGAGAAACAAGAATGGGAAACAGGAAGCCAACAAGACTAAAAACAGCGGGTTTTATTCCTAGCACATCAGTCAATTACTTTAAATGTAAACATCTACAGATATTAATTAAAAGGCAGAAGAGGACCAGAGTACAAGCCTGTACTCCCAGGGACTCAGGGGCCGAGGCAGGAAGATCACCACATGAGGCCAGCCTCAGCGACCAAAGAGACCCTTACTCCAAGTAAAAAGCTCTGGGACTGGAGCCCAGTGGTACAACACCCTGTTCAATCACCGTACCATCAGGGCAAAAAAGACCTCGGCCCCAAAAACAAAAGGGAAAAAAAGGGACATAAACATAAAAAGAACCTCGTAGCTCTGGCACGCTACCAGGCAGGGCTCATGATCCTAAATGAGTAAGTGCCAAACACCAACACCTTGAATTACATGAAGTCAAACTGGCAGAGCCGAAAGAAGAGACACAACCCCAATTTCATTTGAGGACTTTTAACACTCTCTTCTAGCAATTACTAGACGGAAAATCAGTAAGAAGACATGAGAACTCAACACCACCAAGCAACATATAAATATACCTGAAATGGTAAACATGTAGAAACTTTAAAAACATCATTTACATTCACTCCAAAAATGTCAATCCTTAAGTATAAACCTGAAGCATGTAAAGAACCTATATGTTGAAAATTACGAAATGCTGATGAAAGAAATCAAAGGCCTTAAGAAAATGGAGAGGCACCCTGTGTGTGTGGACAGGAAGACGACCGTGCCAAGAAATAAACTCCCTCAGGGTGACTTACGTACCGAATGACACTCCTATCAAAACCCCAGCAAGGTTTTATTTATAGATAATATGAATCTTACTCTGAAATTCATATGGAAGAGCACAGGTCTTAGAAAAGCTACTGGTCTTAAAAACCAAGTGAGAAGACTCCTTCTACTTGATGCTAAAGCCAGGAGGCCATGACATCCTAAGACTGGCAAGAGACACAGGTCAACGGGGGGGACAGAACCTAGTGACAGACCCACACAAATACATCCCAATAATTCTTGACCAAGATGAAAAAACAATTCAATGGAAGAAAGGGGGCCTTTTCAATAAATGGTAGAGCAAGTGGTTATCTACAGGCAAAACCCAAAACTTGACCTAATCCTCACAGCCTACACAAAGATTAACTCAAAATGGATCTCAGGTTTAAACGGAAAACATGAAATTATAAAATCTTTAAAAAAGACATAGAAGAAAATCGTCAGACCTATAGCTAAGCAGAGTTCCTAGACTTGACGCCAAAAGCATAACTCGTGAAAGGAAAAATTGATAAATTGGACCCCTTCGAAATTAAAACTTTGCCTCTATAAAAGGCATTCTTAAGAGGATGAAAAGAGAAGCTACAGAAGCGGGGAGGTGTCTGCAGTGAACTACGAATCACATCTAACAGATGTAACTCCAAACCCAATAGTTAGAACTCTCCTAGCATCCAGTTAGGAAATAGGCAAAACGACATTTCACCCAAGAGGCCCTGCAGAGAGCAAGTAAGCACCCTGGAACACCACGGCTCTAGACGCCATGCCATAGAGGACGTGCAAACCTAAAAGCCACACTAAATAGAACTGCGCAGCTGCGGGGATGGTTCACACACAGAGACGACATCAAACGCCAGGGAAGACCCCAAAACACCTGAATGGCTCACAACCTCACGCGCTGCTTGGAAGATAAGACGGGAAAACAGTTCAGCAGCTCCTTAGGAAAGCCAACGTGCAACTACCGTATGGCACCAAGCGCACTCTTGGCTACCTCCCCAGAGAGACAAAAGGCCCCCACGCCAACACCTGTACCCGAGTGCCTGGCCACGGCTCCTAACAGCCCAACCGAAACCACCTGGGCCGTGGCAGCTGAGACACATCCACAGCCTGGAGTACTACTCAGTCATAAAAAGAAATAAGTATTATCCTCACAACTCCGAGGAACAGCCAGGGAGTCTTACTGAGTGAATACAAGTTAATTCCAAAAGATCACGCGCTGTCATGATCCCGTGACATTCTTGAAACGACAAGGTCGTTCTGCATGCGATAAGCAATGACCGTGATTTCCATGCAAGCAGATTCGACAGAAAAAGTGTGATGATCTCAATGCAGAAAAAATGATGCCGCCGGTTATGGGTGACAAGTCCTGCTTCCTCCACTGCTGGAGCCT
The DNA here is from genome assembly GCF_902686455.1 of Sciurus vulgaris. Lineage (NCBI taxonomy): Eukaryota > Metazoa > Chordata > Mammalia > Rodentia > Sciuridae > Sciurus > Sciurus vulgaris. Next base: position 135,952,474 of record NC_136468.1, read on the forward strand.
GAACACCGGGCAGCAGGCCGAGGCAGGCGGATGAAGGAATGCAGACCCTCCTGGAGGGAAAAAGGGCCAGGGCTGGTGTCCTGCTGTCCCCAGAAGTGAGAGCGCCCTGCCCTGTTTAGACTGCAGTTTCCACTGTTCTGCTCTCCGCCTCTCTCCTTCCTGCCACCCGGGAGACCCAGGAGAAGCCAGTGGATGGCCAGCGGGGAGCAGGTGGCTGCAAGGGAGCGCAGCCCGGGGCAGGGGCGTGGGAGGGTAGCTCTGTCTGCTCAGGAGCTGCAAAGTCACTAACAACCTTTTTGGGAGGGTCTGTATCCAAGGTCTGGAGACCGAACACGCCAATCTCCCAGGGAGAGTTTCCAACTTCCCAGGCTCAGATTGACCTCCATTGTCTCAATTCAACTGGAATTAAAGACACTAACCACCTGTCTTTAATTCTGGCTTCAAAGACATTTGATAAAAATGCCCATTCATGATTAAAAATTTTAAATCAGCAAACCAGAAATAGAACAGCACCTCCTTAACCTAACAAAAATATTTACGAAAATCTACAATCAATGTACCTAATGAAGAAATAGTAGAAGAAATTCTTTTAAAAACAACACAAAGATTCCTGTATCACCTTTCATTCAACCCTATGCTAGAGAGCTGAGGCTGAAACAGACAATGAGAAAAAAGTAACGTAAGGAGAGAAAGGGATAAGAATTATACATGATATGACTGAAGAATAAACCAGTTAATCTACAAATAAACTATTAGAAATTATAAACATGATTAGCAAAGTGAAAATGAAAGCAATGTGCAAATCAATCACACACAAAGAACAACACTGTCTGATTCCACTTATGTGCAGTGTCTAAAGGGGTCGAGTTCATAGAAACAAAGCAGGACAGTCTCCCAGGGATGGGGGGAGACAAAGAGGCTCCAAACCCAAAGTGGCTGCTTAATGGGTTAGGCTGCAGATCAGTTAGATGAGAAAGTTCTGGAAATCTGTTTTACAACATGAATACATGTAACACAATCGAACTGAACATTTTAAAATGCTTTGTTTTCTACCACAATAAAATAATCATATTCGTATAAACAGGTAAGTTTTAAAATATAATTCGAAATAGACCAGCATATGACAAACTACAAAGCACCAAGGAATATACCTAATGAAAGATGTCTGAGAGCCATACTGAGAAATGTTTTTAAATCTTATTGAAAAATATTATAAAGACTTAGATAAATGAAGTTATACACCATTCCTAGATTCAAGAATCAATATAGCAAGGGCATGAAGTGTAAATAATCCAAAAGTTCAACACAATTCAAATAAAAAACCCAACAGACCTTGACACATGTATCTAAAATTATGTGGAAAAACCAAAACACATCAAAACAGATAGAAGGATTTCTCTTCCATCAGTCAGTCTCAGCAACAAGAAGTTAGACTGCAGAACTGCACAGGATAAATGACCCAGGGAACAGCAGCAAGAGCCCAGACACAGATCGACGTGGACAAAAAAACACATGACAGAGGTGACTGACTGTATCTGCTAATGTGCATCCACGACCCACAACACTGACCCCCAGTTTGAAAACGAGGAGTTAGAAAAACACTTACATGTGAGGGAAGCTGCTTTTATCAAACAACCTTCAAAAAAGGCATTAACAAAGAAAATCAGTCACAAATAAGAACACAATCAATCACTTTAAAAAACCTTGAGACTCAGGCAATATTCTGCTCATGATTCATAAATCACAACAAGCTCAATCCATCCCATGATCACGTGATGGCCTGAAAAGGCTCTGGTCCAGGTGAGGGCACAAGTGATCCAATTCCTGCAGGTCCTCGGTTTCCTTATCTGTGCCATGAAGGAGCCAGAGTCAAGCTCTGGTTTTGATGTGAGTTATCAAGACACACTGATGTTTCAAAACCAAGCTTGTCAAGTGTGTCACACAAAACATGGCAATGTGCAGTTAGTAAAGACACGCTTTCTTCACCAAAGAACGTTCAAGCTGTCAAGGCACCTGAGCCCAGATGTGCCTGGGGCCATGAAAAGGAGTGGGGGAGTCCCTGATGGCGTCAGGAACGGCTGCGTAAGTGCCCCTCACAGCAACACCGTGAGTAGAAAGGCCACTGGGGACACTGCCTCTAAGGTGGCTTTTGGTCTGAACAACTTACTTGTAGGCCAAACTGAGGACAGTGCTTACAGGGAGTACTAAGAAGTACTCTGAAAGTACGCACGGCAAATGTATGCAGACATGCACTGTAACGTTTTCTCTTAGTTCTATCAGCACTAACAAAAGAACACATATGCTGGTCTATTCCAGGCTCAGAACACCATTAAAGACATAAGATGCTTAAAAAAAAAAAAAGAAGAAGAAGGTGGCTTAGCCAATCAATGCACAAAATAACCTGCTGATTTCCAACTCCCCGCCAGTGTGAAAAAGACCCACACCTATCTGCACCTAGAATGGGAACGAGAAATGAGAGGCCTGGTGGAAAGGCCACCACTGCACAATGAAGGCAAAGGCGGGACAACACCTACTATGTGCCCAACTGTGCCAGAGCTTTGGAGGCACTGTGTCCTTCAAGGCCCCAGCCACCCTATGGAGACTTACACATTCACTTTACCAACGAGGAAGCACACACCAGGTTCAGCAGCGGAAGCGCCCTGCCCAACGTCCTCCCGCTGCTATCGGGAAGGCCTGCAAAGCGGCAGCCTGTCCTGCACCAGGCTGCTTGGACAAATCCGCCTAAGGCACCATGAGATGCCACTTTTAGTGGCACAAATAATGGAAAATCCGTGCTTTGGTTAATGGACAGATACACTTCAACAGACAGCTTTCACGAAACTAACTTACAAATACAACGGGGCTGAGCTTTTCACAGTCTACTTGGAAGTCATCAATCAGGCTTCACCCTAAGGGCAGTGACAGCTGGAACTAGAGGCCATGGGATGACACAGGTTAGGATGAAGTGGGAGGGATTGAGAAAAACCACAAGTCCGTTTCTAAACCCAGTACAAAGAGGATTAGGTCCAATCACCATCACTTGCCAGGTCCCGTCTTGCGTGGTCACCTTCGGAGCTCCACGCCACCCTCGTGAGCTGAGGTGAAGCAGGCAGCTACAGGGCACCGGTAGCCAGAAGACCTCTGCTCTGACCCCTCCCTTCGCGTCACTGAGCAGCCTCATCAAGGACTTCTCTGGTTCCAACCTCCCCTTCCTTCTGGAACAGGTGATTCCATTTCTCCCATCGCACAGAATGGTAACTATTTCAGTAAGGACAGGGCACAGTCGTCTGGCACCCCATGTCACTGTATTTGCTGAATGAATAAGACCAAACGTGCTTCGCCGTGCTAGCGCCTGCGCCAGATGGTTCCTTTAACAATCAGATGGGATGACAAGCTGGACAAACCATAACAACGGATATCACTATTGCATAACTCAACAAAAGTATCGGTGCCACAGGGGGCACTACAGGGAAACTCTCAGCCAAGTTTAGTGAGTAACCTGGATCAGTCACAACCTCACACCACTGAACGACAACAGCACACCCAGTGTGGCATTTGGTCCTCAGGTAACTCTGAAGATTTCAAATTCCATTATGAGTGACTTTAATAAAATAATTTCATCATTTGTTATGAGTCTAATTTCTTCATCTGTAAAATGAGAACATGCTCTAATCTCTTTGGGTTCAGCACCTCCAAATTGCTCTTTCCTCTCCTCCCTGTCCTGTGACACCCCCCGACACACACAAAGTACAAGACATTTTGGGGCTTCCTGGCTCTCTGGTTCCCAGCTGGGTTTGCCTAACAGGAGACACCAGCAGAGGTTTGGAAGGAGGAAAGCAGGGCGTTCATGGCATCTCTACCCCGACCAAAGGCGTCAACAGCTCTCCAGGTGCCCTGGCCACTCACTTATCCGGGCAATCACTCCCCTCGCCTCTTCGGGACTAAAGGAGACACAGGTCCTGCTGATACCAGCCGCGGGGTGTGCTAAGCCTTCGCCCCCGGTTCCCCAGTTCACTCCTTTATAAACACAGTCGTCCCTTTATTGATCCCAAATCATGCTAACTTGAATTTACCATTTATTTTCTTCTAGGACCCCGGATTATACAGGAGATTTCACCACCTCACAAGGTCACAGATCAGAAACCACACTGCTACTCTGTACTAAGTGACAATTACACAATGCAAAACCTGTTGCTCCCAACCTGCAGGGCTTAAAAAACTCGCCCAAGGACACGCAGGAGTGGAGGAGTTTTAGCCTTGCAGACACGAAACCCCTTTCCCTTCCTACTAGGATCTTGCGTCAATATTTTTCCCTCCTATAACGAATTTCGTCATCGTCGTTAATCCTACAGGAAAATACAACTCTGCCAAGTAAGCTTTTATTTCGACTGTCCAGCCCACCTTAAATGTGTGGTAAAGACCCCGAGTCCCGGGGTTGTTTTAAGAGCACAGGCAACACTTGCAGGAATTGCTGCCTTGAGATTCCACGAGCCTCAGTTTCCTCCCCTAAAACCGGGCTAACCCTACTTCCCTCTCGGGGTCCCGGAGAGGACTCAATGGGACCACGCTTGCAAAGCACTGGACCCGCACCGCCCAAGCCACACACGCCACATTGGTGAACAGCGGCTTCGCGGCCTTGGCGGTTTTATGGCCGCTCGAGGACCCAGGAGACGGCCCGGGGCCCGGGAGCCTGGGGGCAGGAGCCCGCCGCGCGCCCGAGCCCACCTGCTCCTCCAGCCGCTCGATCTCCAGCTGGTTCTTCTCCTCCTCCTCGTCGTACTCCCACTCGTAGTCCCCGGCGGAGCTCTCCGCGGAGGAAGCCATGGCGTACTCCTCGTCCCCGTCGCTCTCGCTCACACCTTCCTCCTGCTGGTCCCACCCTGGCCCCATGGTCTTGTACGTCGCAGCGGCTACAGCCCGCGAGAGCACTTTCCTCCTCGTCCTAGCCGCCTTGACTTCATCTTCCTCCCCCTCAGCCTTGGGCCCAGCCGCGGGCTCGGCCTCCGGCTCCGAAGCCGAAGCTGCGGTCGCTGTCGCCATCTTGCGTTTCCAGCGACTCCCGGGTCTTCCCTGGGCCGCCGAAGACCCGCTGAAATAGAAGCTGCCTAAGGCGTTCGCCTGACCAAAACCCCGCTTTCTTGCCACCGACAGAGAAACTGGGAGCCTTGAGTGACTGGAAAATTACGAAATACAGGCAATTCGTATTGTTTTTATATATCTGTAAAAGCCCCTGTCAGAAAACAATCAATTAAGTAGCCGCGTGTTCCGTCACAACCTCGGACAGAAGTTGGGTCTTTGGACGGGAAGTGAAGGTCACAGAGGAAGTTATAGAGGGAGCGTGATGTATGTAGTTAAGGGTTTTACACCATCTTGAGGAGGTCAAAATGATTGTTAGAACAAATGCTTTACTTAATACCTAGTGCGCCCTGGCACATGATTCAGTCCCAGCAACTAAGCCTCAAATGCAGAGAAAAAAAAAAAAAAAAAAGTCTTCAGGGAAGGATCGGCTGTACTATTCATGAAAAAAATCCGTTTCCCAAAGAGATTCCTCCCCCTTATGTAATGCCTGGTACCTAGTAGGCGTTAAATACCCATGTGAATTTGCCGGTTTTATAAGATCATATTTTGCAAGACAATATTAATAAATTAATAAGCATTGCTTTAGAAACTGTTAATTGCCGTGCACTGTCGTGTAAATCGTGACTGGTTACTGTAATTTTATAGGAATATTAAACACATATATACCTTTTCTTTTAATCAAATCATGGTGCTCCTTTTCTCCTTGATTAAGATTCCCATTTTTTGAAGTAGGGAAGTATTGGTGTTTGTCTATTTATTGCCTTTACCCCTCATTATCAAACTTTGTGGCAAGAATAGCTTTCCGTAGGATTCCCCGGGGTCTCGCAGAGCACCTTGACACACAGTAGGTACTCATATTTGCGATGATGGAAGAAAACACTGAATTAGTACAAAAGAGAAGATTCAGGCTTGGCGATCTGACGTCATTCACCTAGGGTTACAGAGCTAGTAAGGAGCTGAATCCAGATTCTACCCCAAATCCCAAGCGAACCTAAGTCTTTGAGCGACCTTGGACAAGTTACTAAACAGTTCTGAACTTCGGTTTCCTTCACTGAAAAATAGGGTTAGGAAAGGCGGACTCGATAGTCCTCTGCGCCGCGTTTCAGCGGTGGGTAACTTGAACGTGGACTTGGGTCCAGTACTGCAGCAGCCTGAGAATTCTCGTGCGGAATCCACTACCCAGGACAAGCCCCCTTCGACTTCAGACCTTCGGACTACACGACCCGTCCGCGCCCTCCCAGAGGCGTGGCCAAGGCGGGGCCAGACCGCAGAGCAGGAGGGCGCAGGCGCAAAGCGCGGTGACGTCAGAGCGACTCGGCGGGCGCGCCCCTCCCGTCCCGGTAGCTCTGGTCCGGCGCAGGCGCGAGCCGGCAAGATGGCAGCGGCTGGAGCGGGCCGTCTGAGGCGAGCGGCGTCGGCCCTGCTGCTCCGGAGCCCGCGCTTGCCCGCTCGGGAGCTGTCAGCCCCGGCCCGGCTCTATCACAAGAAGGTACGGGTGGGCAGGGGCCGCGCGGACCACTGAAGGGACCCAGGCGGCCCGGCGCCCGACGTGTCCCTCGGCTGGGAAGGGAGGCCGGCTCCGGTGCCTCGGCCTGGACGCCCTTTCCCGGCCGCGCCGTGACACTGTCCGCAGCTCCGGTACCAATAACAGCTCCCGACGACGCGGCCGCGACCTCCTGCGTCCCAGCTGTAAACGTGCCACGGACCGGGAGGGAGGGTCCCGTTTCTCTGGCTGTCCCGAGTCCGGGGAGACCAGCCTGCCGCTGCCCAGGCTCGGTGCCCGGCGCGAGCCACGGCCGCCTGCTGCTCTGCTTCCCCGGATGGGCAGGGTGGGGGGCCCGGCCTTCCCTGCTAGAGACACCGTGTGCGGAGTGGTGGCCACGTCGGCCCAACACGGGGGACCGTTTCTGGCGATGCTGTTGTATCGGAGCTCAGAGCCTCCGGAGGAGTCAGGCCGGTGACCAGGAAGCATGTCAGTTGTTTGTTTGGGGTTTGGGTGCGGGGGAGGAGGGATAGATGCATCGTTTGCAGCCCCCTTGCCTTTTGGGGTGTAAAAGCCCCATAACAAGAGACTCATTCGGGAACCAGAAGGCCGTGCATGAACGTGGAGCAAAACGTCCTGGTAAGACCACCTTGTGGGTCCTGGGAACCTGGAGTCAAAATCCTTGGTCCACAGGAAAGTAGGGGACGATTAGAAGATCGAGGTACTTATTGCCAACTGGCAGGCAAACCTCAAGGTTATTGAAGGATTGTCTGTGCCAGGGTGGAATATTTATTCTTGTTTTGGCTTCAGCACTTTAGCCGAGGGCTTCTCTCCTCCCGCACCGGGGGGTGTGTTTTGTTGACCTCCTGGATGGCCAGCTTTTGGGCACCAGGGCGCGCTGCTGCACCAGGATGTTCAGGGCCCGAACTTGAGCAATGGCGCAGTTTTAAATAAACACAGACGGATTCATTCGGTAGCCGTGTTCCTTCTGTATCTGTCACCTTGATGTTTCTAAGAAAGCCTTTCATTCCTGGACCACTGTTATTTTTAGAATTTTTAAGTAATCATTATCCTTTGAGATCGGATTTTACTGGAAAATAACACAAACACTGTTTGAGCCTCAGTCTGTTGGTATAGATGTGTACAAGTCAAGTGATTGATTGTGGTTGGAAACCCTGTGGAACTAAGACATGACTTCATTGATTTATTTTTTTAATCTCCTACAGTATCTCTAATCTCTAAAGGTAGGGGAGGAGGTACAAAAAGAGTGTGGGTCACAAATGGCATGGACATGAGTGTTGACCCTCCTGTTCAGCTACAGGTTGCTGACATCAAGGTAGACCAGATGAGGAGAGTGATCATGACTCCTCGCAACCCTGTCATTTCAGGTTGTGGATCATTATGAAAATCCTAGAAATGTAGGATCCCTTGACAAGACATCAAAAAATGTTGGAACTGGATTGGTGGGTGCTCCAGCGTGTGGTGATGTTATGAAATTACAGGTACCAGCCGGTTCATCTTTAATGGCAATAATAGGATTCTCTTTTGCTTACACAGTGTTTCATAGCTGATAAAGCATTTGCACATATATCATTTCTTTTGACCTCCTTCATTCAGTTGAGATGGGATGAGTCTGTTACACGTTTTTAGAACAGGGACTTAATCCTAGTTCCGCTAGTATGGTATGCAGCCATTTTCTGAAGTAGAAAACTTTACTACTCACTGTATCAGTTTAAATTCCACCTTCAGCTAAATGAAGCATCGTGTGGATTTTGCAGTCCCCAATGAGATTAATAAATGCAGTAAATGAAATATCTCCCCAAATTGAAAGTAACATGAAGGTAGTGGATTGCACTTTGGGTACACCATAGCTTTATCCATAGTCTCCTCCTTTATAGTGGGTAGACTTGCCAGAGGTCTTCATACCTGTCTTGGAAAACAGAAAAATCTTGAGAGAGAATCACGAAGTACAATTTGGTGCCCAAGAAAAAAGTATTAACCAGAGACTTTGGTTGCAGATTCTTGAGTGTTTAAGGAAACACATAAGCAAGCTTCCCCAAATAGGACTTCATAGCTTAAAAAAAAAAAAGGAAAAAAGGCAGACTGAGTTTGGAAAGAAAACTAGGATAGTTTTCCAGGTGATCTTTACCAGCTAGGCCTATGTAGTTGTTCTAAGTTTCAGTTTTCATCACTGAGCTCTTTGAAACTAAGCAAAGTGGCTGATGAACTTCCAGTGTAGACAGCAAGCCCAGGGCTCGTGAAGAAGGCATCAATGAACTCCTGAGTGCCCAGCTCCTGGGTTTCCAGAAGGTGGCCAACAGATTCACCACTTAATTCTTGTCTCTTTTCTAGATTCAAGTGGATGAAAAGGGGAAGATTGTGGATGCCAGGTTTAAGACATTTGGCTGTGGCTCTGCGATCGCCTCCAGCTCGCTGGCCACTGAGTGGGTGAAAGGGAAGACGGTAAAGTTGCTCACACATTTGTTAGAATCCAGTCATGTTCTCTGCAACCCTGGCTCTCAAAGAGTCTAGTGGGTCAAAAAAAGAAAGTAACCATGATTTCTTCAAAATACCCAAAAATTTTTATTCTGATTTCTCCCCATCCAGATGTTGATTACATTCCTCACATTATGGACTATTTTGTTAAGTGTTTGGGAGTATTTGTTGTTGTTGATCATTTTTATTTGGGGGTTTGAGTGGTGTTTTGTTAATTTTGTAGAAAAAAATGTCCCTTGCCTGTCCATTCCAACAAAACAGAAGTGAAAAGAAACCCTTGACTCTCTCAAAGGCTGCTGATGTTCTGGTAATTTCTTAGGACTCTGAGGCCAACAGGGTGTTGTGAAGTAGTTATCTTCTTGTTTATTTCCTCCCATCCTGTTTCAGGAAGGACTCCAGGTGGTTTACAAAGATTGGGAGATAAACTAGCCTGTGTTAAAAGAGGTATTTAAGAACCAAGAACACAGCAAGAGTGAAGCACAGTAAACAAATCAGGGCAGTGATCCCGGTGACTGCTCGACAGGCCCTCGAAAGACAAGAAAGGGCCAAAATATCTTTTGCATCCCCTCCACCAAATCTTCTTTGCGCAGCAGCTGCAATGGTCTGTGAAGGGCTGGACTTTCTAAAATCCAGTTGCCGTTAAAGCCCTGCACCAAAACCAACCTGCAGTGTGCTGCAGGGGCCTGGTTCCGGGAGCCGAGTCACAGAAGAGCATGCCCGACACACGAGCCCGCTCTCCAGCAAAGCAGCCGCCAGGCCCCGTGCCACCTGCTTCCTGTGCTTCTGGGCCTTTTGGCTGGCAGGTTCCTGTAGGCCAGGAAAGCACAGGCCTAATCCTTTCTAGCAGGAGGTGGCTCTAAAGTGATTGGTCAAGAACTGTTTTCAGGGAAAGGGGAAATGAGACAAGGCAAATGCACTCGAAGGCCCTGGCCTTCAGGGGCCCCTTCTTTAACCCCTAGATCTTCCCATCTGCGTTTCTAGGACCAGCCAAAGAGTCTGGCTGCTAGGGATGTGTGGCTTCTCTCTCTGCAGTGGGGCCTTGTTCCTCTTGAGCAGGATCTGCCTGCCTCCAGTCTTCCCAGGGCTCCTTCCCCGGCCACAGGCATCCTCGTCAGCCTATCCGGAGGAGATTCTCGACTTCAGGCAGAGCATGAGTCTGACCTGAGCTCTCAGCCAAAGCCCTGCATAAGCACATAGAAAATGACCGCCTTTTAAAAAAGAGGCCTGTTGCTGACCTTGAGCAGATCCCTCAGAGACGCCTCTCGGGGTCTACTGGCTGGTGGGGGCCTTGGCTTCTGTGCTCACCCAGACAAGCAGTGCAGGTGTGTGTACATCAGATTTGAGGGTCCCCGCTGCAGCTCTGGCTCACAGTGGAGTCCCGAGAAGGCCGGCAGTCCCATTCTCAGTTATTAAGCAGAAATTGCCCCCCCACCCTGCCTTGGGGGCCTCGTGGGCCTGCCCTTTTTATTGTCTACCCTCATAAAGTCGTCACTAAACTGCTTATCTTCCCCTTCTGCCTCTCAGGTGGAAGAGGCCTTGACCATCAAAAACACAGACATCGCCAAGGAGCTCTGCCTTCCCCCCGTGAAACTGCACTGCTCCAGTGAGTCTGCTCTCCACATGTCCACATGTCCAGCAGGGATACTTGGCGGTCATTTCCACTTGTATTTGTGACAGAGTCCTTTTAGGTCATGGAGCCCATCTGTACAAGCACCAGAGAATCAGAGCTCATGGAATCTGTCTTTACAGTTCAGAGGGTTAGAGCCCCAGGGTCTCTCAGCCCGGGGCCTTGAGAGGCGTGGCAGGAGGTGGTGTGCACTGGGAGCCGCACCAAGCACTTGCTGGGCATCGTTACAAAACCTCAGACATCCCCGAGTCCACAGTAGGTATCAGTACCCTCAGGTGGAGGCACCCAGGTCACACAGCTCACAGTGGGAGAACCGTGATTCAAGCCCCATCTTTGATCACTGTGGTGTTCCCACCATGTTGTAGCAAAGTTAGGACCAACAGAGGAGAAAACTCAGCTTTCGACAACGTCCTGTGCATCCTGTGTCTCATCATTTCCTGTCTAGGTCTCTCTCCTGTCAGGCCTGCATCTGGCTGTGTGGAGTGACTAAGCCCAGTTGTACCAAATCCCCTCCACTGTCCTGAGAAAGCCACGTGCCTTCAGATTGACACTGGCTTTCCAGTTCCCTCGCTAGGTCAGATCCAGTGCGGGTCCCATCCTCTCCCAACCTTCTCAAGGAAGGAGGGGATAAGGAACAGTAAATAGCGCTAACACACTGCCAGGGCTTACCAACAACGAGTTAGAAACGGCACAGAGCAGCCGCTGCCAGGGCGAGGCTCCCGGGAGGGCCGGGTGCTGGGCTGCCTGCCGAGAGTTCTTCCCACTCCAGCTGGGATTGTGCGTGCTCACTAAGAAAGCCGTTACCTGTGAACTGAACACACAGTCACAGCCATTTTTTTTTTTTTAAAGTTGTCAATGGCCCCTTATTTTATTTATTCACATGTGGTGCTGAGAATCGAACCCAGTGCCTCACCTGTGCGAGGCAAGCGCTCCACCTGACCTCAGCCACGGCCTCAGCCTGACCTCAGCCTTTTAGTTTGGCCTTCTAGCAACAAGACCCTTAGCTGATGCTCTCTCCTGTCGCTCCTCGCTCTTGATTTTTATCTTCCCTATGGTCTTTTAATATCAATTCTTGAATAAAAGCTTTCAAACAGATCACAAAAGGGTGATGTGCAGCCCAGCATGACTGATTTCAGGCCGGCTAGCCTTGACCAGCCTCAGCTACATTTAGTCTAAACTCCATGGACACAGACAGAACATCTGTTGTGTCCCAAGTATGAGACACTTCCTGTAAATCCACTCTCCCAGCAAGGAAAGCTCAACTATCCCAGTTTAGAAAAGAAAGTAGATTCCAGAAGGCCGAGGAACTAGCCTCTTGTCCCAGGCATGTCAAGCCCAGTCTGTTTGCAGAGCCACCCACAGGAGTCACCATGGGAAGTAGCTGGCCTCTCACCCCGACACCTGATGGCCACCTGGCTGGGTCACTGCTAAGGCCCCCCAACACCTGTGCCCTTCAGGGTCTATAAACAGGCTCTCTTCCTTCCGTGCTTGTAGTGCTGGCAGAAGATGCAATCAAGGCTGCACTTGCCGATTACAAACTGAAACAAGAACCCACGAAAGGAGAGGCAGAGAAGTGAGCCCTCGCGGCAGCTCCGAGGCGCCTCGGCTGCTCACGCTGCCCCGCGCACACCTGGAGATACCAGAGGAAAGCCCTGCGAGGTCCGCACAGTATTTGCCATTCACATTGTGACTGATGCAAGCAAAATACACCCTTTAATTGTCCTGAGCCCTGTGATTTCTTTCAGCTCACTTTTGTTGCCTTAATGCACTTAATGCATATTTTTAATTATATGTATGGCCTCGGAACTGAAATCGGCAACGAAGTCTTAAGTTTTGAAGCCTGTGATACGCATAAAATACCTAATTTTACCTAAATCTATTTTAGGGAAGATTTACAATAGAATGCCTTAGTCGGATTATTTGATAGAAATAATTATACATAAAACAGCTGCATGTGTAGATATGTGTGTGTAATAAAGACAAAGAATGTACGACAGTGGGTTTTCTGTGGCGAGCCTTATCTCTTGGTCCCTTCGTCACCCTGAATGTCCAGGCCCTGGGCCACAATGCCATGCAGCTTTCCCAGCAGGCTGGCCAGTAAATTCAGGCTGTATCGGATTCTTCCAGAGCCATGGTGCTTTATGAAACAGAAGTGAGGGAAAGGTTGTTTGCTCTGTGCAAAGTAATAGGCTGAGTCTTGACAGTCGTTTAATCGTCTCATGGTCTCTGATACCAGAAACGACTGGGGACGTGCCTCGGTGGTAGAGCACTTGCCTAGCGCACAAGAGCCCTGGGTCCATCCCCAGCACTGCAAAAAAACTGAAATCTGAGAAACATTGGCTGAGGCAGCACCATTAACCTGGGGACCGAATGCGCAAAGAGCCCTTAGGGAATGAGTCTATGCTGCAGATCTCCAGGTTCGGGCTCTGTTTGGGTCTCAGCAGGTCTCCAGAGCCTGCTGGGTGGTTGTGGAGGCAGGTGGGCCTGGCCACAGGGAGGAGCCCTGTCCACTCATCTTGCTCAGGTAGCAATACTGAGCGGTGCCAGGAGGGTTCTTAGCCGTCCCTGGCTCAGGCGTGGATGACAGGCGATCCTGCCCACTGCCCCTCCTGCCCTCGGCTCCCTCCATCCTGAGCTACCCAAAGTCACAAATCTCAAAGGAGGCTCTGCTCTCAAGTGACAACTCATTGAAAGATCACCACAGTGAACTGATGAAGTAAGATGAGTTTGTCTTTCTGACGGTGACTTTTCATTCAGACGGACTGGCTGCCTTTAAATACACCTCCTTTATTAAAAAAAAAAAAAAAGATGTGTGAAGTGCTCTGGGTTCTAGTGGAGAGAACAGAACTTCAGAGGCTGTTCCCTCCACGGTCCGGAGGAGCCCGCAGCCCAGGTCCATAAGACACTCAGTTAGAACCCGGGGTAGTGGGCAGGGAGGCACGAATGGAGGAAGGATGGGTTGTGCAGGGGAAACTGAGGGGCAGGGAGGGACTAGGACGAGACCCGTTATCACCCTGTGCACAGGCAGCATCACAGGAACGGTGGAACTCGTGGACAGCCAGAGGAACGAAAGTCGTGCCCATTTGTGCACAATGTCAAAGGAAAAAGGAAAAGAACCCGGTGGACCTGGGTGGCAGGCCCTCTAAGCCGGGCGGCCGCTCCCTTCCTCACAAGTGGCAGTGCCGCAGTCCCCACCTCCGTGATTTTTAAAACGACATCTGTGTTCCGCTGAGCACCGAACAGCACTCGTTCCGCACCTCCGAGGTAGCGTGGACAGCAGAACCGTGTTACCCGCCCAGCACGGCACAGCCAGGCGGCACGGTGCAGCCACAAGAGACGGCATGTTCTTCAGAGGGTCCTCCTGAAGAGTCCCTCTCCCAGACACATCTCGTTGGAGCCACACGAGGGCATCGTGTGCCCTCCATCCGGCTCAAGCTGGGATTCTGCCAGCACGAGACTGAACCCCAGGCTCCACCACGGACCTGCCTCTCCAGCCCTTTTGATTTTGAGACAGGGTCTCACTGTGCTGCCCAGGTCGACCTAAACTCCCATCCTCCCGCCTCAGCCTCCTGAGCCGCCCCCCCACCACGCCTGGCTTCAGGTTGAGATGGCGGCGTGCACCACCTGCACCCGGATCCCTTACTTCTCTTTAGCCCTCTCAGGTGGACGTTCTTTCAAACAGGACCCTGGCGGAGAGGCCGACTGAGGGAAAGCTGAAGTGCAGAGGATTGGAACAGAGCAAACCGCTCCACGCGCAGGAGTGTGGCAAAAGAGCCCCGCCGTTAGGCACGACCATAGTGCACCGATTAAAGCTTTTCAAAAAGAGGTCAACCGACTCTCGCACACCAGCTGGCTTGGGCTGCGTGGCCCAAAGCCCAAGCTGCTGCCCCACTGCCCACTGGCCGGGCACCCAGGGCCCAGCCGGGACTCCTGTTCATCCACACAGCGAGCCCCGTGCTGCTGCCAAGCGCCGCGGCCCTCACCCCATCCTGGCCGTGACTCAGTCGTCTGAATCTGAGCTCTGGAGGTGGGGCCTGGGCCCGGCATCACCAGGGCTGGGTGGGCAAGTGGGCAGCTACATGGATGCGGAGAAGCGGGTGGTCGGAAAACAGGCGCAGAGAGGTGAAACGACTTGCCCAGGACACCCAGCAAGGAGGCGGTGGCTGAGCGCTCTGCTACCTCAAAGCACCGCACCGCTGCCAGGACCGCCTCCTCCCTGCTCTCGCCTCTCCTAGTTGTTAGTCCTGGATTTGGGCCACTTGGGACCACATTGAAATGGGCGGTGTTAAAAGCTCACACTTAGTATTGCCTGTAAAAGCCACGTGTCTCTGTGGCGGGTTTTCTTAAAACGCCAAGCAAACAAGGGCACCTTTGAGGCCCCTGGACTTGAGGCGAGGCCAGACACCGTGTTCATCACAGGACAGGACAGAAGACCGCGAGGTCGCACTGAGTCTTGGGGAAGCGGGGGACCCCCACAGAGAAGCTCCAACCCAACCAGAAGGTGGATGTGGAGCACAGCCCCACCAGGGGCGCTTGGTGGCCTGGGCTTGCTTTCCTCACCCTCCAAAGTGACATCAGCCAGCCTCTCAAGGCCCACCCTCCCCCAGGGAACCATCTCCACGCAGACAGGCAACAGCTGGGCATTAAACAGCGCACTTGCAGGACTGGATCCGATGCTGGCTGCCGCTGTGGCCCTGCACAAGAGACCCCCTCCCAGAGCCACATAGGAATGGTAATAGTGACTACCCAGCCTGGTGGGGTGCCTGGGAGCGGAGGTAACGCCTGTAGAGCACATAAAAAGCGTTCATTGTCATTATGGCGGTTCCATCATTACGGGTAACACTTCAGCCTGACGGGACGCCAGGCACAGGTGCTGGGTGCTTTATATAGGTCACCTCGTTCCTCTTCACAGAAACCCGGAGTGCTGTGAATATCCCACAGACACAGAATGCTAAGCAACGGGGACTCTGATTCTCATCCCCACTCTGGTGATCTGTCCACGGCAGATACTTAGGCAAGTACTTACCTGAGCCGGGCTCCCCCTTCCCAAGCTCAGGAGAGCAGCAGCGTCTAAGTCACAGGATTGCTGTAGGGCCAGGTGACCGTCCCGTGCAAGGGGGAAAGCACAGCAGCCCACAGGCAGTAAGCGCCCGACACACATGAGCTGTCACCACCGCATGCCCGCCACCTTGGTCCTCATCCTCACCGTCAGGGTCCCCATCATCTTCATGATCACAGTCATCAACTCGCTGCCATGGTCATTGTCATCGGACACTGTTAGGCACTGAATTGTGTTTCCCAAAATCCACGAGTCAGATCCATAATCCACAAGGCAGCTGTATTTGGAGATTAAGTTCTCCAGGAGGTAATTAAGGTGAAATGAGGTCAAGAACGTGACCCTAATCCAATAGGACTGGTGAACCTCTCCGTACACTCTTAAAGGGAAGGCCAAGGGCGGACGGAGCAATCATCTGCACACCAGGAAAGAGTCCTCATCAGAAACAGCCTGCAGGAGCCTTGATCTTGAACTTTCCAGCCTCCAAAATTGTGAGGAAATTAATCTCTATCATCTAAGCCACATAGTCTGGTATTTTATCATGTAGCCTGAATAGTAATGCAATCACCACCAACACCACCAACACCACCACCATCACCAACATCACCACCACCATCATCATCATCGTCACCATCACCACCACCACCACCATCACCATCACCAACACCATCACCATCACCAACACCACCACCATCATCATCATCGTCACCATCACCACCACCACCACCATCACCATCACCAACACCATCACCATCACCAACACCACCACCATCATCATCATCGTCACCATCACCACCACCACCACCATCACCACCACCATCACCATCACCACCAACACCACCACCACCACCACCATCACCAACATCACCACCACCATCATCATCGTCACCATCACCACCACCACCACCATCACCACCACCACCACCACCAACACCACCACCACCATCACCAACACCAACACCAACACCACCATCACCACCACCACCACCATCACCACCACCACCACCATCACCATCACCACCATCACCACCACCACCACCATCACCACCACCACCACCATCACCATCACCACCATCACCACCACCACCACCAACACCACCAACACCACCACCATCACCAACACCAACACCACCATCACCACCACCATCACCAACACCAACACCATCACCATCACCACCATCACCATCACCAACGCCACCATCACCACCACCACCACCATCACCACCATCACCATCACCAACAGCACCATCACCACCACCATCACCAACACCAACACCAACACCATCACCATCACCACCATCACCATCACCAACGCCACCATCACCACCACCAACACCAACACCAACATCACCACCACCATCACCACCACCATCACCACCACCACCACCACCACCATCACCACCATCACCATCACCAACAGCACCATCACCACCACCATCACCACCACCACCATCACCATCACCACCATCACCACCACCACCACCACCACCATCACCATCACCAACACCATCACCATCACCAACACCACCACCACCATTATCACCATCATCATCACCACCCTCATCATCATTGTCATCATCACCATCACTGGTACAGATGGAATTCCCCAGGAAGCCACCCCTGAGATGGAGATCAGCATGCAGGGCATTCACCAAGAGCGCGCCTGCGACCCACCTCTGTGGACTGGGCAGAGGGAGGAGGAGGGCAGCCCCATGGCCTGACAAAGGCCTCAGTCCACCAGGTGACGAGCTCAGAATTCGACTCTCCACCCCTGCGGCGGGACCTCTAGCCCTCAGGCTCTGTAAATTCATCAGGCTTGGGTTCAGGACTTTATCTTCGCACTCTTTTTCCCAAAGAGATGTTCAGTTTCCAAGCAGAGGAGCAGGGCGATGCTCACCAGCACTGAATCAATCCCGGGAATCCCAGGCATCCACGGGGCTCGCCGTCTGGGGCAAAGGGCTTTAGGGGGTGCCTCGAACTGTCCCCTTGGCCCCTCAGCCATAGACTCTTGCTCACTTTCCCACAACAGCAGGGCCCCTGGGGACTACCTCCCAACGAGGGGGTGCTTATCCTCTCTAACCCCCAAAAGGCTGTGGACAGCATGGCCCAGCTTCCTGGCAAAGCCTGCTTGGGCAGCCGCCGGGGTCTGAGTCTCCTCTTGACCTTTCCCACTGTTTTCAAGGGAGCTAAAACAAAGGACCTTTCCTGGTCCAGCAACTGAGCTCAGAGCCTCAAGGGAGACAGCCTGCGACGGGGAGGCCTGCGCTGAGGGTCATGAGCAGCCTTGGCCCTTTCATTTCTCCTGTTTGGAAAACCCCAGAGAGGTTACCTGCAGGATTCAAATGAGATTCCATGGAGAAAGTGCCCAGTGCAACCAGGTACGTAGTAGGCGCTTCCTAAATGCCCATTCCTCCATAGGACAAGCCCTGGCACAGAGAGAGGAAGTCAGGATCTGGCCAGCCCCAGCCTTACACTGAGCAACAGCTTCCATCCCAATCTGTCTCCCTGGCCTCCAAGGTCTGACTCATCCAGGCTCTGCATACCTCTGGCCTCACTCAGCCCAAACCTGTCCCACCAAGCCTCCTCTGCTGTCCCTCAAACGCACCCAGCTCGTTCCTACCTCAGGGCCTTTGCACTTGCTCATCACACTGTCTAGAACCCTCTTCCCCGGAGCTTTACAAGGCTGCATGCTCCAGTTGGGTCTCACCTAAATGTCATCTCCCAGGCAGGTTCAGGACCACCTTGGCCAAGGTGAGACACAAGTCACTATGTGTTTGCTCCACATGCCTGACACTCTGGATCTAACTCACTGTGGAAGAGCACGTCGGAGCGATTGACACCAAGTCTCTCTGAAGCTTGGCATAATAGGAGCTGCTCTGTGGTGGGGGTTCCTGCCCACCATGGCTCTCGCCCCTGGTCAGGGCCCTGGACAAAGCTCAGGAGCAAGACACCCATTCCCAGCCCCTGGGCGACTCTCTCTCCCTCTCTGCTTGTAGTTTGTCTGCAGAATGAGGCACTTGGACCCCGGCAGCAATGTTCCCTTCCAGCTCAAACAAGAAGATTCCACAGGCTCGGGTAACTCCCACTGTAGCCAATAACCAGGTCCCGCCAGACCATGATTCATCTCTGCCGATCCTGCCTAGCAACCGGCCCTTCTCCCCTCTCCCCAAACCAAACCACCCCCTGAAAAAATCCCTCCCCCACCGCACACTGCCAGCCCGGCCCCCGCCACCCCAGCATCCTGGGGAGGAATGGAGGCCTCAAGGTCCCCTCCTGACTGTCTGCCACCAGCATTATAATCCAACCTCAGAATGTCTCAGCTCTGTCTGGAACAACTGGGGGAAGCCGTGTCCCCCTGGGATTAGGACCGGAAACAGCAGCAGAAGACAGCCCAGCAAAGTGCTGACCCAGCATGAAGGGAGCTGGCTTGTACTTGATGCCCGGCTCCCAGGCCTGCGCGGGGTCTGCATCTTAGAGGGCGAAAGACAGGCAGGGCCAGGGGACGCGAGGAGGGTCCCTGCCGCTGCCCAAGGCTGTTCTCATCCAGTGGCCCGCGGTATTGTTCCAGTAGAGACTGGAAAGCAGTGGACAGACTTCAGTGCCCAGGGCTGACACAAAATCCTGGCAATCTCAGAAAAGAAAGACATTTCCTCAACTTGATGAAGGACACTCACCAGAAAACCACAGCAAACATCTGGGCTCTGACAAAGCTTTGGAAATATGCTCATTAATATCAGGATCGAGATAAGGATGCTGATGAGCAGTACCTCTAGGAAGACCTCCATGACCTTCACCTCCGCCTCTACCACCCCCTCCACAACCACACTGTCACCTCCTCCACTATCACTTCCACCACTGTCACCTCCTCCACTATCACCTCCACCACTGTCACCTCCTCAACTATCACCTCCACCACCATCACCTCCACCAACATCACCTCCACCAACATCATCCCCACCACCATCACCTCCTCCCCTGTAATCTCCACCATCACCTCCACCACCATCATCTCCACCACTGTCACCTCCACCACCATCACCTTCTCCATCACCTCCACCATCATCTCCATCACTGTCACCTCCACTATCACTTCCTCCACTGTCACCTCTACCACCATCACCTCCACCACCATCAGCTCCCCCACCACCTCCTCCACCACCATCACCTCCACCACCATCATCTCTACCCCCCTGTGTCACCTCCACCAGTCACCTTCTCCATCACCTCCACCATTACCTCCACCATCATCAGCTCCTCCACCATCACCTCCACCATCATCAGCTCCTCCACCATCTCCTCCACCATCTCCTCCACCACTGTCACCTCCACCACCATCAGCTCCCCCACCACCTCCTCCACCACCATCACCTCCACCACTATCGTCTCTACCACTGTGTCACCTCCACCACCGTCACCTTCTCCATCACCTCCACCATCACCTCCACCATCATCAGCTCCTCCACCATCTCCTCCACCACCATCACCTCCACCCCTGTCACCACCATTACTGCCATCACTTCCCCTCTACCATCATCTCCTTCAGTGCTGTCACCTCCACCACCACAACCATCACTTTCAGCACCACTGCTTCCACCATCACCACTTCCGGGATCACCACCGCCACCATCTCTCCCACCGCAGCCAGCTCTCAATACCCAGTCTGATAGGGTATCGCTCTGGCAATTGCCCTAAGAGCCCCACCAAATAACTGCTGTGAGGCGCAGGGGAAGGAAGCGGTGAAGCGGCTTCGGGCACTCGGGCCACCTGCCATTGCTGTCTGTGGGATGAAGAGTCAGGTGGACCCGGCTGCAGGCCCCTCTGGGCGGTCACCTTCCCCGAGGGTGCAGCGGCCGGAAGGCTGAAAATCACAGACACGCCACAGCACAAGAGCGGCTCCAGCAAGCACCGGAATCCTCTGTGGAGCGCAGCGGGGGACCAGAACCCCAGCAGCGAGCGCGGGCCGCCTACAGCTCGGCTGGCAGACCCACAGTGCGCGAGGGCGGACTGCGCTGGCAGGGCGGTCGTGGAGCGGGTGACCACCGGCACGAGTCGCCCGGCGGCACCTCTGCCGCGCGGCGCGTGTCCGCCCCGACCTGGCCACGCCGGCAGGAGCGCTCCTCGTGTGGGCGAAGGCAGGCTGGGCAGGACGCAGGAAGCCAGGCGGAAGGGCCTCCGCTCCGCCGCCCGCGACCTCCCTCGGGGAGCACACGCCGCTCCGGTGGCCACACCTGACCCGAGGAACCCCAGCTGGCTGGGTACCAGGGAGGACCACCGCCCGGGAGCCAAGACCTGTGCACCGCCTCAGGGCAGCCCGCGGGAGCTGGAGGCTCCGCCCCTCGGGCAAGCAGACCCGCCCACGCGGAAGCGGGGCCCCGGGCCACGCCCAGGCTGGGCCCTCCTCCCCGTCCACCAGCCGCGCCTGTGATCTCGGCAAGTCTCCCGCCTCTGCATTCAGCAACCGTGTGCTGAGCAGAGACCGGTCCTCGCTCGCGAAATGGAACTGATCCAATCAACTCCGCAGAGATTTTTTTTTTTTGGGGGGGTACCAAAGATTGAACCCAGGAGTGCTTAACCAGTGAGCCCCATCCCCAGGCCTTTTTGTGTTTTATTTAGAGACAGGTCTCACTGAGTTGCTCAGGGCCTCGCTAAGTTGCTGAGGCTGGCTTTGAACTCGAGATCCTCCTGCCTCAGCCTCCCGAGTCCCTGGGATGACAAGCCTGCACTACAGCATCCAGCTAGCAGCAATTTTTCACATGAAATCACTTATGTGGAAAGTGAATTGTGCCAGAGGCTGAGGCAGGAGGATCACGAGTTCAAAGCCAGCCTCAGCAACTCAGCGAGACCCTAAGCAACTCAGTGGGACCCTGACTCTAAATAAAATACAAAAAAAGGCTGGGGATGTGGCTCAGTGGATAAGTGCCCCTGAGTTCAATCCCCCATACGGGGGAAAAAAAAGAGAGAGAGAGAAGCAAATTGTGAACTATCAAGTGTATTTCCCTTCCAGGCCCTTAACCCTAAACAAATTCTCTCTGATAGCCTTATTCAAGGTCAAAGCCCCGAGCCTTTCCGCATGGGTCCTCTGTTTCTTCAACACTCCCACAGCAATGAGCAAGAGCGGTTTCCTGTTTTGCACTTATTCTAAATAATGCTGGCAGGACATCCTCTCCATCCACCTTGGCGCCCACACAGGTATTGCTGTAGGCTGGCTCCTGAAAAAAAAAAAAAAAAAAAAAAAAAAAAAAAAACCTCTTGTGAAAGGCAAGAACAAGCACATTAGTAGAGACCACCAAAGGACCCTCCAAACCTACCCGAGTCTGACAGTGCAAGGAATCAGGCTGGGCACAGACGTGCTGTCCTCCTGTTGGTGGAAGGACTCCAGAGTGTTTTTAATCAGCCTTTCTCCCAAGCCGTGGGGAAATTGGCCTTTGGGCACACTGTGCTTGATTTAGGTTAGATACAAAAAAGGACTTACTGAGGATGCAGGATTGTTGGATGATGGAGAAAGGGAACCAAAGGTCTTAGGAGATTTTTTTCTAAGGATCTCTTAAAATTGAGGAGGGGAGCAATTTGATCTCTCTGGGAAGAATAAAGAGTGGTTTCTCCTAAGACCTTCTTGTGACTCCTTCTATTTAGGGGAAAACAGCATCCTGCAACCTCACCCCCAGATTAACAACAACACCTCACACGGGAACACAGTTCGGGACACACCTGCTGGCTCCATTTCAGGACCAACCTTTGCTTTGTTGGAGATGCAAGCTGAGGCCCAGAAAGGGCAAGCAACTTGCCCCAGGTGGCACAGCCAAGGAGGAGGCAAAGCAAAACCTTCCCCCTGGGGCTCCCAGATCAGGGCCAGTGACTGCAGGGACCCCACCTTCATGTTCATGTCCCTGGACAATCCCAGGCTGTGGGCCTGGACTCCAGACCCCAGACCCTCAGCATCTCCCCATGTGCAGCATGGTGGGCTGGAGAAAGAGCAACCAGAGTCCAGCAGACGCAGCTTGGTCACCCACCAGCCGCCTAGGATGGCCGCCTCAGGGCCTCCCCTCCCGCAGGGGACGTGCAGGGCGCCGAACTCCAGCGTGCCACCCCACGTGTGTTCCCTCCGGGGCATGAAGCAGGCCGAGTCTGTGAGCAGACAGGAAGGGCCTGACCCGGCAGCTGGCTGTGGTCAGAGCTCCTGGCGCCCTTCCTCCTGCAGACCTCCAAGGACGGACGCAGCACCCGCAGCTGTGAAGACACCGGCTGTCCCCAGCTGAGCTGCGGGGCCCTGGGGAAGTCTGGACGCACTGGCCTTGAGTCCCTGACCCCAGTGCACTCTGCGGTGTGTGTTCGTTCATTGCTGGGATTGCAGCACTGGCCATGGAGCCCAACAGCCCCAGGACAGTCAAAGCTCAGCTCAGAGACTTTCTGGCTGTGTGACCTGGGGCAAGTCACTTGACCTCTCTGAGCTTCTCTGTCTCTCCCTGCAACAAGCGGGTCATGTCAGTTCCTCCCTCGGCCTTGCAAGGAACCCATGTAAAGAGAGCGCTAAGTGCCCTGCCTGGCGCACAGTGGTGCTCAAGAAGGGATAAGCCCCTAGTGCAGAGGTTCAGACGCTGAGGAAAGACTCAGGGGGCAGAGGGGATTCCCTGGAGACCCTCGCGTCATGACTCACCGGGGCAGGTCAGAGGAGGTGTCAAAGTCCCCCGGTGTCACCGTCCCTCCAGCTCTCCTGCAAGGGCCCAGCCTTCTTCACGCTCCCTTCTCAGCATTTACTGAGCACCTACTAGGTGCCCAGCCCGACCAGGATCTGACCAGCAGGGTCTGAAGGAGCAGCGGATCCGGGGGCCTCCTGGCGCCCCCTGCAGGTCAGGACCTGCGCGGTGTCAGAGGTGACGCTCTGAGAGGGGCAGACGCTGCCTGAGGTCACACGGCCTGGGTGTGGGAGTCGAACGCAGGGATTTGAACCCCGTCCCTGGGAACCTGAGGCAGATGCCCGCCTGGTGCTCTGCGGCCACCGTACCTGGAGGACCTTCCCACCCAGGGTCCATGTGCCTGGGACGTAGCCCAGGCCCCTGGAGATGGACCCGGCCTCCGCTGCCGGGAAGCAGCCCAGGCCTCTGGACTCCCCCACCCACCCCTCCAGCCACAGGGACCCGATGACATCTACAATCTGGTGCGGTCACCGCAGGAACAGTGAGATGTGACCCCTGACCCCACCCCTGGGGGGTCCCCTGGCTGTGGGCACCGTTCCAACGTCACCACTGTTTCCAGGACCCTCTGCTCCGACGCCCAAGAAACGCCGGGAAACCTCTCAGACTCGCTGGTCTTATGATTCCGAAGCTTTAGACTCGACCTGGACAGAAGAGCCGTCTCTAGAGGACCAGGGCCTTTAGAGACAGGGGACGTCCTCTTTGCTCTCCCTTGGGCGCCGCCAAGGCCGCCCGCTGTTCACGGAGCCCCCACGGGAGGGCCCGCTCTGAGCACTTTAAGTGAACGGACTCAACTCCCATCAACCTTTCGAGGTAGCTGCCACCATTATTCCCATTTCACAGATGAGGAAACCCGGGCCCAGAGAGGTTCAGTGACTTGCCCAGGGTCACACAGCCGGGAAAGGGCAGAACTGGGGCTCCAACCCGGGGCATGGAGGCCTGCACGCCTCTCCACCGAGCCACACTGCCCTGCACACCCGTAGGTGTGAGCCTCACGCCTTCTGTGCGGGGCCCGAGGAGGCGGGCCGGGGTTGTGGCCCTGTATCCCATCTCCCTCTTGCCTTTTTCTGTCCCCAGTCCCTCCTCCCCCTCAGGCCTCTTCAATTGAGTCTGGCTCCCCAAATCCTAAGGGAGAAACCGCAGTGACCACCCCAGGCCCGGCCCTCCCGCCTCCCAGGGCCCCAGGTGTGGCTGCAGCACTGTGGGGTCACCTGGGGCCTCTGGAGATTTACAAGCAGCCTATTTTTGACTTTGCAGCTGCCGCCATAAGACCTGGGCCGTCCTGGGGGTACGGAGCAGCTGGGATGGACCCTCCCGCCGGAGCCAGCGCCAAATCCTCCTGCTATTTCTGAATCCTGAAACTAAAACCTCCAGAAGAAACGGCCGATCCCTGTCCCGCTGCAGATGACCCCACAGAGGGGCCCCGGGTGAGCCCCCTGAAGTCGCTTCAGCTCAACGTTCCCGCGGTCTGAGGCTCCATGAGCCAACTCCTGGCTGTGTGATCTTGGGTAAATTACTTCACCTCTCTGAATCTCCATTTTCTCCCCCTCCTATAAAATGGGGTGAAATACTGACCATCTCGTCAAGAAAGTTGTGAGGGGGCCAGAATGTAGCTCAGCGGGAGACAGCTGGCCCAACGTGTGCGAGACCCTAGGTTCCACCGCAGCACTTTTTAACCGAGGATTGAACCCGGGGGTCTAAACCACTGAGCCAAGTCCCCAGCCCTTTTTTATGTTTTATTCAGGGACAGGGTCTTGCTGAGTGGCTGAAGCTGGCTTTGAACTTGAGATCCTCCTGCCTCAGTCTCCCTAGCCGCTGGAATGACAGTTGTGCCCAACACAATTGTCACCCACCACCACCCGGCTCATCTCCAGCACCTTTAAAAAATTTTTTAAAAAAATTTTAAAAAAAGGAATTTTTGAGGAAGAAACAAAACCACCAATAGCTAATCACAGGTTTGTTTTCCGTGGCCTCAAACTGAAAACGACCCAAACGTCCATCCAGGTGAACAATAAGCAAAATCATGCCATGTCACACAGTGGGATTCTACTCGGCAATAGCAAGGACTGAGCTATTGATGCGTACGATAACAAAAATAAACATCAAAATACGTGGAGTGAGAGCAGTCAGGCAAAAATGCAAACATGCTGTATGACTCCATTTATATAAAAACCCAAAGAATACAAATAAAGCTGGGCGCGGAGGCTCACGCCTGTAATCCCACAGCGCAGGAGGCTGAGGCAGGAGGATCTCCAGTTCAAAGCCAGCCTCAGCAACTTAGCGAGGCCCAATGCAACTCAGCAAGGTCCTGTCTCTAAATAAAATATGAAGAAGGGCTGCGGAGGTGGCTCAGTGGTTAGGTGCCCCAGGGTTCAATCCCCAGTACAAAAAATAAAAATGAATAGAAAAGAGTCATAGAGACAGAAAGCAGATCAAGATGGCCTGAGGCTGCAGGAGGGAGGAGGAAGGATAGGAGGCGTGAGGAGGGATTTCAGAGGGCTCCGAAGAAACTTTTGGAGACGACAGGTGTGTTGGTTATCTCGGTTGTGAAGGTTTCGTGGGATACACGTATGTGGAGAATCATCAGCTTCTACACTTGAAGAATGTGCTTTTTACCGCGTACCCAGCGTATCTCAGTGAGGCAGGACCAAATCTCTCCATCAGCACCAGGCAATTTATAAATGGCGTTATTCCTATTACTGATCATGCGGTGGCCTCTGGACAATTCTTTGACTTGTCATCTCCTCCACCAGAACACAGCCTCAGATCTGTTTTCAATGTGTCCCCAACATCTGGCACATAGTAGGTGCTCATTAAATAGTCATGGTTGGCAAAGAGTCAATGAACCTGTTACTTTCTCCTAGGCCACCTCAGAACCCAGAGGGTTACTTAATCCCAACTGGAGACGATCCGCCGACCGCAAACCTCTATGAGAACCAAGGAAGCTCGGACCAAGGCACCTTCAGAGGAAGGAGGACTGACCAGGGTGGAATCAGGAAGTAGGAGCCACAGTGGAAAGTACTGGACACTAAACTCATGTCCCCACCCCATCCCCAGAGGGGCTTGTGCTTCAGATCGTAGAAATGATTTAAAATGAGGTGGTAGGTTCAGCCCTGGGTCCAAATCCCAGCTCTGCTGGGCTGTGTGACCTCAGGCAAGTCACTGAACCCCTCTGAGCCTGTTTCCTCGCTGTGACTGAGGGTGACGGCGTTGCTCAGGTGTCCGCAGGGAGCGTGGTGAGCGCCAGGCAGGCTTATGGGTAAGCAGGCAGGCTGGCCTTCCTCCAGCCTACGCCCTTGAGTGCGCACATACAGAACACCGACTGTGTGCGGGTACCATGTCGAGTGCCAGGGAGGCTCCAGGGGACGGATCTCGGGCCCCTCTCCTCGTGGCCTTTGCACCTTAGCAGCGACAATTGCCCAATTCCAGACGAGGTGCAGTTTTACAATCCCTGGGACAGCGGGGGCCTGTTTGAGCCCTGGCAGACTCTGGGCCCGGGATCAGTGGGGCCACCTCCCCTACCCTCAAGCCCCTTCCACCCCTGGACAGCCCGGCCCACACCCACCAGCCAGGTCCCCCTCCCAGCTCCCTGGCGGCCCCAGCCAGCCAGCTGTACACCCACCAAAGGCCTCTTCTGGGTAACCCCGTACAGATGTGGGAGCAGGTGGGAGGGGCAGGGAGCAGAGGTGGAGCCCGGCTGCCGCCCGGGACCTCCGTCCATCGTCCACCCTCGGCGTGGACCAGATACTCCCATGGGGCTGCCGAGGCGCCAAACTGGCCGAGTGGGCACCTGACAGCACTGCCCTGGGTCTCAGTGTCCCCATTTGGGATGCCCGGATAATGACCAGGGCCCACGGCTGTGAACCTCAGTGAGTTCAGACGTCCAGTGCTTGAAACGGGAGCTGGCCCGTGACAGAGGCTGTTCACTGTGACCACTGTCATCGCTGAGTCCAGGGACGGTGGAAGACAGCTGGGTGGGGCTGTCAGGGGAGAAACCCAGAGGAGGGGACCTCTGAGTAGAAGCGAGGTGTCCAAGGGCAGGAGGGACAGCAGCTGGAAACGCCCAGAGACCAGCGAGACTTTGACTCCTGCCCTGGGGTTCCAGTCAGCGCCTCAAGCCAGCCCAGCCCGTCTCAGGGGACTCCAGAAGCCTAAGGCCACAGCCGCCCCCTCTCGAGGGCCTGGCTGAGCGTTCTTGGGGGCTGCTGTTGGAGCTGGTGGCCCCGAAGTCTCCCTTGGGTCTGTCTCAGGGAAGCCTGATGCCCTCCCCAGCCACAGAAGCTCAGGGACAGGGAGAGAGCCCCTGGGCGCAGAGAGGCGGAGCCACTTAGCCAGAGCCACACAGCACACAGGTACTCAGGCTGCGCATGTGCGCCTTGGCTGCAGCTGGAGGGCCGGGAGGGCCGGGAGGGGCCGGGAGGGAGGGCCGGGAGGGCCGGGAGGGAGGGCCCTTCCCCACCGAGCAGGACAGAAGCCATTGTGTGTTAGGAAACCCAAACCAGGGCCCTCCCTTCGGACGTGGGGCGTTAGCGGGGAGGCACTGCAGGCCACGGCCTCCCTCCCCAGCGCCCTGGGGACCCAGACTTGCTTCCAGCCCAGCCACATCTGGATTCCAGCTGGCAGCTCCCAGGACCAGGGCAGAGCGGGAGAAGTCCCCATAGGAACCTGTCATCGCGGGGCGAGAAGCAGCCAGGAGTGTGGGGAGAGAGGCCCAGCCGGGCTGGAGGGCCTGCAGAGGGGGTGGCATTGTCCTGAGACCCTTCCCGGAGCCCAACCACCCTCAGGGCATGAGCCACCCGGGGCTCCCAGGACGGCCCCTGCGGCCTCAGGAACCGGGAGATGGTCCCAGCCGCCCGGCCAGTCGCAGAACCAGGGTCTGTGTGGCCAGGGTGCCACTTCAGGGGACGTGAGCCCCCGCCCCAACCCAGGAGCGCCCATTCTGCCCTCTCTGTCCCACACGTCTGCCCCGCCAGCCTCTAGCGCCTGGCCCATGTGTCCCCCTGCGCAGAGTCACCCAGCCCACCAACGGCCCCTTCCCAGCAGACTCACGGCCAACCCAGAAAGCCAGTGCGCCTCGGCCGGAACCAAGGTTTATTATGCTGCGTGCAGGCTGGGCGGAGGCCGGGGGCGAGGCAGGGGACCCCAGGCTGCCCAGACAGGACAGGGCCCAGCCCCCAGCCGAGGGAGGTCCGAGGAAGCTGCAGAGACAGGCTGCCAGGCCACCAGGGAGCGGGGGCAGGTGGGCCCCTGCTCCGGGCTGGGCGTCGGAAACTGGAATGTGGAACCCCACCTTCCAGGCTGCTCTGGGGGTCCGACGGGAAGGGAGGCTGCAGGGGCAACTTTAATGGGACTTGAGTCCCCACACCCTGCGCCCCCCCACTCTGGACCAACTAGAAACAGGGGGCACCTCGGGAAAATTTAAAACCGTATTTTCCAGAGTGGGGGGCTACAGGATCGTACTTTATAGCTGTAAAAAACGAAAATAAAAACTTGGAAAAGCCAAGGCCAAGCAAAAGCCCAGACCCAATCCGACTGTTTGCGGGGGACTTGTCAGAACCCGGGGACCCTCAGGTGGGGCTGGGGAGAGAGGCAGCTGCCTCAACTCACTTGACCTTGACCTCTTGTTTCCAAGGGGCACCCCAGGGAACCCTGTTTGGGAAAGACTCTCTTGAGGCCCTGCCATGATCTACGCCGGGGTCCCTCTCAGAAGTCGCCGGGGTCATCAGGTCCACCTCCGCCCCCGTGGCTCTGAGCAGGGACACCGGGAATACCCAGGGCCCAGGAGAGGCGACGAGCAGACCCTCCTGAGATGCTGCCGCGTGGTGGGTCTGCGTGGCGGGTCCGTGCGGCCTCCTGACCCCTTGCGAAACTTCCAGTCCATCTGTATCTGTCTCTTTGCTGCCCCGACAGAAAGGCAGCCGGGTTCGCTCCCTCCTGAGAGACCCCGGCCCCGCGTCGCTCAATCGATGCGGCTGATCCCACGGGCCGTTTTCTAACGGGGACACGGATGTCCTCCACCTCCCGCGAGGAACCGTGCTTGGGGTGGGGCCCCCGGGGCTGCGAGGCCTGACCACTGCTGGAACCTGGTGACCGGGGACCCCAGGCAGCCTCCCCACCAGTGCAGAGCAGGGCGCAGTGGGGATGGCTCTGGGGGTCCGAGGAAGTGACCACGGGGCGCCTGACGGTCAAGGCCAGCAGCTCCGGAGCCTTAGTCGCTGGGGGAGACGCTGCCGCAAGCACAGGTGTTTTCAGGGGGACCCGCCGCGCCCTGGGCTTCCTGGGCTAAGGACAAAGACCCCTCAGGCTCCCCTTGGCCCTCGCTGGCTGCCAGAGCCGCCTCGGCCCCCGCCAGGCACGGCTCCCTGGGGACCTCTGGTTCCTCTGCAGGGGTCCCGTGTGCCCCGGCCTCCTGGGCCCCCAGGGCCACCTCCTGGCCGCCCGGCTCCTCCGGCCTGCTCTCCACCAGCCTGGCCCCCTCCCCGCTGCCTGGGGCAGCCCTGGTGGGGGACTTGAGGTTCTGGGTGGCGGCCAGGATGTCGGCCTGGAGCTGCTGGGAGGAGTCCAGGGCCTCCTCAGGTCGGCCGTCGGGAGCCCGGTCGGGGACCTCGCTGAAGACGCGGGGGCCGCCAGCCCGGTCGCTCTGGTCCACGTACTTCTTCTTGGGGAAGGACGACGGGTAGTAGGCGGTGGCCTTGTGCTTCTGCCGGGTGATGAGGGCCGCGCAGACGATGAACATCAGCAGGAAGGCCAGGGAGCCCACCACGGCGATCAGCATCACGTACTGGCGGAAGAAGTCCACGATCCCATCCAGGAAGTTGGTGGGAGGCGACGGGCCCCCCAGCGGCGTGGGCTGGGGTCCCACGGATGTGGGGCTGAGGGCTGGGGTCCGGGGCGGTGGGAGGCTCGGGGAGGAGGCTGACGAGCCCTCAGCGTCTCCGCTGCCCGCCACGTCCTCCAGGAAGGCAGCCGTCAGGGACACAGAGTGGGTCCCTACGGGCTCGGGCCTCAGGAGCAGCAGCAGAGAGAGGAGGAGGCTGAGGGCCACTGAGGATGCCATGTTGCCCCAGGGACCTGCAGGGAAAGGAGGAAGGAAAGGGTCAGGATGTGACTCCAGGCCCCGAGGACTGCAGGGGCCGAATCATATTTATCTCAGCACCACATCTGGTATACAGCAAGTGCTCAATGAATGTACCTGGGCGGAAGCGGGTGAATGAACAGTGTGCACATCCATGGCTTCCAGGTGCTGGGTGCTACTGCTGCTAAGTTACTCACAGCACCCAGGTGCTGGGTGCTACTGCTGCTAAGTTACTCACAGCACCCAGGTGCTGGGTGCTACTGCTGCTAAGTTACTCACAGCACCCAGGTGCTGGGTGCTACTGCTGCTAAGTTACTCACAGCACCCAGGTGCTGGGTGCTACTGCTGCTAAGTCCCCGGCCAGTGGGAGGTAATCATGATCATCCCCATTTTCCAGGTGAGGAAACTGAGGCCCAGCGAGATTAACTGATTTGTCTAAAAGAGCTGGGGTTTGGATCCAGGTGTGCAGGAGAAATGGTGGGATCGGCCGAGGGAGACGCTGAGGGACTGAGGGAGCAGAGGGACACCCCTGCCCAGGGAACCCTCCCTGGTGGCCCCAGGACCCGGTCCCATACCTCCGGGCTCCAACGGGGAAACCCCTGGGCCTCAGACAAAGCTGGGGGCGCCCCGCCCCACCGCCACCACTGGATGGGAACCAGATGCGCAGCCTCCCTCCCCCGCATGAAGCCCCGGACCCCATCTGGCCCAGGCAGCCCGCCTGGTTAATAAAGTCCTCATGGCCGAGCTCGCGGGCGGAGGAGCTGCTTTCTAAACCGGCTCCCAGCCCTGAGCGCAGGGCCTGGGGCCCAGACAACCCCAGAGACCCCGGGGCGCCTTCCCAGCCCAGGGAGAGCTGGACCCGGCCGGCTCAGGTCAGAAGGCCCCAGACAGAAAAGCTTCAGGAGCCCATCTCAGGTCGTCTCTGGGGAAACGGGGGTCCAGAGCGGGTAAGGGGCAGGCCCGAGGCCACACGGCACCAGGAGGCCGGGGTTCCCACGCCTTGGCGGCAGGTCCCATTTCCAGATTGGGCCACTGTTACAGCATCCGACCCTGCCTGCCTCTCAGGGAGCGGAGGACTCAGGAGACCAGGGAGGAGTCGGGGTCTACGGCTGACAGTCCCTCTGTCCCCATGGGCGACTGGCCCAGGGCTGCTCGCCCTCGGGTGCTCAAGTTCCTTCCATAAAGTGGCACGGTGCGTCCCTGGACCGACCCACGTCCTCCGACACTGTCAACTCACCCCGATGACTGGTAGACCCCAGACCCGGTTAGTGCTTCCACAGAGTTGTTCTACCGTATTTTTTCATTGCTGTGCTGATTTTTTTTTTTTTTTAACTATTTCCTATCTGCAGTTGGTTGAATCGACCGCCAGGGAACAAGATTCCGAGGCCATCTGCACCGATACAAATTTGGCCAAACCAGCTCCAATGGCAAAAAATAAATAAGTAAATACTACTACTGATAATAATAACGATAATTCTAGGGCATTAAAAAAAAAAAAGCAAAAGTCTCATTGGCTGTTTTTCTTCTTCTTTTTGCAGGGCCAGGGACAGACACCAGGGCCTCGTGCCCGCAGGCAAAAACCCTGACCCTGCGCCACATCCCCAGCCCTCAGGGCTCATTTAAAAGGAGCTGGTGACCTCACACAGCTGAGCCCGCCTCCTATTCCACTGGCTTGTCCGAGGACACGCGTTTGGCCTGTGGCCGGGCCGGGATTAGAACCTTCCTCCGTCCGACCCGGAGCCCCACACCCTGCACACCCGTCTGGCCCCGACCGACCTGACCGAGAGGCGACACTTCCCAACCGGGCCGAGGAGCGGAGACGCTCCATGGGGCACTGGGAGCCCCTCCTCGCTGCAGAGGTCCCTCCAGACCCCTGAGCTTGGGGGTCTCTGCCCTGCCAGCCACCTCCCTCAAGCCCCAGGAGAGACTTTTAACGGTGCCAACTGGAGCTTCTCGCCACAGAGGGTGTTGTGACCACGGGTGGCTGAGCACCAGGCAGCCTCGAGCTGAAGCTGAGAACAGCTGGGAAACCGGCTGGGCAGGGGTGGCCATCCTGGCTTCACCGTGTCCAGCTCTGCCTCACTTTCCCCATCTGTAAATGGGTGGCAGCAGGTCGATCCCCAGAAAGCTGTCCCGACTGGATGACTTTCTTAAAGTACCTGGCCCTGGATGGCTGCTCACCCAGGAAAGGTGGACTTCAGGAGCAGGATGCTCCAGGATCAGCCAACATTCCTCCTTGTTCTGCCTACAAACGATCGTCCTCTCCCGATGCGGACTTTTGCTCAGGGGCTCCCCTGCCACGCAGGGAAAGACCAACTTTTTTTTTTTTTTAACCCCATTGAGTAAAAATTCCTCAGCTGTGGCCACCGAGGAATGCAGGACCCAAACACAGACGCACAAGCACAAGCACACGCGAGCACACATGCACACAGGTGGCAGCAGAGGAAATGCTCCCGTCCCCCTGGAACCTGGGAGCTAGGGGCAGAGGACCAAGAGGGAGGCCACAGAAACCCTCTCTGGCCCTCAGAGGCTGGAGACTCCCACTCTCAGCGCACCCGCTGCCCTCAGCTCCTCCCAGCTCTCTGAGAAAGGGACAACAAAGAGCGAGGACACGGCCTAAGTGAAGCCAGCCAGTTTGCAGGAGACGGCTGTGTGACCCTGGGTGGGGCCCCTGCCCTCTCTGAGCCTCGGTTTCTCATCTGTAGAACTGGCCAGCTCAGCAATGATCCCTCTGCCCACCAGCTGCCCCTCATCTCCTGGGAAACTGCCACCTCTGGGTCCTGCTGGTTGGGGGCTCGGAATCTCAGGCCTTTAGGAGCTGGGCTCAGGCCCCACCCTTCTCCTTTCATCTAAAAGAAAACTTGGGCGCAGACACCCAGGGTGGCCTGGCAAGTCAGGGCCAAGACCAGCAGAGCCCTGAACAGAGAGGCAGCTCGGAAGGCCCAGGAGGCAATGCCCAGCTGTGCGTCCTGGGGCCAGGCAGCTCACCTCTCTGAGCTTCAGCTTCCACATGTGTGCAGTGGGGATAAGGGACACCCCCTGGATAAGGCATAGCAGCGCCTGACACATGGTAGGTGTCAGCAAGCCGGTGCCCGGAGATGGTCCAGGTCCCCCCACTTGGAGACTGTCTGGCTCAGACTTTGCTGTTTTAAAAGAGCCACTTGCAGTTGTGAATATGCATATGCACAAATTCACCCCTGAGGCCTGGGGACCCCAAGACTTGAGGCTGAGGCCCCAGAGCTGCTACACCACCCCCACCCAGAGACGGACGGCCAGAGGGGGAGGGGCGGCCCAGGAAAGCTGGCTTCAATTAGTGGCCTTGGGGGGAGGGAGGTTCAGGCCGAGGCCCTGCACCCCACCAGTCTGGGGCCGGCCGAGGACAGGGACCCCGGCATCTCGGAGGGGAAACCTGGAAGGAAGGTGTTCCTGAGGGCTGGGCCGCAGGCAGGCCCACACGCAGCAGCGGGGACACACTATCCGGCCAGGCGACGCAGGCACACCAACTCAGACGCGGCAGGCACAGAGCGCAGGAGCGTCCCCTGGGCTCCCCGGCTCGGCCACACTACCCGTGCGGGGCTCCTCCCGGAGACACAGCCGTGCCCAGGCCTGGCGGTCCCCGTCCCCACCACCCTCACCCCGATCCTGCAAGCAACCCCCGGGCGCCCCTTTCAGACCCAACGCACCCCTCGGGCCACCCCGGCACCCGCGGGGCTCGCCCAGGGCGCACGTGCGCCCCGCCGGGCGCCAACCGCGCACCTGGAGACGCCGGCCCAGCGCTCGACGGCCGGCCCTGCGCCCCAGGACGGCCCGGCTCCCAGGACCCAGGGGCCCCAGGACTCACCGGTCCGCGCAGGCCTGGGAGCTCGGGCGGTGGAGAGGAGTGGGCGCCTGGCCCCGAGAGTCGCCGCGCCGGTGCTCTGGCTGGCGGCCGCTCCGCCTGCTCCTCCCGCCGGCCGCGGGGCCAGCTTGATTTCATTAAGAGGGTTTGGGGTGGGGACAGGGGAGGGCGGGGCGGCCGCGGCCACACGCAATCCCACCCCGGCTCGCACTCCCGCTCCGGGCGGGCCAGGCGGGCTTCCTCCCTGCCCTCCGACCGGCTGGCGGAGAGGACGGACGCACGGACGGGCTGCCCGGGGGCTCCTCCCAGCACTGAGAGCGGGGGTCCTGCCCGCCCCCCACGCTGCACAGGGGCCAAGGCCAGGGAGGTGCAAGTCAGAAGGAAAATTCCCCGGCCCGGATTCCAGCCGTGACTCAGGTTTTCCAGGCCCGGGGTACAGAGTGGAGGCCGGCTGTGTTTCGGGGAGGCCCCACGGCGGGTCCAGGCCTGGCGGGGAGCCGAGTCCCGGCACCGGCTGGGGTCAGGCCCTTCCTCTCTCCAGGCTGCTTCCCCACTCAGAGCGGTTGGGAGGGAAGCCTGGTGTGCTCCCGCTGACCCTGACCTTCTGGGATGTGTGACCTCACAACACCCCAGCGCGGGTAGCTTGAGCAGGAGGCATAGACCCATTTCACAGAGGGGGAACATGAGGCCACGTGGATTCAAATGGTCTCACTAGGTCCCCCAGGTGAGTTGCTGGCAATCCCCAGATGACCCCGGATATCCGCTGACCAAGGAATCCAGTGGGCCTCAGCCCGCTCTCATCCACCCATTTGCCCTTCCTTCCTTCCCTCCTCCCTTCCTTCCTCCCTTCCCTCCTCCTCCCTTCCTTCCTCCCTTCCCTCCTCCTTCCTTCCTTCCTCCCTTCCCTCCTCCCTTCCTTCCTTCCTCCCTTCCCTCCTCCCTTCCTTCCTCCCTTCCCTCCTCCTTCCTTCCTTCCTCCCTTCCCTCCTCCCTTCCTTCCTTTCTTCCCGCCTTCCTTCCTCCCTTCCTCCCTTCCCTCCTTCCTTCCTTCCTTCCTTCCTCCCTTCCCTCCTCCCTTCCTTCCTTCCTTCCCGCCTTCCTTCCTCCCTTCCTCCCTTCCCTCCTTCCTTCCTTCCTCTCTTCCCTCCTTCCTTCCTTCCTCCCTTCCTCCCTTCATCCACTCAGCAGATGCCCAGCACATCTACAGTGCACCAGGCCCTGCGCCAACCAGGTTCCAGAGGAGACTCAGACACAACCTGGCTTCCAGGAGCCCCGGGCATCCAGACACTCACCTACTGACTCACAGGAGACTCTTCCTATGTGAATTGCTTTTTTTTTTTTTTTTTTTTTTTGATACCAGAGATTGAACTCAGGGGCACTCGACCACAGAGCCATATCCCCAGCCCTTTTTATATTTTATTTAGAGACAGGGTCTCGCTGAGTTGCTTAGGGCCTGGCTTTTGCTGAGGCTGGCCTCTAATTTTGATCCTCCTGCCTCAGCCTCCCGAGTCCCTGGGAAGACAGGCGTGCACCACCACACCAGGCATAAATTGTTTTTTTACAAAACAGGAGACAAGACTAAGTGCTTTGGAACCCCAGGCAGAGGGCCTGGTCCCCAGGGACATCATCCCTGTGAGCAAAAGGAGACCCTGGAAGGGCGGTCCAGGCGGGAGGGCCAGCACGGGTGAAGGCGCTGTGTTCAAGTCAGGCTGGGGCGTGGCCCAAAGGGAAGGGCAGGGGGCAGAGGCTGGGGAAGTCGCAGGGGCCTGGCTGAAGCCTGAGGCTGGCGGGAGCCCAGGACGCCGTGGAGCAGGAGCGGGAATCAGCAGCTCGGATCCACCTCGGAGGCTGGGGCTCTAGGTTTGGGTTGTTCCTTTGGGTGGTCTCGTCAGCCCCTCCTCACCTCCAAAGCCTGGGGAGAGTCATTGGTGAGGAAAATAAAATCAGGAACTTTCCCAAGCCCTGAATTCCGGGGGGACCGAGGACCAGGGACTGTCCACTGATGGATGGCACCCACTGGTGGGCACCCCTGCCTCCAGATTCAAGTGGCGCCTCTCTCCTGCCTCCACTTGCCTGGCCAGAGACCATAGGACCACAGCGACATACACACACACATCCACTTGCACACAGGTACACACGTACGGGATGCACACAGACATGGACACACACCCATGCACACACATGTGCACACCTGAACTCACACACACGTAGTTCACACAAGGTCGGGGTCACACACACACGCACACACACACGCGCGCGCTTCCTTTTAAATTGCACGCACCCCCCATCCAGGCGGGAACAGCAACCACGCCAGCAGGAGCCCCGCCCGCCGCAGCGCCCCTGTGGGCAGCTGCGCGGATCCCTGCCCGGCTCAGGCCTGCAGCTAAATGTGGACTCAGGCTAGACGCACGTCGCCAGCCCGCCAGCCGCAGGCTCCGACCCAGAAAGGCTCTGAATTTCTTTCATCTGCAAATATTTCTTGAGCCCTTGCTCTGCACCCAGGCTTCGCTCAGGCCCTGGGAGACAGCAACCGGCGAGGAGCTCAGAGGACAGGTGGGAGACCTGCCACCAGCACATATACAAACAAAAGAGTCCCTAACTGCACCCTGGGCTTAGAGTGGGGAGGGGCAGCTCGGGGCCAGGGGCGTGCTTGCCACCGGGCTGGTGTGCTCTCTGGCCTGGCAGGGGACTTCCAGCCGCCCTTGAGAAGAGGCATGCAGGGACGTGAAGCTGCAGGAGGGTTTCCAGCAGGAAGAACAGCATATGCAAAGGGCCTGCGGTGGACAGGGACGCCTCCAGGGCAGCTCCTAAAGGTCACCGTACGCGTGAGTCAGCGAGCCAGTTCTGCGCCTGACTCCAGCCCTGAGTCACCCCGTCACCCCCACCTGCGTGTGCGACCTTTTCCCAGCTAACCCTGCGAGTTCATTCCAGCGCGCCTTGCCCACCCCTGAGTCCTGGGCTCTGGGACACGTGTCGGCCTGGCCTGGAGGCTCCCCAGGGCCTGCACGGAGCCGGCTGGACCACCCTGTGACCACCTGTAATTTCGGAGGCACAGAACAGAGCCAGGCCCTCTGCCCAGCCTGGAAGCCATTCAGAGACCCCACCCCGGCTCCCGGTGCCGCGAGAGCCACAGCCTCGGAGGCCAGGAGGCCAGGAGAAGCTCACCCCTTGGGCCTCTGCCAGGACCCTCCCTCCAGAGCTGCCCGCCCACCACAGCCCCCAGCTGCAGCCCCTGTGGGCCCAGGGCCACTGCTAATGACAGCGCCCGAGGCCACAGGGACCTGCCCTCTGGGCAAAAATAGCCGGAGCCTTTCATGTGGCTGGAGAGGCCTGGCCCCGGCTCAGCACAGGCCCGGCCTTCAGAGGGACGCCGCTGGTGGCCTCCCGCTCGGCACTCTGAGGAGGCGCAGGGGCCGCGTCCAGGCAGGCCGGAGCCCCGGTGCGCGGTGGAACCTCCCCGGGCCTGGGGGCCTTGTCCGTAGCGGGACGAGATCACGTCCTGCTCTGCGGTTGAGGGAGCCGGGCACTCCTGGCCGCGTGGCCCGAGCACCCTGCTCATCGCCGCCACCCCGCCACCCCCAGGAGGCCCTCACTGAGCCCCAGCCTCCAGGCAGGGAGACGGGCGGCCTCCCCCACG
Organism: Sciurus vulgaris; assembly: GCF_902686455.1. Lineage (NCBI taxonomy): Eukaryota > Metazoa > Chordata > Mammalia > Rodentia > Sciuridae > Sciurus > Sciurus vulgaris. The sequence continues at coordinate 135,990,456 of NC_136468.1, forward strand.
CTCCCGCCACCCCCGGGGTGTCCCCTTGAGGCCGGGGCACACGGGGCTGTCCTGGCCTCTCTCCCTGGAGACTGGGCCTCGCAGGACCGGAATCAGGCCTTTCCGGCATCCTGAGCGCCTGGACTCAGTAGGTGCTCAGTAAGCGCCCACCCACCGGCTGCAAGACGGCAGTGCTGCCGGGCCTTGGCATAGATGTCGAAGGACCAGAGGGACAGGGAGACGCCGATGCCATGGTGCTTGTTCCTGGGTCCTTGTGAAAGATATATCCTGGGTACCTGCTCTGCACCAGCCCCTGCGTGGACACTGGAGGATGTGGGGACAAGACAGCAGGCCCTGCCGAGGGGAGCTGCTATCAGGGGAGACATGGAAAACGAGTCGACCAGCGAATAGGGAAGACCCCAACACGGCCAGCTGCTGTCGGGGAAACGAAAGGATGAGCTGGAACAGCTTGGGAGAGGGCAGGGGCAGCTATTTTAGCAATTGTAGTCAGGAACACATTCCTTTCCCCTCTGGAAAGGAATCTGAACTGACAGCTGCAGGATAAGGGAAGCAGGTGCGCAGAGGCAGAAGAGCATCCAGGCCAAGGGTACAGCAAGTGCAAAGGCCCTGAGGCAGGAAAGGGCTTCCCTCCCCCTTGAGACCACCTCCAGGGAAGTAAGACTCGGTGCTGACCAGTTCTCACCTGGGAGCGTTAGACCTTGTAAACTGGGACACCTACCTTAGCTCCAGACTCTGCCCCTCACGCACCACATGACCTGCACCTCAGTTTCCCTTTCTAGAAGGCGAAGGGTCAGAAGTGTCCCCGGTGGCTTTATTTGTAATAGCCAAAAACCAGAAACAGCCCAACAGCCATCAGCAGGAGGAGGGACAGATGGATGGACTGACATGGTGCGTCCTTACCACGGCCCATGACCAGTCAGATGTAGCTGAGTCCCACACACACACTGAGTCAAAGAAATGGACGTGTCCCTTTCCCTGAAGTTCTAAACAAAGGCCAAATTTAGCTATGGGGTCAGAAGTCAGAAGAACAGTGATCCCTGGGAAGTACCAGCTGGGGAACAGCCCAGTGAACCTTCTGGTACTGGAAACACGGTTCGTGTTCTGGGGATGTACAGATACCGGGAAAGGGAGCCAGAAGCTTCAGACTTGTGCACTTTACGTAGTTTATGACTCGATTAAAGGTTAAAAAGCTTGGGAGGCTGAGGCAGGAGGATCGCAAGTTGGAGGCCAGCCTCAGCAACTTAGCAAGACCCTGTCTCGATGTAAACAATAAAAGGGCTGAGGGTGTGACTGAGTGGTTGAGTGCCCCTGGGTTCAATCCCCAATAGCCCCCCCACAAAAAAACCCAGGAACCCTGCATCCTCCTCTTCTGGGCAACACCCTCCCGCTGTGAGTCGGGGTCTTGGGGCTTCCTGTGGCCCTGGTGGCCCAGCCAGCTGCGCGCGCCCTTGTAAACGTTTACATTCCCCAGGGCCGGTGTGTGGTGCGGTTTTAAGAGGCCAGCCCTGGGCTCGCTGCAGACCTGGCCTCAATGTCCGCCGAGCGCCCTGGGGCCGGACCCTGCACTGCCACACACCCTCGGGCAGGGGAGCGGCTGGCTAAGAGGGAAGAGAGTGCCTGGGGCTGACCTCCAGGGGCCCGCGGCCACCCGCCCTGGGGAAGTGGGCTCAGCTCTCCTGCTTCCCACCGTGAGCGCTCCAGTCCCCGCCCTCCCTCTCCCCCTCCCCCGCTCTGTCTCTCTCCCGTTTTCCAAGTGCTTCCCGGGCACACAGCTGGACGGCGCTTTTCAGGCACTGGAGGCCAGCCTCGAGAAGCTACCCTCTAGGAAGAGGAGGCCGACTCGAAGACGGTCCTGCAGACAGGCAGGGGCCGTGCGCGCCTCCAATCCCAGCTGAAGCAGGAGCACCCCAAGTTCAAGGCCAGCCTGGGCAATCGAGCAGGACCCTGTTTCAAAAATAAAATGACGGCGGGGGCGGGAGTGGCAGAGCATCTGCGTCCCCTGGGCAAGGCCCCGGATTCAGCTCTGGGCACTGGTCGGGGAGGGGATCGCTTGGTGGCGTCACTGTGGGGCTGTGATGGTGGAGTGAGAGATGGAGTCAGGGAGTTAAGCCAAGGAGAAGCCCTCGAGACAGAAGCAAAGGTCGTGCAAAGGTCCTGGGGCCAGCAGCACCTGGCATTTTCCAGGAGTGGACAAGGGGCTGGGGTCTCCGAAGCAGTGAGCCAGGGGAGGCAGAGGGATGAGAGGTCGCAAGGTCCCTGGGCAGATGGTGAGGGTTCTGCAGGGGCTCGGCTTTGACTTTGCTGTGAGTGAGGGACAGCCCACCATGGTTCCCATGCCCCCTCCTCCTGGCAGCTGCCACCAGTCAGCCTTCTTCCCCAGGGCCCAGAAATGCCCTGGCAACAGCTTCACAGAGAGGGTCTTCCCCAAGACCCAGACCCACCACCAGGTGGAAACAGGCCAAGTGGGGTGGGAGCCAGAAGGTAAATCATCACCACGAGCCAAGACCCTCGTGCTTCAGGGGCCACCGCATTCTGCCGCTCTCGAGCAGGGTGGCCTAAGCGAGTGGACCACTCTGAACCTCAGTGTCCTCTTCTGTAACAGGAGGGTGGTGGCCACATGCACTTCTCTGTGGTCTTGGGAGTGCAAAAGGAGCCCTTGGCACCCAGCATTTAAAGACCATGCCAGCAGTGATCACCCACCGCAGGGACACATGGGCTGGGACTCCCCACACCAGTGGGGCAGCAGCCAACCGGGGGCTGACACCCTGCAGGCAGAACGGGAAGGGGTAGAGCCGCCAGCCACCCAGCCCCCACCCCAGACGGCGGGAGGCTGGCGGTCCTCAGGTGTCGGTCATTGGAGAGGTGTGCGCACCGCCCCAGGGGACAGACCGACCTCCTCAGCTGAGCCCCGGGCCTCTGCGAGGAGGCCGTGAGGAGGCCGGTGCTGGGGGATGGGCCGACAGCTGGAGACATCTGGTTTGCATCGCGGTTGGAAGCAGAGCCAGGCAGCCCAGGAATGCGGGAGCTAATTTTAGGCCGAAAGACGGAGCTGGGCGGGCGGAGCTCGGGGCCACAGGCCCAGCCGCCGACCAGGAAGCCTCCGCTGCTGCCCTCGGAGGCTCCGCCCGGGCCACGGCGGGACGCTCTCGGGATGGGCCCGACTGGGCGCCCACTGGGTGCTGGCCAGTCCCCTGGCCTCGCAGCCCCGGGAGAAGAAGCTCCTGGCCCCCCTCCCAGGTGAGGAGGCGAGGGCGCAGCGCGGGCCAAGAGGCCAGCGTGGCGCGTCGCTAAGCCGCCACGCTGGGACCCAAACAGGCGCCGCGTCCCCGCCTCAGGGGCCTCCTTTTCCGCGGTCTCCTTGCGTTGCCTGGGCCTGGGCCCTCCTGCAAAGCTTCCTGTGCTCTCCTCCATCCCACGATGGTCCCTGGGTCCCCCTACTGTGTGCCACACACTTGCAGTGACAGGGACAGCAGAAACACAGGTCCCGCCCTCTCACGGTGCCATTCAATAGGTCCCTGGGAAGGGACAGAGGAGCACAGACTAGTGACTCCCTGGGGGCTGAGAAGGTGACTGTCCAGCTGAGACCTAAAGATTCGAAGGCATCAGCGGGGGACCCTGGGAAGAGTGCCAGGTGTGAGGACCACAGGCAAAGGCCCTGAGGCAGAGCACCTGAGGAAGAGCCAGAGGGGCGGGGGTGACAGGAGCTGTCCTTCGTTCATCCAACACGTGTCACGAGATGAGACAGGGCCTGGCACAGGCAGGAGTTGGGGCCCAGAGCTCCCGTTGGCAGGAGGAGGGGCACCCGCTGTCCCACACACGCATTTGCGTCCTGTGATTTGCCAAGGGGCTGCCGAACTGAACCTCTGTCTGTCCCTCTTGGGGCTTCGAGGCTGGACACAGGGCCTCCAGAAAGACCTCCCCCAGGAGGGCCATGGACAGCCCAGAGCGGGGGCGGAGGCCGGCCACCCTGTGGGGCTTCCGGTGGCTGCAGAGGGACACTGTCTGTGCCACCTTTCCGCCCAGGTTTCCTTGCCAAGGCCGCCTTCCCTTCTCCTTCCTTGGCCAGAGCATCAGCAGGTGTGTCTCACCACGTCGCTCAGGGGCCATGTCCTGGTTCTGCCAGGCCTGGGCACGCAGGTCCCCGCGGGCAAAGCAGGGGCAGCAAGGGCTACAGCCTTCGGCCACAGAGAGGTCGCTCAACAACCGAGTTCCTGGTGACACAAGCCCCTCTCATTTCCAGGAACCTCTGGGAAGGGACCCCCTGCCGAGGACGCCCCACCCTCTCCCCTGGGCACAGCTGACTCAGGACCCCACATCTCCTGGGGCGTTTCACACAGAAGTCCCCAGGGGCAGAGCTGCCCTCAGCTGAGACCCACCCAGGTGAAACCCTCCCGTTTGGGCATCGGGAACCTTGGGACCAGGGTTTCGCCAGCCAGGGAGGCTGGGTCCCCAGATTTCCTAACACTTAGGGTTTGATTCTGTCCCAGCAGGAATATTAGAAAAATGGACAAGTCAAAAGAAGCCAATCCACGTCACCCATCTTGCCAGACTCAAAGACTAACCTCTCAATCAGTCTGCGTGTTTCCTTCTGGTCTTTTCCCTCCACTTGATAATAATCCCAATAGCCAAGATTTATTGAGCACTTATTTTCCACCAAAGCACGGTGCTTAGAGCTTCCCATGCCTGTCTCGTTGATCCTCCTCTTGCCCCTAGGAAGCGAGACCCTTATTATCCCCTTGCACAGATGAGGAGACTGAGGCCCAGAGTCCACTTCACACGGCACCGTTGGCTTGTCCGGGTCATGTTTCAGCATCGTTTTCGGTGGCTGAGGACGCTCTACGGACTGGAGCTGGGCTGCCTTCCTTCCTTTATTCCCAATGGTGGGAATACTCCAGGAACAGACCCTGGTCACCTGCTCCGCACCAGGACTCACTAGAGGCTGGGAACCAAAGAGAGTTCGTGGCTGCCCACAGACACATTCCCCTCGTGTGCAGGGATGCGTGTGGGTGAGGACCTGAGGGCGGCCGGTGTCCCAAAGGGCTCAGCAGTTGGGGGCTGCCCGCACCCACCCCCGCCCACCCAAGAAGTCAAGGCCACCATGCTCAGAGCTCACATCCACACAGGGGGGGTCCTCGGTTCACTGTGCACTCGGAGCTGAGTCCAGGGGGCCCACGCACCGGGCAGGAGCGCTTCCCACGGGACAGAGGGCAGGCCTGGGTCACTCCCCCATCTGCTTCCTGTCCCTACAGGGAGCCACCGTGGAGACTCCCATTTTACGGCGCAGGAAGTTGGGGCCCGCGAGAGTGCAGACCTGGGCTGCTGGGGACCCTCTGCAGCACCTCTGGCAGCGCCCAGGGGCAGCTTCCCAGTGTGTCCCCCACCCTCCGTCCACGGAGATGGCCTGGGTTCCGAGTGGCCCCCAGGGAGGAATTCTGCAGCCAGCATGAAGTCAGGCCGAGGGCCCAGCTTGAAAGCAAGGAGATTTGGGGGATTCCCAGTCACTCCCCAGGGAGCCCAGTTCTGGTCACTGCTGACCCAGGCGAATGGTATTCGGGTCATTTACGTGACAGGAGCAGACACAGGACCCACTGGGCAGATGGGAAAATCAAGGCCCAGGACTGGGCAAAGGTGGGGTGCAATGCCATCCCCCCACCTCGGGAGGAGGGAGAGCGGGGGAAGCAAAGAAATCGGAGGCAGGGCTAGGTCCACCCAAAGCTCAAAAGCATCTGCAGGGCCTGGAGGAGCTGAGCCCTAAAGAGCGAGGAGCAGAGGCAGGAGGACAGGAGGCAGAGGGAGAGGGAGGGGGTCACGGACAGGATAGTGAGCAGTCAGTCACAAAGCTGGATACTTCTTTTAACCTCGGGCACTAGGGAGCCATTGATGGTTTCTGAGCAGGGGAGCAACCACGGAAGGTAGGAGGGTTGGACCCTCCCAGCAACTGCAGCTTCCTTGGCCTCCCTGACCTCAGTCCCAGGAAGGGACAGGAAGCCACCCCAGGCATGGCTGTCTGGGACTCCAGGAAGCCTGCCCGTGCACCCTGCTCACACAGCCTGGCAGACGTCCAGGCTGCTCCCTGATTGGCTGGCTTGCTTTTGAGGCATGTGGAGCACACAGGACCCTGAGTCCAGGCAAACGTGGGTGCCCGTGACCTCTAGCAGACCAGGAGGAAGTGTGCTCCCACCTCACCAGAAGGTTCCACTCCTTCCCTGCCCCGCAGAGTGACCTCGGCTGGATCACTCTCCTGCAGACAGATGCCTTTGGCCTCTTCCTGATCTCCTTATCCCAGGCCTCCACCATTCATGCTGGGCCTTCTGTGCGCCTTCTGTTATTCAGCAGAACGTGTTGAGCGTCCTGCATGAAGACGTGCGCTCAGTATTGTTCCTGTTCCTTCTCGGTGCTACCCACGCCGGTTAGTTTACTCTTCACCAGTTGGATTGGGGTTTGTTTCCAGGTTTGCTTTTTTTTGTACCTGAATTGAACCCAGAATTACATCCTCAGCATTTTTTTTTTTGCACTTTTACTTAGAGTCAGGGTCTCACTAAGCTGCTGAGGCTGGCTTCAAACCTGCGACCTTCCTGCCTCGGCCTCCCTGGCCGCTGGGATTGCAGGTGCGCCCGGCGGCTATGATGACTCTAACTGCTCTCTTGCGCCCTGACGTTGTCATTCTTGGACAGACACCTGGGAGCGTGATTTCCAGCATCTAACTTGGATGCCGCCCCATGTGGTGCCCACCAGCCATGTGCGAGTGTCCCAGGCCCACCGGGGCTCTGAGCCCTGGGTGGTCGTCGGCCTTCCTCCGCTGGCTGGGGATGCTGAGCGCCTTTTGCACGAGGCTCGGGACACCCACCCGAGGTCCGCCAGGCCCTGGGCACGCCACCTGACTCAGGAGGTCACCCTCGCCCCGACCCCGACCCTGACCTGCCCCTTCCACCGCGGTCAGTTGGAGGCGACCCCAGGGTCCCGCCAGGATGATCGGAACCGGAGTTTGCCGCCCGGTCCCAGCGTCTGCCTTCCCTCTGTCCCAGATCCTCTCCACACTCCGGCCAGGGCCCGCGTCCTCGCACAGCCGCCCGCTCCTCCCTGCACCTGCTCTGCCCCTGTCCCCAAGGCAAGCCCCTGGGGCGCCCGGAACACTCCGCCCTCACGATGCCTCCGCTCCGCTCAGTCGGGTCCCCAGCCCCGTTTCCTGCCTCCGCCCCACAGGTGTGCCCCCCTGCGCATGCTGGAGCCCCGAGCCTCTCCCAGCCCCGTGCGCGGGCACCCTCTGACCTGGGTGGCCATTCCCTTAGCCAGGATCTCCTCTAGACGCATGAGCGTGTCCTGCTCACGTGGCCTCGAGGACCTAGCGCGGTGCCTGGCACCCTGAGTGGCAGATGAGGATGGGGCATGAGGGGACAAAACGGGGGTCCCCTGCTCAGAGCAGCCGCTGGGTGAACCCCCACAGCGTGGCGGCAGCCCCAGCTGGTCGGAGACGAGGGTGCCAGAGGAAACTCAGCCAGACGACCGCCTGCCCCCCACTTCCTGGCTCCCCTCCTTCCTTCCTTCCCTGCCAGCAGCGCGGAAGTCAGCAGAGTCGAGTTTCCTGGAGATGCACAGGTTGGAGCCCGGGCTCCGCTCATGGGCTCAGTTTCCCCAGCAGTAACCCAGGATCGTGGCTGCGCCCCCGTGGGGTCGTGGTGAGGCCCAAATGAGACGATGCGATGGCGCGTTTGGCACGGAGCTGGGTGAGCAGCAAGAGCTATTGTATGCCAGCCTGGCCTCTGCCTGCCCCTCTCCCAGCCCTGGCTCCCTGTGACCCGCTCTCTGCAGAGGGTGCAGGGCTCTGTCGCCCTCCCAAGGAACAGAGCCTTTCCTCGGCCTCAAGAAGCCGCAAAGGGTGACCAAAGGGAACTTCTAGGGCCCAGGGAAGGTCAGCAGCGGTGAGACTGTGAAGCACGGGATTCCCCCAAAACCCCACGTCCAGACGGTATGTGCCTTTCAGGCCTGAGTTCCAATCCCAGATGGTCACGCCTGAGCTGGGGAGGGTGACGTCACCTCTCTGAGCATCAGGGTTTTCTGTAAAATGGAGAGAATTGAAGTACGTCCCTCAAAGGCTGCTCCAGGGGTTCACGAAAAAGCCGCAGATGTGTGTGGGTTCAGCATGTGTTTACTGGATGGGTGAGTGGGGAGATTCGAGCCAGCCGTGTTCAAGGGCAGGGGGTCACTGGGCAGAGGAAGGACACACTAGTGACCAGAGCCAGCCCGTATCTGCCCAGAAGCCACTGGTCAAGCTTTCAGTCCACAGTTAATAAACATATTACATTAAAAAACCAAGGTCAGCCGGTGCTGTGGTGCACGCCTGTAATCCCAGCCGCGCCAGAGGCTGAGGCAGGAGGATCTCAAGTTCAAGGTCAGTCTCATCAATTTATCGAGACCTGTCTCAAAAAATAAAATGTGCTGGGGATATAGCTCAGTGGTACAGTACTCCTGGGTCCAAACCCCAGTACCAAAAAGAGCAATTAATTAAATAAAAATGAAGGTCATCATGGGGCTGGTGACGTAGCTCAGTGGTAGAGACCTTGCCTCGAGTGGGCCAGCCCCAGGTTCCATCCCCAGTTCTACACACACACACACACACACACACACACACACACACACACCCCAAGGTCATCGACGGTCAAAACTCACCACTTCCTAAGTTCTTCCCTCCATCCTATGATTATCTATGATCTCAAGGTTATTTACACCTGTCATTGTTATCTGCTATTTAACGTTTGGCAGCTCAAAACTAGCCATGAGGTGTTTCCACGGAGGACTAAGCAAACGCTACAAATCAGGCTTTCTTCCCTCCAGGGAGCCAGGTGTTAGCGCCCAGTGGGTTCCTGACTAAAGCAGGCTTCTTCCTCCTCCACCACGGGACAGGAGGAGGCACCAGGTCGTCCCTGGCGCTAGGAGCTGGTGGCGGGCGCCCCCTGCTGGCTGTTTTGAGCACCCATCAGCAATGCCGAATTAAATCCTGCACCTTTGTGGACAGAGACTGGAGCAGAGAGCTGCGGAGGGTTGCCCTCTTCCCACAGAGAAGGAAAGCCAAACCTGTGCAGTCACACAGCATCCTCTGGAAAGAAGCCCTCAGGGAAAGGAAACCTCCAGGAGGACCCCGCGACGAGACCCCTGGGGAGATGGGTGCCGTGGTGCACCCCTATAATCCCAGCACTCAGGAGGCTGAGGCAGGAGGATCAAAGCCAGCCTCAGCAACTTAATGAGGACCTAAGTAACTCAGCGAGACCAAGTTGGGGATGTGGCTCAGTTGGTTAAGCACCCTTGAGTTCAATCCCCAGTTCCCAAATACATAAACAAATAAATAAATCAGAAAGCCCCAGGCAAACTAGGATGCCTGGTCACCTGGGAAGGCTGGTCACCCGACGTTGAGATCAGAAGTCAGAAAACTTACAGAGCCTGATCCAGCCTGCCACCTGTTTGTAAATAAAGTTTTATTAGAACACAGCCACACGCATTCATTTATGAGTTACATCAAATGTTGACCGACGGGCCCTTGAAGAAAAGGCTTGATGACCCCAAAGTTTGAAGAACCCCTCCTACAAGCTGAGGGAAAGCCCAGAGCTGCCCCTGGGCGCTGGTGGGAGACGTGCCCCACGTGGAAAGAAGAAGTCAGGTGGCCTTCCAGGAAGGACAGCGTGGACGCATAGAGGCACTTTTGTCTGAAGCCTGGGGAAATGTAGTTCTGTAGGTGAATACGGCCCCTTATTTTCTCCCGACAGCCTGAGACCTCCCTAGCTGCTCATGGATGGGTCAAGAGGCCCCCGTGGCCCAGGAACGAATATGGAAGTCGAGCCTTTCATGAGCTTCCCAAGGGGCCTGGGGCCAGAGGCAAAGGGCTGCGATCTAGCCAGCCCTTCACACTGAGGGATGGAGGATGCCGAGGAGGCTTCCTGGAGGCGGCAGCCTGGACACGTGAAGGATTCCGCCATCGCGCATTCGTTCATCACACATTTATTGAGTGCCTGTTCCGGGCCAGGTCCCGGGTGGGAGAGGGATACTACCGAGAAGGAGACAGAGCCCACCCTGAACCGCAGCCACAGGGGGCGGTGAGAGGGAGCACATGGGGTTCCTGTGTCACTAGATGGAAGCTCACTGGTCCACACAGCCACCCAGACAGGTCTATCTTCCAACCCCCACCCCACCCCAGCCTTCTCAGGCTGAGGCCTCGCCCTGGTTCCCCAGAAACCTGCCCAAGGCCACCCGAGCAGCGCCTCCTGGGGTACAGATGGGCTCAGTCACCTGACGTTCTTCAGTACTCTCCGAAATGCCCCTTCTGCACGGCGACCGTGGCAACCAGAAGAAAAGAGCAGTGGGGGCCGGGCACGGGTGCATGCCTGTCACCCCCGGAGCTCGGAAGGCTGAGGCAGGAGGATCGCCAGCCTCTGCAACTTAGCGAGGCCCTGAGCAACTCAGCGCGATTCTGCCTCTAAATAAAGCATAAAAGCGACTGGGGACCGGGCCTCGTGGTTAAGCGCCCCTGGGTTCAATCCCTGGCACCAGAAAAGAAAAAGAAGACAAGACAGGAACGCGGTGGTGGGAGTGGGGAGGAGGCTCTAGGGGCCTGGAAGAGGGACGAAGTCAGAGGCTTAAAGGGGCCTCAGGACACATGCGGACCAGGGATGTGGGGAGGGTCTGGCAACGAGGCTGTCTGCCATGGTTCCCGGGGCTGCCAGGCTCCCGAGGCAGGAGGCGGCCCGCTGGCCAGTCCTCGGTGGCCCCAGGACCTTGGCTGCTTGGGGCCCCATTGGGGGCAGCCAAAGTCCCTTCCCTAAAGACCCCGAGCCCCAAGGTCTCCCGGGAAGGCCAGATCTGAGGGTGGGCACGAGGGGCTGGCGGCCGTGGGGCTAGGGCAGGAAGCTGTGCAGCGTGAGATCGTCGCCCTCGTGGTCCTCCGCCGCCTCGGCCTTCAGGCCCTGGCTCTTGGGCAGGCCCCCATTGGCCGTGGTGGGCACCCCCTCGCCCGCGTCGGGCAGCAGGGCGGAGATGCAGACCATCTCGGTGGGCGAGTAGTTGCGCACGGGGTACATGTGGCCCTTGCGGGAGAGGCGGACCGCCAGCACCACCGTGCACACGAGGAAGATGGTGGCCACCAGGGCCAGCACCAGGATGGCCAGCAGGCACTGCTTCACGGGGATGAGGCCCGAGGCGCCGCCGGGGCTGGGCGCCGCGGGGCTCCCAGGCGGGCCCACCTCGCGACTTTGCAAGGTGCTCTGCGCTAAGCGGGTGGTGGCGATGGCGCCCTGGTAAGTCACAGGGGTGGCGGGGGCTTCCGTGGACCGGGGCTTCACGGCGAACGGCTCTGTGGACTCAGCCTCCACGACCACAGCCTTCACAAACACAGCCTCAGTGGTCGCAGGCGGAGTGGTCTCTGCCTGGGTGGCCGCTGGCGGACTGGTCTCTGCCTGGGTGGTCGCAGGCGGACTGGTCTCTGCCTCCGTGGCTGAAGGCGGACTGGTCTCTGCCTCGGTGGTCGCAGGCGGACTGGTCTCTGCCTCCGTGGCTGAAGGAGGACTGGTCTCTACCTGGGTGGCAGCTGGTGGACTGGTCTCTGCCTCCGTGGCTCCAGGCGGAGTGGTCTCTGCCTGGGTGACTGCTGGTCCTGTGGACAGGTCCTCCCCGGGTAGAGCTCCCTCTGTCATTGGAACCCCCGTGATGGGAGCCGTGGCAGAGGTCAGCTCTGTGCCTGGCATCCGCAGCGTGGCCGTTTCTGTGCTTTGCTCCTCCGCCACTGTCCCTCCTGCGCCCGGGCCAGCAGAGGGCCCTGTGGCTGGCTCGGGGGTCCCCGGCCCTGCAGAAGATCTCTGCTCCGAGGTGCCCACTGTAGTCAGAAGCTGGGGGTCTGCAGCCACACTCCTGGTGTAATTGTTGAGTGTTTCTGGAGGGTCTGTGGCTTCTAAGGGATAGTCTTCGTCTTCGTAGTCCTCCAGGGTGACCTGTCTCCGTCCCCGAGCAGGCAGCGGGGCTGGAGCTGCGGTGTCTGCTTTCCCCTGCAGCTGGAGGGTGCTGCCCGGGCCCAGCAGGGTCAGCAGCAGGAGGAGGTGTGGGGGCATGGTACCTGGAGGACACGGAGGCAGACAGACGTCAGGACACCTCCCGCCTGGACCCACCCAGCTCCTCCCCTGGCAGCCAATCTTGCCTGAGACAGGCGTCCCCACCAGCCAGGATGCACCTGGACAGAGTGGACCCTGCAGCGGCAGCAACTATTACAATTTATCAACACGCATCAAATCATCCAGGATCCTCCCTAAGGTATAAAGAAACTTCACCGTGTCCTTAACATTTTTTGGCTAAAACTTTTTATTTATGGGCAAGATAATTCATGGGGGTAGAGGAAGAGAGTCTTAGAGCTTATGGTCCTATTAACATCTCACGTCTTCCCTTCTTAATTCCTATTGTTGTGGATGTTAACAATTTACCCTAAGAGCACAGTCGTACCTGTATTCAACTCATCAAGACATAAACATGCAGCCAGGCAAACACAGGGTCCATGCCTGCCATCCCAGCTACTGGGGAGGCTGAAGAAGGAGGATGGCAGGTTTGAGGTCAGCCTTGACAAGTCAGTGAGGCCCTATCTCAAAAATAAAATAAAATAAAAGGCAAGGCACATAGTTCAGTGGGACAGCACCTGCCTGGCAGGCATAAGGCCCTGGATTTAATGCCCTGCACTGCAAAGAGAGAGAGAGAAAGAGAAAGAGAGAGAGAGAGAGAGAGAGAGAGAGAGAGAGAGAGAGATCAACAGAGGGTACATGCACAGGTCGCCACCCTCTGGTGGGGTCCAGGTAAAGCTGCTGGTCAGACATCAAGGCCTCTGAGTCCGGCCCTTGCCCGAGCTTGCACCCCTCTGCCCACCTCTCCTATCTCAACTCCCACCCCCTCGGCTCCCGCAAATTCTCAGGGTCCCTGTTTGCCCGGTTCTCTCTCGGCGTCTCTGCTTGGTCCTGCTTCCTTTGGCCGTGTCCTCTCCTCGACAGTGGGGATGAGGGCGTACCCCCGGGCTGCCCTGAGGATAGAATGACATGATGTGGGCAAAACATCTGCGTGGCAAGCTCTCCAGGGGTCCAGGGCTTTGGTTCTTCCAGTCCACCTCCCCCGTAAGTCCGTAAGGGCCCAGAGCCATTCACTGCACCTTCTGGGACCAGGAGGACACGTGGACCTTTCAGAACAGCCCAGTCCCCGGGAGCTTACACCATCAGGCTTGTCTGCAGGGGAGCGCTGTCCTTCTCTCCAGGGGTCGAGGGAGGAGGACGCCTCTCCTCCTGGCTCCTGGCTCTTATTCTGTCCCTGGCGCTCACTGGTGTTTCCAGAATTCAAAACCTTGCCCGTGAGAATTCTGTGGTGGTGTGAACAGACTATATGCTATTACCGTCATAATGGCAGTAATCACTGTACTTCAAAATGTGTGGCCTCTAAAAGTGAGGCTACAGTGAACGTTCTGGCATGGACGAAGGTTCCCTCCTCCTCCACCTGACGGATGGTTCCTGCACCCTATGGCAGCCAAATTGAAATGTTTAATGGAGATTTATAGGTTGCTCTACAGAAAAGCTGCCACAACTACACCTAACAATACACTTCCCTCCTCTTGTCCCCATGTGTCCAGCAACAGGTATCATCGTCCCCTTGAATTTTTGGCAGTTGGATGCATTTAAATTATTATTGTGCTTTTCGTGTCCCTGAATATCTTGTGTTGGGGGGAGGGAGATGGGACTGAACCCAGGGGTGCTTTGCTGCTGAGCTACACCCCCAGGCATTTTTATTTCTTACTTTGAGACAGGGTCTTGCTAAGTTGCTGAGGCCAGCCTTGAACTTGAGATCCTCCTGCCTCAGCCTCCCATGTTGCTGGGATTACAGGTGTCCAACACCATACCCATTTCTTGTCATATATTTTTGAGTATTTATAATAGTTTGAGTTTTTGTATTCACTGTCTAATCGTCTTTTGGACTGTTGTCATTTTGAACCTTTTTATATATTTTTATATATATTATTTTATATACATGTGACTTTTTTCTATCACCTGCATTACAATTTTTCCCCCAAACATAACATTATTCTTTTGGTTTATTTATGGCATGCTTTTTCCAAAAAATATTTTAAATTTTAATATAAACTGCACTGAGCTTTTTATTTTTTCTTGATTAATAAAGTCAAAATTATGGGTCATTTCACACTCTCCAGAATAGCTGTAAGAAAAAATGGGAAATAACAACTGTTGACAAGGAAATGCCACGAGAGCCCTCTTCTGTGGCTGGTGGGGACAGAAAACTGGGCAGCCGTTATGGAAAACAGCTTGCTGGTTCCTCCAAAAGCTGGAGAAAGAATCGTCCTAGGCCCCAGGATTCCAGTCCTAGGCACCGACTCCCAGGAATTGAAAGGAGCGACTGGGACGGGTGCGGGCTGATCAGATTCCTTGGGGCCTTATTCACAAGGAGAAGCGCCGTGTCCCCGACGGAGATCAGCCGCCCGGAGGGGAGTGAGGTTGGGGTTAGCGCACTGGCTTCCACGTCAGCCGGTGCTGGAAAGCTCAGGCCCAGCGGAACCAGCCGGACCGCCCAATCAGGAGACCCGTCTTTCCCCAGGATCTGGATCCCGCAGAGAGCCCGGCGCAGGGGAGAGAGGAGGGCGCGTTACTGCTCACGGATGGAGCGCCGGGAAGAGTGTGGGGAACAGGCGCGAATCGGGGTAGGACACCGTGGGCGTGGTCGATGGCACTGACGTTTGCACTTAAAAATGAGTAGAATGGTAAATTTTCGTGTTTCATCTCTATTGCATCGCAAGAAAACATTTCAAAAGAAAACCCCGTGGGGAGTGACGGCTGTGTTCACTGGCTTCTGCACGGCCGCAGAAGACATCTTAGTCCATTCACCCTCCGACCCGTGGTTTGGAGGAGAGAGCAGTTGCTCAAGGGTCACTGGGTGACTGGAACTTACCCATGGCCCTCTGCTTCTGGGCTCCCTCTGACTCATGTGCCAGTTAGAATTGTATTGGGTTTCTAAAATGCAAATCCAATCACCTCTTAAAAGAATTTTCTACACCAAACTTCATGATTTTCCAGCAGACACATCTGGCCCCAACAGTGATCCCCATTTTATGGAGTACAGAACTGAAACTCAGAGAAGTGGAGCAACTTTCCCAAAGACACACAGCAGGTGAGTGGCCGAGATGGGGTTGGAACCCAGTAAGGATTCAGGAAGGCTTTTGAGGAGACAAAAGAGACAAATGCTTGTCGGAAGAAGGCTTAGCCTGTGCCTTTGTGTCTGGAGGTGGGGGACCAGGTGGGGAGAGAGGGCAGAGTAAGAAAAAGGACTTTGAAGGCGCCTCGCAAAAGAGTTCAGTCCCCTATTTAGCAAGTGCAGTATAAGGTGTAGGATTGAAAGAACAGACTATGGGATCAGACGAAAAGAGGTCCCAACTCTGTTTCCTACAAGCTGTGTGAACTTTCTCGTAAAGTCATTGAGAGAATGCGATGAGAAGATGGATTCAAAAGTACCGAGCTTGGGGCTGGGCGTGTGGCTCAGTGGTAGAGCGCTTGCCTAGCATGTGTGAGGCACTGGGATCGATTCTCAGTACCATGTACAAATAAATAAATGTTCATCAACGACTAATAAAGATACGTTAAAAAAAAAAAAGTCTGGGGCTTACAGTAGGTGCTTAATAAATGTGGCACACACACAAACGAACATGCGCATGCATCTCTCCTCCCACCCTGCCTTCAGAGGGGCGGAGTTTCTCTGCACTTGGAGCGGAGCTCCTACTCGCTAGAAAAACACGTGGCCCCACCATGGCCCCATTTCTCTGGGCCTGGGGACCAGAGGAGAAGCCACCAGGCAGAGTCACCGGTTCCTAACCGCTGCCCCCACGGGGCAGTTCTCAGTTCCTGGAAGGCAGAGCCCTCAGCTGCTTCCTGGAAGCGAGAGGGAGGGAGGGGCAGAAAGGCGAGGCCAGCCCTCCCGCTCTGGGGCCCGCCTCGGAGAGCTAGGGACCCAAGGCGGGCTCACCACCCGCTGCCCACAATGCCTCGCGCCCAGGGTGGCCAAGGGTAAAGGGGAGAAGCAGGGCCTGGACCCCAGTTCACCCCCACTTACTGACTTGAGCATGTCGCCCCTCCCTCTCTGAGCCTCAGTTTCCTCACCTGTAGAATGGGCTTCAAGAGCAGTAGCGAGATTCGAGGGGGATGCTGCGCGGAAGGTCCCTGATGCTGGCTTCCAGGAGCGGGAATGTCATCTGGGAGACCCTCTTCAGGGCTGCAGGCAGAGGAACAGAAGAATGGGAGGCTGCAGACTCAGGGACAATACAGAGAGGCCACCTCCCTGCTCCACGGTGGGCAGCCAGGAGAGCCGCTCGGGTCCGGGTGACAGCAGAGGCCTCCTCTGTGGAGATCAGACGTGGCACTCTGGGAAAGCCCAAATCCCCCTGCCTGGGCCTGCCTGGAGTGACCAGCTCGTCCCAGATGTTCCCAGTATGAGTACTGAAGGTCCCCAGCCCAGGGTTGGTCCCTGCCATCCTGGGCTGGACCAGGACGAGACCTCGCAGCCCGAGACAGGCCTGGGCTGGGCAGACAGCCAGGCCATCAGCCCATTGGGCAGGAAGGATGAGATGCTGCGTCGCCATGGAGACCACGCAGCCCGAGAGGGAAAAGCAGAGCTGACCCACGGAGCCAGGCAGACAGGGGACCGGCTCTTGGATATTCGCTAAAAATCAACGTATTGTGCCGTAACCGAAGTGGTGGAGAAATAAAGTCCCCGTCTCGTCGGCTCGTTCCCTGGGTGACCTCGCTCGCCTTCCGCGCAGCACCGGCTACCGTCTAGGGCCCCCAGGACACGCGCGAGGAAAGAGGGCTTAGGGGGCGGGGTCACTGCCAGGCCCCGCCCCCGCCCGCCTCTCCCCGGGCTCCGCCCCGCCGCGCTCGGGTCTCGAAGTGAGGTGCGGAGAGTGGGCCAGGCTGCTTCCTGCCTCGCCCTGAACCCAGCTGCTTCTGCCCCGCCCAGGCCGCGGGCAGGAGCAAGGAGCCCTCGCCCAGCCCCCGAGATGCTCAGGAAACCTCCCCTTCCGAGTCCCGGCGGCCACCTCTGGGAATCTCCGAATCCACAGGCCTGAGCTTCTGGGGGAGTGGGGGGGCGGTTAGGCAGCCACAAGATAAGGGAACCCCCCCATCAACAAGTAGGTCGGTCTGAGGTGCACAAACCGGTCCAATCCCAACGCCGTCCCTGCACGGGCTGTGTGACCTTGAGCAACCTGACTCCCCTCTCTGAACCAAGGGTATCTCATCTGGAATAAACGCCCCTGATCTACAGTGGGGTTAGGTCCCCTAAACCCATGGTCAATTGCAAATAATCACAAATCAGAAATGCACTGAAGAGTTACTTACATCAGCCCGCAGCTGGGCAAACTCACCTAACGCCAGGCCCTTTTTATCAGCCCAGGGAAAGATCAAAATTTTAAAATCCAAGTACAGATTCTACTGAATATTTGTCGTTTTCACGCCCTGTGCAAAATCCCAGTCGAGGCCTCCAAAAGGGGGGACCACGTGTATAAGGGCAGCAGCGGCCCTGCTGCTGGGGGGGGTCTGGAGGGCGGGAGGGGGACGGTCCATGTAGGGTGATTGGCACACGGGGCTCAATAAAAGCCATTCGGCCTAGGACAGGGGACTCCTTCCCAGGGAAGCTCGCACCCTGGGGCAGGCTGTGACATCTCCACCTCTCTGTCTCAGAGGCAGAAGCCCGTTCGGGGTGTGGAGGGCAGACAGCAGTGCCAGGCGCTGTTCTGAGTCCTGGGCACAAGCTATTAGAGTTACCAGCTCGCGCGGTCCCACGGATGGGACGGGAACCAAGACGCGCCCTGCGCGAAATGAGGACACCGAGTGACTTCCTCCAGAGCTCCCCGCAGCCTCTGCGCAGAAGCACCACCTCCTGGAAGCCGTCCCGGATTGCCTCGGCACCACCCACCCTCCTACGGGTCTTCACACTTTTCTAATGTTTTCTGAAAATGCAGCACATCGGCCCGTCAGCTCCCAGCTGCGTCGCTGATTGTGCCGCCCGCCCCGCACAGCTGATGGGCGGAACCGGGGCGTCCTCCCGCGCGCCCCTCTCCAGAGGCTGGCGCCCTGGCTCCCCGCGCTGCGGCTGTGAACTATTGCAGGGCAGGTGCTCCCCGGGGTCCCCAGCACCAACAGGCCTGGCCCCCCAGGCTGGGTGGATGCCCGTTGAGGAATGGGCATGGCCCCGAGGCCAGGTCCCCAGCAGAGGACTGCAGAGCCACCAGCCACCTCCAGACTGTTCACGTCCCTCGTCGACTGACTTCCCAGTCTGCTTTCCTCATCTCCCTATTCCATCCGGGAACCTCAGTTTGCCCCCTAACTTCCCCCCAGCCTATGACATTTTAATGCTGCAGGTCTGCTTGATATTCCGTGGCCCTTCCCAAGCCCAGCGTTGGGTGGACTGGGGGGCTCCTTCTCCCCAAGAACCACGTTTCACCTGTTGGAAGCCCAATGTTCTGGCCTCCTGTACAGGAGTCCTCGTATTTTGCACAAATGAATTTGAAGAGACCCGCAGCTGGTTTTACTTTAAAAGCGCTGGTGGGGCTGGGGTTGCGGCTCAGCGGGAGAGCACTCTCCTAGGGTGTGTGAGGCACTGGGTTCCCACATAAAAATAAATAAACACAAACAAAGGTGTCCACCTACAACTAAAAATATACAGAGTTTTTTTTTTTTTTTAAAGAGCAATGGTGGGCCAGGTGCAGTGACACACGCCTGTAATCCCAGTGACTCGGGAGGCTGAGGCAGGAGGATCGAAAGTTGGAGGTCAGCCTCAGCAACTTAGTGAAGCCTAAGCAACTTAGCAAGGCCCTGTCTCAAAATTAAAACTAAAAAGGGCCGGGGGTGTGGGGGTGACTCAGTGGTTGAGCGTCCCTGGGTTCAATCCCTGGTACCAAAAAAAAAAAACAAAAAGGGAAGGTGATGGTTTTCTGAAGACACCTGGGCACAGGCATGGGCACGGCCACTGCCCGGCGGCCCACATCCTCCTGCTCCAGGTCAGCAGCGGGATCTGAGAGGCCAGGGCTGGTCCCCACGGGGCTGTGGCAAGCCCAAGCTCAGCCACCTCCTAGCCACACGGCTGTAGGAGCAGCGTCTCCCGGCTGAGCCTTGGTTTTCTCATCTGTAAAGGGGGCACAGTCCCCCCTCCAGGTGCTCTGGTGAGGCCCAGCCCACCTGGCTCTGGGCCCAGCTGATGTTTCAGAGGGCGCTTGGCCCTGCAGGTGGCCCGGCCCCTGCTGCTCTCTGGGTTTCCACTCGCTTGGCTGGAGGCCAAGGCCAGTGAGGGGGTGTCCTTCACACAGGCGTGCCCGCGGGCAAGCCCCAGGGAAGCCGCTCTGGTGCCCAGACCTGGGAGCCGCCTCTTAAGCCCCCTGCCCTCTGAGAGGCCAGGCCATGGGGGGCTTGAAGTCAGAGATGGGAAAGGAGGAAAAAGCTCAGCGAAGGACCAGGGACTCCAGGCAACCAGAAGGCTGTGCGTGCGCGCTTGCGAGCTTCGTCTCCCAGCCCCTCTTACTCTCCTTCACCGCCCCTGATGTACCCCGGCTTCAAATGAATAAGAGTCTGCTAATTGATATTTTCACTATTTCCTTTTGCCAACGACAGTGACCCGATTTTAATATTTTAGTCAATATTTTAGCCCCTCTTCCCGATCCTATCGAAAGTGTCACAGGATGATAATTTCATGGCTTCAAAACTTATGCGGCTTCAAGACGGATCCCGCACCCCCTCCTCCTTTCTGGACCCTTCCAGACCTGGTCTTGGCTCTGCCTCTCAGCGAATCCCTTTGCCTTTCTGGATTTCAGTTTCCCACCCATGAAAGGAAGAGTTCGGACAATTTTTAGGGACAGGCATGTGATTTTGCTAAAATCCGCTTCCAAAGTGCCCCCAAGGCAGAAGCCATAAGCAAAGAAATTACCAGCACAGGCCCCGGAAGAGACAGGATGAGGCCACCGATTCCAGGAACCCCTGATCCTGAGCCCGCCGAGCGGGGGCTGGCCCTCCCCAGGGGCTGCAGCTCAGGAAGGACCCATTGGTCCCAGCCTGACCTGCTCGTCACCGAAAGGCAGGCCCCTGGTCCCTTGGGCCCCCCGGCCACTCCCTGTGGTTCTCTGCAAAGCAGCTCTTACCGTGCTCAGCAGAGCATGGGCAGCCGCCTTGTGGGCCCAGAAGTGGCTTCTCCGCTTTCGTGCCAAGGCGCAGCCCACACTGCCAGGCCCCGCGGTGCGCCCTCCGCCGGGGTCCGGGGCCCTGCCAACCCCCAACGGCAGAGCGAGAAAGAAGGAAGCGAGAATGTGGTTACTCATGCCGGGCCACGTGACAGCCCACACCCCCGTGTTTGTGACAGCTTGGGCGTTGGTGTTGATCAAGCCTGGGTGGGCAGCAGGACAAGGACCTGCCGGCCCCACCTCCGGCCTTGGTCCCCAAGAGCCTGAAGACACCAGCCACCAAGCCCAAGCTTCCTTGGGCGCGGCCCTGAGGTTGGAGGTGGGACCCGCTGACAAAGGCCCCTGGTAAGGGGCGGTTGAGGCGAGAGGGGACCCTGGAGGGGAGGGAGTGGTCAGATGTAAAGGAGGACGGCTCTCGATTCTTTTTCTCTCTCGCCCTCCGCCTTGTTCACTGGGTCCACCCTGATGCCCTCGGCCAGCTGCGAGGAGACCCAAAGGCCACGCTGCCAGGTCCTCCCTCTCCTGTCGCTCTTCGCAGGACACCGAGGACCGCAGGTAAACAAGCCCACAGACCATTACGACACCCAGGCACCCAGCGGGTGGGAAGTGCACCCCGGTGTGGGCAGGGAGGGGCTCGGGAGAGGGCAGCCGTCAGGAGAAGCTCCACGGAGAAGTGACTCTCGAAACGACTAAGCACCGAGTGCAGGGGCAGCCCAGGGCCAGCTCAGCCCTGGCCAAGGCCAGGGTCAGCCAGGTGCAAGGGAAAACCAGACCCAGCTGTGAAATGCAATTACAAAAACGTGCCTGGGGATCAGTGGCTCCCCGCTCTCGGCCTCTCTCCATGAGCCTGGTGAGCCACAGCCCTGACCTTCTACATCGGCCACCGCCACCCGGAGAGCCTGGCTGCTCCCTCCCCAAAGGAACAGGTGCCGAGAGAAGAGCCGCTGCTTCTCGCCTGTTCTGTCAGAGACCCCGCACAGGGTCTCAGGACCCGCAGAGAGGCCATGCCCGGCCTCACACAGGTTGTTTTAGAACGAACACCAGCAGGCTGGGGTGCGGCTCAGCGGCCGAGTGCTGGCCTGGCATGCCAGTGTCATCCTGTCACCTGGGTTTCATCCTGGCACTGCAAAAAACATAAAATAAAATGAGGCAGGGCTCTGTGGTGCACACCGGTCACCCTAGCGGCTTGGGAGGCTGAGGCAGGAGGATCAGGAGTTTAAAACCAGCCTCAGCAACTTAGTAGAGTCCTAAGCAACTCAGGGAGAGCCTGTCTCTCAATAAAATATAAAAAGGGCCGGGGGTGTGGCTCAGGGGTTATGCACCCCGGGGTTCAATCCTTGATATCAAGAAAATTGAAATTAAAGTTAAAAATGAAAGCCAGAAACCTAGCAGGTGCTCCCCGTGACAGGATTTCTACCATCTTGAGAAGCTACAGCTGGAAGAGACCAGACACTCATCCACCTGTCCACACAGGAGACGAAGGCCTCCAGAAAGCAAGTGACAACCCAAGAACCCTGCTTCACGCTCTTTCCCAGCAGGTTTAGAAATTGCCAGCCCTCGGTCTCTGGGACTGAGAAACTGAACAGACCCTCGTGGGAGCTGGAAGCCAGGCCTACTCCCATGAGCAGGGTATACCTTGAAAACTACAAATTTTTTTTTACATTTTTAAATGGTTGGGCTATGTTTTGTGACACAACATTTTGTGACATTCAAGGTTCTGGTTTTGTTTTGGTTTGCTTTGAGTTTTTTGGACTGGGAATTGTACCCAAGGGCACTCTACTACACCCCAGGCCTTTTGATTTTATTTTGAGAGCTAAGTCACTAAGTCTGGCCTCCAACTTGTGATCCTCCTGCCTCAGCCTCCTGAGTAACTGGGCTGATTGGCATGCACCACCGCACCCGGCCAAGCTTCGGTTTGATTGTAAAGTTCTCCTGGAACACAGCTACCTGCCTTGACCTGCTCGTGTTGTCTGTGGTGGCTTTCATGCCATAACAGCAGAATTGAGGCATTATATCACCTGCAAATCTTCAAAATACACACCCTTCACGTTGCCCGAGCCACTAGTGGATGCTGGAGCTTTGCACCAATCAGCTCACATAATCCTCCAATGACTGTTTGGTCTCTGGAAATAAGGAAACTGAGGCTCAGAGAGAGGACACACATATAAGGGAAGCAGCAGGGGCGGGACTCAAATTCAGGCAGACATTAGCGCTCTAGACCTTGACCTCCAGCCTGTGGTGTGCAGATCACCCAGCGCACCAGCCCTAAGCTCTCGTTGTAGGGGACAGGGTCTTGCGCAGCTGCAGGTGAGCTATCCCAAGGTAAGACCCGAGCAGCTAGACTGGCTTCTTACATATATATAGTTTTAGCTGTAGATGGACACAATACCTTTATTTTATTTATTCATTTATATTGTGATGGGCAGACAGATCTGACTCATGAGAATGTTCTAGGCCAGACTCTAAGGGAACTGACTAAACAGACTCCATTTTGCTCTGAGACTCCATGTTATGTAGGAAATAAGCTTCTCCCATGGGAACACCCCGCCTCTGTGCCCATCCTCAGTTACTTGGTGTGACATGTTTAATAATATACAATGGCGACTCCTATGTAGTGAAGAATTGCTCTCTTTTGATTCCTATCGCTCCTAAACAATGTACCATGTGAACAGTGATTGTGTGGATGTTAGCATCCATTCTTTAGTTTGTACCTAGGTAAGGGTCATTCTGACCCACTTCCCCCTCTGTCGATGATCTCATGATGTTAATGTGTAATTTCAAATCATAGCAACAGACACATGATTAATGTGATTTTTGGTATAAGAACTCCTACAACCCTGTGGTCGGGGCTGTTCTCCCAATAGCCATTTTTTGGGGCATTGTGTGAGACAGTCAGCCGGCTGGCTTAATAAAGACCCTCAAATTTGGACTTCTCATGGGTGACCGGTCTGTTCTTAAGTTGCGCCCCATAACCATATGTGGTGCTGAGGATGGAACCCAGGGCTTCACACGTGCTGGGCGAGCCACTGAGCCACAACCTAAGCCCTAGACTTGCTTTTTATAGGATCAAGAATTGCTCAGAAGATTCCGGTTCTTGTCATCTGTGTGATGACCATGAAACCACATCTCGCCACACCTGGCACTTGTCAGAAGTCCCCAGCAGGCTGGGTTCTGCTTCGAGGAATAGACACCAGAAAAGACTACAACGCCTTCCCAAATCAAAGCAACGATAGCTAACGTAAGAGAAATCCTGGAGAAAACCCCAGAAGTCCCCTTCTACAGGAATCTGTCCCTCGATGAAATGCGATTCAGAAGTGAAAGTCATATTTACGTTTGTGAAAGTCAGTGAAAATGGAGACCAGGGTGGAAGAATCTGTGAGCAGACAAAATCAGTTAGGCCTTCTGAGTGACCAAGGCTTTGAGTGATTTGCAAACATAAGCAAAACTTAAGCTATTTCTTGCAAATGCCTGGATTGAAGATAAACAACTGAACCAATCAGAAATAGCCAACAGCCTGTAATCCCGGCGGCTCGGGAGGCTGAGGCAGGAGGATCGCAAGTTCAAAGAGAGCCTCAGATATTTAGCGAGGCCCTGAGCAACTCAGTGAAACCCTGTCCCAAAATAAAACATTAAAAGGGCTGGGGATGTGGCTCAGTGGTTAAGCGCCCCTGGATTCAATCCTCAGTACCAAAACGAAAAAGGAAGTAGCCAACAAAGTTAGATCATATAACTAGGAACCCTCCAATGACACAGATCACATAAGGCCACCATATAACCAATTATAAAGAAAAAAATTGTGTTTTTGCAGTGCTGAGGCTGGAACCCAGGGCCACTCATGCTAGGCAAGCCCTTTGACCCGAGCTACCTAGAGCCCTTCCTTTACTCTTTCTGTCCCTGTCCATGACAAGCCTGCCACCGGGTCCCCTCGGTGGAGATCCTTCTGATCAGAGCTGCACAGCTCATGAATTATCATTTACACAAATAAACCCTTTAATATCTGAATGTGTCCCAGTTTACGTCTTAACACACCTGTGAGCCGCAAGCACTCAAAATGAACAGGTGTGTAGACCAGCAGAGGCAGTGGCCGCAGCTCTGCCCACTACCCCTAGTCCTCTTTCCCTTCCTCCTCGTCCTCCCCACCCCTGGCCCCGCCTCCACCCATACCCGGCCTCCTACTTGCGATCCTCCTGCCTCAGCCTCCTGAGTAACTGGGATGATTGGCGTGCACCACCGCACCTGGCCAAGCTTCGGTGTGATGGTAAAGTTCTTGGAACACAGCCTTGACCTGCTCACGTTGTCTGTGGTGGCTTTCACACCACAACAGCAGAATCGAGGTTTTGTCTCACCAGCAAAACCTCAAAGTACACTCCCTTTACGCTGCCCGAGCCACAAGTTAGTTACCTGGCACCTGCAGCTACTGGCCCTCACCCCCACCAGTGACCAAACCCTTGACGGCTCCAAGTCCAGCTCCTGGGTGTGATCAAAGGTGTATTAAATGTCACTCTGTGATGACTGACACATCGGCAGCTCGGGGAGCATCGCACAGCAGCCAGCAGACCCCCGTCATCCTGAGGCTGGTGTCCCTGCTGGCCGCTGAGGCTCTGTCGTGGACGGAAGTGGTTGTAAGATTAAGGACATAGGAGAGAGCACAGGGGCTGTGCTCCCGGACTCAAGTGAGCAGCTGTCACTGTGGTGTCCAGCACATCTGCCTGGTCACCTTAGAGTCGCACTGAAGGACGTGACCATCCTGCACCAGCCCCAGCCACGTTCTCCCGTTTCCTTTGCAGGTGGTCAGGACAGGGACAGCAGAGGCAGCAACAGTGTGAGCTTTCCCCACACCGCCCTATCCACGTGCGTCCACCTTGACCTGGAGGGACCCCTCCGGTATGCCGAGCCTCAGCTGGGATTGGCTGAGCGGCACCAGCTGGCAATGCAGAGGCCTCCTCTTCCCATGATGCCCGGTGCTGGTTGGCTCGCATCCGCTCAGACCGCTTCTCACCAACTTGCCATTCTGGAAGATTCCATTGGCTACACAAATGGGGCATCAAGGTGCCAAAATCAATGAGAGCCTTCTGGGCTTGGCTCAAAATTGGGAACCCATTGGAAGGAGCTGCTGGTGGGCAGGTCACCATTACTGGATCTGCCGCCTGAATCCACCCGGCTCAATATGGAATCAATGTCGGGCTTTCCTCAGAGACGGGCCGCCCGGGCTGCGGCTGGATCAATGCTATCAAAACAAACGGGGTTTCTGCTCCTAGGAACGGAGCCCAGAGGGAGCCTCCACGATGCCTTCAGAGATGGAAGCAATCATTTTTACTTTATTTTATTTGGGTACTGGGGATTGAACCCAGGGGCACTTACCCATGAGCCACATTCCCAGCCCTTTTATTTTTGTTTTGAGACAGGGCCTCGCTAAGTTGCTGAGGGCCTCACTAAGTTCAAGGCTGGCCTTAACTCACGATCCTCCTGCCTCAGCCTCCCAAGCCACTGGGATGAACAGCGATAAACGTGTCCTTGATGGTGGACCATTAAAGTCATTGTCAAGGTGAAGCATTTACCACCTGTTAAACGGAAAGGCAGGCTATACAAAAGAAACAATTAGGAGACGGGAGAAAATCTCTGCTAGCTCCTCTTCTGGCTGAGGATTAATATCTAGAATATATAAAGAGCTCAAAACCCTGATACCAAGACCTCAAATAACCCAACTAATAAATGGGCAAGTGAATTAAGCAGACACTTCTCAAAAGAAGAAACGCAAATGGCTAACAAATATATGAAAAAATCTTCCACATCTTTAGCGATTAAGGAAATACAAATCAACGCCACCCCGAGGGGCTGGGGTGGTGGCTCAGTGGCAGAGTGCTTGCCTTGCATCTGCGAGGCATGGGGTTCGATTGTCAGCATCACATACAAATAAAATAAAGTCCATCGACAACTAAAAAAATATTTAAAATAAAACTATCCTGAGATTTTACCTCACACCAGTACAAACTGCCAGGCGTGGTGGCAAATACCTGTAACTCCCAGCCACTTGGGAGGCTGAGGCAGGAGGATTGCAAGTTAAATAAAAAAGGCTGGGGATGTGACTGAGTGGTTAAGTGTCCCTGTACCAAAATAATAATAATAATAATAATAAAGATGGACTACATGACAGACATGATCCTGCAATATGTATAATCAGAAAAATGAGAGATGACACTATGTATGATCTATCAAAATGTATAAATGCATTCTACTATTATGGACAACTAATCAGAACAAATAAAATAAAAAAAAGTTTTTAAAAGATGAAGAGGAGATAAAGGAATACCTTCACTCTGTGGGTGGGACAGTACGTTAGTGCCACAATTGTGGGAGTCAGGATGGAGGCTCCTCAAAAGGCTAGACTGGAGCCCCGAGGACCCAGCCATACCGCCCCTCGATATCTACCCTGAGGACTAAGGTCGTCTTACTACAGCGACACGCGCGCACTCCCGTGTTTACAGCAGCTCAGTTTGTGAGAGCTGATTATGGAGCCAGCCGAGGTGTCCACCGTTGGAGGACTGGATGAAGAAAATGTGACCTTCATGTATTCGACTGGAGTTTGACTCAGTCATAAGGAAAAATGAAATTATGTCATTGACAGGAAAATGGATGGAACCAGAGACCGTCCTGTTAAGTGAAATAAGCCAAACTCAGAAGGCCGAGGGTCGGATGTTTTCTCTCCTATGCGGAAGCCAGAGAGGAACAAGGAAAAGAAAGGTGGGGGGCGGGCCTCCTAAAAATCAAGGGGAGATCAGTGGAGAAAAGGGACGAGGGGTGGCAGGGAGGGGGCAAGTGCCGGGGAGCGACATTGGCTACACCGTGTGCATGTACGAGCATGGGCCAGCCAATCCGACTGTGATGCACCAGTAAAAAATGAGAAAAAAGGCTACAGAGGAGCCACGCAATTTCAGCTGTGTGGGCACCTGGAGGGCAGTTGGAAAGAAACGCCAGGTTTCCTGTGTTTCTTGGGGCTCCCAGCCCTGTCCCTCCCAGGACTGCTCTGTCACAGCCAGGGGTCCAATCCCATTGCTTCTCCAAAAGTTCCTCAGCATCATCTCCATGGAAGATTCTCTGGAGGGGTTTAGGGACCTGATCAGACATCATGGGCTGAACCCCCAGAGAGCAACTCATTACCGAGAGAAGGGATCAGGAAGCTTTTTCTAGAAAGGCCCGGAGAGTAAACTTTTCAGCTTTGTGGATCTGACACAATTATTCGACTCTGTCATTGTAGCATAAAAGCGTTCACAATTGATATGTAAATGATGAGCAAAATTGTGTTTCAATAAAACTTTATTTCCAAAAACAAGTGGAGGGCCAGATTGGACTCATGGGCTGTAGTGGGCTGACCTAAAAAAGTGGACACCACGCCCCGTTGTCCCGCTGATGGGCAGTTAAAACAGAATTGCTCCAGATTGTGTCTCTGGAGCAATGAGTTAGTGAGCCCTAACAGGTGTCAGGAGTTGGGATGAGCCACAAACAGGGCAGTGCCATCCCTGCTCTTGTGGGGCCTATACATTAGTGGTCAGGTCAAAAGCCACCAGCCAGGGCTGTTGCATATGGCTGGGTCAA
Organism: Sciurus vulgaris; assembly: GCF_902686455.1. NCBI lineage: Eukaryota > Metazoa > Chordata > Mammalia > Rodentia > Sciuridae > Sciurus > Sciurus vulgaris. The sequence goes on from NC_136468.1 coordinate 136,018,282, forward strand.
AAACTTAGACCTGAGAAACAGAATTGTATCCTTGCTTTGAGTTTGCTGTGTGGCTGTAGGGAATTCGCTTGGGCTCTCTGAGCTTGACTCACTTTTGAATTCTTTATTTTTATTTTTTTGGGGGGGTGGTGCTGGGGATTGAACCCAGGGCCTTGTGCTTGCAAGTTTACCAACTGAGCTATCTCCCCAGCCCCCATTTTTTTTTTTTAAACTGGGGATTGAACCCAGGGGCACTTAACTACTGAGCCACATTTCCAGCCATTTTTTTTAATGTTGATAGACTTTTATTTTATTCATTTATTTATACGTGGTGCTGAGAATTGAACCCAGTGCCTCACACATGCTAGGCAAGCGCTCTACCACTGAGCTATATCCCCAGCCCTTGAATTCTTAATGTGAAACAAAACAAGCCATCAGCAAAGGTTGCCCTGCAGATGTAGACCCAGCCCAGTCACCTCACCTCTGACTCCCCGAGTCTTTCTCTTGTCAAATTTAAGAGCAAAGTTCGCTTTAGGCTATGGTGTGCCGCATCAGGAACAGAAGCCCTTCTCCTGCCCCAAGTACAGAGACTCTCTCCCTACACAGGAGTCAATGACTCCCCATTGCTTTTAAAATTAAAGACTTAAATTCTCAAGATGCCTGGCGATGCCTTGTCACCTTTCTTTTTCTCCCGCTCATCTCTCTCTTACTCTCTGTCCTCTGTCCCTTTGTTCTGTGACGGCTCTTTCTGTTCAGTTTTGTTTGGTTTTCCAGTGTTGGGTATTACTCCCAGAACCTCGTGCCTGCTAGGAAAGTGCCCTACCTAGCATCTGAGACCTATTGCCATCCCCCTGACTTATTTTGAGACAGGGTCTTGTCAAATTGCCGAGGCTGGCCTCTAACTCATGAACCTCCTGCCTTGGCCTCCCAAGTAGCTGGGACTACAGGGGCCCAACAAGTCCTCTTAAGTTTGCACATGTAATTTCCTCTGCCTGGAGCACTCTTGGCTGTTGACTGTCCCACAACTGCCACTTGCTCTTCAGATCCCACCCTTACTCCATGGTTTTTGAACCCTCTCTTGCCTGTTGCCTATTTCCCTGGAAGCTCCAGAAGAACACGGCGTGTCTGGCTCATCGTTTGCTGAGCATGCTTGCTGGGATTGGTCGGTGGGGATGCAACACTCCCCACCTCTCTCCCCTGCATGGGAGCTGCCGGGTGGAGAAGGAATCACAGTCAGCCCAGCCACTGGCTGTTAGATTCCTCTGCACTGGAGCCCAGTAGTGGGCTAGCCTGGGAACCAAGGGCTGTTTGTGGGCCTTCTGGGGAAAGTGTGCCCCTCAGTGTTGACTAAGGGCCTGATACTGTCACAACAGCCCCATCTTAAAGCAGAAGACATGGCTACTTGAAGCTCTGCTGCAAGCAGATCCTGTGCAAGATTTGGTTGTCGAACAACCTACAACCTCGTTTGACTTGGACACTCCTAAGAGCTAGTCCCTGCATTAAATCCGGGCTCCCTTATTTGAGCACCGGATAGATAAAAACGCTCATAGCTTTTGGAGGGCACCACATCCCCCTGGGCACCCCTGCGGCCTGCAAGCAGCATTTGTGGGGTGACCTCAGATTGCAATTTGCTCAATCACTGCTCTAATAAAAACCTAATAATCCCACAGAACAAAGAGGAAGCACTGTGTGACCAAAAGCCAGAGCCGCTGAGCTGCAACCTGCTGTTTGGGATGGTCAAGCACACATTCAGTTGTTAAGGAAAATGAGGAGAAACAATTAAGCACGTGTGGAATCCTGGAAATACGGCGATGGGCAAGGACCACACCTGAGGTGTCAGGTATTACCTGTGATTTTATAACCTGTCTTTAATTCATGGGGAACTGCTGCTGCTCCCCAACAGGATGCCGTGACCGGGGGTGGGGGGACATGGGGGACAGCCCTCAGCAAATCCCCCCTGCGTTCCCCAGTGCCCACTCTCCTCCAGAAAGCCGAGGCTCTGCAAAGGCCCAGGGTGGCTGGACTGCAACGTAAGCCCCCGGCCTCCTCCCCAGTCCAGCCGGTCTTGAGGTCCGTTTCTCCAGAGCAGTGGGTCTTCGTTTTGTTTTCAGTCCTGTGTCCAGCAAAGCTCTCATGAGAGGGGCCAAGCGCAGAGCTGCTGTCCTCCAAAACGCCCAGACCTGGGAGCGAGTGGCCCTAACTGCCCGCCCTCCCCCACCGTCTCCCCCCGCCTTTGCTGATTTGAAGCATCAGAAGAGGAAACGGTTACTCGGGGCTTGCTAGAGCCAGGATTCAATTCCCCTCCTCAAGTGGGAAGAACTTCAGGGGGTTCACTGCCAGCCTGATTCCGGCTGCTCGTCTGGCAGCACCGGGAGCTGGTTTCTGAGCTGGAGAGGACAGTGCAAAGCCATTCCCCCACACGAGAACAGGGGCTCCCCAGCTCGCAGGCGGCCTAGGCAACCGGAGGTCAGGAGGGGGCTGGCCCCAAACCTGGAAGGCTGAAGGGCAAAGAAATGTCACACTGCTCCTAACTTGGTGATTGTCCACAAGGGTGGCTGCAGGAGGAACCCAGGGCTTGGGCAGCCGTCCTTGAGCACCGGGCCTATGCTGGCACCCGGCAGAAGAGACCTCAAATCGCAAGGAGTCTGCAGATCTGATGGGGCATCTCTCCAGATGATGCCCGCATCTTGGCCGCAAACTCCAACTCAGACCAGCTTATGTGTCAACGGGCGTCCTGGGGTACCTCGCTGGAAATGCAGCCGGGCCTCGGGCATGGACTTGGGGAACCAGAGCCCAGAGCCCCTTCTCCATCACTGTGCACCTGCTCTGCCCACATGCTCCCCAAGTCCCAGGTCCCCATAAAGGAAAACTCATATCTGCCACCACTGCAGGTGGTTGTGGAGGTTGGCCCAGCCTGGGGTTGACAAGGTCAGAGGTCATACTCTGGAAGCAAAAAGTAGAGCTGAGCAGATAATCCCACAGATGCCCGCACCCCAGACAGGGCTCTATTCTCATTCAACAAATATTTATTGACACCTTGTGCCAGATCCTGGGGATCCCAATTAAGGAAAAATGTCCCTGTCCTTATAAAGTTTATATTTCATTTGAGAAACAAATCAATTTCAGTGAGCTGCTGATCCCACGGGGGTCCGGCATTTGTCATGGGAAAATGTGGGCAGGGGAGGGAGGGTACCACCTCCCAGGGCCATCAGGCGGAATGCTGGGCGCAGACACTGGAGCTGGGGAGGGACAGGAGGCCTCCCAAAGGGGCGCATTGGTTGAGGGGCCGAGGCAGCAGGGTAGGTCACACGGGGCCTCGCAGCCGATCCTAAGGGTCCTAGGTTTTACTGTGAGTGGAACAGGAGGCCACGGAGGGCGCTGCGCCTAGCTACGTGGGCCACCGGGCACTCTTTAGTGACTGGGCAGTATGTACTTCTTAAGCTGTTCCCATACAGTCTGCCACCACCCAACTCTTCTGAGAACAGAGTCAAAGCAGCCATGGACAATCCGTGATGTGCTCAAATCAACTTTATTTACGGAAACTGGCATTTGAATTGCACATCGTTTCTACCAACCAACCACTCACCCTTTGCCCCCGTCCACCACTTAAAAATGTAAAAACCATTCTTATTTTATGGGCCAGCCATATAGAAACTTCCAGCAGGGTGGATTTGGCCTTAGTTTGCCTTTTTAACCTTAAAAAGTCAGCCTGGCTGGTGCTTTGAGAACAGACTGGGGAAGGAGGCTTGCTCAGGAAGCTATGATGGCGAGTTTGGTCATCGCTGCCAGGCAATGGGCACCCAGATGCTTGTCAAACACTGTGTGGCCCTTGTGCACTAGACAAGGGGAGAACCACTCTTCTTCAGACACCTTGACAGATTGTTCTAGAAAACATTATTTGGAAGTGAAAAAGGGAACAGCTTGCTGGAGACAGACCAGTTATGAGGCTGTTCAGGCAACGTCTGGCTTCTCTGTGGGGCAGGAGGAGGGCGCCTGGCAGGTGGCCCTCAGAACCCCCGCCTGTCTCCTTCCGTGGAACTATGAACCCCTGGAAGAAACTGGGTCTGGGAACGACCCACCTGTCCTTCTGGGAACTGTATTTGAAGGCAGCAATAAGCAGTCAGGAGTCTGCAAATGAAGGGGCACTTCACCGGCTACCCCAGAGCCTCGCAGCATGGACTGCGACTTCCTGTTAGGTAGAAGCAACTTCCCAATTCTGACCTCACCACCGCAGCCCCAAAGCTGGAATGTGTGGCTGGAATCTTGAAGGCTGATTTTCACTGCACTGTAGTCTGAACACCTTTCCTGGCTGGACACTTGGTCCACTTCACACTCTGCCAAAAGCAGCCTTCAGGGCTGGTAGGGGCTCAGTGGTGGAGGGCTTGCCTCGCAGGTGTGAGCACCACATGTAAATAAAGGTCCAGCACCAACTAAAAATATATATTAACAGGATAAAAAAAAAAAGTCTTCATCCAGTGGATGCCCAGATGGAAAAAAGGGGCCTAGTGTGGCGGGGTGGGGTGGGGTGGGAAACGGGGAAGGAGCAGAAGCAGAGCTATTGGGAAGGCACCTGGGGAGCTCCCAGCCCCCCAGCACCTTGGCAAACAGTTCACCAGGGCCCCAGGCTCGTGCCTCCTAGCAAACTCCCTGGGGAGAATGTGTGCTGCCTGCTGGTTTCGGGGCGGGGCATGAGCACCGCCGCTGTCTTCATGGTGGCCAACTCAGACGTCACCCCCACCACCAGGAATGAGCCTGGGTGCTCCAGCACTGAGCTCCAGCCCCTCCCTTCTGAAGAGGAGCTCTTGCTAAGTGACCTTGAACTTGGGACTCTCCTCCATCAGCCTCCCAAGTTGCTGGGATCACAGATACACAGCCGCACCCAGTGTCAGACAAAATCTTACACACCCATCCAGTGATAATCAGGAGACAACTGGGATTGAGATGAAGCCTATCAAAGTCTATTTATTCCCTATCATTTTTAAAAACATATTGCCCAGTTTCTGTGGCCTTTGTCTCTTGCCATATTAAAGTCTTAAGTAATTTGATTTTTGTGGGGTCAACTTAATGTCTCCTTTGTGATTCACTCCACACTTTGGGGTTAATGCCATGGCACCATTTACATCCCACTAACTTATGATGCTTATTTTAATAATTGTTCACTTATCACCAATACTTTAATTTTAATTATTCTTTCTGGGAAATGAAGAAATTAACCAAAAACCCTTCAGAAAAATTGAAGCCAGGCGTGGGGGCACACCCCTGTAATCCCAGCAACTCAGGAGTCTGAGGCAGGAGGATCACAAGTTTGAGGCCAGACTCAGCACTGGCAACTTAGTGAGGCCCTAAGCAATTTAGTGAGACCTTCCCTCACTGGAGATGTGGCTCAGTGGTAAAGTGCCCCTGGATTAAATCTCTTTTCTTTTAAAAAAAAGAAAAACTGAATTTAATAATGACTCACAACTTCCACCTACAGCTTGGAGGAACATTTCTGGTGTTTATTCTACACATAAATGTGAACTGCTCACACAGATTCTTAAAGGGGTCTGTCACAAAGCAGCTGTCTGAGTGAAGCAGCCTGCCTGTCCATGTTCTTGAAAGGCCTAACGGGCACCACCTTCCCGTACGTCTCTGCTGAGCAGATAAGCCACCCAGTGTCACTGATGGCCAAGTGGTTTCACGGGAGAGATGTGACAGCTGTGTTTTAGACGCAAATTTAACTTTTCTTTCTGATATCAGCAACATAGTTCATGGTGAGACACTTTGAATATCCAGAAACGGTGGGTGGTGACACTCAACACCAGGAAATAACATCCTTGAGCCCCAAACTGGAAGCAACTGCATTCAGCAATGTATTCATTATTTCCTATGTGATACTTTTTTTTAAAGTGACTGTAAATGACCACACAATGTTACAGTGTTTCAACGTAACAGGTAACACGTAATCAAACACATTCCTTCTAACTTTCATCTTGTGATTCCTGAACCTACCTTCCACTGGCTCCTGGGAGACAGAATTCCCACAGGTGAAAATCTTGACTGTGGGCTGGCCTGACCAACTGCCCCCCAGGAAGGTGCTGCCACCTGCAGTGGAGAGAAGCCCCAGCACCCTGGCGTCCTCTGGAGGCAGGGTTGGAACACAGGGCACTGTCCAGCCTGGACACCAAGTACCTCCCTTAGGAAGGAAGGTTGTGTCTTTGATGACAACTCATTTTAATGTGTCCGCAGAAGGAAAAAGGGTCACTTGGAGTCAACAGATTCTTAAGAGCCTACACAAAGCTTTTCTGGACACAGGACACTAGAGCAAGGGAAGTAACCTTTAAAAAATGGAAGTTCTCCCCAGACAAGGTCTGGCTGGCTGTCTGGGGACAACGTGATGGCATTTTAGGTCTTCTGGCAAAGAATCAAGGCAGCTGAAGCCAGAAAACAAACCAGTTGTAAACAGACCACCATGCGTCTGCCCCCTGACTGCGGGTCTGCCAGAGTGGCTGCCAACTTCTGCTTCCTGCAGCCTCGGCTGACCACAGCCCTGGCTGCTGCTCTGCTCACCACCAGGCACCCAGCATGAGGTACTGAGGAGGCACCTTTGTGACGACCGTTTTGTCATGGCTACAAACACTCAGAAAAAGGTCAACAGTGGGACATTCTTTGTTACAAACACTAAAATGTCATGAGACAATGGAGAAATATAAAAAGGGAAGTCAAAAGAGACCGAGAGCTCAACCAGCACCGAGACACTTCTGCGGGAATATTAACTGCTGCCACGCCAGGAATCAGCGCGACCTGGTGGCCACGAGCTGTACAGCACAGCTGGCTGCAGGGCCAGACTTGGTCTGCAGGATCTGGAGCAGGCACTCACCCTGAAAGGCCCCTTGTGCGCTCAGCCGCCCGCCCCAGCCCCTGTCCTTACCTCAGAGAGTGGAGTCACCAGGCTGGTTCCCAGAGTCAGAGAAACTGCACATGGCAGAGAGGCATAGGCTGCCTCAAAAAGACAGCGAGGTGTGAAAGAAACACGGGACACCGATTTGTAATCCATGACTTTTATCTTTGAAAATGGAAGCAAGTGTTTTCACAGGACACTATGGCGCTCTATAAGAGCCGATCAAGGAGTGACTCGCCGTCCTCCTCCGGGATGCCACGGCATTTTTTAAAAAAGAAAACAAAACAGGAAAAATAATCCACAATGCTTCAGGCACCTACTCTGGGCCTGGACGGGCATCCGTTCATTAAATACGTCAGAAGCTACAAACTAAGGTCGGGTGACTTTCCCTCGCCCTCCCTCTCCTCCTCGAACCACTTTCCCCACAGGGTTCCACCAACCACAAACTGTTTACTTAATTTGATATCAGAACCTTAAACCATTTCTGAATCTTAGAAATGAAGGTCCTCAGCAGATTACATTGATTAAAAAAAATGTAGGTTTGACTTATGTCACTGTAATTATTGTTTTCTTTACATCTCATTATCCACTTTTATATTAAAAACACACACATACATACACACAAAAGCGAACACTCAGATGCCCTGAAATTGTGGAGACAGCAGCCCCAACATCGTTGGTCAAGAATATGGCACCTCTTCTGCTGGGACAGTACCCAGTGGGGTCGTGCCGTCTGACAGGCTGCCCCCACGCTCCGCTCCATCCTGGCTCCTGGACACATTGCTTCCAGTCAGCCCTGCACCCGCCCCAGTGCACACACACAGGAGTGTCCCCTCCATGGCCCCTGTGTCCTTCCAGGACAGAGGATCGCTAAGTCAGGTTTTGCAAACATGCGATTGAGAACACGGCAATAGGGGACCAGCACTCGCCTGACGCCCTCCGGGTCCAGGGAGCCTCCGTACCTCACCGCAGCTGTGAGTGAGCTGCAGCAGCCTGCTCTGTGTGGGGTGCAAAGGGGCATGTCCACACGTGCTCAAGCTAGGGCAGGGGTCTGCACTCCCTCTTCTGCTTAATTCTAGACCATTCTCCTCAGTCCCAACATTCGACAGCATCCTCTGGCCTCATTTTGCTGAATGTGATTGGGGCTAAAAGGCAGGAAGACAGGCAGGACTGCTGGGGCCCCGAGGGAGACGCAGCAGCCACGAGGAGAAGGCAGGGGCCCTGTGGGTGTGAGGGGAGTTGCTCCTTCGCCAGCAACGCTTAGACAGTGGAGGCCACCAGGGGTGAGAGCTCCCCTCCAAGCTCCCTGCCCGGCTAAGCTGCTGAGCTGGGCAAGAGGGGACACGCCACAACATGCAACACTCTTGTCCCAGTGCCCTTGTCAAGTACGGACCGCAGCCTGAGCCGTGAGGTTGGATGTGAGACTCTGTGTAACAAACTGCAGAAACACATGCTAGTTTGGTTAGATTATAATCATCTGAAGCACAGAATCAAGGAGCAAAATTTCATCTGGTACAACCACCCAATTTCTAAAAAAAAGAGAAAGGAAAGAAAGGGAGAGATATGATGAGAGTTTTTTTTGATCAGAAGACTCAACAGAATGGGGGCAGTAAGAGGGGTCCACATGATTTTTCAAGTCTTCCTTCTGTACAGTCATTAAGATGACCAGGTTTGTGCTGCCAGCGAGCCAGCACCGTGTGGCTACTGCTCTGATTGTTCTCAGATGAATGTTTATACAAAATAATATCTTCATCTAGTTTATAAACATACACAGTGCTGTCCCTTTCAAATTAAGGAAAAAAAAATCACACACAAATACTGCAAAGTAGCAAAATACAAAGGAAAAAAGCTACTTTTGGTTTTGGCAACATTAAAAAAAGAAAGAAATATAAAAAGCAGTGTGGCATTGGTCCCTATTCATTTAAAAAAAAAAAGGTACTTGGGCATGACACTGAATTGGAATTGATTTGTTTTCTAAAATTCAGAATATCTGGGATTTTAAAAGTAGCACTTTTGTCTTTAAGAGTTCAACAAGTCACATAACACTTAAAACATCAAAAAAGCTTTCTGATAAAAAGCTCAGCTTTTTTTTTTCTTTTTTCTTTTTTTTGCAAATTTGGGAGACGGATCGAGTTCTTACTGGAATGTGGCCTATCACCGTGGTTGACAACTCTGAAATGGAATGTCTCCAAATGGCAGTGCCTCCCTCTCCCCTCCCTAGGACCACACCAACAACCAGCTACCAAAGCACAAGTTCTTGCTCCCATGTTTCCGAGGGGTGGGGACGGGACCTTCAGGCTGCTATCTTTGCCATCTGCTGTTCTAACTTGGAAATACGCTCATCTTGATTGCAGATTGTGTCTTTTATAGATTTGATCTCTTTTAAAATCTCATCCAACTTGGCTTCATTTTGCTAAAAATAAAGAAGGGGCATCAATTAAAAAGCAGTAAACAAACTTCAACACAATTCTGATGTAAGACTTAAACGTAATTTTCTATTTTGCAAATGGCAAGCCAAGTCACCAAATTGGAAAAAGAAGTCTAAACTGCCGCATGTAGGCCTGATGAGTACTCGGCTGATGCTGGTCTGTCCCTCTGAAACCCCACAGAAAAACGACCGTCCCATGGCACTACCTCTGTCCCCATGCCTGTGCACTGAGCCAGACAAGGACTCTGTCAGGTCACAAATCATAGGATAAGACTGGATCCTTCAAGGCTGCCCTGCATCCCCACTACCCTACCAGGTGAGGGGTGACTCCGTCCATCCCCAAGGGAGGCCTCAGAGTGGAATTCCTTGGCCTCTGTTACCGTTCTTTCCTAAAGAGGACTGAGCCTCACTTGGAGCTGACCCAGAAACCCTACAGCCACCGAGGCCAGACACTGGCTCTGAGGTCCAGGCTCCTCCAAGGCGCTCAGCCTCCTCATTCCTCTCCCCTTCTCAGTGACAAAACCCAGCCCTCTCCCCTCTGCTCCGGACTCCCCTCCACAGCCCATGCACTGCCTGCGCGTCTCCTCGCCAGGTCTTCAGAGGCAGGCTGGCTTCCGTCCCTCGGCCACGGCTCTCGCCAAGGGCATCTTGTTGTGAGCCCACACGGCGCCTGGTCCTGCCACCATGCCAGGCAGCAGCACCCAGCGCTTCCACCTCGCCTCCTTTAGGACCCTCCTCCTGGCTCCTGTGACCCTGCACCCCCTTGTTGTTTCATTTCTACCCAAATCAGGTGGTTTTGGGGAAAGACCGTTAAGAAAAACCCACAAATGTCTTATTCACTCTCAAAGATGGTAGTAGACTGACTACTCCATACTCTAGGCGTTGTGTATGACAATGACATAATGTAATAAGCAGATAGTCAACAGTGAATAACCAGAGCTGAAGGGGCCGAGGGTAACCATAACCCATCAAGTCGCGTGCCCTAGGACTTTCGTATCCCCCGTCCACGTTATCAGTTACTGAAAACCCCCGACGTCCACGGGGGGAACACTAGTTGACAATGCCTTGGACAACAGAGGGCTTTCCAGGGGACACGGCTGCCGTCAGCCAGGTACGTTCCTCAAGCTGCTGTGCTCCTTACCACACTAGCCGTGTCTGTGGTTTTCTTGGGGACGTTGATCAGGTCACACTTCTTGTTTGCAGTGGGCTTGCTGTCCAGAATGTTCTTCCTGACCACTTTGAGATCCCTGTTCTTGCCTGGAATGTAGCCGTGCTTCAGGGAGATGAGGACTGGGTCGGCATTCCGCCCCTCAAACCACTCTTCTGCCTCCAGCGCGGCTTCAGGCCCTGCGGTGTCAGGATACAGGTCATCCTGGAAAAGGTCAGACTGCCGAAGACATTTGGGGAAACGCTTCAGTAAGCAAGGAGAAAGTTCTGGGTCTGGGATTTAAAACATACAAACAGGGATTGCCTAGAAAACTGGGCACTCACCTTCCTGGGAACAGTCATGATAATAGGCTCACACTTTCTCTCATGAAGCTTGAAGAATCTTTAAAGGAAAAATAAAGGCAAAGTTGCATAAAGTGAAATATGACTGCGAGTAACAGGATCAGTAACTTCTCCACAGTGCTGTATGGGTCATGAGTGCGTCTCTACCCCTCACCTCTGATCCACCCTGGCACTTGGTGTTTCCATTTCACAGATGAGAAAACCAAGGCTCAGAGAATCTCTGCCAGAAAATGGCAGACTGGAGACAAGAACATGAGTAGAGGTCCATGGATTACTGTGACCGCCAGACTGCAATTACCTGGGGCAGGTGGATCGTGGTGGAAATAGTAGCAACACAGATAATGATTCACTTGTGAAAAAGTTCCCATGTCAGCGAACAGGTGAGGACACACACTGGACATGAGGCAGTCTCTATACCCTGCATGCTAGGTCTTCTGCCAGCCTGACGTAGTCGAACATTTGTGAAGTATGAATACAACTTTTAAAAAGAAACAGAAAGCAATCCTAGAAAGTAAGATTTTGATGTGGGGTAAGTTTTTTGTTTGTTTGTTTGTTTGTGGGGGCAGGTCCTTGCGATCCTCCTGACTTGGCTCCCAAGCTGCTGGGATTCCAGGTGTGCACCACCACACCTGGTAACATCATGATATCCCACAAACTAAATCAGGGAGAATCTGAAATGATCTCAAATGTGGAAAGAGTAGAAATGTAAAGAAACTTGCATTATCCTATGGAGGGAGCAAAAAATCATCCTCTAATTGGTGGGGAAAAGGGGTAGAATTTTCTTTTGCATCTCATAAGAAACAAAAAATTATAATGAAAGTGAAGAGAGCAAGCCAATTTATTTCCAGCCAGGAAGGAGCATAATCGAGTTCTCTCTAGAGTTCTTGGCAAGAGAGGTAGCCACAGTGAGCTGCAGCAGAGGCTCAGACCAAACGAGAGTCGAGTGTGGCTCCGTGGGAAAGGTGTTCACCAAACCCTTTAAAAAACTGACACATGGGCCGGGGAGATGGCTCAGTTGGTAGAGTGCTTGCCTCACAAGCACAAGGCCCTGGGTTCAATCCCCAGCACCGCAAAACAAACAAACAAAAAAAAAAAACCTGACATGTCGCACCTGCCTATTCACTATTTCAATTGGGTCACAGATAAACCAAAAGTCTTTTTAAAGAATGATTTAGTGAAAACCACACAGTGGAGGAGATGGCCAGCACTGATGCTGGGCTTGTGACTACGACCTCTGCAGGACAGCTTCCCGAGCCCCGTGCTTCCCCTCCATAAAATGGGCATAAGAACACCCCGTCCCAGGTCATCAGCAGACGCAGAAGAGGCAATCCAGGCAGGGAGCTTGGTTCAGGGGCCCGCACGGGATCAAGGCTCCACACAGACGGACAGGAAGGTCCCACTCAGCTCAGGCTTTTTTAAATGTTTAGATGGTGGTAAAATAAATGTGTTTCTAAATAATTGGGTGTAATCTTAAGTTCAGATTCAATTCCTTTTAAATTCACTTTTGATTAGTTTGGTCAAACTGGAATTTTAGATTATCTGGGACAGTTTTCCTTCATCACCCCAGCTATTAAAAAAATAATGATTAAATAAATTAAAGTCTATAAAGATTCTTTTCCTATTATTTTTAAAGATTTAAGCATCAATTCTTAATCATGTGACCAGAAGAGAGAACGGTTTTGGTTGCTGTTGCTTTGCTTGTTTTAGGGTGCTGGGATTTGAACCCATACAAACTTTTAAAATCTATATGAACTTTGTTTAAACCAATGTGTGGTATGACCTCATATCTGATACTGTGGTGCTGTTCTGTTGTTTAAAATGGTCAGTGGCCATGGGGTTTTCAGCATCTCCTGTTGACCAGTTGAGAAAAAATGGGCCCCTGGGAAGCCCACTAGTGTTAAAGGATACACACTTCACACGTAAGAGTAGTACAGACAATCAAAAATAACCCGACCTAGCTGACTTTCCTAAATCAAACTCACCTCACAACTCATTGTAGACCCTTTGAATTCTCTAGTTTAGGACCAGCGGGATCCACAGGAACTTGCTGTTATCCCCACATAGAGCAGGAAGCCACCCCCTTTCCATTCCAGGGCCAGGTTCTCACCCGTCTGCCCACCAGGGAACAGTGGCCACAGCCTCAACTCGAGGTCAAGAGAGGAAGGTCTCACTACTGAATTAAGTGTACAGTACACTCGGCTCTGCCACTGGACTGCTGTGCTTCCAGCTGCACGGGCAGGAAAGGAGCTGTGACTCCATACCACAGGCGGGGGCCTTGGGCACGCAGCACGGCACAGACAACTGTGACACCTCACAGGGCCATTCTTTACCTGGCAATCTCACATTTGTTAACATCGAGTCCTCTCTTGGGCATGTAACCCATGCCCCTCTGGGGCTCCTTGCTGCTGAATGTGTTGAGGTAGTGGACATATGGGGATTCATCCGTGATCTCAAAGTAGCGAATACTGCTGTCTCCCTGCAAGAAATCAGAGATGAGTTTGTTTAATGGTGTCTGAAACGTCTGGTTTGGGAGGTGTCTCTCCTGTATGACCCCAGCATTAATGGGGACCAAGCTTCAGTGGCTGACCTTTACTCCCTCATAAAGAGGCCTAACTGAAGTAGGCAAGTTTCTTTTCCTTGGAGGTTAAGCCCTCACTACTGATGGATCACTACCACACCCTTTAAAGATCTTCTCTACATCTCTGCCAAAACTGCCCTGGGATTCCACAAAGATCAAACAAAAGGAGTCAAATTGCTGAGCGTGCAATGACTGATTTAATGATTTGCTCACTGATCCAGCACAGTACTGTTCACAGGCCTGACAGCATCAACACCAGACAAGCAGATAACAATAAAAAGTGAGATTCTTCTAATTAAAAAACATCAGTTTTCATGACTATTCTTAAACTTCAAAAAATAGGACTACCTCATTGCAATGTGTAAAATTCTACAGTTTCCTTGTTTAGAACAGTCATATTTTGGGGAAATTTGAAGTCTAAGGCATATGCTAATCTAAGTATAAATAACGGTCACACCCTTACACCAACCTAAACCATGAAGGAGGCCCTACCTGAGAACATACACACATGCACGTGTGCACACTAGGAGACAGAGAGCTAGGTAGACTCTCGGTTCTCGGGTTTCCATCTGTTTCAGTGATCTAAAGATCTAGAGCAATGGAAAAGAAGCTCAGCACACGCTGGCCATTTTCTGCATACCCCAAGTGATTTTCCACCTCACATCAGTAACACCTGCTATGTGCTCCTTTGGTTGATTTTGATACAGCAAAGTTAAGGCATATGTACTTAACAGCTGTTAACATCTGCAGTAGAGTGACTTTCAAGGAAACAGACAAGATCTAAGATTCTAGGTAACTGATCTTAAAAAAAAAATGCAAAGCAGCTCAGAAGCATGCTCTCCATCAACTATGGAAAGGAAAACATCGACCACAAAGGTGGCTTTCTAACAGTTTGGGGGCATACATCAAGAGCACTGTTCTTATTAACTTTTATGTCAACTACAAAAGGTTCTAAGGAGTTCAACCTACAAAAGAATAAGGAACTGTGAGTTTACCATCTACAAAAGTGAAATAATACAGCATCAAAGCTATCAACCATTGAGCGACAGTGAGGTCCTAAAGTAGGAGAAGGTGCTCTGATGACAGTGTGGCATCTTCCTGTACCTAACAGCGGTCACCTTCTGGAACTTTCTGACAATCTTTAAGCCCAGGTTTCTACCACTGAACCCCGGGAACCAGAACCACTCAGGGAGATCCCGGAGAGTCTCGGAGGCTCAGAGCTCACAGGCCCATGGCATGCTGCACTAAGTACACCCACACTGATCTAGGGCGACCTGATGGTTCTCAGACCAGTCACACATCTGACACCACCACCATCCTGCAGGACTCTCAGGTGGGAACAGAACACTAGTGTGTCCTCCTATGTTCTGTGTTGCAGGGACGGAAGCCAGGCCTCACACACGCTGGGCGCAGTGAGCTGCACCCTGTCCAGGCACGTCCTCTTTTTTTCACTAGAGTGCTGGAGTGAAGATTCCCAACAGCGTCCATCCCAAAACTCTAGCCTGATCCCTGCTTCAGTCAAAAGTATGGAACACCATATGTTATTACCACATGATTGACAAGTGACAACTGGTGGTCTAAGGACCCAAAACATGCCAAAACTATCTGTCCTTATCTCAGCTTAAGACACATAAATGAGACAAATCAAAACCTTTAAATGATGGGGCTGGGGCTTTAGTTTAGTGGTAGAGTGCCTGCCGAGTGCACGTGAGCCCTGTGTTTAATCCCTAGCACTAAATGGGGGAAGGACTTTTCACTTTAATATCTGAGTCAGTTTACCTTCCCACATAAGTAAATGATGCTGGTGTCAGGATCATAGAAAGGCAGCAAAACCCCGTTGCTAGTGTCCATTTCATGAAGAGCAATTGGTTCCTGCATGTTTTTCTGAAAATAGAATATTCATGTATTCATGTACATGTGTATACATTTTTAAAAGACAAATTTGTATGACCTTATTAGACATTCTTGAATTAAGTGAGCCATTTTTCAAGAATAATACAAAGCTTGAAAAATGCACATATGATTTCATTCACATAAACACCAGTAGGGATCAAACTCACTGAAAATTATACTGATTTGACAACATAATTAATGCACACATCAGTGTGACTGTGTGACAAAGATGAGAGAATTTTCTTTTTTGAAAATATTTTTCGTTCTTATAAAATGAACATGTATACATACTTTCAAAAAGCTCAAAGACATAAAGAACTTATAATTGTCTGTAGTTTAGGATTGCTTTTCCACTTCTGCTAGTCACAAATGCTTTCCCAAGCATGACTATTTTGATTTAGACATTTGATTGTAGATTAGTGTAGAACTGATTTCCTAGATCTAAAACACTGAATTCTTTGCACATTCTTTTTTAAAAATATAGTCAGCAAAGATTCCATGGAAGGATTCCAGGGAGTATCAAGAATGTATTTTTTAAATACATTTACCAGTTATCCCCAGGGAGGATGAGAACTTCACATCCAACTCAAGACAAGCAGGAGTTTCAGAACACTATGCTGGAATCCCACAATCACAACTTAACAACCCAGAGCCCCGCCCGGAACAGAAAGCTCAAGTGAAGGCATGAGGGAAGCTGGGGGGACCCACCGGATTCCAGAGTGCCAGCTGCCGCTCGCTCATGCGGCTGAACCCAGTGGTAAAGACGTTGCCATCAGCCAGGAAGATGGCTCTCATGGGCCTGGCTCCCTCATGTGCTTTCTCCTTCTCCTGGCAGTGAGAGCAAAGAGGCACGTTAGGCACATTCAAACTGCAAGAAAGAAAGGTGGGCGGGAAGCCTTATGTTGATGCCACCTCCCCCCACGCGCATCCACACTCTCCTGATGGGAGAGGCCAGTGTTAGCAGGACCCACCCCCGGTGAGGAATCAGAGCAACACGAGGTGAACTGTCAAGGTCTGCCAGCTAGCTAACAGGCGAGAGCTCCAGGATTTGACTCAAAAACCTCATCCTCCTGCCACATCCTGCTGCCACCCCAAGTCCATGCACTGCAAACACAAAACACAAAAGGACTCTGCCAAATGTTTTATTTTTCAAGAAAATTATAACCTTAAGGTTGGGTGTAGTCTATAATTCCTACCAACACCACCAGACATAAAGAAGTTTGGTCTAATTAACCCCTCTCTTTCTTTTTTAAGAACCAAGGATTGAACCCAGGGGTACTTAACCACTGAGACACATCCCCAGCTCTTTATGTTTTGAGACAGGGTCTTGCTAAGTTGTTTAGGGCCTCACTAAGTTGCTGAGGCTGGCCTGAAACTTGGGATCCTCCTGCCTCAGCCTTCCCAGCCTCTGGAATTACAGGTGTGTGCCACTGCACCTGGTTAGTTAACCCATTTTTTAACCTCATTTATGTAGTAAAGTACGCTAGTTAGTACCCACCCTAGGAAGATTCTGGGTAGAAAAGAGCTGCACGGGGTTGGGAAGTCCCCAGTGCTCAATGAGCACTAGTCACAACTGTCACACTACCCTTCAGAAGTAATCCTACCACAGACCAACCATATCTCAGGAAGGGTCTCAGAGCTTGGCTGAAATAAGACGTTCTTGGATTCAGTATGTGCCACTGCAACCCTGATTAAAGACCCAAACGTCCACCTTTCATCAATTTTGCTCCCCAAAATGGGGATGAGACCTGAAGAGAACCTGCTGCAGCTCTGTAAGGTTCTTTAGCAATCACTCTGGAACAGGGTACAGAACCACTAATCAATAGTCAGCACTAAGTCTCAAGACCAGGAATGTAGTCTGGTTTAGCTGCACCAGAATCATGAACTCTTAAGGACACTAGTGAACTGAGAAAATTGTTTCTTCATGAGAAATGGTCACCACGTGAGAGAGGTGAGTGAGTAAAGGCTGCAAATGTACACCTCTGGAGAGCAATGTGACAGCGGACCGTCAGAAGCCAGACACACCTCTGCTCCTTCACAGCTGGTGTCTACACTCAGCAAGGCCCACCAGTCAGTGGTTCTACCTGCCTTACAAGCACGGAGTTCACAGTCACTGAAGTGCCACACCACCAGGCTGTGCCCCCAGCATACTCACAGCAACAAGCTCTTGTTTCCTGGGATCGATCACTCTCACTTTCTTGTCTTTGGAAGCTGTGCAGATCAGACTGCCATTCCGGTTCCAGCTCACATTATAAATCATGTCTGAATGCATATCATCCAAGTTTATAAGGGCTTCCCCTGTCCCCACATTCCAGATGATGATGGCATTGTCACAGCCTGAAACAAGTAAAACCAAGTCCCTCAAAGACTGTTGTACAGAAACCCCTGTACAACAATATGTGCAAGAAAACTAGAAGCACCATGAGGATATAAATAAATGCATGGAAAGAAGGTGAGGATAAGGGGCTCTACTTACTGGAAGTTGAAAACTAAAAGTGACAAAGAAAAAAGGAAATAAAAATCATTAAAGGATCTTGTCCCAATCTCCTTTAAAGCAAGGTATCAGCTGGACATGTTGGTGCATGCCTGTAACCCAGGGAGGCTGAGGCAGGAGAATCACAGGCTTGAGGTCAGCCTCAGCAACTTAGCAAAACCCTATCTCAAAGATTAAAAAAGGGCTGGGGATGTAGCTCAGTGGTAAAGCATCCCTGAGCTCGATCTCCAGTACTGTTGCAAGTAAGTAAATAAAGGCATCATGTGTTGCTTCCAGAACACTAGTTCCAAGATAAAGAAAGAATACCCTAAAGGTAAGTTCTAGCCAATAAAGCATTTTTATAAGTGATTTAGAAAAGCTAATCACTAATACCTGTGATACCTGTTACCTAATGGGGAGAAGTAGGAAATTTAAGAAAAAAATAAATAAAAAACCTGCACAACAGTATAAAATATGGAGCAAAATCTGGGATGGAGAGTCAACACTTTCTCTGCCTTGCTCTCACAGGCAAACAGGTAACTGCAGCCACTGCAGACAGATCAGACAGTCTCTAAAATACGCAATCCACTCCAGTCAAATGTTGCCCTTTGCTTGTAAAAGAGAGAAGTCTGCTCATGACACCCTATGTGTGACCTAAATGAGAAGGGCAGCAGAATTTCTATGATGGAATTCTACCTCCAGGACATTTCCTTTTACCAGAGGTTCCGAGTAGATCATCGGGCAAGTTCCTGTTATGGTTTGGATGTGAGGTGTCCCCCAAAAGCTCATGTGTGAGGCAATGTAAGAAGGTTCAGAGGAGAAATGATAGAGTTTTGAGAGTCTTAACCTAACCAGTGAATTGATCTCTGATGGGATTAACTGAGTGGTTACTGGAGGTGGGTAGGGTGTGGCTGGAGGAGGTGGGAACTGGGGGGTGGCTTAGGGGTATCTGGTGAGTGGAGTCTCTCTCTCTCTCCGCTTTCTGATGTGAGCTGCTTCCCTCTGCCACACTGTTCTGTCATGATATTCAGCCTCACCTCAAGTCCTGAGAAATGGAGTCAGCTGTCTATGGATTGAGACCTCTGAAGCCATGAGGCCTCAGATGAATCTTTCTTCCTCTATAATTGTGCTGGTCAGATCATCTAGTCACAGCAGGGAAATAGCTGACTAAAACAGTTCCCAAGCAAGGTCAACCAGTGCTTATTAAAAAAAAACTATCCTACATGGAATCTTTTATTGAAAAGTGGTCCTTGGTTTCAGTAGGCTCTGGCATTAAATTTATTTAATTCACCATAAGTCACAAACATCCTCTGCTCCCTGTTAAAAACTAAACTAAAACTAACCCTCTCTTTTCTACTGGTGAGGGGAAAGATCTTTAAAAATTCTGCCACTAACATTAGTATTTTTTTTTTTAAAGAAACCAGTATATTAAGGTATAATTTACATACACTACAATGCAGCTATTTAAGCAACTTAGAATGTTTCATAAATAAGCACACTAATACCAGTTCACTACAGTGCTGTGCAACAGTGAAAAATCAGAACCATCACTGTCCAGAAATAGGGAACTGATTTAATAAATACAGAAAGAAAAAGAACTGCTGGAAAGTCATTAAAAATATTACGTGGAGATGGGCTGGGTTGTGGTTCAGTGGTAGAGCACTTGCCTAGTATGTGTGAGGCACTGAGTTCATTTCTTAGCACCACATATAAATAAATGAATACAACAAAGTCTATCAACATCTAAATAAAAATTTAAAAAAAGAAAGCAGATTAATGTTTTAAAAAATATTATATGGAGAACATTTAATGGTACATGATCACAATGTACCACTAAATGCAAAAAGCAGGTCATATGTGGAGCGTACAAACTCACCTCTGTGTGTAAAATAATTTATGTAAGTGCACCGCGCCATGGTTCACGACTTCTCTGCTTCAAAACTGTCTACAGCACACAATCAAAACACATCTGTTCTGCCTGCACACAGGGCGGTGGGAAAGGCAGGCCAGAGGCAAGGAAGCACTGCTGTGCGCCTACCTGCACTAAGAAGGACGTTGCGGGCGGTCGGATGCCAGGCCACGATGCCAACTCTCTTCGAGTGGCCTTCTAAAATCACCACAGGTTCAGTCAGGGAAAGGGTAAGTCCATTTTCTGGGATCTGCCATACCTGTTGGAAAAGGAAGGAAGATGCTCCACATGAAATCTATCACCTTTCATTATCATGTTTACTGTGACCAATCAATTCGAAGACTTGCTCTCTAATTGGAGCACTGGATAATGTTTAGAGGAAAGGCATTTCACATTTTGTTGTCAATGACTATGTACAGTTATTTTTAAAATGTAGCATGATATTTAAGATCAGAATATCAATAAGGCCTATAAAACATGCCTCTCCTCTTTTATTTAATATTAGTTGGGATTTTAAAAAATTCTTTATGAAGTTTAAAACTCTCCAGTTAGAAATGTAAAAAAATTTAAATAAAACACAAAATGATTGAAATACTCATAAAAGTACCAGAGAGATGAATAAAAACCCTGAATTACATCTGTGGTTTTTGAGGTGATGGTGCAGTTTTAAAAACATATTTTCCATAATTTTACATTTGGAAGATGAAAATATTTATAACATATTCTATAGAAGCAAATCTAACCAAAGAAAGAGAGAGAAAATTGGACTTCATCAAAATTAAAAACCTAGCTGGGCATGGTGGTGCATGCCTGTAATTCCAGTGGTTCAGGAGGCTGAGGCAGGGGGATCAAGAGTTCAAAGTCAGCCTCAGCAATTTGGTGAGACCCTGTCTCTAAATAAATCACAAAATAGGGTTGGGCATGTGGCTCAGTGTTGAGTGCCCCTGAGTTCAATTCCCAGTAGCCCCCCCAAAAATAAATACATAAAAATAAAAACCTGTGTTTCAAAGGACCCAATAAAGGAAAAGACCACCTACAGAATGGGAGAAAATAATCTGCAAATCATACAGCTGATAAGAGGCTTGTATCTAGAGTATAACAAGAACTCTTAAAACTTAACATACGGACAAATAACCCAATTTAAAAATGGGAAAGGACCAAATCGTCTCAAAATGTTTAGTGTTTGAGGTTTTTAAAACTAATTTAAAAATACTAATTTTGAGGCAATGTGGCATTGGACCAGCATACACAATGAACATCAATAGTTTAAAACTGCAAATGTTGTTATTAAATACTTCTTAGGAAAAAATGGGCAAGGAGACTACAAAGACATTTTAAGATATACGAATGGTCCAAGGCAGTGAGAAGATGCTTGACACTGTTAGTCAAAGTGAAGTGCAAATCAGTCATTAGGTATCATTCGCACGCAGCTCTAAGATAGCTAGAATAAAAAAGTTTCGTTCTATATAAAAATATGAAAAGTATTGGCAAAGATTTAGAGAAATCAGAGCCTTCAAGAAACTGTTGGTGGGAATGTTAAATGATATGCCACTCTGGAAAACAATCTGGCCATCCCTTGAATGATTACACATGGAGTTACAGAGAGCCCAGAAAAAAAAATACCCCCCCCTTCCAGGGTTGAACCCAGGGACACTTAACCACCAGCACTTTTGATTTTTCATTTTGAGACAGGTTCCTGCTAAGTTGCAGAGGCTGGCCTCAAACTTGCCATTCTCCTGCCTCAGCCTCCTGAGTTGCAGGAATTTCAGGAGTGCACCAAGTCCCATTAAGACCTAGTGGGTCTTAGTGGAGCTGTGCACCATTATTCATAAGAGACGAAAGGTAGAAATGACCCAAATGTCCCTCCACTGATAAATGTCCAAATATACAATGGAATACCACTTGGCCGTAAGTAGGAATAAAGCCCTGATAAATGCTACAACATGCACGGACCTGGAAAACATGCAGAGGAAGAACTCAGACACAGACGGTCACATAGGGTGGCATTTCATATGCAAAAATGTCTGGAAGAGCAGACTAGGAAGAGACAGGAAGAAGAGCAGTGGTGGCTTAGTTTGGGGAGCAGGAATGAGAGGTGATAACTAAAGACACAGGGTTTCTTCTTGAGATGACGAAAATATTAAAAAATTGTGGTGGTTGTATTTTTCCATGCATTTCCTAAAACTCACTGAACTGCACACTTTAAGCTGGTGAGTTCTGTGTGAATCATCTCTCAGTAAGGCTGCTGTCACTGTTTTAACCCTCTTGACCGGTGAAGACACGCAGAAGATCCCCACACCTTAACTAGGGACACGCCTAGGCAGCAGGGGGAGAAGGTAACGGGAAGTAGCCAAATGGAAGAACCAGAGGCACTGACAATAGGAGACTATGGTTTTAAAGGTTAAGAAGCAGAAATATCCTTTAAGAAGGAAGGACCTAGATATGGGTAAGCTGAGGAGCACTGAAAACCCTGGAGGGTATTAAATATTTAAGTTTGTGAAAAGGCTCAAGTTGAAAATAATTATCTTCTTATATATGAGGATAAAAATAAGTAATTTAACAGTAAAAAAAAAAAAAAAAGATTTTAAGGAACTAGTTCATGAAAAACTTAGAACCAGTCAGTGAAAATCATATTCAACAGTGGAACAAGTGTTGGAATCCCTGTTGAGATTTTTTAGAAAGAATTGAAAAACTGTTCATTTTCAACTACTGAGGAGATTTTGGAGAATTTAGATTAGAGGTACATTTAAGGTTCAACTTGTTGCTATTGTCTGGCAAAAAATAAGAATGAAGTTCACCATCCTGAAGGGTAGG
Organism: Sciurus vulgaris; assembly: GCF_902686455.1. NCBI lineage: Eukaryota > Metazoa > Chordata > Mammalia > Rodentia > Sciuridae > Sciurus > Sciurus vulgaris. Next base: position 136,040,742 of record NC_136468.1, read on the forward strand.
AAAAGATTCTGAGTTGAGTGATTCATTCATTACTATGGCTAAATTTTACTCCAGCCAAGTATAACCCCTCATGTAAATCATTGCAAAACAAATCTGCCTTTTGAGGGCCCAAGCCTAGGTGTCACCTGACTGCCCCAGAAGCCCCCATCACTCAAATTTTACAGAAGGCAGGTGTGAATAAGCACAGAGAGCAAAAGCACTGCCTCCCCTGCCCTCTCCTCACCCAGGCCACAGCCTCTCCCACTGGGCAGACTTTGAACTATGCCCCCCTCACCCCAACTGCTTCCCCTTCAGCATGACATTTGCTTTCATCCTGACATGTTTTTTGATTTTTGTTTTTATACCAGGGATTGAACCCAGGGGTACTTAACCACTGAGTATTATCCTTAGTCCTTTTTGTATTTTATTTAGAGACAGGGTCTCCCTGAGTTGCTTAGGGCCTCACTGTTGCTGAGGCTGGCTTTGAACTCACCATCCTCCTGCCTCAGCCTCCTGAGCTGCTGGGGTTATAGGTGTGCACCACTGCACCCAGCCTGACATGTTATTTTTATTCAAGGATTTTATGATTAACAAAATAGCTCTGAATTAAATTTGGCTACTCAAATTTTTTGAATAAAATTTTGAGCAGAACAAACAGAAAACAATGGCTACTGATTTGATCAAAGCATAAGGCTGGCAGAGAAACAATTATGAAATGGGACTTGAGTGACTCAACAGGAAATGCATTTTGCAAGATCAATCTGACCCAGGCTTGAAAGAGTGGTAATACCACCTGCCATCTGCAGATGGCACCCTGAACATGGACTGCCAAACCTTCTCTGCCTAACTGACCATCAACTAAGCACGGTGCTTTCTAAATCCCTAATGAGGGTGAAGTGATGGGAGACTTTGATCATAAGCAGCAGAAACAAAGCTCTTAACAGGGCTTCATCTTTTCCTTTCTCTAGTTTCTCCTTTATCTCTTGCTTGAACTGAGGAAATTTTGATGGAGCAAAACACTTATATAATTTTTTTAATGAAGAAATGGTGTTTTTATTAACTCACTTTCAGGCACTATAATGGTCCCTCCTAGCTTCAGGCATTTCATACAGGCACCTAACCCACTGTACTACCTCGACACATATTCATGCAACACATTCACTGAGTAGCCACTGTAATGCAGGTCTGGCACCAGGAGACTAAATGTGGGCCCTACTTTAAGGGGAGTTAACGGTCTAACGGAAAGCACAGGGTTTTTATTGGACTGAAAAAGTAAAGACAGCAAATACAAATGGTGTGACATAAAGGTTAGAGGACAGGCTCTGGAGCTAGTGAGCCCTGGCTGAAATGCTGCCCAGGACTGGGTAAACAACATAATTGTAACGTCATCCCTACACCTGCCAGGGCTGCTGCGGGGACTGAGAGTGGAGAGTCCTTTAGAGCAGGGCCTGGCATACCAAAATGCTTCCAAAAGCAGGAAAGTGTAGAGCACTAGCTGAGATGGGCTCTAGCCAAACTGATGGTGAAAACTGATTCTACCACATACCAGGGGTGGGACCTTGGTGACACTCACCTCCCCTTTCTGGGCTTAGTTTCCTCATCTATATAAAATGGGATAATACTGAACTTGGCCCTCAGTGGGTGGTTGAAGAACTAAGTTGGTAATGTGAATTTAACACATTGAGAATAATGCCCCGCCTAAGGCAGACACCTAGGAAGCATTAGCTATCGTCACCCTGTATTATTCACCAGGAGACCACACAGTGTGGCCAACACTGTGCCGACTTTGGCATAAGCTGAGTGCTGAATGAAAATGCACATGGCGCCAGTCACCTTCTTGCTAAGCGAGCCTGGTCCCCCCAGGAAGGCTCTCTGAGGAGACGACCTCTAAGAACGAAAAGGAGTTAATGAAAGGAAATGAAAACAGGAAATCAAGTATCCAATCTCAAAATAAAAGAGCACAGATGCATAAAACAGTCTTCTAAAAAGTGCGTGCAGCATCAAACGACATCTCAAAGAGGCTTGAGGCACTAGAGTCAAAAAGGTAATGGCACAGGCACAGGGACTGACAGCAGAGGGAGGTAGTGACTTGGACAGTCTGTGAGACAAAATGAAGACAACAGAACTGGGGTCTGCGGTAAAGACAGGTGGTGCTGCTCTCCACTGTGGGCTGTGGGAAGAGCTGTGAGTCTTTCCATTAAGCACTCATGTCCTCCGGCTGTGACCCAAAAGCCCTACTCACAGGCCTGTCATGATGTGGCTCTCCACTCTTTTTAGTGTGGTCTGCTACTTCTTGAACTGAAGGTCTTGCCTCCTGCAGCTCAGAGACAACAAAGATCAGAAACACCACTGGGTGCAAGTTTAGTCTTTTTCATAATCTGGGACACTGGCCTGGGTGTAAGAAGACCCCAGCTTCTAGCAGACTGAGACACTAATTGGCCATGTTAGCATTAAAAGGGATTTCACTTCTGGGAGCCTCAATTTCCTTGTTTGATACGTGGAACAGCACCAGCTGTGCTTGCAGAGGAGTTACTGGAAGGGTCAAATGAGCTAAAACATTTCATGTAACACTAGCCTAATGGGAAATACCACTAACAGGGAGGAGCACAGGCTTTGCAGCTGGAAAGATCAGGCTTGGTTATCTCTCTCATCAGCTGTGTGACCTTTGATAGAATTGCCATGCTCTGGTCTGTATTTCCTAAGTTGTAAAGTATCTCATATTCTGGCCTTAACTGTCCTATTACAATGGCTAAATAGAAGCACGCACATAAAACCTGGAACACCACCTAGCAGAAGAAGTCTTCTTCATGTTCATGATTATTCTTCCTGCTGTGGTTATGTCCACTATGACCCATATGTATTTTTAGGTCTGAACATCAAGATCTCTTGGAATGAGTACTGTCTTCCAATTAATTCAACACTGTACTTAATTGATACACATTTACATTCAAGATATCATATGTTTGAAAGCTGTGTGGGGACAGACCTGATCTCTGCAGCCTAGGAGTTTTCTCTGCCCCATGACTACAGATAGCATGGTCCTCTAAAACCAATCAGCTTTCTCAAGAACATGCTGGAAGTAAGGAAGAAAACACGCACATCCTCCACTGTGCCCAGTAGGCATCTCAGCACAGTGGGAGTGACAATGACTGCCCCTCCCACTTCAAAAATAAATACACTGTGTGTTTCTGAAATTTTCCATTCGGACAACACATTACTATGACAATGTTTTAGTTTGTTTTGAAAAAGAAAAAACAATCAATCTCAAGGATTTCCAGATGAAAAAGTGAATCAATCATTGAAAACCCATCCAGATTCCGGGGAAAAGCAGCCTTGCCACATGCTGGGAGCTGCTGTGGCCCTGGCATCGTTTTCACACGTGAAACTCTGCACATGGCAGAAGGACAGTGCAGAACAGTTCCCACAAGAAACGAGGAACATTAAGAAACTTGGGTTTTTCTCAAGTAGTAAAGGACAATTAGTTTAATGGTTTTATTTTTCAAACAGCACAGATTTAAAGCACACACAAAACATTTCCAGACCCTATTTTCCTATTTTAATTACCCGTCATGGACTTGCTACTGGGCTAAGCACTATAGTAAATGCCATAAAAAGGGCCAGTCCCTCAAAAGGTCCTATTTTTTTAAAAAGTTAAACCAATTCCAAAGGGAAAATAAAGGAAACATGATCTTAAGAGAGAGGAAGAAGCACACAGATTTGGTAGCAGCTGCAGAGCAGTACAAACCCCTACAGAAAACACTGACCCAGTATCCCTGCAGGACACTTCCAAATGGACTACAACATGGACAGCAACACTGGATTTGGGAAAACCAACAACTGAGTGCTGGGTTCTGATCTTCCAAGGTCAGAACATCCACAGGTAAATGACCCAGATGCAATCTGCACAAAATGGAACTATTATAAGGTCCTGAAAAATGACTGAAAGGAATCAGATCACAGCCATTTCTATTTTAAGGCATAAAGTTTATTGGGGTAATATACAATAGACGCAAAATGAGCAAGACAGGGAGTTTATTTTTGTTCCTTTCTGTAGGACAATAAGACTCATTTGGAAGAAGGGGAAAAGTGTTCACTTAATATTTTGGGATCCTTCAGGACATGGAAAAGCAGTTAAAACTCATGGCTTGTAAATATCTTTCCATCTCCCAGACTCTAGAAGAAACAACTATGCAACCCCATTGTCTGAATTTGTCATTTTTGTTTTTTGCATTTATGTTTAATTATTACCCTGCAGATAAGGGTAATCACTAAACAAAACTTGGCTGCTCTTTGTATTGTTTAAAGAACTATCATTTTCTTGGAGCTAAAATTTCTCCACTTAAAATACTCAGAGACCACAATCTCAAAAACTCTATGTGAAGATATTGTCAAAGAAAAAGAACTCATAACACCAAAAATCTGAATAACTTAGAAGCAAAATGTGGCTTCTGGCCGGGCATAGTGGCACATGCCTATAATCCCAGCTACTCAGGAGATCAGCCTCAGCAACTTAGCAAGACTCTGTCTCAAAATAAAAACTGTCACTGAATCAATGCTCAAAAAATTAACAAATCAATACTTAGTAATTCCAAAAACAATCTCAAAATTAATTTTATCCTTTTATTTGATAAACTGGTTCTCCTGTTTTTCTACCAAAAAATGCACTAAAAGTGATCTTGCTGCCATTAATTCACTATAGATACACATCAAAACTCATTTAAAAATCATTATACATTGATAGCTTCCTTTTGATCCTCAATAGGCATTATTACTACATCTCCATTTTATATGTAAGGCAACTGGGGCTGAGAGGGTTTAAGCAACCTGCTTGAGCCCCAACTCCCTGACTCTGGCTCTTGATATCCTTCTCCAACTGGAATAAGACCATATTAGACTATCTACTATTTGTATTCATGAGCTACTACCAATAGCCTACACTTAAGAAACTAATGAAAGTTTTTCTGTTTAAAAAAAAAAAAAAAAGGTGTTGTATGAAATCATTCGACCTATCGTACAGTGTTCGTTTACCTGTAGGACAGCAAAGTGGAAAATTAGGTATTAAGAAACAGGTAGAATAGAAGATCAAATATTTCTTTACAATTTCATTTCAGTTGCTAAGTTTTAAAAGTTTTGATTACCCAATAATAACATATGATTTGGGAATCACTAGTCATTAAAGAGTGATTTAAGTATCAGTTCCATACTTAAGGGTCTTAAGGGTTTTTTGGAAGACTCACCCCAAGGCATTTTTTAATTTACAGAATGTTCATTCCAGCAAAAACAATAAAGGGGCAACATGAGAGAATTCTGGGAAGATGCTGTTCTCAATGGCAGCAGGGTTTTCAGATAACAAAATTTGGTGCTGACTAAAAACACAAGTGTATGGGAGGCAAATCACCAACAGCTACGTGACCTGCCTGCTGTCAGCGTTGGGTGTGCAGAGGAAACACCAGCGGGGTACCTGTCAGAGCTAAGACCAGCAATGGAAACTGGGAGTGGTTTTGCCTTTTCCAACAGCAGTGACCACAGGAGCCTGCGATAAAAAAAAGTCTGAGGGAACAAGAGTACTCTAGACCCAGGAGTCTCAAAACCGACCCTTCCAGGATAGGCACTACACACACTAAGGAGAAGCCCAGAGAATGGAGTCAAATTAGAGCAGCATTAACAGGGACAAAAGAAATGAGAAAGGACAAGGAAAAACAGGCCAGAAAAATCTTAGAAAAGCAAGCCACCATGTTTGTGAACATAGCTTGAAGATACTCTGTGAAATTAGGACAATTATCTCAGCCAAGACACCTTAAGAAAAGCTTGGAAAAAAGAAAACTGAACCACAAAATGACTTTTAAAGAATTAAGGACAGAATAACATCCTATAGATAATACAAGCATGCTGAACAAACATAGGTTATAGATAAGAAATATAATACTATTTCAAAATGAGATAAAATACATGAAGAAAACAACTTAAGACAGGAAAAATAAATCAGAACTTAACAAGTCAAGAAAAAAAAAAGAAAGAAAAGAAAAATCACTTTGAAAATGAGGATTAACCGAGAAAGATCATAAGAACAAACAAACACAAGAAATAATGCACCTTAAAAAAAAAAAAAAAAGATCGCTCTCTTCCCTGCCTGCCCAAGATGCTGAGAGGAAAGAAAGCCAAGGGGAAAAGGTGGCCCCAGCATGGACTGGAGAAGCAGGCCAAGAGGGGGTAAATTCCCTGCCTTCGGACAGGTTTATGAATACTGCACTGGACAGGACATCCAGCCCAAAAGGGACCTTAGTATTTTGTAAATTGCCCCCACTACATCTGGCTGCATCAACAACTGCAAGTGCCTCCTGTGATTTGCCAGTTCACCCAGCTTTTGGTCTAAAAGTTACCCAGAGCTTAAGCTGGCCCACAACTGTAGATGAGAGACAAAGTGAGAGAAGAAACGAGAGACCTGGCCTGGGCTGAGAAGAGAGTTGCCAGCAAAAAGGACCACCTGTCTTTGAGGGATTTATGCTATCAATCCCGTTGGTGCAGAACAGGCTCAGCTAAGGTGACTATGCATGATGTGGATCCCATGGAACTGGTTATCTCCCTGCCTGCCCTGTGTCACACCAAGAAGGCTGTCACCCAACTGCATCACCAAGGGGAAGGCCACACGGGTACCTGTGGGCTACAGTAAGACCTATGCCATTGTTGCCTTCATGCAGGTCAACCTGGAAGAAAAAGGAGCTCTGGCTAAGCCTGTGGAAATTATGAGGACCAATTACAATGGCAGATATGAGATCCACCATCACCAGGGGGATAATGTTCCTGGTCCAAACCTGTAACTTGAACTGCCAAGCTAGAAAAAGCAAAGGCTACAGAACTTGCCACCAAACTGGGTTAACAGTACACTGTAGAGTTTTCAACATAAAAATAACATTCTTCAGAAAATAAATAAAAGATAAAAATTAAAAAAAAATAACAACAAAAATAAAATCCACAAAAGTAATAGGTCACACCTTCTGAGGATGACAGAACCAATCTGTTATCTTGAAAACTAGGTAAATTAAAGGAGATAATCAAGCATTTATCTCACCAGTTAAAAGCTGAAAACAAAATGAAAGCATTGAATATCACTGTCTTGTGAGCCCCTGGTGAATTATTGGATCAAGGCATTAAACACCAATAGCCACACAAATGAAAAAGAATGAAAACTACACATCATGTGCTTCTCAGTGGATCCTGGTGGAAGAACCTGACACTAACAACAGCCCAGGGACTGAGCCTCGATTTGACCACTCTTTGGGACCTGGCTGTCAAACTGCGAGAAATTTAGACAAAAGAACATGACACCATGCAATCCACAAAATCCAGAAAAGCACGGTCAAAGGCCAGAGTTCTTCCCTACAACACGCTGTAAGGAAAAGGATGGAGGAGGAACCCACAGATTAAAAATGAGACTTAAGACAACATATCAAGGTTTTTAAACTCGCAGGAAGGACTAAGTCACAGTGCTTTGGCATCAGTTCTAAAGGATGGTCTTTTCCCTTAGCAAAGTATGTCTGCAGCCATTAAAAAGATGAGCTTTCCAAAACATATCAAACAGAAGAATTCTTTTTAGCAGCAGCATATTTCTTTAATATGCTTTAGCTGCCAAAATCATAATATCACAGGAGGAGTCATCCTCAGCCAAAAGCCCATGAGGAAAAGTGGGTAGATGTTTAAAAAACAGTTCAGGAATTAATTTGTTTATGCAAAATAGTTTTAATTAATGAAGTACTCCAAACAATGTTTCGGCCCACAAATAACAGAGAGGAAAATACACGTGGCATGGCATGGCCTTGGAGCTTGCGACCTGACGTCTGTGAGTCGCCCTGCAGGTTCGCTAGAGTCGAGCTTCACTTATTTCAAGGGCAGCAGTGCTCCCTACACTTACAGCTAAACTTTTCAACATATTTTGGGTATTGAAAACTGATCCGAACTGACCCTCATTTAATCAAGAACAAGAAGCTTTACACTAAACGGTACCCTGGAGCCAGACACAGAGGAACACACCTGTAGTCCAAGGTACTGGGAAGGCTCAAGCAAAAGGACTGCTTGACCCCAGAAGTTCTGGGCCAGCCTGGACAACATAGCAAGAACCTGCCTCAACACAACAGAACAACATCCCCGAGTCTGGCTTCACACATAAGCTACTTTGGGAATCTAAATGAAGGAATGTAAAGAACTTTTAAGTTTTTTGCTTAATTGTGTATCTTCATGAAAAAGACTTATTTAAAGCAGGGTCCACCAAACAGAAAACACCTTCCTTCTGACACTGGCTTGGAAACAGCACTTGCTAAAATCTTACTATCTCTCAATACCTGTTACAGCTCCCATTTTATCTGCATAACCTTTGGCATCTTACTGCACTATGCGAGTTTGTGCAAGCAAGGTTTTTATTTGGATAGGGGAGGGAGGTGTCATGTAGTCAAAAAGCATTCACAGACTCTTTAGAAAATCATTTTACTTTCTCCAAAATCTTCCTATAGATCAGATGTCAATAGTCAATAAGCATGTACACATATGCATTCAAACACACACACACACACACACACACAAACCCTGCAGACAATATAACACAATCGGTCGATGTAAGGGCTTGTAAAAGGCTTATCTGTAGTTAAGTTTTAAAGTAGCTAAATCCTTGCATAATCCAATGGATAGTTAAAACTGCTATGATTTTCTGCTTTTTAAGCCTACACACACACACACACACACACACGTACACACACTTGAAAGCAACGAGTCTCACTGGCTGGTGTCAGACAACACACTAGGAGCTTACCATAACCGTGCAGTCCTCTGAGCCACTGGCAATGACCTGGTCGTTGTGTGGGCACCAGTCTATATCCAGCACTGGTCCTGTGTGACCACATACTGTGGGGTAGGATTTGTCAATTCGACCAGTCTGAAAGAAGAGAGAAACAAACCTCTATAACATCAACGTCACAGAGCTCACATGTTTTCTCAGGCCTATACCTTCTTTACTAATTCTACCCAAAACTCTCAGTTGTCTACATGTGATGACATTCACATGCATCAAGGCCAACAGTAAGAGGTCAGCTTTCATTTGTAGAATTAGTTACTACCAAGTACATTTGTCAAATTACAAGAATAAAAATTTTTAGAAACAAAAAAGATTTTATTTTTTGCATCTCAAAAAAAGGATTTTATTTACATTAATAAACATAGCACAGAGAATTCATAAGTCTTTTGCCAAACTATAATATCAGAACAGCCAAACTATAAATTATAGAGGTTTCACCTGGGCTGGGGGGAACCCTTGGTATTACTTAAAATGTGAAACATAACTCTTAATACAAAAGGATAGTATCTTTGAATATACAAATTAACAGTTCTGGAAATGACTGGCATTGTCAAAGTAAAAGTTTCTTTTAAAACCTTTAGCTAATTGTGTGCATGTGTTCTGTTTGTTAGAACTGGGGACTGAACCCAGGACCTTGCACGTGCTAAGAAAGCACTCTACTACTGAGCTGTATTCCCAGTCCTTTTCATTTTATTTTGAAACACGATCTTGCTACATTATCCAGGCCAGCCTTGAATTTATAATCCTCCTGCCTCAGCCTCCCAGATAGCAGGAATTCTAAATGTGTGCCACCACACCCAGCTTTAAGGACATATATTTTAATGTCTCCATCTCTGTCTCCAACAGAAATGCCAGCCAGCCAGTCTAATCAGCACTAACTTAGACTTTGCCTGTTCTCCAGATCCACATCTCATTAAGAATAAAATAATGTTTGTTGTAGCCACCACAATTTTCTCATTTTACATATTTGAATCTAACAAGCCAACCAGTCTTATCAGACCAATTTGGTGTCAACCAAGACAACTGCTGTTATACGACAGGTGTGAAAAAGCTATTCCTTTTTTCTACAGGTCAGAACCAAGCCCTGCTGAGGTGGTATGTGTGCTCTAAGAGCAGGTACACAAAAGGAATTTCTGCACTGTATAACTGAACCCATTTGTTGTCACTGCTCTCCTATTTTAGCAAACTGTCCCAATGCTGGGGCAGGCTTCTTGGCAAGTTTTCAAGCTCAGTAAACTCTCTGACTTCTCCAACTTGACTCAACTGTGGAAATCTCCAGAGAAGCAAAGTGCTAAAGTGCCAAACCACATGCTCTGGAGTAAGACAGACACAGTTTTAAATCCAGGCTCCACTACTTAAACAGCAGCTGACCTTAAGCAAGTCAAATAATCTCTCTTGGTTCCAGTTCATCATCTGTGAAACAGATACTTAACTCCCAGGATTATGGTGAGGATTATATAAGAGAACATGTTTAGGTAAATCATAGCTCAGTGTTATAATTATCTGTGTAAAATATGTAAAAAATTTAATTATTGTACCTGGACTATAATAAAAACTCAATAAAAATTTGTCACTGATTATTAGTTCTTCCATCATATTATTTATATTACTTTGTCATTAAGAATTAATGAATGTATACTATTTATGAAATTTTATGGGCCAGACATTGTGCTGAGTCCTGGAGGCGCAGATCTAAACAGCCCTGTACTAGCTGAGCTAGGACAACTGGAATCCAACTAGAGAGAGTCATTTAATCGGCCAATTGTAGTGCAGCACAAGACCTGGTCCATGCAGGCAGGAGGAGGGGCAGAGAAACAGGACATTCAACGAGGCTTGTGGAGGGTCAGAGTCTTGGGAAGGTTTGTCAGCTGAGAAGGGCAATTTCAAAGATGAGACTTAAAGATGGCCCTCTCCAAAGATCTAAGGCCTAGGTTTTTTCATGTCTTCCTCACTAAACTCAGGGACTGGGGATGTAGCTCAGGGGCAGAGCACTTGTCTAGTATGCTCAATCCCCACCCACCATCAATATGACCAAAAAAAAAAAAAAAAAAGAAAGAAAGAAAGAAAGAAAGATCAATGAACATCATATTACATAAAATCCAAGTGTTATAAAAAGGTACCATCTGGGTCACTTATAGGCAGCAAAGCAGAAAGAGCTGAGAACCAGACTGCCCAGGCTGGAATCATGTCTCTGTTATTTTCTAGCTGTGAGTTTTTGGCCAACTTACTCCAGCTCTCAAGTTCAGTTTCTTAGCTGTAATACCAGTGTGTTAATAGTTCATTCTTTAAGAATTGATGGAAAAACAATATGAGACAATCAAGGTAAAGCATTTGTTACTATTTCACCACTTGAAGTGCTCAACAGATGCTATCCAAAATTTAACAAATACTGAAATTCACTCTACACAACTCAGATCATGTCTTTCCTTAAAGGAACAGCTAATAAGGACCTAAGCCAGGTAGCTTTACTGATTTCTCTTACTGCATCCCCATAAAAACCATAAGTGATGGTCATTTCACTTGTACCCCTAGTAATGTTCTATGCTCAAGCTGGTGGCGCTGTACTTAAGAGTATTCACTCTATTTTATGGAAATATTATCTTATGTACAGAAATCATTACTCTTTTGAATGTGTGGTATTTTATGATTTTAAGCATTCTAGACAAGAAGGCTGAATGATGTCTCAATGACTATGGACAAACTTCAGAAAAGCAATTAAAAAAAGAAATAGAGAAGTACGTTGGAAACGTTAAGAAGTTACCAAGTTCAAGGAAGTAAACCAGGAAAAGGACTGGGACACCAAACAGCAGTGAGAAAAAATAATTGGTCAATATGATAAACACAGATAACTATGTAAAACACCAGTAATACTGACAAAATGCAGTACAGATCAAAGTAAGGCAGGTAAAGTAGAAGGTGTGTGTTCCGAGTCAAAGGGCCTCAGGGCCCTTCTCTAGGGAAGAGCAAGAAAACCAACTAGTTGACATGATTCCAAGTCATACAACCAGGTTAAAATTATGGGTAAACTCTAAAAGGAAAAAGAATGTATACTTCTAAAAAGTATGCCGGAGGAGGGGAGACAGCAGGAATAAAAATTTTTTGATCCCACAAAGATGAAATAAAAGGAAAAAAGGGACAAAAAGCATGAAAACCAAGCACAAAATAAGATGATGGAAACCAAACCGCCTCTAAATCACGACTGGGGTAAATGCAAACGGACTAACCTCACTAGCTAAAAGGCAGATCTCCGAGGCAGGCAGAACCCAGCTACAAGACACGGGGACCTTTAGCACTGGGGAGGCAGCTCGGTGGCAGGCATTTGCCTAGAATGCTTAGCTGGGTTCCATCTCCAGTGCCAAAAAAAAAAAGAGATACATTTTTAAAATAATGACATCAAAAAGTATCTAAAGGGAAGGGTGTACATCAAAAATACAAAGTGGCTAAATTAACAGAAAAAAAAAAAAACTATATAATATAACCTTGTAGCCAATATTTTAAAATATACATTTTTTCCAAGCACACATTAAACAAGTTTTTTAAATGACCAATTATGAGACCATAAGGCAAATTTCAAAAAATACCAAGGAGTCAGGATCATGGAAAGCATACTCTAAATACCATGTAACAATTAAAAATTAATAGGAATGTATTAATAAAAAATCTCCAATACACTAGAAAAAAATTAAATTCACTAATTCACAGTATAAAAAATCATAATGAATAAGGGAAAAGTTAAAACTGAATAATATATGACATATCAAAACATGTGGCATACAACTAACACAGATCCCAGTGAAAGTTTTATAGTCCTAAATATGTTTTAGAAAAGACTGAAAATTAATGAGCTAAGCATCTAACCTGAGAAGTTAGAAAATTAAGAGTACACTCAAAGAATGTAAAATTAACAGAAGAGAAATTTTTTAAAAAATCAATTAAACTGAATAGATCAAGGGAAAAAAGGAGCAAATACCAGGAATTTTATGGTAGAAATTTACAGAGTATGAAAATAACCAGGAATAACATTTGATAAGAAAACTGAAGACTTCATGAGACAATTTTATTGGAAAATGTAACTCATCAAAACTTATTCAAGATTACAAACCATGAACATCATAAAAGAATCAGAGGTGTAACTCCACCGATCACCTACCCTCATCAATTAATCAATCACCAAATAAAAAAACAAAATAAGCCCTGATAGTTTTATAGGTGAATTTTACCAAACATTCAAGAGAGATCATATCAGACTTTTCCAGGGAACAGAAAGAGGAATGCCACTAAGCTCATAAGGGATGTGCCACAAAGACTGAGGTAAAGAACAAAAAGAGAAAGAAAGAAAACCAAATTCAGCAATGTGAGTTTTTCTCAAAAAAAAAAAGCACATTAGCAATAACATTGTGAAAAAACTAGTTACAAAGCAGGATAAGATATATGCAATACGCATACTCAATAAGTGAACAATCTTAACAAAAATGGCCAGATATGAGCAAAAAGTTCACAGAGAATAAACCTGAAAAACAACAGATATGTGAAAAGATATTTGGTCTCACTTATAATTAGGAAACTGCAAATTAAAAATAATGAGAATATTTTACATCTATCAAATCTGGCAAAAATGTAAAGTCTAAATATGAGTGCTAGCAAGAATGTCAGAAAGAGAACCTTTCTTAAGAGCCCACAGGAGAATGTCCCACAATTATTTGGCAAGCAATAAGGCAATGGGTGGAAGTGATGAGCAGCCCAGCAGTGCCACTTCTAGTGGTCTAAGTGAGAGAAACGGTCCCATAATTTTCACAAGAATATTTATTGAAGAACTGTTAGAAATAGTGGCAAAAGTAGAAGTCAGTTCACTATCCTTCAGTAGGAGAGTAAGTATTTACATTAAAGTTTCTCACAGAAATAAGTGTCACAGAGATATACACACATAATAATACAAAAATATGGACATATTTGAGGATACTATCGCTTCTGGGGGGGAAAGGAAGGGGAATGGATTGTTAGCTACATCCGTTATGTTTCACTCCTCCCCCCACAAGAGAGATGAAACAAACCTGGTGAAAGATTAACATCTGTTTAATATTTCAGGTCAGTACTTGAGTATCCTATTATTTTATTTAATATAGTCCCTATTTGGAAAAAATTAAAAATGTAATGAAGTTGAGAAACACATCAATGCATTGCTACTGATTTTATATTAAAGTTTCATCCCTGCTTCCAAGAAAAAGTTTTCCTACCTGAATTGTTCCATCTCAGAGTCTCACATTCTTAGGCTTTCCCCAGCAAACCACATTGGGCATCCTTAATGGAAAAGTACAATACTGAATTTGAACTGTTTTTGTGGGACTTGGGGGTTCACTGGGATTTAACCCAGGGAGGCTCTACCACTGACCTAAACCCCCAGCCTCTTTTATTTTCTGAGCCACGTGTCACCAAGTTGTGGAGGGTGTCACTAAATTGCTGAGGCTGGTCTCAAACTTGTGATCCTCCTGCCTCAGCCTGCTGAGTTGCTGGGATGACGAGGGTACACTACCACACCTAGCCTGAATATGAACTTGTAAGAACAACAAATGATTTTATCCCCCAAATCTGGGATAGTAGAATTTTTGTTCATATACAAAGCAATCTTGAGGGGACTCTGGAACTACTAGTACCACCTGTGCTGAATATACAATATTATGAAGTTTGCTTAATGAATTCCTCCCCCACAAATTAAAATTAAACAATCTTGACTAAAAGTTAATAGGAATTCACCAGTAATCTTCAATCAAATGGACTATTTGAGAATAATAATAAGCATTTCTACCATTCCCATCTCAATCCCCGAAAGTCTATAGCATAAAAGTACTAAAGTACATTTTCCCAGGACATGAAAGTCCATCTTACTATCAAAACCAAACAATAATAAAAACACTTTTATTTACACTACAAGCTAGGAACCATCTGGAGACCTTTATATCCATTTATGAATTGGGAACTTTGTTATCCCCATTCTCTGAGAAACTGAGGCACAGAGAAAGTCAAGAAGCAGAGCTCTAAGACAGCACGACCATCCATGCTAGATTGTATAGGGAAAGAACATTTCCAGTATGCCAGGGTAACGAGAAGGGCACAGAAGTAATGTCAAAGTTATTGGCAGCTGGCCACTAGAAACACAGTTAATTAAAAAAATCACATTCTGCAAGCAGCTGCTTCCTCTGGTTGAGATGCCATCATAAATTCTTATGACAAATATAACAGAGAAAGTAACATTGTATTGCAGTACATGAGGAAGAGAATTCACTAAGAACTGATACTGATAAAAGAATAAAAGTGAAAAGAAAGCACGAAGGAAAATCATACTTTAAAGGTACACTGATGGTCGACACACTGGATGCTTACAGAATATCAGCACTCTAGCTTTCCAAGGGCTTAGATCTCCAAATATCTTCTTACTCATAACAAAACCAAATCAAAACAAAACCACAATAGACTTTTTCAAATGAGCATATATCATTAAAACTTCAGAACTGGGCATTTGTAAACTTCTAAGAGCTCAAGTACATGGAGACTTAAGGAGATAACACTAATAATGAACTTACATGGTGAAGATAAGGAAACATCCTTCTGAAAGTCATTTTACACCAGGATTGAATGAGAATGCAATTCTGATTCAAGTCTTGACACACACTCATTTACCACCAGTGAATAAAACAAGGAATCCAGGTCTAATTTGCGAGACTGTAAAGGGTCATTCAGAAAGACATCCCCGACATGATGTGGTGACAGCACAGCTTACCTGCACTTCCTCGTAGCATTTAAATGACTACTGAGGCTGGAAGGATGAATTATAAAAAGTTAATGCCAGCTTTTGGATTTTTTTTTTTAACTAAAAGGCAACTTATTTTTAAAATGTTTCATCAATTTTCCAAGGGTCATATACAGAATAAATTCATTTTACTAGCTCATCAGCATACTATCTCATTAAGGAAAGTCACTTCAGTTACATCATCTAGAATATTACCACTTTTCTAACATAGAAATTGGTTTAGCTAAATGTAATAGTCATTAAATCTCCTTTAAATACTTTGGTTGATTACTTACTAGTCCCAATCACTTGCCATAGGATGGCTTTTATCGTGCCTCTCTAGATAAAATTGCAAGTGGTTAGGATTACTGGCAAAAATGATTAACACCAAGGTTCCCAAAGGCTCTGGCTCAGAGCCCAGTTTGTGAACTCGTAGGACGCTGGTGAAACAGGTCAGGACACTGGCTCAGTCATTAGTACCCAAAAGATCCAGCAGCCTGCCCCAACCAAGCAACCTGAGCCCAAGAGGAAAGTCAGCCTCTGAAGGATGTGCACAGATGGCACCATTTCCACGCGGCTGGCCCAAGGGCGATGGCTCTGAACAGTCATAGCCAGTAATTCCCATCAAGGCAGAAAGCATCCTAGACACCAGCACCATCATTAGATTGGGTGTGGGGAAGTCCTGAAAGATTTCAAAGCAGCCAAAAAGACTCCCAGAGATTGGAGCTTCAATGAAACCCACCAAATTATGCAATATCTTCCTCCAAAGGATATTTGAGGGTGGGGGTGAAAATAAAAATGCATATAGCCAACATCAGTAAATGTAAACTGTCTCAAATTGCTCTAAAAGGAATGTTTGTAATTTAAATAACTGCAAAAACCATTCCTACAAAAAAATCCAATGTAACTCTTCAGATGATATTTGTAGTCAAGGATATTTTCCATCAGTTAATGGAAAAGCACAAGTTTCTTTCCACTTAAGCCTAATAGTGAATCTTATTTATGTGTCTCCCACCTCATGCCAAAAAGGAATCTACATTTAAGAAGTGTACTCGTGGTACACACTGCAGGCGTACTACTGTGCAACTGCACAATCTTAAATGCATACAAACACACAGAAAATTTCTCACAGCTGTTTCAATAAAGGAGTTCTACTCTAGGATGAGTTTTTAGAAGAGTTAATGATATTGTGTCATAGATATAAATGCAAACATTTTCACCCTTCTAAGTCCTCAAAATTCAACTTCCGGATGCTTCCAGTATGTCCTACGTATTATATAAAATATCATACAGAATGACTATTTCTCAACTTTAAAGGTGATTCTTTACCAGGTGTGTGGCGCATGCCGGTAATCCCAGTGTCTAGGGCAGGTGAGGCAGAAGGATCACAGTAAAAATAAATAAAATAAAATAAAATAGGGCTGGGAAGTAGCTCAGTGGTAGAGCACCCCTGGGATTGATTCTCAGACTGATGCAAAAATAATAAATAAAATAAACCAACTGGTTCCTTCAAGAATGAAGACATGCAACTTTTTGTTAAAGTCACGCACTGCTCTACCCAGTAGGCTTACTCTTTCTCACAACTAACGTATGTTTTCACAAGGTTAATGAATTCCATGGCGATAAAAAGTGCACACATTTGAATCAATCAAATATTACCCTTAACACGCTCAAGATATTCCACACACAATTTCTTCCTCGTTTACACTCTGGAGCTCATGACAAATCCCGCCCTGTCTGCGGCAGGGCATCTTCCTGCTCTCTGACTTGGCTCCCTCATCTAACCCGCACAGGTGGCCTCTCACTCCCAGTCTCTGGGCCTATTAACCACAGGAGTCACTGAAGACATGAGGGCCCAAACAGCCTCCACCCCGTCCTGGGATGACAGCGAAAGGCGGCTTCCATTACCCGACTTGAGGGACAAAGGGATGGTAATATTTTCCAAACTGCTCGTCCCTGCTTTGTAGTTGTCAAAGTTTTCATTTTAGGAAATAATGAGTATTAAAATCACTTGATGTGTCCAAATTTCAACTAAGAGATTCTTGAATCCTCAGCAGAACGGGAAGTCCAACACAGGCTCAGAAAGCAGAGGAAGTTTTTAGCCCAAACATAAAGGGCTCCATTCACTCGCACTGTGCAAAGTTCAAAGGAGTCAAAAAAGGATATCTATTGAAGTGGGTTTTCCTTTTTTTTTTCCCCCAACTTCCTTTTTCTTGTAACAGAATTATTTATGTGGATTCATGTTCTGCTGGAATCTCTTACGCCCCTGCTGCTCCATAGGAAGGAGCTATGGTGATTGTGGTCAGGGGACAGGGGATAAGGGCAGGGACAAGAAGACAGGGACTCGGCAGCAGACCAAAAGGACTGCCACACCCAATATACAATTTGTTAACAATCTAGTGACTGAAGGGACAAAACATTCCAAGGAAGTTTTCCTTTAAGGAAACCAGAAACACTTAGGGTAAGAGGAGGTGCTCTGGATGAAACACAGATAGAGTTACCCTGTAAGGTAAGGCAGGCCAGCACCCAACGCTGCCAGGGAGAGGCAGTGTGTGCGGAGACATCGGGTGCCGGAGTCAAAAAGAAGTCTTGAGGGTAGAAGTGGCAACGCCAGGCAAACGATTTTCACACTATAGGTTCTCTCTAAAACCTGGGTTTAATATTAAATGGACCATATTTAAAGTCTATTAAGAACTTAAGGAAAGTTACTGTACAGTTATGAATATTTTATTACCAGAAAGCAAAAAAGTGGAAAATTTAACATTTCCTTATTCAATAATGACTAAATGTGCAATAGCAACCAGAGAATTTATACTTATTTCCTGACTTAACAAAAAAATAATAAAGTGAAAACCTAACATTTCCTCCTTGTCACTGCAAACCAGTAATTCCATGTTATGCTTCTGGACTAAGAAAAAAACAAAAACCAGGAACCCAAGAACAGGCAGAACCTAGTCAAAATAAAATTCAGCTTGAAATCAAAAGCTGAAGAGCAAAAGAACTATGGGTATAAGTGAAATACAGGAAATGAGAACAGTCAATGGCAAATCAGAAAGGAGAGTAACTGGCTGCCTAATCCTTCCTAGTGAGAAGGGACCCTGGAGGCATGTCCGCTGGGACTTTCTGTAGGTGAAGAGCAAGCTCCAGGGCTAGCTCCTCCACTCGCAGTTCTGCACTGTTTTACCCACCAGCCTGAAAATGAAAATCCACTGAAATTCACTCCCTGAAGTAGAGATGAAAAAACAGAAAAGTAGCCAGGAGTGGCGAGGCAGGAAGATTGCAAGTTCAAGACCAGCCTCAGCAACATAGTGAGATAAGTAAAATAAAATTAAAAAGGCTGGTTATATAGCTCCGTGGTGGAGCATACTGGGGAAGGGATAGGAGGGGAGGGAAGGGAAGGAGAGAAAAACATTAAAAACTTCTCTGGGGGAGGGGTGACGCCTCCTGCTCCATGGCCATGCAGTTCACATCTTGTAGTGGTGGCAAACAAACAAGAGGACTGGAGTAAGAACCACTTCCATAGTCTGCATCGCTTACGTCTTACTTAAAGCTCTGTAAAAAATGAAACCAGAGAAAGCAGACATGTGCCCCATCCACTGCCTCCCAGTGCAGTCTTCCCTTGACTCAACTCAGATCCCACACCTAACTGGCAGAGAGATTCAATTTGGTAGAAGCAGACAACTGGCTATGTATGGTTAAAAGGTGGCTCCTGGACCAATCATGACTTCAGGAATGTATTCTGCACTTGGAACCCTTTCTTGACCTGGGACAGCCACTTTCCCAGGCTAGGGCTACCTGCTTTCCACAGAGAGGGATTCTGCAGACCGAACTTGCCTGCATGCTCAGCATGGACTGGCACTCTCCAGAAACCCAGGAAAGAGTTAAACATTCCTTGCACTTGACTCGGTGGCTTCTCTTCACCACACACCCAGATCCCACCATTCTCTGAGCCACTGTGCAGCCAATCAAAGCAAAGGAAGGAAATTATCCTGGCTGGCTGTCAGCCGCAGAGCTCTGATGACCATATATGGTAAAAACCACTGTCAGAGCTTGTCAGGCCTGAGGGCCGGCTGCTGTGGACATATCAGTGAACTGCAGCAGCAGAAGCTGGCCAAGGGGAGGCACAAAGGACAGGCTGCCTGCTCATCTTGGGGGAGGGGGGATTAGAATCCATCATCTGCCAGGGCATACTCTCCGTGAGTCACGGCCACTCACTGTCATCAAAAATAGCCTCGGGGCACATTGTGAGATTCCTTTTGCCAGGACTTTGTGCTCCATTGTTAACTGGGGTGAGCAGGGTGTCCCTCCCCTTTTCCTCTTCCCTGTGAGACTGGAAAACAGGCATTAGGAGAAAATGAAAAGGCCCTTCTGTGGCACTTCATGTGGTAAGGAGGTCATGCAGAGCTCCTGGGGCTGGCAGTTCAGGACATAATTTGGAAGTCATTGTTCTGCACCTGGTGCCCTCCCCCTGCATCCTCCACCCCTCCCCATGCCATCCCCCAGCCTTTCACGGCCCACACACTTGACAGTTTAAGGTGCTCTGGACAGAAGACAGAATCTCTTTGAGTAGGTGGTGACTGGACAGCTCACAACACATCAGGATAAAGCATCGAATAAAATTCTCTGTCCATAACACCGAAGCTACCCAGTGCCAAACAACCACATCTGTACAAAGGGCTACCAGCATTCCTACCCTCAATCAAATCAGAGAGCTGCTATTTGTAGAAATGAAAATTGCCTGTCAGCATGTAGGCAAGGCAGAGATGCAGCCAATGCAAATCCAGCAGGTGCTGGCAGACTGTGGACTGCACAGAAAAGCACCATCAGGAGACTGCCATTCCTTTAGAACCAGCCCACGAAAGAAGGCACATACCAGCATGGAGCCTGGCACTTAATGGAAGCCCTCAGAAGTGGAAACTGTAAGTTCTGCAACTGCACAAGAGAGGAATGATAGCAACCCTACCAAATGCAAAAACTGAGACACTGTTTATTGAGGAGACCCTCCAAGTACAATTTGATCTCATTGTTGAGTCTCACTTTTATGAATACGACAGAAGTCACCGCCTCTTCCTGAAAAGGATACAGAGGAGAGATGCCCTGTTGATCTAGTTATAACAATGATCTGAAATGCTCATTGGTTCTTCTCCACAAGGAAAATACCAGATTTACACAATTCACACTGGAATTGAAGGGTGAAGAAAATCAAGAAATGTGTATTTTTCTACCAATAAGCTATCCTTCTGCTCCCTTTGACTCCCAATGTTGGTCCACATGATGAATCAATGATTTAATCCCATTCCATGAAACATCCCATTTCTCCAATACCAGAAAAGTAAATCTAACTCTGAGATCCTAAAATCTGCATGAGGAATGTGGCTACCACATCCTTCTCCGGCCTCCTGGGTAAAAACACCTCTTGTAACTTTTCAGCTCAGTAAATTGGTGGGGCTCCTCTTCTGCTCCTTCTCTAGCTCCTACACACAGGAGAAACCTAAATTCAATAGGACCTCCTCTGCCAGGCCTCAGGAGGGACTCAGACCTGTCTGGTTGAGTGGGCACTTCACGCACACACAAGCTCCCCAGTGGAGTGATCATGGCAGTCAGTATTGAAGGTTTTTTAAAAGCAATAACCCAGCACAGATCTTGACACAGAGCAGGCACTCAAAGGTTTAAGGAAACAGTATATGAACAAATAAACTGGTGTTTGAAATCTCATTAGAGCTTAAGCAACAATTAGCTCCAAATAGACTGGTAACATTACCAATAATATTTTTTAAAAATTATCTATGTAGGGGCTGGGGATAAAGCTCAGTTGGTAGAATGCTTGCCTTGCAAGCATAAGGCCCTGGGTTCAATGCTCAGCTCCGTGAAAAAAAAAAAAAAAAAGAAAAAAAATTATCTGTGTAATAAGCTCATTGTAAAATATTTTGGAAAAAGTGCAGTAATTATACAGAAGAAAATAAAAATTGCCTGTAGTCATAACAGTATTAACATTTCAGACTTTTTTCTAAAAACAAATAACATAATATAGAGTTAGACATAAAATCTTGACTATGGCCTTACAACCCAATTTTTTAGGCTACATTAAGGTATCATGGACACAGGATAACAAAATCTTGCCAGGTAATATAACTTTTTCTTGCTGTTGCACAGAATCCCTCAATTTTTAAGACTTAAGAATGTTCATATGTTTATATCTTTGGGTATACGCGTTTATATAACATACCTAATCATATTTTTTAAAGAGATGGAAAGATGATGCTTAAAACTACCATAAGGCCTTTTAAACAATTCTGAATTACTTGTGTGAGCTCTGTGTGGACCAGCTTATGAGTCAAAGACTACAGTCTGAGAACATATGTATTAGTTATCAATTGCTGAGTAACAAGTTACCCCAAAAATGGCACATTCACATGATTGTTAAGTTGGTGGTGGCTATTGGTGAGAGCTGGTGGGTGTGTTCACAACATGGCAGTTCCAAAAGAGACCAAGAAGAAGCCAATAGGCTTTTAGGATCTAGTCTCAGAAGTCAAACTCCACCAATCATACCACATCCTGTAGTTACACAGAGTTTGGTTCTGTTTAGTGTTAGGGGAACCACAGAATCACATGAATACCAGGAGATGGGAATCACTGGAGGCCATCCTGGAAGCTGCCTACCTCAATACAGTAAGGCACAAAACTTTTTGGAACCTATACAAAAGGCTACCATGTAAACAAGCCATCTGGTTTGCATCTCCATCCAAGTGAGTCAAGAGATCGGAGCATACAATTCTAACCACTACTCCCATCTGTTAGGTGAATAAGAAAATAATTATAATAGAATGTGATAACATAGCCTATGGTACTAGAGGTATGAACAAGCCACTAAAAAGAACCCAAAGAATGATTTGCTCTGTCTCAGCAAATCAAAGATAATATTTAAGCTAATATTAAATGGTAAGAAGAAACCAAATATTTATAGGCACTAAGAATGCTGACTGAAATCAATCAAGATTGCTTTCTCAATAAACATGACAGAAGCACTTTAAAATAGCCTCTATAAGAGATTCAAGTCCTAATGCCCTAAGGCAGCTATTACAGGTAGTGAGTTAATTTCTCTTCTGTGCATCTAGAAGGCCCTAGCTATGTCACACTTGCGAGAACTAGGAAAATAGTTATTTAAGTAGTTTTCTGCGGGCTGATTCTTTTCCCCCTCTGCTTCCTGGTTGCCAAGGGCCGAGCAGCTTTTCTCTTCCAAGCTTCTGACATAATGTTCTGCCTCACCTCAGGAACAAAGAAATGGAGCTGGCTAACCATGGACTCAAAACTCTGCAACTGTGAGCCCAAATCAATCTTTCTTCCTCCCTGACAAGTTGTTCTTGTCAGATAGTTTTGGTTACAGCAACAAGAAGATGACTAACACACTCCAAGACACCAAAATTCCTTCACAACAGAAATAGCCAAGGGAAGAAGGGAGAAAGGAATAAGGAAAGACAGAAGCCATCCAGCTTGCATCCTCCATCCAAGTGAATGCCAAGAGATCAAGAACCCATAATTCTAACCAACATCCCTCCACCTTAATTATTTAATTGGCAGGATTTATAGGTTTGCTATGATCTGAAGTTTCAGAAGTACTGCTGGATTTCTGTCTGGGCCTTCATCAATCACAAAGGGGGCAAAGCTTCAGCCACACATCATGAATGCGGCTACTCCACAGAGGACAGGCTTGCTCGTGCCAACGTGGTAGATGGCACTGGGGGCTGGAAACCTGTGCGTCCTTCAAACAAGGCAGATGGTGCATTCATGGCAAGGAAAAAAAAAGCATCTCTCATAGCCAAAACCACAAAGCCAACTAGTGTTCAACAAGACTGCTATTTATTATTCATCCTCTGAAAGACTAAGGAATAAAAAAACGTACTAAGCCACACCTGGAAAAGTCACAGTAAAGTGGCATGCCAGAGCTTGATGGAAGAATTACAAAAGAGATGGGGAATCACGTGTGCTAATCTCAATCACCCCACCTTAGGGCTGAGGACTTTCATTATTCTTCACGCAGTGACCTCTTATAATCCCACTTTCTCTAATAAAGCCTTCCTAACAAAAACCTTGTAAACCAAAAGCTTAAAATATATATTATTGTGTTCTTTTTCTGCATGTGTGCATATACTTGTACATGAGCACGTACAAGTGTATTTTAATGTATTGGTTCCTATTACTCTTTTCATTTTAGATTTTAAATCCTTATTCAGAGACCATGTCTAACTTATTTAACAATCTCCCAGAATCTAACCACAAACCTCATGAGGTTACAATAAGCCCTATTTACTGCTGACACTAACTAGTTTTCAAGAAAATTTCATAGAAAGCTATGTTTCCAACATAACTTCATATTATATTTGGAAATTTGGATTTTCTTTGCTTTTAAGCAAAAGCAGCACCTACATAGTTGCTAAGACAAAAGTTGTGGGTATCTCTTTTCCAGGGCAAAGCGTCCTACATTAGAATTGACAGGTACTTGGGTTCCCAATCATGTTTCTCTTTCAAGCTTGCACTTCTAAAGAGGAGACAAACACTTAAATACCACGATCTACTAGGATGCTTTCTGGGGGAGATTAGGAAACTGACCACACCAACAACTAGATGTAGGTACTCCTGAAGGGAAGACACTGGCACAGAGTAGGTCCTACTCAGCTTACAGAGGATCAACCAACTCACTGCACGTGATAATCAAAGAACAATGAAGACTTGTATAAATAATCAAATATCAACTACGAAAGTGTAAAATTCATAATCCTTACTCAAATACTTATGATTATAGCACAATAAAATGTAGGTATCAAGAGGGCAGCCATCCCATAAGGCATAAGTTTTCCTGACAATGTAGAAGATGGCTTTACTTTCCACAGTTTCTGTTGCCCCAGTAGCCAGCCAGTATCTTGGGAAAAGAATGGGTAGTGTCATCTGACACTCCAGGGCCCCATGGCCAGGTTTTGCCAATACAGCAGATCCTTCTGAAAGGTCCCAAGCACAGAGCTGTCTAGAGGGACCACAAGACCACTCTGCTAGGCTCAGCCTTGGTCTTGGTAGAAAAGCAGTCAAAATAAAAAGGTATCTACTATCAAAAAGTTATATATTGGACCAAAAAGGGAAAACAATGTTTTCTTTGCTGAATTTTGAGGGCCAAACCAGCTGCTCAGAAATTATAACTGAGAAGCACAGGCAATGAGAAGCGCTTCTGAAATCATTGGGAATTAACAAGGCAGAAAGTCACTTTTACATACAGCACTCATGTGAGAGAGAGAGAAAAATGGAAAAGAAAGACACATCAATTTCCCAGTACAAGTCAGTGACTAAACCAGGACTGAGCTCCACAGCTTCTCAATTCCAAGATCATATACTTCCTCTGTGTCACACTGACACTAAGAGTGAGATGCACACTTAAATACATGAAAATCACTCTAGTACTTGTGAGCCTATCAATGATGTAAGTCAATAACTCCAAGCATTGGCTGTCACTGGACTACAGATCACACCAATGTCACTTCCTCTAAAACAAATTAATATTTAAGAAGTAAAAGCTACAAAGAGTAGTATAGCCTGGAAGAAAAACTTTAAGGTTCCTCCAAAAGTCAACATTTAATCCAAACATAATTTTTAAAGTAACATATTCTATTCTGATTTCTGTGAAGCTGGCTAAAGAGCAGCACACTATTAAAACCAAGAACTACTAAGTATAGGCCTTTTAATGCAGATGAAAACCAAATCATAAGAGCCAGATAGCTTAGGAAACTGCATACAGGTTCCTCTTAAATGGTGTAAGGGAAATCTAAAATTTCCCATGGTTTGTAAAGGACAGACACATAGAGCATTTTGAAGATGTGGAATTCAAAGGGAATTATCTGACCTTGGTGGAAGATTAGCCATTGGAAAGCTTATTTTGGGCTTCTTAATAGGCTTGTTCCATTTCTTTGACAAAAAAATACCTTAAATTTATCCCTCAGTTTATAGAAGGGGAAATGAAACTTTTTAACTCCAAAACAGATCATGATGCTCCACTGCCTGACCTGGGTTGACAAATGCTGGCTGCCCTAAAACCCACCAGTAGCAAGTCAAGTTTCCAGATGCTCCTTGCTCTTAAAGAAGGAATAAGTTAAAAGTTGTGAACACAAATACAAATGTCATTTAGTTCAACTCTCCCCTTCAAAATTAGGTTAAGTACAGATATAATAAAGTAATGTAGTTATTTGTCATTCAACAGAAAATTTCTCTGCAAAAAATAAAAGTAAATGGAAAATTTCAATTCTATGAAAAGATTCTCCTTTAAAACTTTTCCAATTTAATGAAAAGATTCACCTTATGCCAGTAAGGAGATGCATTCGGAAACACATCAAAAATTTCTCCCAAAGGCATCCATCTCCCTACCTCTGTTGAGAGATGATTCTATTGTATAATATCACATCGATCCAGTCACTAAAGTAAAATATAGATGTTAAAATAAAACAAGTTAGTCATGAGCATCTCTGAGAAAAAGGGAACCAAAAAATTTTCCCAAGGGAAAAAGCATAAAAATATAATGGGAAACAATACTGTGACAGAAAATCCACTTTACTGTGACAACTTTCAGAATCCCATGATCCACTATGATAAAATGCAACCTACTAAGCACGGCTCAGATACAAAGGAGGTTCACTTCCCCTACTCTGTAAACAGCTGTAATGTGACTCAACATCTGTATTATCAGCAGCACTGAGCCCTTATCACCAGAGCTCAGGACCCACCATACTCATTTTGCTCCTCAAGCTAACTAGAAAACAATGGTTTTTCACCACTCTTTGTAGTTTTTTCCCACATTATTTCCAATTTTAAGATTTGCTAATAAAAGTATGTGTAAATAGTGAAAATTCCAATCTTTTCTTTTGTGGTACTGGAGACTGAAATCAGGGTACTTTAACACTGAGCTACATCACTAGCCCTTTTGATTTTTTATTTTGACACAGGGTCTTGCTAAGTTGCTGAGGCTAACCTCAAACTCGTGATCCTCCTGCCTCAGCCTCCTGAGTCACTGGGATTGCAGGCAGGAACTACAATGGTCAGCTAAAATTCCTGTTTAATTTTCACCTTCAAGTAGGTTCTCTTGAGTAAAGGATAAAGTAAGGAAAAGAGAACTGGGAAGCTCACTGAAGTCAAAGTGCACGCAAAACAACTTGCAAGCATCGACCCATTTAAACTTTTTAAAATTATCCTCCAAAAGAATATCTTCACTCATATAGCATCATTATCATAATCTTTTTATGCACAGAGGGCACACCCAGAATAGAGGTCATCATTCTATTTAACAATTCTCTGTTGGAGAAAAACCGATGTGATTAGTAAGGCATGTGGAACTTAACGTCATTTACATCAGGGTCTGTCTCAGAAGACACACAATTCTTGGTGAACCGAAAAAATATG
Organism: Sciurus vulgaris; assembly: GCF_902686455.1. Lineage (NCBI taxonomy): Eukaryota > Metazoa > Chordata > Mammalia > Rodentia > Sciuridae > Sciurus > Sciurus vulgaris. The sequence continues at coordinate 136,067,780 of NC_136468.1, forward strand.
GCGACTACAACAGAATGGCTAACAGCACAGGAAGTCAAATTACTCACCTTGTGCAAAGGAAGCACCAGGAACGCTCCACCCCCGCTTGCTTCTATGATTATGGCAACGAATCTGGGATTGACAGCGCAAAAGGAACTATCCCAGGTCACGCGAGAAACCCGGATGTCATCATAGCACTGGTCATTTTTCACTGCCTGTCCAAATACATGCCGAAACTTGCTCTGTCGTACCACTCGCCTCATTGTGTCTGCAGAAGAGGGAGAATGATGTTAGGATCATGTGGCAAACTGAAACTTTCACAAATGAAAAAAAAAAAAAAAAATCTCTAAGTTAGGAAAACAGAATGGTATGGTATTTTGTTTGCTCTCCAAAAAAATTGCCATATTCCAAATCCAAATTTCCTTTAGCAGCACATATCCAGAGAAAACTGTAAAATGCGTCAAGGAAAGGATTGCAGAAAAATGAAAAATTCCTAATCCAAGATCCAGAAGCTCATCAATTTTAATTTCAGGAGAAAGATTAAAGGGAAGAATGAAGGAAAATTAGTTTTTCATGGTTGTGTGGGAATGATGGATAATCACAACCCTCACCCCTTTCAAAGTTATCTGGTAGATACGATGCTGAAGAAAGTCCAAAACAAACTTTGATTTTGTGGCTTTCTCCTTAGTCTGCCAAGGTAATTTTTTTAGTTTTCAAACATTTTCCCCAGACATCAGCACTCTGCTGTCTGAAAACCATGCCTGCTTCCCAATGTTTCCTTCCACAAGACCACTAAGCAAAGTGGGGAATTCAAGAGAGAGAGGCAACCACCCTGTCTTCAAGAGCCTTCTAACCTCCTTTTAAGTCAGGCATAATAATCTAAAACAACTCAGTCCCAACTGCCTAGAGCTAAGGGCCACTTGGTGAGAAACAGGAAGTCAGGGTAAGGCAGCCCAATGGGTCAAGAACCAGGTCTTAGAAAGAGAAGTATTTAAAGAAAAGTAACGCAATCAAAGCCATGTTTAGGATGACAATTTAGTCTGGCATTAGCATAGTGGAGGAATTAGACAGGAAGAAGCTAAAAGCTAGGTACTGGGCTAGAAAGCTGTGACAATAAACCAAAACTGGAATGACATGGCTATTAGAACCTAAGGAAAGGAAAAATGCAGGAACTATTCTGAGGAGAAATGAAACCAGGATGGGTTTCCACACCAGAGTTCATCATTCACCATAGTCATTTCCCAATAAACCAGAGAATGAGCGGTGGGGGTGACAGAAAGCTAGATTCCTCAGCTTCCTCATGCATCATTTCAGACTCCAAATTCCACTTGTCTGCCTGATACACATGTGCATCCAAAGCTTTGTGCCTTAGGATCACCAGGCCCCATCTGACTAAGGTTTCTTAGACTGCACTCCGTAATTTTCCTATCTGCTATTATACGACATTCTGTTCAAATTGGTTAGGACAGAAGGAACACAGATAAAACCTAAATGGAACTGGAACACGGTCACACCAACAACTCAGTTGAAAAACAGATCCCCATGTTCAGAGGAGAACTAACACCTGTCCACTTGTGCCAACGGCACACACAGTGGGACGTTGCTAATTCTCTTCCTCATGGCCCCGGGCCCACTGCTAAATTCAAAGAGAGAGAATTTATTTTCGCCAGAGCTTCCATTTACCCTTCCAAGACATGTGCAAAAGTGGTTTCTCTCCAGCACCAGGGCATGTGGCTGGGCTAAGGCAACAGCCCTTGGCAGGCAATTGAGCACCCGTGCTCCTCAATCCAGCTGTTGTTGCTAGACTTTTCCGGATGATTCCCAGGACCATACATCTTGAGTACTAGGTAGAGGGGATGGCAAATGATATGCTTACATTTGGCCAGGGTCTTTCATTTATGAAACACTATGTATTCTTCTCAAGCATGAGTTGGGTAAGAGATTCCATGGGGTGGTGCAAACCAGAAGGAAAACATATCCATACAAAAGCCAACGTAGAGTCGCCAGCTGGTCTCTGACTCCATCTTCCTACATATAACCACCTGTACAAGTTATAAAAGCTGGAATCCTTGCTAGCAAGTGTTTCAAAAGTAAGTTGCCAAGAAAGAAAAAGGGCTGACTGCGCTATGTGAATCAATATCCTTCATATATAAAACATTTTTACGAATTCACAACCAAAACCCAATAGAAAAACTGAGCAACACATGAAGAGGTAATTTACAAAAACATAAAAAGGATTTACCACCTTCTTGAAAATCCTAATAAGCAGTATAAAGTGAAAACAGAAGAATAAAAGCAGTATAAATACCAAAGGACAAGAGAACGGGAAAGGAGCCTGCAAGAGGGCAAATGTGACAACAAAATCTTGGAGATGGAAAGCTGTAGTGTGTGAGTGTCCGCCACTCAGGTGACTGACTCAGGAGGAGACACCAAGTTCCTGGTGAATTCTCAGAACACTTGGAAGAGAAAGTGTCTCTACAGAGGGATGTGGAGAGGACAGAACTGGCTGAAAGCCTGAATTAGGATAAGCTGGACACCCAGATCCCCTCCCGCCAGGGCTAAATAACCACAGGGTTGGCCCACCTCCTCCCCAGCAGAAGCCAGGGGAGGCACACTGGTTCTGTAGTGAGGCCCAAGCCCTTGTTCCTTCTCGCTCCAACACCCGACACCACCCACCTCACCCTGCAGGAGATCAGACCTCACTTGGCCTTAGTGAGGTCCACCACTCAAAGAGCCCCTCTACCCACACGGGAATCAGCTCAGCTTTTAAAGCCTCACTTTCAAATGTGAATGGAAATTAGAAGAAGACTTCTAACTTGAAAAAAGAGACTTTTTTTCTTCTTCACTGAAATAAACTAGATACCATCTAACTTCACAAGACCAAGCTAAATATGTAAAATGCTGATTTCTTCTTTGAAAGATAATACACAAATCTGCTGGTTGACTTACTAAAATCCTTAAAAATTATTTCCACATTATGCATAGTGACAACTTATTCTCATCCTAACTACATCTGGGTAGAATAATATAAAGAGGTTCTTTTGTTACCCTCATGGAGCAGAATGTTAGCTGCAGAGCAGAGAAGCGGGGCGGAGGCGCCAGTGCTTCCAGTGCGTTGTGCTGAATCAGGCATGTGGAAATGCAGCCTGAAGAGCAGTGTGAGCCCATCCCATCCAAGGTCAAACCTGAGCTGGGCTCAGCTGTCCACATGTGACACAGCTGCTTTTGCTGCACAGAATGTCTCAGGCCCTCCAGGCACACAATAGAGAATAGCAATTAAAAGGGCAAACTGCAGAATCAGACAGCCTCGTGAGTGAGAAGTACAGCTGTACCATTTACTTCCTGGCTATGGTTCAGTAGGGCAAGTCGCTGAATCTCTACGTCAGATTATCTATTAGAACGCAGATACAATTTATATAAAGTCAAAGTGATTAAGTGAGCATTTGGTGATTCGATAGAGTGGTGGTAGATTACTATGATATAGCATTCACTCTAGTTAGATACACAAAACTAATCATGCAATAAATGCCAACTGTTATCATCTTAGTAATTAATAAAATACTACAGACTCAAATCCTAGCTCTCCCACTTGTTGCCCCTCTGAGGCTCAGTTTCCTATCTATAAAATGAAGGGAATGATACCTAAAACAAGGATTTAAACCAATACCTGACAAGCCAAGTTCCAAATGGCTTCACCACTAACGTCTATCAAACATTTACAGAATTAATACTAGTTCTTCACAAACTCTTCCCCACCAAAAAGAAGAGGGAACACTTCCAAATGAATTGTATAAGGCCAGTATTACTGTAATACCCAAACCAAAGACATCACAAGAAAACTACAGACCAATATCTCTCATGACCATGGATGGAAAAATCCTCAACAAAATACTAGCAAAGCAAATCCAACAATTTATAAAGGAATTATAGACATGATTGCCATGTCTGTAATCTCAACTACTCCAGAGGTTGAGGCAGGAAGATTGAAAATTCAAGGTCAGTCTGGGCAATTTAGCAAGAACGTCCCTCAAAATAAAAATAAAAGGGCTGGGGCTGGGGAGATAGCTCAGTCGGTACAGTGCTTGCCTTGTAAGCACAAGGCCCTGGGTTCGATCCCTAGTACCACTAAAAAATGAGGATAAAAATAAAATATATCCTACAAATTACATATGACTCACCAACTCCACTCAGGAATGTACTCAAAATAACTGAAAAAGGTAGTCAAACAAATAATTACACATGAATGTTCATAGCACCCATTATTCACAATAGCAAAAGGATCGAAAACATCCAAATGTTTATTATTCACTAGGCAAATGGATGAATAAAATGTAATATTATCTACACAAAAGAATACCACTCAGGGGTGGGGGGGAAGGGAAAAAAATAACAGAATGAATCAAACAACATTACCCTATGTAAATTTATGATTACACAAATGGTATGCCTTGACTCCATGTACAAATAGAGAAACAACATGTATCCCATTTGTTTACAATAAAAAAAAAAAAAGAATATCACTCAACAATAAAAATAAATAAAGTAGCCAGGCACAGTGGTGCAGACCTGTAATCCCAGCTACTCCAGAGGCTGAGGTAGGAAGATCCAATGTTCAAGGTCAGCCCCAGCAATTTGGCAAGACCCTATCTCAAAAAAAAAAAAAAAAAAAAAAAAAAAAAAAAAAAAAAAAGAGCCAAGTATATAGCTCAGTGGCACAGCACCGGTAGGTTGAATACCCAGTACTGCAAGAAAAAAATAAAATACTAATAAATATGGCAACTCGATGAACCTTAATATTATAAGTAAAAGAAACCAGTCGTAAGAATTCATATATTATAATTAAATTTATATGAGAATCCAGAATAGGCAAATCCCAAAATAGACAGAAGGTAATTCAGTGATTGCTTCTGGGAGGCAGGAGGAAAACTGGGGGTTAGGAAGCTACAGCTAAAGAAAGGGGACTGAATTTCTTTTTAAGGTAATAAAAATGTTCCAAAATTGACCATAGTGATGGTTGTACATAGCTGAGAACAAACCAAAAATCAGTGAATTATAAACTTTAAAGTAGGTAAATTGCATAGTATGTGAATATCTCAATAAAACTGTTTTCTTTTAAAAATCTGTAATGCCTAGCATAGACTCTAATGTATATAGTACAATACTGTCAAATAAATGTTAGCAAGTATTATTTAAGAGCCCACTGATAGGTTTCCCTACCCAAAAATCTAAATCAATTCTCCAGTGATAATTTTCACACAAGAGAACCAGCAATGGTTATCAATGATTCTACAAAATTCTAAACTCTCCCACCACAGCACAGTATTTATTACATTAACATTTCTCTTCAAAGGAAGAAATGGGAACCATTCTAAACAAAAACTCCTTTTTACGTATTTTTGATGTACTTTTATGTATTTCTTTTTTGGCGGTGGGGAGGCAGACTGGGAATAGAACCCAGGGGAGCTTAACCACTGAACTACATCCCCAGTCCCCTCTTTACATTTTATTTTGAGAAATAAACTCACTAAGTTGCTGAAGCTAGCCTAGAACTTGCAATCCTGCCTCAGCCTCCCAAGTGGTAGGGATCATGGCGTGCAAAGCCATGGCTCCCTTCTTAAGAGACTGTCTACATTGCCAAATGGTATTACTATTGCATTAATTTTTTAAAATGTGCAGCTATAAATTTCCAAATTAAGATGTCACCTCACCAAATTTAGGTGTTTGTGTTTTTGTTTCCCAAAGTACTGGGGAATAAATCCAGGGGTGCTTTACCATTAAACCCAGTCCTTTTTTATTTTGAGATAGTGTCTCACTAAATTGCTGAGGCTGTCCTTAAACTTGGGATCCTTCTGCCTCACCCACCAGAGGTGCTGGGATTATAGAAATGCACCACAGCATCCTGGTAGGTGTTCCTTTATTAGATGTTCAAGCCGCAAAACTAAAGAGTCCCCCAAAACTAAACTATTATATGAGAGAATCTAATTCTCAATAATATCAAAAATACATGAAAAAATTATGAGCAAATACAATAGGCACAAAGTCCAAGGAAACACTAGGTTTAATTTCAAACATCGTCTCAGAGAACAGTTCAACCCTGGATAAGCTGCGTGCTCATTAGGTCTCTCAAGTACAAACTCAAACTGAGCAGGATCTTTTCTTAGCAATTGTTGGACCATCTCAGTAATAAACAGAGATGATGCAGCAATAAGTCATTCATAAAGCAAATAAAAGAGATGTACAGGGCTGGGGAGATAGCTTATTTGGCACAGTGCTCGCCTCACGAGCACAAGGCTGGGTTCAATCCCCAGCACCACAAAAAAAAAAAAAAAAAGAAAGAAAGAAATGTATACAAATTTCAAGATAAACTGATTTAGGTAGAAAACAATGCAAAGGGGTTTTTAATTCCCACAACATGTGGGAATTACAAACCTTACCTAAGTCCTTATAAGATGCAACTAAACATTCTATCCATATTTCCAATAAAAATGGCACTAATCTAGAACAGGATTTACTAAATTAAAAACTGAGAAGCCTTTGAAAGACCATGAAGAATAGTTTCAAGGCACAATGGGGCACGCCTGTAATCCCAGCAGCTCAGGAGGCTGAGGCAAGAGGATAGTGAATTCAAGGCCAGCCTCAGCAACTTAGTGAGGCCCTGAGCAATTTAGCAAGACTCTGTCCCTAAATAAAATATAAAAAAGGGCTGGGGATACAGCTCAGTTGGTAGAGTGCTTGCCTGGCAAGCACAAGGTCCTGGATTCAATCCCCAGCACCACCAAAAAAATAAAAATAAAAAAGGGCTAGGGACATGGCTCTGTGGTTAAGCACCCCTGGGTTCAATCCCTGGTACAAAAAAACCCCACAGGCTCAACTATGACATGCTTTCTCTGGGGCTTGTTTAAAACCTCTGAGCCAGGCAGCATAATATGCCTATAATCCCAGCAATAGTGGGAGGTTGAGGCAGGAGCATTATAAGTATGCGGTCAACCTTGGCAACTTAATGAGGCCTTGTCTCAAAAAAAAAAAAAAAAAAAAAGTAAGGGGCTGGTAGTGTGGTACCCCTCTATTTTAGAAATATGGACAATTGTCTCTCCCTGCCCAAGTTTCTAGGCTATGCTGAAGACCAAAAGAGAGAATTGGATTAGGTCTTGATTGCCCAAAACTATCACAATAAAATTTTAATAAACAAATAATACATTACTGCTTTTAGTTCCAAAACAATCTAAACTGATAACTGATACTCACAATATCTAACATTTAAGGAAACAAAAAATCATTTTCTTTACATGTTGGGTAAGCCTCTTAACCAGTAAAAATAAGATTTACCTTTGTGGCTTAAGGACTTATTTTTTGTGTCACAAAAGAGTTTGCTAAAATCACTCTTAAAACAGAATTTCCATCACCCCATCAGTTGACAATCACCAATCTCTAAAAGAATATAAAGGTATGCTTCTTATGGTCCTGCTGAGTTTCATATAGAAATTTTATCTCATGGACCATACAAGATATGTGCTGGAGGAAAAAAAATTTAGATAAGAGTCTTTGTATCATAATGGCATCAAATAAAATAAATTCAAAACATCTTAGTAAATGTTACTTTATATATTTTTTTGGTCTACTTCCATGAACCTCATAAAAAAATGAACATAATTTTGACATTTTCCTGTTTATTGAGAAATTATCTGTTTAAAGATTTCAGCAGATGTATTTCTATGGTTCATATGAAAGGAAATGCATCCTGCTAGGAACACATACAGGAAAACCCCTAGGAAAAGCAAAATCCTGCTCTGCACATTTGCCCAGACCATTCTAAATTGTCAATCAGTGGAGTGCTCAGTAGGCTTAGAATGTTATCTCAGTCAGCAGCAAACACAGAAATAAAGACTCCAAAGTGTCCCATTAGGACAAGGACATGTTCTCTCTAAGCTGCTGCTTTTATGGTAAGCACTTTCCAATGTAGAAGCAATCACATGTCTATTTAATAGGAGGCATACAGGAAAGCAGATGAGCAGATAAATGTCCTACACTCAGACAGTTAAAAGGCAATGCTGGGCTGGGGTTGCAGCCCACTTGCCTTGTACTTGTGAGGCACTGGGTTAGAACCTCAGCACCACATTAAAATAACAAATAAATAAAGGTACTGTGTCCACCTACTACTAAGGAAAAAAAAAAAAAAAGGCAACACCAACAGTTAAAAATTCCTTTTAAAGAAGTTGGAAATATAAGCTAGGTGTGGTGATACATGCTTATAATCCCAGCTACTTGGGAGGCAGAGGCAGGAGGATCACAGGTTCAGGGCCAGCTTCAACAAACTGATGAGACCCTTCTCAAAATAAAAAAATAAAAATGGTTGGGGATGTGGCTCAGTGGTAGAGCATACCTGTGGTCAACTTCCAGTAGGATTTAAAAAAAAAAAAAAGGGGCTGGGACTGTGGCTCAGTGGTACAGCGCTTGGCCAGCATGTGTGAGGCACTGGGTTTGATTCTCAGCACCACATAAAAATAAAAAATGACATTGTGTCCATTTATACACACACACACACACACACTCATATAAATATATATATATTATATATATTTTTTTTTTAAAGGAGGAGGAGAAAATGTAATAATATTATGTAAGCCTACACAGAATACATACTCACCAGAGCAGACATCCCAAGCAAATATGGGTGGTACTGTGATTAAATATAAAATGCAACATTCATCATTTCTGGATATGAGATGGCTGAGCTTTTTCAAATTTGCTTAAACAAAATCCACCAGTGACACTCAAAGAATTCTCCTAATAAACCACACATTTTTATTGCATCCAACTCTTTAATAGATTCATACGTGAGAAATTCCAAGAAAAAAACAAGTGCTTTATTTGCTTGCTTTAGCAGAAGCTATTTAAAAAGGAAGCAAAAGACCACATGCAACATTTGCTACAAAGCACAGCAAAATGTCAGATACATGACAGAACTCCTCAAAAATAGCAGCTATGGCTGAAAGAGATTTGCACCCCACTGCTGACATGACCTGCTGACCACTTAGAGTGACTAACTAGTGGTATGGAAAAGCCTGGATGTTGATTCAGTTTACCAAGAATGATAAGAAAAAGTGGGGGAAAACTCACACTCATTAAAGCTTCTAAGCAGTTTCATCCCACTATTCAAATAGGTAAAAGATAAAATAAAATCCAAAACTGAGATTATCCATTATAATAATTATTTAATTAAAAAACCCTATATATTTTAAATGTTTCTAGAAACAAAGAGACAAGAAAATGCAAGCAAGATCTACCATGAAGGGGCTGGGGATATAGCTCAGTTGGTAGAGTGCTTGCCTCACACACACAAGGCCCTGGGTTCAATCCCCAGCACCACAAGAAAAAAAAAAAAAGATCTACCATGAAGTATCCAGGCCCAGGTCTCACAGAAACCTAGAATGGAGAGGGTTCCAAAGTCATCGATTCCAAGCTCTTCATTTTTCAGCCCAGAGATACTATGTGACTATGCAAAGGGAAAAAACTTCTGAGAGGGACACAAGGACTTAGAAGCACCAAGTACTGGGCAGTTCAACCTCTCGCCCCAGGAACTTCCATGCTTTTTATAATGAATCCACCATCACATACACAATGTGCCTTCTCCCAGTTAGTAAACAGCAATCCTTAGAGCTCTTTCATGGGGATGCTCCCTCAACAGCCCACAGTTCCACTTGGCTGGTTTGTACAATGTTCAAATATGAATTTTTAATTTGCCTACATTTTATAAACGAGTAAAAATGGAAAAATAAAGATGCAGAAACTGGTTACAAAAATTCAAGTATTCTGAGACAAACGAGAGAGCAGTAGGTATATAGAAGGAAGCAAATCTTTACTTCAGAATCAAAACTCTAAGGCTTAAGCCAGATGACTGTTCAATCGTCCAGGAGAACATGAAAGAACATAAACAGTAGAAATTTATATATTTCTAACAGGTGACAGTTTCTAACAAGTGACAATTTCTAAAATGTAAAATATAATGAATGTTTCACAGTTTTTAAAGCTTAGAAAAGAATTCATACTTTTACAATCAGTACTCTGTAAAGTTTTGTTTTTTTTTTTGGTGGTGGTGGTGGTGGTACAAGCGACTGGGGACCCCGCCTCTAGACAGCCACTATACCACTGAGCTCCAATCTAGCCATAATTGCTACTCACTTTAGGAACTTCTTACAAAGAGAGGTTAGGGACTATCTAACAGAAAACATAAACTGTCACTGACAATTTAGATTAGAATGTGGAGCTACGAAAATGACTGCTGAAATCACATCTGACAAGAAATGAAATGAGCAAAAACAGCAAAACAGCAATACACGACAATCCTGAAGAAAAGACAAATTCTAAAATTCACTCTCTCGCACCTGTATTAGAGACCTTTTATGAACTAAAAGATACCATAATGGGCCCTGTAACTCACCCAAAATGATAGAAATGGTAAGACAGAAATTTTGCAATTATTAAAACATGAGATGCTAAGACCTTAGGAGACATTTCTAGTTCTTCGATGTCAGAAATATATATTTTTATTACCAAGAAAATGTGCAAAGATGACATGTTTATAGTACCTCGCATTTTCCAGTCTTCTGCTTACCACCAGCTCTTTACAAACATAATTACTTCCTCCCATCCCTGGAGCTTTGAAGGATTGCTGAAGAAAGCTCCATCTCAAAGCCCCAGAGAACACTGTGGCACCACAGAAAACCATCCGAGGCTGCAGCTGTCTCCCTAAAATGCACCACAGGAGACCAGACTCAGAAGCTGGGCTCTGTGTCTCAGGACACACTCAAAGAGCCAAATTAATCCCAAGAGTTCTCAATTGCAGAGCTTTTACATACATAAGTGACCCAGCAATCTCACTTAAAAACTAATCCATGAGTGTGTTTTGAAATACTCTTGCTATACTGATGACCTACTTTTCTTATCAACAGGTTAAAAAAAAAAAAAAAAACTGTACGACTGTCCAAACTTGCTAAGTCTGTTTTCTGCTAGTCAGATAAGGTTTCTCTTAGAATAAAATTTTAATAATTCTTTGGCAATCCTCTTATACCAGGAAATGAAATGACTGGACTCAGATCTTTAGAAAAATAATTTTTTTAAAAAAGGCATTTTATGAAAACCCTCATAAAGCCAGACATAGGCAAAACTAGCAATGTCAAAAAAAAAAAAAAAAATCACCTTCAACTGAAGAATTCCATATCCTGGGCAAGCAGGAATTAAATGGATTAAGTGAACATATACAATGTTTTAAAGGAATGGTACAGGAAAGCAGGAAAAATTCTGATTTGGGTATTAAACACAAGTTTATCCTGACAGTCACCTACCCATTCTGGTCCTCAAGCTGCTGGTTCCTTCAACTATTAAAGGGGAGAACTAAAACAATGTTTAGGGTCCCATAACAAGCTTAAGCTTAAGCATCTATAGATATTTCTTCTTTCACTAGGACTGTTAGGGTTTGGATCCAAAATGTACCCTAATGGCAATGTGCTAAAGGCTTGGTCACCTGCCAGTAGCAACTGCTACTGGGAAGTGGTACAACCTTTAGGAGGTAGTGCCTAGTGGAAGGAAGTGATTGCTGGGGCAGGCTCTTGAAGGGGATGCTAGGACCCTGACCCCTTTCATTTCCCAGCTGTTGTGAAGTAAGCAGCTTTGCTCCACCATGCACTCCCCACCAAGATGGGCTGCCTCACCATAGGCACACAGGCTCAGGGCCAAGAAATGAAATAAACCTTTCTACATTATAAGCTAAGTGTGTCAGGTATTTTGTCACAACAATGGAAAACTGACTGATACAGTCCACATACCCCTAATAAAACACACACATTAAGAACCAAATTAATTACATCTACAGGGTTATACAAATAACACATATACTCAACTGTGAATGATGAATAGCTTGTTAATTCCACTCATTCATTTATTTGACAGCTGTAGTAAACTTTGACCATGTGCCTGGCACCAAACAAGACAATGCAGACACAACCGTGAACAAGCAAGTCTACTACTCTCATGGAGCCCCTACTCTCATGGAGCTCAGAGTCGGTGGAGAAACACCATAATCAAATATTCCCAAAAATGTTTATGTGCTTCTGAGACAAGTTTTGGGATGACAAGGGATCAGAATCAATAATCAGGGGTACAGAATTAGCTCAGAGAAATGATACTTAAGATGAAAACAAAGAATGAGTAGAATTGGTCGAGCATAGTATGGTGATGCATGCCTGTAATCCCAGGGACTCCAGAAGCTGAGGCAGGAGGATTGCAAGTTTGAGGCAGCCTCAACAACTTAGCGAGGCCCTAATTAATTTAGTGAGAACTGTCTCAAAATTAAAAAAATATAAAAAGGATTGGGATATGGCTCAGTGGTTAAGAGCCCCTGGGTTCAATCTCTGGTACCAAAAAAAAAAAAAGTTAATTTGCCAAAAAGGGTCTTTATCAAGAGCAAGCACTAGCTGGCTGTGGCAGCACACACCTGTAGTACCAGTTACTAGGAAGGTTGAGGCAGGATTCCAAGTTTGAGGCCAGCCTGGCAACTTAGCAAGACCATGTCTCAAAATAAAATAAAAGAAGTTGGGGGTGTAACTCAGTGACAGACAGCTTGCCTAACATGTGCAAGGTCCTGGATTCGATCCCCAATTCTGCGGGGGACGGGGGAAAGCAGAACCAGTCAGAGCCTGGACTACTAAACAAAGCCTAGAGAGGCTATAGCTCAGACAACAAAGATGGGCAAGGCTGGCAAGTCAGTCATACTGGATCACACAGGGTTCTCTAGGCCATGTTTGGATTTTATTTTTACCTGAGAAGTGTTGGAAGCCATAGAAAATTGTTTAAATGTGAGTGGCATAATCGGATTCACATTTTAAAAGATCTCTCCAAAAGCAAGTACAGAATGTATGTGCAGGTTAGGAACTTCTGAAAGGATTCAGGGAAGTCACTGCACTTGTCCAGGTAGTAAGTGACAGTCCCAATTGAAATAGAGACAAATAGATGGAATCAAAAGACTTGACATCGGGCTGGGGATATGGCTCAGTTGATAGAGTGCCTGCCTCACAAGAACAAGGCCCTGTGTTCAATCCCCAGCACCGCAAAAAAAAAAAAAAAAAAAAAAAAAAAAAAAGACTTGACATCATTGACATCAAGTGAATTTAAAGTTGTTTAGATATGAGGACACATCAACAGTGGTGCCGAATACTGACTTGGCAAGATGGTGGTAGTGCCTTCCTTGAGCTCTCTGGCATTAAGGAAAACTTACCACCTCTTGGCAGCAGCTCCAAAGAGCATTCTCATTACAAGTAGGGCATCCAAAACAAATAAAACCAAAGTAAAAACGTTTTTAAATATATGTCTAAGTATTTTTCAAATCACCTTTTCAGCCAGGCACAGTGGCACACTCCTGTAATCCCAGCACTTTAGGAGGCTAAGGCAGGAGGGTCACAAATTCAAGGCCAACCTCAGCAATTAAGCAACACTGTCTCAAAATAAAACTAAAAAGGGATGGGGACGGAGCCTAGTGGTAAAGTGTCCCTGAGTTAAATCCCCCAGTACCACAAAATAAAGTTACCTTTTCAGATTAATAACTGGATCCAGGAGCTGAATGTATAGCTTGGTGGTACGGTACTTGCCCAGCTTGTACAGGCTCCAGGTTCAAACCCTAATACCCACCCACCTCCACCCCACACCCTACACACACACACACACACACACACACTACAGTACTCTGCCCAGAAGGTATCGATCTGGAACCTAAAAGAAAACATATTACACATGCTACTTGAAAAGAATTAGTAACTGTTAAAAATCTGTTTCTGGAATTTTCAGACATCCTATGGAAACAGGAAAGTATACCTCTTACAATCTTATCATTGCACCTTAAGAAACATGTTTTTGTCTGCCTTGTCCTTTTTAGTAAAATTACTAATTATTTCCTTGTCAGCTCACCTCTAAAGGAGGGTGGGGAAGATGCCAAAAAAAACCCAATATGGTATCCTCAACAAAGTACAAGAAACAAAGTATAAGAAACCGTAAGAATGTAACTCATTGGGGAAAAAATAGTTACTACCAAATAAACACTTTACTACCACCTAGTACTTTAGAAGGCCTCTCTTTAGAAAGAAAACACCACACATCCATTTCCAATAAAATGGGAAAAGTAAACAAATAAAGCCCAATTTCAGGAGGAAATTAGAATGACTTTCAACTGCAAGAAAATTTTAGAGCCTTAGTTGGTAAAAATGTAAGCCTAACTATCCAAAATCCACTTTCCTTCCAAACTATACCAAGACTTGCAAAGAAAATTATAACACTTAACTCTCTATGTTAATTGCCAAATAGCACCTAAAAGAAAAATTCTCTATGCCTCAAATGAAAGTAGGAAGAAATATTTTAAAATAATTTTGAGTAGAAGACTAACAAAGATCAAGAGCTTCCCATCTTTTTGAGGTTTTTTTTTTTTTTGGGGGGGGGCGTGGTTTACCAGGGGCACTCAATAACTGACTCACATCCCCAGTCCTATTTTGTATTTCATTTAGGGTCTCCCTGACTTACTTAGCACCTCGCTTTTGCTGAGACTGGCTTTGAACTCGTGATCCTCCTGCCCCAGGCTCCCGATCTACTGGGATGACAGGCATGTGCCACCTCATCCAGCTCTAATATTCTTTTAAAAAACTACATAGCCAGGCATGATGGCACACACCTGTCATCTCCCAGCAACTCGGGAGGCTGAGGCAGAAGGATCACAAGTTGGAGGCCAGCCTCAGCAATTCTGTCAGACCCTGTTTCAAAATATATATATACACACATATATATAATGAGCTGAGAATATAGCTCAGTTGTAGAGTGCCCCTGGGTTCAATCCCTAGTACAGGCTTAAAATAAATAAATAAATAAATAAATACCTATATTTATAGTTTGTTGTAATCTCTAAAAACTGCCAGAAATAACACATGTAATAACAAAACAATTCATTTTGTTACCATTTATAATATCGCAAATACTGTATAAACCAAAACCTATGGTTTTTCAAACTTAAATACATGTAAGTGAACTCTTAAGCGATTAGATCATTTAATCAATGAAACGGTGCAGAATTCATCCTATAACTTATTCAGTCCTGGTTTTTTTTTTGTTTTGTTTTTTTTTTGGGTGCTGGGGATCGAACCCAGGGCCTTGTGCTTACAAGGCAAGCACTCTACCGACTGAGCTATCTCCCCAGCTCCACTTATTCAGTCCTTGTCAGATTCTCAAGTAAAATAAATTTCAAACACATTAAATTTCAAGCACACTGTAGTGGCTCCAGGAGTCACTATAATGCCCTAAGACCCGCCCTATGATTCCTCTGGGGCTGGGCCAGAAACCCTCACATGTTCACAGTAGACAAACTTCCACAACCTCCTCCAGGGGCAATGTGAGGTAAGGACATTTTCTAGGCAGTCAGTGTGTCAAAGGATGAGAACTAAAGGAGTAAGACAGCTAAGGGAAACTCGGCTTTTTAAATGGCCTATCTCGACTCCAAGTCTTCATCATGATATAAACCACGATTCATATAATATCTATTTTGACAGACTTTGCAGATGAAAACAAGCCTTCACTAGGAAAGTACACATCATTAATTTTTTTTTAAATCAAACTTGCTAACCAGTGCTACAAAACAGGGCCATAAGAACCCCATGCTGCCAACATAAGTAAATTTGCAACAAAGCACCAAAACGTAATGTCACTGTGCTTTTCATCAGAATGAGTGCTTTAAATAGCCAAAACTCCAAAATGTGTTCCAATAAATAAAGGTATCCTGGAAGCCCAGTGTGATAGCACATTTTTGCAAAGAAGATATATGAATGTTCAACCAGCATATGAAAACAAAATGGACATCACTAGTCATTTCAGAGATGAAAATCAAAACTGCAATGAGGAACCATTTCATGTCACCAGGATGGTGAAAATCAAAGTCAGAAAATAACAAGGATTGAAAGAACACAGAAAAATTAGAACCCTTAAACATTGCTAGTGGGAATGTAAAATGGTGCAGCTGCTTTGAAAAATGGCAGTTTCGGGCTGGGGAGATAGTTCAGTTGGTAGAGTGCTTACCTCACAAGCACAAGGCCCTGGGTTCAATCCCCAGTACCGCAAAAAAAAAAAAAAAAAAAATGGCAGTTTCTCAAACACGGAACTACAGATGGGCATGGTGGCACACACCTATAGTCTCAGCAATTCAGGAGGCTGAGGCACGTCAGAGGCCAGTCTTAGCAACTTAACGAAACCTGTCTCAAAATTTTAAAAAAGTTGGGCCCAGTGGCACATAGTTGTAATCCAAGCAACTCGAGAGGCTGAGGCAGAAAGATCTCAAGTTTAATGCCAGCCTCAGCAATTTAGCAAGGCCCTCAACAACAAAATTTAAAAATTTTTTTTAAATGGCTGGGGACGTGGCTCAGTGGTTAAAGGCCCCTTTAAGTCCCTGGATTCAATTCCCAGCACGAAAAGAAAGGGGGGTGCAGGTACCGTGAGTTCAATCTCCAGACTGCAAAAAGAAATAAGTAAATAAGATATATGGACATATACACATACACACTTTGTTAACATATTTACAATGACAAGGTTAGTTTGTCATAAGATAATTTAATAAATGTTTATTGTTAGTACTCCTTCTACACCCCACAGAACTTCTTTATTCATTTTACTTTCTAGAAAAATAGGAAAGTAGTCTCTATCACAAGTATACGATGCAAAAGTGAAATTTAATTATTCAACTAACATTTATTAAGCACTAACTGGGCACTAGGCAGTATGCTAGGGAAATGGAGGCACAAAAAAATATAAAGACATCTTTATCTTTAAAGAACAAAGAACATAGAAGTACTGGTATTCACATTTACAAACTAGAAAGTAACTATTCATACTTCATTTGTTGTTCATTTAATCAAAAAAATAATTAGTACTCACATAGAAATCATTATTGTTAATAACACCCACAGATTAACATTTCTATCTGCTTGTTAACTACATATCCAAACTATATTTACATTTTACTCAAACATATCCCAGAAACGTATAACCTATTATCACAACCTTCCACAATCTGGGCCACCTCCCCCGTCCCCCGTCTTGCACTACTCTTTCCCAATTATACCTGTTGTAAGTCAGCCCAGTACTATTTATTACACACACCCTCAGGCAGGGCTTGCTCTCAACATCCCTCAAACACTAACTCTCCAACACCTGTCCCCTGAATTCCAGCAGGACTCAGTCCATATCAAAGAATTCAGCATCAAAAAGCCATACAGGGTCAGGCATAGAGCTCCCCACAGAGCGTTTGCCTAGCATACACAAGGACCTGGGTTCAAGTCCCAGCACCAAAAATAAATAAATAAGGAGAAAAAGGAGAGCTAATAATTAGAGGAAGCTTGCAATATATTTTCCAACCTTTAACACATTCTTTAAGTAAATCAAGCTGAATGCTGTATTGCAAGCTTACAACCCCATCTACTAGGAAGGCTGAAGTAGAAGGACAGCAAATGAGGTCAGCCTTGGCAGCTTAGCGAGACTTTGTCTCAAAATAAAATAAAATGAGCTAGCGATGTAGCTCACTGGTAGAGCACTTGCCTCACAGGTATGAGGTCCTCGGTCTTATCCCTAATACCACAGACATACATACATACATAAACGTAAAGCAAAGCAAAACATTAAGACTGCCACAACAAACTTTAGTGAAGCTGAGCCAGGAATGGCAAGTTCAAGGTCATCCTGGTCAACTCAGTGAGACCCTGTGTCAAATCAAATGAAAAGGACTGGGGATGCAGCTCAGTGGTACAGCACCCCTGCGTCCAATCCCCAGAACTGCAAAAATTCAAAATTCAAAAAACGAATTCTTGGAAACCAAATAGTCCAAGCTTTCAACAGAGGCAATAACAAAAGAGACTATTATTATTGTTGTTGTTGTTGTTAATTTCCTATGATTTGACAAAAGAAGTGACTTTTTGGTAAAAGTTTATAAAAGAATAATAGAAAGAAACCAGGACCTACATCTGGTCACCATAAGTTGATCTAACCTATAATCACTACCCTACCTTGACCCATTCCCAAAGGTCACAGAAACAAGCCAATACGCCTTTCAAGTCATGGTTCCCAAACGAAAAGAAAAAAAAAAAAAAAGGATTCTACTAAATACTTTATTATTATTGTTGTTGCTGTTGTTGTGATATGGGGGAATCAAACCCAGAGCTTTGTGCAGGCTAGGTACAGATTCATTCTTTTAGAGGTTAACCAGAACTTTTCAAAAACAGGGCTTCTTCCCGATTCCAGGACCAGGACCAACCTCCATTCATGGGCTCTGCCTGACCAGGCATGCCTTCACTCAACTCTCCCCCTGAAACCTTGTTACACCAACTGATAACAAAAGTTTCAGAGAGAATTCATCAGTAAGGAAGCCCCTTTTTAAAAATATTAATATTATATCTCTAAAGGGTTAAAGATATGAGTGAAACAATACAAAGCCCATTGTCCTAATACCACACTACCATGGCTGTCTAGTAATAACTGTGATCATCTATGAATACATTAGTGGAAATGAATCTGATTCATTTGCTTGGTTACTACCACTGAAAAATCAGACAACCAGGAAAGAAGGAACTTCAAAAACAGAAATGAAGAAAGATAAAGAACTTGAGTGCTGTGGCATGAAGCCTCTGAATACTGCCTGGCCTACAGACAGGGGTGTAGGCCATTTGGAGGTGGAACAAGGTTCCTTACTTCTCTTTCACAAGACTCAGCTCAAGATCCAGAATTCCACTATCACCAAAAACAGTTTAAAAGCTATTCCATGAATTAAACAGATTCTTTCAGTCTAGGCTAGGAACTTACCCACACTTAAAATGCTGAATCCATACCAAAAAAAAAAAAAAAAAAAAAACCACCATGTGTGTTCCAAATAACTGAGTTAGTCTGGAACACAATTCAGTCCCATGCGAGGGACTGAATGTAAACACTGCCTTTAAAATACACACTGCATCTGGGTTCTCAATCATTTACTTTCAGAGAACCACACAGGGTACAACTATCCTTTGCAGGTACAATATATCATGAGTTTCACCTGACAACACAGTCCAGCCCAGTGGATTTAAGACATCTCTATACTGCATAAAATTAGACTGACAGTCTCAGGAAGGGGGAAAAAGGCTTCCAATTTACCCTTTCCTACAGTAGCACTGTAAAGCAGCAGTGGCCCACATAAGAGGAAGCCTAAAGGACAGTTACTCTTTTTCTAAAATAGACAACACATATCTTATTAAATATCACCCCAAAGAGCTGTGGTCAGCCCTTATTGGCTCTAGCCTCTGTCTCGCTTGCCAAGAAAAACTCGGATGACAATGTTAAGCTAAGGATACTACTAACCACAAAACTAATTCACCATCTAGCTTGTAAAGTGACGAGTCTCCTAATAAATCCCTCTGCTTAAAAGAGATGACAGCTCGAGTTAACATGTGTTCCTCAGTCACCACTCAGACAGCATGTGAGCTTTCATATTAATAAGTTAGTCTCAATTCTGTAAGTTCTTAAGAATGAAAGGAATTAGAATCTTTAACTAGAAAAGAATGCTTGACCATTATGAAAAGGAATTTAAGTATCTTTTGTGTGAAATACGCAAATAACGGTGATTAAATATTTCTTATAAGGAGGGGGTACTTGTGAATTTTGTCAAGCACACCAAGAGTGGAAAATACACCCCAAAGGTTTCACTTCCTTTCCCACATGTAGCTACTATGGTCTCTCAGGAAACTATAAAACTATAGCTTTTTTCATCTAGGATTAAGACCTCAGCAATTGTTGGCATGTGAGACCCATGCTCAATTCCATAATGGGGCAAGAAAGACTCTTTCAAACTACCATGTGACCAGACTTGCAGTCTATCCTGGTTCCCCAGAAACAGAACCACCACACTGTGAAACAATGATCAAGTTCTGCTAATCCTAAATGGTTATCTTTATGCCTGTTTAATATATATGCAACTTAAAAACGGGGGGATACAGATATTAGCTACTAATTATGGTGATAAAATAAAAAATAATAATAATAAAATAAGCCCTGTAAGTAGTCTCAGGTCTGGCAAGAGACCACGACAGAAGGTTAAGAGAGGGCTGGGGCTGTAGCTCAGTGGCAGAATACTTGCCTAGCACGTATGAGGCACTGGGTTCGATCCTCAGCACCACATTAAAAAAATAAATAAACAAACAAATAAAATAAAGGTATTATATCCATCTTCAACTACAAAAAACAATTAAAAGGAAAAAAAAAAAGAAAAATACTAAAGCCTGGAAAAAGAAAAGAAAAAGGAAAAAAAAAGAAGAAGAAAGTTAAGAGAGCAGAACTGTAACACTGGGTCAAAGACTAAAAATGGAAAGTCATGGAAAGCCATGACCCAGTCACATTGTAAAAACTAAAAATTAAAAAAAATTAAAAAATTTAAACTCCACACTATACTATAAATCCACCCTACCAACAAGGAAAATGAATTCATGCTAATATAGAAAGAGGTGGAGGGGTAAGGAAGAAGGGACAGTTAGGTTTCCAATCTTGGGCAAGTCTATTAAGCTCCTGTAACCATAGACCCCTCATCTGTAAAACCAGGAGTAGACCAGCTCAGAGTTTCCGACTCTGACTGTGAGTCAGAGTCACCAGGGAACTCAAACCCTGGCAGCTGTCCTCACAAAGGCCTACAGCTGATCCTCACAGGCAGCTAAGAATGAGCACTTCTGGACCTAAGAAATAATCTCCCAAATCTCCTTAAAAAATACATTCTTTAAAAAAGTGATGATATGGGGCTGGGGACATAGCTCAGTTGGCAGAGTGCTTGCCTTGCATGCACAAGGCCCTGGGTTCAATCCCCAGCACCAAAAATGAAACAAAACAAAAAGTGAGGAGATGGGCTGGGGTTGTAGCCAGTGATGGCATGCATGTGTGACGCGCTGGGTTCGATTCTCAACACTGCATATAAATAAAATAAAGGTTCACTGGCAACTAAAAAAAAAATTTTTTTTAAGGTGATGAGATGGTGAGATACCGGTGCTAAATAGAATCCATTATTCATAACTTTTTAAAATTAGATAAGTATATGGCCAAAGGGAAAAATAAATGTGTATTATAAAATTAATGCTTTAAATCATATAATATATAAGTTTTCCTGTCTCCCTTTATATTCCAGTTTCTCTTTCAATCTGATGGTTGCATTATTTTGATCTGATTTCTCGTTACCACAGCAAACGAAACTGGTTTTTTGTTATTAATTTAAGATTCAAACGACTGGTCTAATTTTTAACATCCTACGAAACTATGGGGGCTCTTTCCCCACACAGAATGTTACACTTTATCACAATACTGCCAGTCACTTTATAACCAGATAAGCATATCTAGACAGCAGTGCAGTCTCCTTCCAAACTCTGAAAACATTAAACTTGTGCCAGTAACTAAACCCCTTTCCTTAAGCTGGATGGAAAGGCAGGCAGATAGAATAAACACAAGCAGAAGGCCTGAATAAGGGAAGATGGTTTGAATAGACATTTCCAATTCAGACAGATGTAAAAACACTGCTTTTTATTACTACCTTCCCCTCCTAAAATTAGACATTTTTCACCCTCTTCAGTGATTCAACTTTGATTCAAAGACTAAAACGCTCAGGTGGGAGCAGGACTCTACACCTTAACAGCTGAACTTCTGAATAAGTAAAACATATTAAACTTCTCCACAGTTCCATTCCTTAACAAACATTTAAGAGTGAGGACCAGGCTGGGGTGTAGGTTAGTGGTACAGGGAGTGCCTATGTATGTCAAGGCCCTGAATTCAATCAGCAGCACTTGGGGGGGGGTGGGGGGGGTGAGGAACAGGAATGTATTCGGTATCTACTTTGTATTAGGCACTTCACATATTTTGCCTTATTTAATGTTGACAATGACCCTACAAGGTAGGTATCAGCGTCTCCATGCCACACAGGAGGAAAGCAAGGTTCAGGGAGGCGAGGTAACCAGCAGTCACAGATGGTAAGAAATGCAGCCAAAACTGAAACAGTCTGGCCCTGCAGGCCTACATGTCCCAGCTTCCTTACCATAAGACACTATGATGTACCCGCAGGTCACTAAGCCTAATGAAACAAAGAAACGTGGATTTTTTTTTTTGGGGGGGGGGCTTCTCTTCTTCCTGCCACTTTAAGGAGCACAAAACAACAACATGCACCCCCAAATGCACTCATTTCTCCTAATTCTCATAAAGATACTAAGATAAATATCTTTAATTAAAGTATTACAGATGAATAGAAGAACACAAAATATAACTAATGAGTACTAACTAAAGCCAGGTACTCCTAGAGAAGGTAGAGAGCATGAACAAAAGGATAAAGTAATTAATTCCTTTTCAAATTCAATTTACACTGCTTCTCGTGAGCACACAGAGACAAGTGTCAGTACTGACTGACCCAACACCGTCAAGGCTGGCCTCTATGCACTCAGAAAGGCTAAATCACACCAAACTAAATGTGTTCCCTGACCATCTGCCTTCCTGAGAAGGCTATGTGCCAGTCTTTATTGTTCCTTGGAGGGAAGAAACCTGAACAAGAATAGTTTGCCCTCCCAAAAATGTTTTAATCAATTTTACTTCTGAGCATGTTTTTGGTTAAGAGATAAACTTAGTTGCCAGAAAGGCAGAGAAAAATTATCCCTATTCTTCATGCTATTTTAACATAAGTAATAAAGAAGTTAATCTCAAGAAACATACTGACCTCGGGATCTTCCCAGTTAACTTCAAAAAATAATAATTCACTCAGTAATGTCCAGCAGACACTGCTGACCACACTGTGAACAATGGGATCTCAGTCAGTCTTCCACAGTGTCTCTCTCTCTTGCCTCCTCTGGAAAGACTGCTTTCCAATTATAAACTCAAAATCAACTCCAGTTCCTTGTAGCAGGCAGTATTCATGACTGTAAGATACCAGGGACAGGGACAATGTCTGCCCGTGTGGACAAGGAAGTTTTCCAGGGTGAAAACCTTATCACATGGATCCCAAGCCAAGAGGGACTGAGGAAGGGTGAAGTACAGGACAAGGCTTTAAAGCTGGGGTAGTTAAGGAACGACAATGAAGACTTAGGAAGGAGGGCAGTAACAGGTTAGACGAGCTAACCTCAGAAACCACCTTGACCTACAATCATATTAGGAAGTCTGAACCTTATTCCACAGGCAATGGAGTTGGAGAGACCAGAATATCTGAATAGGCAAATGACATGTTCCCAATGAACCCTTTTTGATGTATACCACATCTTAAAATTAACTGATTCAAATCTTTTCCTAACCCTTTCACATTTGGCTTTTAATTTGTATAACCAGAATACTGATGAGGGTATAATTTAAGGTCTAATTAGTTTCTAAGTAGTAAAACTCCATTATTTGTAAGTTGGGCATCATTAAAATTATGAATGTTTGTGCTTCAGTAGACACTAACAAGAAGTGAAAAGAATTCACAGGATGGGAGAAAAATTTTGCAAATCATAATTCTGAAGAGGTACTTAGAATATATAAACAACTCTTATAACAATGAAAACACACTCCATTAAAAAATAGGCAAAGCATCCAAGGGGCTGGGGATATAGCTCAGTAGGTAGAGTGCTTGCCTTGTAAGCACAAGGCCCTGGGTTCGATCCCTAGCAACCCAAAAAAAAAACAAAAAACAAAAAAATAGACAAAGCATCCGAATAGAAATTTCTCCAAAGGAGATATACAAATGCCCATTAATCACATGAAATAATGCTTGATGCCACTGACCATCAGTGAAACATTTATCAAAGTCACAATAACAGACTGAAAAATCAACATACAAAATGAATAGCTTGCCGGGCACGGTGGCACACGCCTATAATCCCAGCAGCTCTGGAGGAGAGTTCAAAGCCAGTTTCAGCAAAAGTGAAGCACTAAGCAACTCAGTAAGACCCTGTCTCTAAATAAAATACAAAGTAGGGCTGGGGATGTGGCTCAGTGGTCAAGGGCCCCTGAGTTCAATCCCCAATACCCCTGTCCCGCCCCCCCCAAAAAAAATACTTTCCTATATACCAATAATGAATTCACTGAAAAACAAGGAACACAATCCCATTCATCATAGCTTCAAAGAAAAAAAAAAAAAAAAAAAAAAAAACCTAGAAATAGATTTAACCAAGGAGGTGAAAGAGCTCTCCAATGAAAATTACAGAACACTAATGAAAGAAATTGAGAAAATACTAGAAGATGGAAAGACTTCCAATGTTCATGGGCAGGCAATTAATTACTAATATTAAAATGGCCATATTCCCAGGGCTGGGGATATAGCTCAGTTGGCAGAGTGCTTGCCTCTCAAGCACAGGACCTGGGTTCAATCCCCAGCACCACAAAAAAAAAAAAAAAAAAAAAAAAAGTGATATTCCTAAAAGCAATACACAAAGCAATCCCCACCAAACTATCAATGATATCCTTCACAGAACTAGAAAAACAATCCTAAAAAAAAAAAAAAAAAAGAAAAACAATCCTAAAATTTATTTGGAAAAATAAAGGACCTAGAATAACCAAAGCAACTCTAAGCAAAAAGAGGAATGCTGGAGACTTCACAATACCTAACTTCAAATCATACCAGAGAACTAGAGTAACAAAAACTACATGAAAGTGGCATAAAAACAGACACACAGACCAATGGAACAGAACAGAAAATACAGAGACAAAACCACACATCGACAGTTATCTGATCCTAGACAAAGGCTCCAAAAACATATGTTGAAGAAAAGACAGTCTTTTTAACAGATGGTGCTGGGACAACTGGTTTTCCATATGTAAAAGAATGACACTAGATCCCTATCTCTCACCCTGCATGTAAGTCAACTCAAAAATGGATCAAAAACCAAGGAATCAGACCAGAAACTCTGAAATTCCTAGAAGAAAATATATTCAACACTCAAACATAAAGGTACAGGCAATGACTTTCACATTAGGACTCCTAAAGCTTAGGAAATCACACCAAGAATTAATAAATGGGATGGCATCAAATTAAAAAGCTTTTGTACAGGGGAGAAAAAAAAAAAAAAAATGTGAAGACAGAACCTACCGAATGGGAGAAAATCTTTGTTAATTACTCCTCTGACAAAGGATTAATAATCAGAATATATAGGCCAGGCACGCTGGCATACACCTGTAATCCCAGCAACTCAGAAGGCTAAGGCAAGGAGGATCACAAGTTCAAAGTCAGCCTCAGCAACTTAGTGAGGCCCTAAGGAACTTAAAGACTCTGTCTCAAAATAAAAAATAAAGTCACTGGGAATGTGGCTCAGTGGTTAAGTACCCCTGGGTTCAATCCCTGGTACCAAAACAAATTAGAAAACAACTCAAAACACACACATGTGCACACGCACACTCACATACACCTAATCAATAAATGGGCAAAAAAACTAAACAGACTTAACAAAAGAAGAAATGCAAATGGCCAACAAATATATGAAAAAATGTCTAACATTTTACTAATTAGGGAAATACAAATCAAAACTACACTATCCCTCTGGAGATAGCTCATATTCCCTTCCCCCTTGAAAGCATATTTCTTGCTTTACCCTCAAAGACCTCTCTCTTGATATAAACCTCTGTCTGTGCCTTTGGAGGGGGAAAAAAAAAAAAAAAAAAAAAAAAACCACACTGAGATTTCAGAGTGGCAGCCATCAAAAACACAAAAAATACAAACAATAGCCAAGCAAGGTAGTACATGCCTGTAATCCCAGGGAATTGGAAACTTGAAGCAGGAGGACCACAGGTTCAAGGCCAGCCTCAACAACAAGATCCTTAGCAACTTAATGAGATCCTGTCTCAAAATTTAAATAAAAAGGGGGTCAGGGGCATCTGGGGATGTGGCTCAGTGGTTAAGCACCCCTGGGCACAGTCCCTAGTACAAAAAAAAAAAGAAAAAATACAAACAATAATAAATGCTGGTGAGACTGTAGGGGAAAGGGAACACTTTTACACTGTTGGTGGGACCATAAATTTGTACAACCACTATGGAAATCAGTATGGAGGTTTCTCAAAACACTAGGAATGGAAACACCCTATTACCCATCTTTACCACTTCTTGATATTCATCTTAAAGAATTAGGGCTGGGGATATAGCTCAGTTGGTAGAGTGCTTGCCTTGCAAGCACAAGGCCTTGGGTTCGATCCCCAGCACTGGAAAAAAAAAAAAAAATTAAAGTCAGCATACTATAGCAATATATGCATATCCATGTTTATAGCAGCACAATTCACAATAGCCAAATTATGGAACCAGCCTAAATGTTCACCAATGGATAAATAGGTAAAGAAAAAGTGGTATATATACACAATGGAGTTTTAGTCAGTCATATAAATTATGTTAGACGAAATAAGACAAAAATTCAGAAACTCAAGGGGCAGATGAATATTCTCTATGTGGAAACTAGATAGGAAAAAGAAAAAAAAAGGAAAATAGAAAGGAGACCAGTAGAGTAAAGAGTCCAGGAGGAGAGAGAAAGGGAAAGGTGATATTGGCCAAACTATATTGTTACATCACTTGCATGTATAAATTGTAACAGTGAATCCCACTATTGTGTATAATTATAATACACCAATAAAAAAATATGGAAAAAAGTCAGGCACAGGGGCACACACCTATAACCCCAGCAATCAGAAGACTGAGATTAAGAGCATCACAAATGATGCCCTCAACCCTGTCTCAAAATAAAAATAAAAAGGGCTGTGTGATGTAGCTCAGTGGCAGAATATCCCTAAATTCAATCCCCAGCACCACGGTGGGGGGGGGGGGGTGCAAAATGAAATACCATTTATATTCACTGGGATGACAAGAGTCAAAAAAATCAGAAAATATCAAGTACTGGTGATAATGTGGAAAAATTGGAACCTGTGGGTGAAACTTTTAAATGGTGCATCTGCTTTGGAAACCAGTCTGGCAATTCCTCCAATGGTTAAATAGAACTAGCATATGATCCAGCAACACTACTCCTAGGTCAATACTCAAGAGAAATGAAAACAGATGTTCACACAGAAACTTGTACATGAGCTGGGCACAGTGGTGCACGCCATAATCCCAGCAATTCAGGAAGGAGGCTGAGGCAGAAGGATACCAAGTTCAAGTTCAGCCTCAGAAACTTAAGGAGACCCTCAGCAACATAAAAAGACCCTGTCACAAGATAAAAAATAAAAGCTGGGGTTTTTAGGTTAGCCTAAAATATGAACCTAATTTTTTGTGAAATTAAATTCATAAGACTTAAGTTGTAAAATAGTTTGTGAAATATGTTGTTACTGCTTTAGTTTACCAGACTAAATTGTGGGGGCTGAGGATGTAGCTCAGTGGCAAAATGCTTGCCTTGCATATACAAGGCCCTGGGTTCAAACCCTAACACCCCCCAAAAGAAAAATACAGATATAAACTGTGAAATAAAAAATAAATAATTGGGGTACAGTGGCACAAACCTATAATTGAGAAGCTTGAGGCAGGAGGATCACAAGTTGGAGGCCAGTCTCAGCAACTAAGCGAGGCCTTAAGCAACTTAGTGAGACTATGTCATAAAATAAAAAAGACTGAGGATAAGGCTCAGTGCTTAAGTGCCCCTGGCTTCAATTCCCAGTACATAAATAAATAAATAAAAATTTTTAACTAATAATAAAATTTAAAAAATAAAGGCTGGGGATGTAGTTCAGTGGAATAATGTCTCTGGATTCAATGCCTAGAACCAGAAGACAAGAAAACAAACAAACAAACTTGTACATAAATGTTCATATCAGTATTATTTATAATGGCCAAAAAAGGAAATCTCCAAATGCCCATCAATCGAATGAATGACAAAAATGGTATATCCATACAGTGGAATATTATTTAACAAAAAACCAAGTACTGCACATACAACATACATAAACATTAAAAACATGCTAAATAAAAGAAGTGAGAAATAAACTGGGCACAGTGATGCATGCCTATAATCCCAGCAGCGTGGCCAGGGGCAGGGTGGCTAGAGTTCAGGCAGGAGGACTGCGAGTTCAATGCCAGCCTCAGCAACTTAGCAAGACCCTCTCTAAGTAAAATATAGAAAAGGACTGGGGATGTGGCTCGGTGGCTAAGTGCTCCCTGGTTAAATCCCTGAACCAAAAAACAAACAAAAAAACCTGAGACATGAAAGGCCAAATATCAGAATGATTCTACTTACACCATTGTCCAAAATAGGCAAACTGCAGGAGGTACATTAGTGGTTGCTAGGTGGGAAGTAAAAAGACAGAACAGTGGAAGGAAACTGCTATCAGGTAGGGGGTTTCTTTCTCAGGTAATGAAAATGTTCTAATTATGATGATTAATGGCCGTACAATTCTGGGACTACACTAAATACCAGTGAACTGCACTTTTTTTTTTTTTTTTTTTTTTTTTTGATACTAGAGATTGAAGCCAGGGATGCTTAATCACTGAGCCACATCCTCAGTCATTTTTTGTATTTTATTTAGAGACAGGGTCTCCCTGAGTTGCTTAAGGCCAAGTTGCTGTGGCTGGCTTTGAACTTGCAATCCTCCTGCCTCAGCCTCCTGAGGCATGCACCACCACTCCCAGCTTGAACTGTACACTTTAAATGCCACATGAATTATATCTCAACAAAGCTGTTATTACAAAAAAAGATTCCATTAGATGGTGTCAAAATGCAAAGTGCCAAGAAAGAACTAAAGAATCTTGTTCACTCACTTTAAGGGATCTGAACTAGGGCAATGAAAACCCAGAGAGATTCTATTACTTAACATTCTAGGTACTAGGTCACACTGAAATATTCATGAAGAATTCCATGTTTTAATACAGAAAAGTACCTTAGGTTTAAAAAGACATACTCACTAATGCCCGAAAAGAGTTTTCATAACTCTGGGATAGACTAACAGAGAAATCAACAAATGAAAACCAAGTTTAAAAGGTTATATCACATGGATTTGTACCCTGAATATGAAAGTCCCACTAAAATTTATTATTGCTCTGCCCCTGAAAAAGAAGTCAAAGGTAAAAAAAAGTCCAATTCATGTTTCTAAATTACTAGTTTGTGGCAAAAGAAAATATTAATAAATATTCTGCCATCATAAAGAACTGAATCTTCCACATTCCCCCTTATATTAACTAAGAACTGATAATTTATCATTTTGAACATTCCATCT
This sequence comes from Sciurus vulgaris, assembly GCF_902686455.1. NCBI lineage: Eukaryota > Metazoa > Chordata > Mammalia > Rodentia > Sciuridae > Sciurus > Sciurus vulgaris. Next base: position 136,096,964 of record NC_136468.1, read on the forward strand.
CATAGACATTACAGTGACTTTCCAAATGGTTGGAGTGGATCCCAGAAGTGACAGATGTGTCAAACATAAAACTTGTATCAAAAAAATCCAAGTGTTTAAAAAATGCTGTTCTTGACCCTGAATCTAATCCTAAACTATACATAAATAAACATAAATGCTAATTAACACAATCTGCAAACAAAGTAACAATCATATAAGATTCAATACTGTGTGCAGTATTATGTCATTGGCATATTAAAACTCATCAGGCTTCAGAGTACCATCCACTGGTAATCAAAAATACAGACAAGCCACATTCTAGATTTTTTTTTTTACGTGTGTACTTAATCTTCACAACAAATCTTTGTTCAATCCTCAGTACACATGCCTATCACCTACTGCAAGACACTCTACTTTCAGTCTATGATACAACACAATTCTCAGTTTTATTTCACTTTTTTACTATTTATGTAAGCTCTCAGATCAACATTTAATATTAGGCTTCCTAGCCAAACATCAAGACTATGAAGCATACCTTCTAGCCTAGGGAAAAAAAAAAGAATTCTTACATCAGTCTTCTGAAATGATAAAGTCAAGTCTGAAATAGTTTGCCCATTTCTTCAGCTTTACAGAGAATGTGGAAAAAGAATACTAAACAGATATGTATTTGCCTTCCCAACTAAACAAGACAGTAGGAAACAAGTACTTAAACTTAATCATGTTTCTGTCTATACTAGCAGGTCCTGTTGTCAGGAGAGTTCTGCCAGATAAGGACAATGAGATGCTTTATTACATGGAGTGACTAAGAGACCTATAAGTACTGCTTTATAATGTAATCCCAGGCAGGAAGGCTGTGGTAAAAGGGCCTAATATTTCGTGGTAACTATTTTCAAAAGTAAATATATTCGCCACCCAGGATGACTCAATAAATATGCACTATATTCCATTCTTCTAAAATATTTTATAGAAAAAATAAAACGCTGTGCAGGAAGGAAAAGCCAGTGTATGCTGTTACTCTGAGGGAGATGAACAACTTGCAATTTGCTTCTCACTCTGAATCCCACGTTTGCAACATGTAGAGCAAGCACTTCAGACACCACAAAACAAGGGCAGCCTGCATTAAAGCCAAATATAGGATGTGATTCTAAACCACGATGCCGTAAAGCCTACATTTCCTTTTCCAGCGATCAAAACCCTTTGAACACTCCCAAAAAAGGACGGCAGGGCCAGCACCACCCTCCAAGAGGAAGCCCCTTTCTTCTCGGCTCTCCCCGCAGCCTCCCACTTCCCCCAGTACGTTCAAATGGTCTGAGACCAAAAGCGGGTGTGCGTGCGCCTGTGGGGACGGGCGGGAGGGCTCCGTTCCTGCATTTCCACCCTCAACGTCTGAGCTCATCCTCAGTCATTCCAGCGCGGCGGAGCCCCACCTGCACCGCGCTCCTTTTCACTGGGTCCCCCGCCAGCTGCCCGCTAATGGAGCAGCACGTCCCCGCATCACCAGTTGACTAGCTCGCCCCAGGCCCCCGAGCCTGCAGCGTTTCTGCCGGGATCCAGTCTCAGCCCTCCGCTCCCGCGACCCGGTGCGATCTCTTCCCAGGCCACCGCCCCCCCCATCATTACTCCAATTCCAGCCCGGCCCCGCCCTGCCTGGACCCCGACCCAGACCTTCAGGGCCCCCGGGGGCCTCGCACCCAAAGCCAAGCGGCCCCCTGGCCAGGGCCGCGCCCGCCGCTCCCAGGCAGGGCCCGGCTCGCCCCAGCCCACCCCCACCCACTCGCTCCCCGGGGTGGCCCAGGCCCCGCCCCCGGCCTGGCGCCCCCGGCCCGGGCGCCCCAGCCCGGAGCAGCCCCTCCCCACCCAGCACCTCGCTCCACCGGGCGCCGGCCCCTGACCCCTGGAACCTCCCTCGAGCAGCGGTGTCCCGTCGGCCCGCGGTTCCTCACGCTGCCCCCGGCTGGCGACCCCTGAAGCCCTCCCCTGGGCAGCCTCCTCCCCACCCGAACCGCGCCTCACGCCCCTCAGGCCAACCGGGCCCACCCCAAGCCCCCCGCAGCAGCTCCTGGCCCTGACCCCTTGCACACCGCCCCAGGATCCGCGCCCCGCGCGCCACCCAGCCCTCTCCCCTCCACCGGGCCCTGCCCCTCGCCCCGCCGGCTCCTGTCAGCCGGCGCCGGCACACGCTGAGAGGACAGGTCCGCCCGCCCGGCTCGCTCCCGAGCGGTCCTGCCGGGCACGCGCCGCTCACCAGGGCCGAGGTGCCTGAGGCGCCACCGCCGCCGCCGCCGCCGCCGCCGAAGTCCCCGCTGCAAAGCCCGGCGAAGCCTCCAACCGCTGCCGCCTCCCGCCTGGCACTGAGCGCCGCGCGGGGGAGGGGCGAGGGCAGCCGCCACCGCCCCTGCCGCCACGCGCTGGCTCCGCCCCCGCGCCGCGCCGCGCCCAACCGGGGCCGTGGACCCGCGCCACGCCACGCCCACTTCCGGGAGGGGAAGCCCGCTTCCCACCCTGCGTTCCACGCCTCGTGCTCCCCAGCGCCCCCTCTGGTAGCGACGAGGGATGCAGTGGGCCGCAGAAGGCGGTGCCCAGACGCACCCCTCCCCTGAATGACTGGGGGTCACGCCCACAGGCACCCCCGGGCCACGCCCAGTGCCCCTCAGAACCTGGAGCGGGGTTCCTGGAATCCGCCCACTGACCTGCTTGGCTCGGCCAGGCTGTGTCGGCCGGCTCCTCAGAGAGTCCCCCAGAGACCCTTCAAACTGGAACTCCAGCTCCTCTGGGCCCCGCCCATGTCCATCAAGCCCTTAAGCCGGCCTCCCTGCTCCCCAGGCACCGGTCCCCTCCCATTGTACAGACTGGCCGGTCCGCGACCCGAAACCCTGCCGGGACTTCCAGGAGCCCCGCCCAGGGTCGCGCGATCCTATTTGCCGCACCTCCGGCCCCACCCACTGCCCGTCCAAAGGCTCCAACTGCAGTCCCCGCCCCCAATCGGCCACTCCCAGCCTCGGGCCTCGGGGGCTCCGCCCCGCGCCCGCCACACCCTCCTCCGCCACCTCTGAGGACTCCACATGCTCCAGCCCTCGGCCTACCGTTCTTGGTCGCATTCCTACTATCAGGTGGCCGCTCGTGGGCTGACCATACCCGCTTAGCCCCCGCGCTTTCACGAAGACAGCCAATGATTCACCCCATTTCTCAGGTGACTGAATTGGAAACTTCAGCGTCCTCCTTTCCCTCGCAAAAGCGTCTTGATAACTGGGCAGCTCTAGTTCTTAAGAGATGGGATTCCAGTCCCCTCTCTGCTCCCGTCAGTGGCCTGGGGGCAGCTCCCTCACCTCTTGGGGCCAAAATTTCCTAATCTTTAGCATAAAGTTGTCCAACTGAAAGCCAGAGTCCTTTTGTGAAATACCAAGATTTGGGGAAACTGGACCTGGGGTACTGACACAGCAGGCCTGCTGAAGGGGAGGGCTATTTCCTTCCCAAAGAAAGGAATCTTTGCAATTTCTGAAGTGCAGGAGGTGGGGGGACTGTTTTTCCACTTTAAGCATCAGAAATTTGTGTTTCAGAGGTTGGAGGGGTGGATGGGTGGTAGAGTGTGTGTGTGCTTAGGCCTTGGGTGCAATTCCTAATGGAAGGAAAAAAGGAGGGAAGGAAGGAAAGAGGGATAGAAAAAGAGAGGTAAGAGAGTGTTATGTAAAACAAGGTCCACCTGGACAAAAATAGCTTTCGCAACAAATTACTTATACTCTCTCGGGCTCAGTTTCTTTGTCAGTGAAATGGGAATAATAGCAGCCCCTCCCTCAGTGTTCCATGAGCTCATGTTAGTAATGCACCCAGTGTCTGGCTTGTAATAAACATATGGCACCTGTTGCATTTAACTGCTGTGACTCAGCAGTAGCAGCAGCACTGCTAACAGGAGGGATACAGCACCTTTTCCACAGCAAGACTTGCTACTCACTTCATTTAAATGAGATAAAGGTGGTCAAGTGTTTGTTTAGTGCAGTCACTGGTATGGGGAATGCTTTTTTAAGATTGTTGTTATTATGACTCTTTTTTTCCTGGTACAGAGGATTGAACCCAGGGGCACTCTACCTCTGAGCTACATCTCCAGCCCTTTTTATTTTATTTTTGAGGGCCTCACTAAGTTGCCCAGGCTGGCCTCGAACTAGCGATCCTCCTGTATCAGCCTTCCAAGTTGCTGAGATTATAAATGTGCACCCCAGCACCCAGTTTACAATTCCTATCTTTTTTTTTTTTTTTCATACCCAGGATTGAACTCAGGGGCACTTAACCACTGAGCCACATCCCCAGCCCTTTTTATTTTTTTTAATTTTAAGACAATGTCTTCCCCAAGTTGCTTGGGGTCTCGCTAAGTTGCTGAGGCTGGCTTTGAATTTGAATTATTCCTGCCTCAGCCTCCCAAACCACTGAGATTACAGACGTGCGCTGCTACACCAGGCACAATTTCTATCTTTAAGGGTATTGATCCACAGCAGCAGATTCTGAGTAGTTGGGGAAAATGAAAATTAATAAAGCATTTTAAGATGGAACTGTGAACCACTGAGTAAACTCTTTCTGGAAACAGATTATATCTAATCTTTATCCATCACTTCCATATGCCAGGCACTGTCTGAGTGTCTTACACGTGGAGCCATTTGAAATTCCCTCAACAACACAGTGACCATAAAAATTTTTTTTTTAATAGAAAGAATTCTTGCTGGTAGCAGTGGCACATGCCTGTCATCCCCAGGGCTCGGGAGGCTGAGGCAGGAGGAGCGCGAGTTCAAAGTCAGCCTCAGCAAAAGCGACGTGCTAAGCAATTCAGTGAGACCCTGTCTCTAAATAAAATACCAAATAGGGCTGGGGATGTGGCTCAGTGGTTGAGTGACCCTGAGTTCAATCCCCAGTACTCCCCCCCAAAAAAAAGAATTCTTAATCCTCAACTATAAAGGTGAAGAAACGGACACAGAGAAGTTCAGTTACCCAAGGTCACATGGCTTGAACCAGGTAGAATCACATCCATCTATCTGCAGAGCCTGCCAGTTAGTCATGACAATGACATACTGCCTCTTTGGCAGTATGACAGAAAAAGAAAAACCATGGACTTTGGATTCTGACAGACGTGGGTTTAAATTCATGCTGAATTAGAGATCATATGATAACGGGTAAGTCACTTTCCCTGGCTGAGCCCTTTTTTCTCATTTGTACGGTGAGGATCACGTCAACGATTACTTCAGGAAGTGGTTCTGAAGATTCGGGAGTTTTCAGGGGGTTTGTTTTGTTTGGGTTCTATGGACAGAACCCAGAGCCTTATGCATGCTGGGCAAGTACTCTATCACTGAGTTACACCCCCAGTCCCAGAAGTTGATTTTTTGTTTTTTTGTTTTTTTGTTTTTTTGTTTTTTTGTTTTTTTTTTTTTTTTTGGACCAGGGACCAGGGATTGAACTACATCCCCAGCCCTTTTTATATTTTATTTAAAGACAGGGTCTCACTGAGTAAGCAACTCACTAAGTTGCTGGGCTGGTTTTGAATTCTTGATCCTCCTGCCTCAGCCTCCTGAGCAACTGGGATTACAGGCATGCGCCACCACACCCGGCTTTCCCAGAAGCTTTTAATCAACAAATGAAGGCAGGACAAAACACCCAGCACATACTAGTTGTCTAAAACATATTGATTCCCTTCTCTCGGTTCTTTAAGTGATAAAATTAGAGGACTGCCAGGAATACCCGATCTCTCCACAACGCCATCAGTGAAATATGCTGAGATAGAAGGATCCCAAGGACTTTGCCTCCCAGCTGCCAGTTTCCGTTCCTCATCCTATCCCTGATTTCAAGGAGATGATTCTTGCACAGGGAACTTCCAAAGCCCAAAGCAATACCACCTCACCACCTCCCTCTGCTCCTGCCCCAAATGTGGCCAGCTAGTAGGAACATTGTAGAAGCCTTTGCTATAGAAGAAAAGCCCATTACCATGCTCTTCCTGAATCTGTAACAACCCCTCTGTGGGCCTGAAAAACACCTTGGCCTCTGTCCAAGTTGGCCCTAAGTGGAGAGAATTAAGTCCAGGTACAATGCTGGATTTAAGAGTGCTTTCCCACTCTCAAAAGCTGGTAATTCCTAAAGTGACAGATGTGAGAGAGGAACTTAATGATCAGGAAAATGAAGAATGCTTCTGAACCCCCCGTTCAGCTTGTGAACGAAGAGAGAGCACTCTGGGTCCTGCATCCAGAGGCTTCTGAGCAAATCATTTCCCCGTTTCTCTTACTACGAATGGGGCTATGAGTCAGGTTGCCAGGACAACCGGAAGCTGATGAATTAGTCCCATGGAAGCATTAACAAATAATAATAATGTTAAATAGACAAGAGACTGGAAGACCCTAAGGTAATCTCAGAAGGTAACATCTCTAATGGATAGAAGAAGACGAAGCTTGAAAAATATTAAAATCCACCCTACATTGATGAATCTTGATTCTCTCTGCGTTGGATACTTAGTTCTGCAACACAGAGGCGAGAAAGCTGCTGAATGTTTGGCCAAGGTGCCTGAGGAATGCTTTCTTTTACCCACTGATGGGAGCTGGGCCTTGGTGTAGGCTACCATGAGCTCTTCCACTAAGCCATGCCCCCGACCTTAGCACCTTTTTAAATTAAAATTTGCATATTGAGAAAATTATATATTCACATGTTACTGTAAGAAATAATACAAAGAAGACCTGTAATTCCAGTGACTTGGGAGGCTGAGGGAGGAGGATCATGCGATCAAGTTCAAGGCCAGCCTGGGAAACTTACAGAGACCTGTCTCAAAATAAAAGTAGAAAGGACCCTGCGGGATGTAGCGCAGTGGCTGAGCACTTGACTAGCATGCACAAGGCCCTAGGTTCAATCCCCAGCACCAGAAAAAAAGAAGAAAGGCCAGGCATGGTGGCACATGCCTGTAATCCCAGCTGAGGCTGAGGCTGAAGCTGGAAGATTGCAAATTGCCAGTCTTAGCAATTTAGCAAGACACTCAGCGATTTAGCAAGACCCTATCTCAAAATAAAAGACTGGGGATTTAGCTCAGTGGTAGAGTGCCCTAGGTTGGCTCCCCACTACCAAGAAAAAAAATAAAGGAGATCAAATATCAAATCTTTACCCAATTTCCCTCAATGGTAACACTTTTGCAAAAGTATAGCACAATATTACAACCTGGATATTGTCATTGATACACTCAAGATGCAAACTATTTCCATCACAAGGATCTGTCTGATTGCCCACTTGCAATCCCTTTTATAATTGCACCCACTTCCCATCCTGCACCTATCCTCTCCTTACCCCTGACCACCCCTCATCTGTTCTACATTTCTACAATTTTGTCCTTTCAACAATGTCATATTGCTGGGTGTGCGGGCATATGCTTGTAATCCCAGTGACTCTGGAGGCTGAGACAGGAGGATCTCAAGTTCAAAGCAACCTCAGCAACAGCAAGGTACTAAGCAACTCAGAGAGACCCTGTCTCTAAATAAACTACAAAAAAAATAGGGCTGGGGTTGTGGCTCATTGGTCCGGTGCCCCTGATTTCAATCTCTGGTACGGAAAAAAAAAAAAAGTTCAAAGCCACCTTCAGCAATTTATCAAGGCCCTAAGCAACGTAGTGAGACCTTGTCTCAAAAGACAAAATAAAGAGGCCTGGGGATGTTGCTCAGTGGTTAGGTGCACTTGGGTTCAATCCCCAGTACAAAAAAAAGAAAAAAAAAAAAGAATGTCATATAAGTGGAATCGTACAATATGTAACCTGTTGGGACTGACTTTTTTCACTTGGGGCAAGTGTTGGGGAGGCACCTGGGTTGTCGTGTGTATGAACAACTCATTCCTTGTCACTGCTGAGTGGTGTGCTGTGGAGTGGCTATAGTACGGTTTATTAGTCATTCGCCCACTGAAGGACATCTGGGTTGTGTCCAGCTTGGGGCTCTTATGAATAAAACTGCAGTTACCATTTAAATCTTGTTTATTTTTGGTATCGGAGATTGAACCCAGGGACACTTTACTACTGAGACATTGCCAGGGTCTTGCTAAATTGTTCAAGGCCTCCATAAGTTGATGAAGCCGGCCCCCAACTTGCAATCCTCCTGGCTCAGCCTCCAGAGTTACTGGGAGTACAGCTCTATGCCTTTTTATACCCATTTTACAGAGGCTCAGTGAGGCAAAGTCACCTGCCCCTGGTTATACTGTTGACAGTGGCGTTGACATTACTGCCCGCTAGAATGTGTGCTTTCTCTAGGAGTAAGATAGAAACCTTGTCAGGGTTGGGAAGATCTTATTTGCCAGAGAAAAAACTCTGGGCCAGAGACAACAGCACCTATCAGAGGGCAGGAGATGAGAGGTAGGTGGAAGCTGGACAGAGTGGTGCAGGCCCATGATCCCCACTGCTTGGGAGACTGAGGAAGGAGAATGGCAAGGTCAAGGCCAACCTGGGCAACTTGGCAAGACCCTGTCTCAAAACGAAGAGTAAAAGAAGATAAGGGCTGGGGTGTAGCTCAGTGGGAGAGCACTTTGCTGGCATATGCATGGCTCTGGGTTCACACATGCACACAAAGAGGTAAGCAGGAGTAAAAGTGAAGGGAGAGCCCTCTCCTGCTCCCCAAGCTCAGGGAGAGGCAGGGGCTGAGTGTCGGTTCAGGCTGACTTGGGCTGACATCCTACCAAGATGCTAAGGGTCCTTGGGTAAGTTGTCTAAGCTCTCTGCACTTTGTAAAAACAGGAATAAAACAGTTGCTGTACTGCATAGGAACACTAATAGATTTTGTGGGGTGGGGAGGTACCAGGGATTGAACTCAAGGGCACTTGACCCCTGAGCCACATCCCCAGCCCTAGTTTGTATTTTATTTAGAGACAGGGTCTCACTGAGTTGCTTAGCGCCTCACTGTTGCTGAGGCTGGCTTTGAACTCTCAATCCTCCTGCCTCAGCCTCCCCAGCCTCTGGGATGTCCGCATCCAGCAGGAACACTAATAGATTTTTATTTCATGGAGGGAATAAGAAGCCGACAGTATGCAACCTCTCCGTATTTTTACATCAGAACATAACTCCAGTATTTAAACGTGGGCTGTGCATAGCAGTTCCAGGGAGTATAATATGGAAAACACTTTCCCCAAGTGGATAAACCTGACAGACTCTACCGCAGCCCGAGATCATGGCCAACATCAATAGTCATAAGTCACATTGATAGTTTGGACCCTTGAGATGACATGATGAGATTGGCAGTTAACCTCTGTGGTCTTCCTTCCCAAACCCCATAACTCCCATTCTAATCTCAAGAAAAACATCTATCAGTTCCCATTTGAGGGGCGTGCTACAAATACATGACCAGCATTCTTCAAAAGAGTCAAGGGAAGTCAGAGAAACTCTCACAACCAAGAGGAACCCAAGGAGACACCACAACCAAGTGCAATGTGGTGTTCCGATGGGATCCTGGAACACAGAAATCGTAGATCAAGGCAGATTTAGTGTCAGGTGAGAGTACATTGTCTGAGTCATTGATCTTTTTCTTAAGGATAATAATATTATTTATTATCTTTTTCTTAAGGATAATAATATCATTTGTGAGGGTTCTACCTGTATGACCTAATCGCTTCCTGTATTAGTTCATTTTCTGTCGCTATAACAAAATATCCAAGGTTGGGTACTTTATAAAGAAAAGATTTATTTAGCTCAAAGTTTTGGTGATTTAAAGTCCAAGATTAGGGCTGGGGATATAGTTCAGTTGGCAGAGTGCTTCCCTCACAAACACAAGGTCCTGGGTTCAATCCCTAGCACCACCACCAAAATAATAATAATAATAATAAAATAAATAAAGTCGAAGATTAGATGGCCCTCTGCTTTGGCCTTTGATGAGGGCCCCTTGGTCTGCATTAGAACATAGTGGAAGAACAGGAAGGGAATCAACCATGTGAACAGAGGCCAAGTCCATGGGGTGGTGTCCCATTATAACTACTCACTCTTACAAGAACACATGCCCTCTGAGAGACCAGCACTAACCCTTACAAAGGAGACGCCCCAATGACCTAACTATCTTACACTAGGCCCCGCCTCTTAAAGTCTCTACCACCTCCCAGCAGTCACACTGGGGTCCAAGCCTCGAGCACATGAACTTTGGGAAGACTCACTCATTCCGTATCCAAACCACAGTACCTCCCAAAGGAGAGCATTAGTTCACAAATGGGGAATCCACAAAGAAGATCAACAGTGTATAGGGATGGACATTTGTCAGACCACTGATAGGTGTGGAAACCACCTCTGCTGCACAAGAAGAGGAGCGAGGTTCGTACACTCCAGTGCTCTAAATGCGGGATAATCAGAAAAAAACAGACCGCGGGGCATCGTGGAGCACGCCTGTCATCCCACTGGCTCAGGAGGCCGAGGCAGGAGGATCGCCAGTTCAAAGCCAGCCTCAACAACTTAGTGAGGCCCTAAGCAACTCAGCAAGACGCTGCCTCTAAATAAAATATAAAAAAGGGCTGGCGATGCAGCTCAGTGGTTAAGTGCCCCTGAGTTCAATCCCCAGCACCAAAAAAAAAAAAAGAAGAAGAAGAAAAAAAAAGAAAGAAGGAAAGAAAAGAAAAAAGACAGAGAGACTGAGAATGAGCAGCAGCTACCAATGTCTGCACCTCATCCTGGAGGCAAAAATGACTTGCTGGTGCCCAGCCTCCACACTGGTGAAGTCCATGGTCTCTGGCCTTCACTGAGCAGGTGAGGTCTCTAAAGGACTATAGGTCAACAGGAAGAGGGAGTGCAGCCTCAGCCTGTTCTCTTTGCAAAGATCAAGTATTCCCAGGCCACTGGGAGCCAAAGAAGCTTCTTAAGCAGGAAAAAATAAAAGTATTGGTGGAAGAATATTTGTTAATGATATGTAAAGATGTTCCAGATGCGCTGTTAGATGAAAAGAACAAGTCAGAAAACAATAGTGTCTCCCCCCCCCCCAACACGCACACTGGGGATTGAACCCTTGGGGCATTTATTACTGAGTCATGTCCCCAGCCCTTTTTATTTTTTCTTTTGAGACAGGGTCTTGCTAAGTTGCTGAGGACTGCACTAAACTACTAAGGCTGGCCTCGAATTTGCCATCCTCATGTCTCAGCCTCCCAAGCCCCTGGGATTACAGTTATATGCCACCGCACCCAGCTCATTTTTATAAAACACAGAAATTTAAACACACTGTAATAGAAATCATCTCTGAGTGACAGGATTAGGGTTATCGAGGTATCAGTCTGTGTTTTCCAGTGAACCAGAACCAGTAGGAGTTAGATAAATAGATGATGATTTTGTGTGTGTGGCAGGGAGTGGTACCGGGGATTGAATTTAGGGGCACTTGACCACTGAGCCACCTTCCCAGCCCTATTTTGTGTTTTATTTAGAGACAGGGTCTCACTGAGTTGCTTGGCGCCTCGCTGTTTCTGTCTGGCTTTGATCTTCTGATCCTCCTGCCTCAGCCTCCCAAGCCACTGGGATGGCACCACGCCTGGCTGATTGATTTTTATGTGGTTTTGTCGCGTGTGATTTTGGAGACCTAGAAGCCCCACAGTCTGCCATCCCACATTCCTAGAGATTCTTGAAGACCCATGGTGTAGTGCAAAGGCCTGCAAAGCAGGAGGGCAGGAGAAGATTGAGGTTCCAGCACAAATGGACGGGTGGAATGTTCTGCGCAGCTCTCAGTGAGTTGAATGACAGCCATCTGCAATGGGGAAGCCAACTGCCTAACTCAGTCCACCAGTTCAAATGCTTATCTCTTGGGGAAATAGCCTCACCAACATACCCAGAAATAATGTGGTTTGGAGAAAGAGTGTTTTCTGCTTTTTGTTTTCCTCAATACTGGGGAATTCCACCCAGGGATTCAGCATACTATGCAAGTGCTTTACCCCTCCCCGAGCTATATTCTCAGCCCTTTTTACATTTTATTTTAAGACAGGCAGGAGCTCACGAAGCTGCTGAGGCTAGCCTCCAACTTGCAATTCTGCCTTCAGCCTCCACAGCATTTGGGCTTATAGGCATGCAACACATGCCCCGCTCAGAAATAATGTCTAATCAGACATCTGCACATGCCCTGGCCCAGTCGAGTTAACACAAAATATTAACCATCGCCATGGGGAAGTATCCAGTAAATTCAAGGTAGTATATATAAAGACCTCAAACCCAATATCCCCCTTGGCTATCCTCAGTAGGACCCCAGTTAGAAGGATGTCCTTATAATTCACCTGTGCAGATTTTTCAAAACTGAAATATGTAAAGCTCTTGCCTAGCAAGTTCAATCCCCAGTACTGGAGGAAAAAAATACTCAAATATGAATTTTGGCACCTAAAGTGCTTGTTCATCTACATAAATCTTCTTATGAAGGCAGTAAACCTTGCGACTGTGCTTTCCGCAAAAGCACGAGCTAAAGCATCCAATGCCCAACCTGACCAGTGTTCCCCTCTCAAATCAGACGTCTCAGCCTAGCATAAAGAGAATTATTGTTCATTAATGCCACAGAGGCTTAGACCAGTGAGGCTCAACTGGTGGGTGGGGGTGGTTTTGTTTCCCCCTTCCCCAGGGGACATCTGGCAGTATCCAGAGACTTTTTTTGATTATTACTAATAGGAGCAAGCTCCTGGCATCTTATAGGTGGATGACAAAGATGCTGATAAATATCCTACAATGCATAGGACAGCCCCCACCCCGCCCTACACAAAGTGGGATTTGGCCCAAACTTGGGAGGCTCTGGCTACTCAGACCTAGGAAGTCTTGCTACGTCTCACTGGCTTTTCCAGGAAAGAGTGGCTTTAAACCCTCACAGCAATCCTGGGGCTGGGGGTGGGGTAGGGGCTATTGTCACGCCCATTTTACAGAAGAGGAAACTGAGACTGCCAGAGTGGCAGGAACTGGAGAATCCATAGCTAAAGCTCGCACAACCAGGAATCCGATTACATTTCTGACATCAGTGACTGCATTCTCCTTGCAAACCCGGGCCCAAATTGCTGAGTTATTGCTGTGGTTTTGTTGCTGTTATATTTTTAATTATGGAAACTTTCAGGAATCAATCAAAGTGGAGAAGCCAATGGAGCAAGGCCCCACGGACCCCCGCTCAGAGTCAGGGCTGTGGGTACGTCGTCCAGGAACGCACTCCTCCCTGCAGAACTGAGACTCCTGGAATTCCCAAGGTGCCTCACGCCGGGCCGCGGCTCTCGGGCACGCGTGCGCACCGCCTTCGAGTCCTTCCACGGTTCCCTTTGCGTCCCGGGTTTTGCCCCTGGCCCCCTTCCGCAGTTGCCTTCCCCAGCAGAAGTTAGATCTCTGCTTGATGGTCTGTTTTGTCCCCAAGTGAAGTCATCTCTTTTTTCCCCAAGGTGAGAAAATGGTTTTTCCCATGGTCCAAGATGGGGGAATGTGTGCCTGGGACCACAAACGCTCTTGCCACCGACTTTGTTAGGAGCAATATTTTGCCATGAGGTACCTGAAGCACTTCTCCCTCCACGTCTGGATGCACGTCTCAGTTCTGACAGGAAGAGGTGCCGTATCTTTCATTCAAGCACAGACTCAGCTGTGCTCAGCCTTGGAACACAGTTGACAGGTAGAACAGCCATCTGGTTCTTTGCAAATGAAGCCAGGAGCCCTGTGTGGTGGCGCACACCTGTACTCCCGGTGGCTCAGGAGGCTGAGGCAGGAGGATTGCAAGTTGGAGACCAGCCTTGGCAACTTAGTGAGCCCTTGTCTCAAAATAAAAAATAAAAAATAAAAAGTGCTGGGAATTTGGTTCAGTGGTTGAGGACCCATGAATGCAATCCCCAGCACCACAAAAATATATATATTTTTTTTTAAGTTTAAAAAGATCCTAGTTAGGGCTGGGATTATGGCTCAGTGGTAGTTTCTCAGCACCGCATATAAGTAAGTAAACAAAAAGTAAATGTCCATTGACAACTAAAAAAAAAAAAAAAAAAAAAAAAGTCCATTTTTTTTAAAAAGGCCCTACTTATACAAAGGGACTGCAGCCTGGTTTCTCAGAATTCACACCCAGGACTCCAAATCCACGTGAAGACCTTTGTACAGCATTTATTCCATGGCGCTGCATTCTTTGCCCTTCTGGTCCTCCTCTCCCTACTTATAGAAAGAGCTCCCTGCACTGATCTCCTTGTGCTGAGCATCCCCATGCATCCATTGCTTCGCATAATCTGCACAACTGTTTAGTAAGGTACCTGTGCTTAGGTGAGTCAGGAAGCATGCTCGGCCAGGTACAGTGGTACCAGCCTGTAAATCCGGGGATTGGGAGGCCAGCCTCAGCAATTTATCGAGGCCCTAACCAACTTAGTGAAACCCTCTCTCAAAATAAAGAAAGAAATAAAAAGAGCTGGGGATGTGGCTCAGTGAAGCAGTGCCCCTGGGCTGAATCCCCAATACCACACCCCTCACCCTCGTCATTGTCACTGTCATCTCAAGTGTGAACACAGGACCCGCTCTAGGCTGGGCACTAAATGTTTTATGGGCGTATCTCATTCGATCCTCAAAATATCCTCTATTATTAACCTCTCTTTTTAGAAGAGGAAAATGAGGCTCAGAGAGGTCTAAACCCTGCCCAGGTTCACACGGTTTGTAGATGGGGTAGCTGAACTTGGAACCTAGTTCAAACTATAGTATCTGAAGATTTTTTGCTCCATGTGCCGCCTCTGTGAACAATCTCAAGTACAGCTACCATGATGACTGCCACATCTTTGAATTCTCCCACAGCCCAACAGAGTCTGGGATGCTAAATATTTACTTAACATATTAATCATCAATGAATGGAGGCCTAGATATGTCTCCATGTCCCCATGCGGGATTCCTGACTCTGTGCATCACATGGGGTATCTTTCAAGTATATGAGCTAAAGAAATAGAAGACGATTTCTTTTTTTTTTTTTTTCTTTTGGTACCAGGGATTGAACCAGAAGTGCTTAACCACTGAGTTTCATCCCCAACCCTTTTTATTTCTTATTTAGAGACAGGGTCTTGCTAAATCGCTTAGGGCCTTGCTAATTTCTGAGGCTGGCTTTGAACTTGCAATCCTCCTGCCTCAGCCTCCTGAGTCACTGGGATTACAGGTGTGCACCACCGCACCCAGCAACATGACCTTTATTTCGATCACATGGCCTCTACTTTTTGTTTTGTTTTGTTTTCGTGCTGGGGGATTGAATTTAGGGACGCTGTACCACTGAACTACATCCCCGGTCCTCTTTGTTTTTTATTTTGAGACAGGGAGGGTCTTGCTAAGTTGCCCAAGCTGGCCTCAAACTTGTGATCCTCCTGCCTCGGCCTCCCAAGTTGCTGGGATTTCAGGTGTGCACCACCCTGCCCAGCGCATGAAGCGTTCTTCGACAAGCCAGATGTGGTCACACTTCCTAAAACCACTTTGACAATCCAGAAGAAGAAAGGAACAATTAACTTAAAGTAGGCTGGGCTTTCTTGACTGTCCCGTTTCTTGACTGTCCCGTTTCTCGACTGTCCCGTTTGGGCTTTTAGGTGGTTCGGCCGGGGACAGTAGCAAGCTGTGAGCGTCCTGCCCTGGAAGTGCTCATGGCCACAAATCCAAAACCAGTCTTCCTCTGGGAACAGCATGGAAAGGGCTATAGGGCGCAGGGGGGCTCTCCAAATACACCCCACGTCCCCAGAGCTGATAGGAACTCCTTTGCAAAGCCATCTTAGGTCACATGCAGGTTGATTACATGTCCAACGAAGAACTGGCAATCTAGGGATATGAACAGGGAAGAAAAAAAGTCATTTTTAAGTCCTAAAAGAGCTCTGGTCTTTGATCTAGTACATTCGTTATCTACTGCTGTGAAGCAAATCACCCAAAATGTATTGGCTTAAAACAGCGAAATCATGGTTCATTTCTATGGGTCAGGAATCCGGGAGCAGAACCTGCCTGGCCTGGTTCACGGCCTGTCCTGAGGTCACAGTCAGGTCGCCTCTGGGGCTGCAGACCCCACTTCCAGTCCCGGGGCGGTTCACCCACATGACTGATAGGCCGGTGCTGGCTGTGGGCGGGAGGGCTAAGATCCCTGTCAAGTGGTTATCTCTACAGGCTGAGTGTCCCCATGACATGGTGGCTGACTTCCTCTGATTGCGAGATTGAAGAGATGGAGGCAGAAGCTGCAGTGACCTAGCCTTGATGGTCACATATGATTGCTTTCACCCCAAATGCTATTGTCCACTCAGGCCACCCCTAATTCAGTATGGACGGTCTCATGAGGCTGCTGGAACAGACGACCAGAGGCGGGGTAGCTCAAGCCCCAGGAACTTTTTACTCATAGTTCTGGAGGCTGGAAGTCTGAGAGCCAGGTGCCAGCATGGCTGGGCTCTGGTGAGGTCCTCTCCTCACTGCATCTACACATGGAGGGGACAGAAGCTCTGGTCTCTTCACTGTCCTATAAAGACACTAATCCCATCTGGGGGCTTACCCCTCATGACCTGGTCTCAATCTGAGTAACCAGATCAAAAGTGCCACCACCAAAGCCCTCATGCTGGGGATTAAGGCTCCACACGTGGATTCTGGAGAGATACAACATTCGGTCTGTCGTGGGTATGGAACTTGCAAGTCCTGGCTTGTTGGGGGCCATCTTGCAAGTAGGTCATCATTTCCGAGAATCTGACCTAAGGAAAGATGGCAGGTGCTCCCAGTGTTTTAGGCTGAACAAAGCTGTTCAACACAGTGCTGTTTCTAACACTAAGAAATGGGAAACAACGTGCTCTTCCGTTTATAGGAGTGTGGCTAAGTTAACTCCAGCGCGGTCGCCCAGTGGACGATGGTTTTCCATAAGGACGTGGCGGGAGAAAGAATAGGGAAGACATCATCACACTTCCAGAATTGGCTTCTTCCAGGGACGGGCATGGGATTGACTGTACCATCAGAAGAAAACCGAGGCTCAGGAGTCCTGGGGCAGAACCGACGGCGGATTCTGCCATAGCTGCTTTCCCCTCAACCCCAGCAAATCGAAGCTGAGCATTTTGGCCTTTGAATACACACGGGGCTCAAATACCCCTTACCCTGGCTGTGCCTTTTCAAAGTAGAGGCTTAGCAGCCCCCAGCCGGGCTGGACTGCCAGTGGTAGATTGCCCATTGCCCACCTAGATGTCAGGGGTCAGCGCTCAGATCCCTCTCTAATCCTCTCTGTAACCCGCCATGATCAACCCTGTGTGCCCCAGGCAAGGAAAGGCCATGGACGCCTGTTGATTATTAACAGATAATCATCCCCTGCCTCTCTCGCTCCCCCAGTTCAGTGGGAAACGATCAGCCACTTTCTTGACCCCAACGTGTTCATTATGCAGAATTGCAAAGAAAATGAGACCACTTCTGGAAGAGATCTGTGGCCCCATCTGTCCCTATTTCCCTCAGGATCTCAGGTCTCAAAAAGCCTTTTGTGATCACAAGTGCAGGCTCCTTCCAGACAGATCAAATCTCCCCGCAGACCAAACCTTGTCCTTCCCTGGGGCCAGGGATGGTTACATCCAAAGGAAGAAGAGGCCTGTCAAATGAGAGAAGTGGATACTAACTTTCCCCCACCTCAATTGACAAGCTTGATGTGATAGAGAAAAAGAATCAACTTTTCTGCTATCACTTTAACATTCATGAACCAGTTTGACGGATGAGCACTGGCTTTAGCGACAAAAAGACCCTTTTTAAAAAACTTTCATCTCTGGCAAAGGTATGCTGTGTGACCCTGGGCAAGTCACTTCACCTCTCTGTGTCTCCATTTCCTAACCTCAAAAAGAGGAGAATAATAGGGCCTGCCTCTCATTGTTGCTGTGAGAGATAATAAGATAACATTTAAATGCTAAGCAAAGTATATAATAAGAGCATAATAAATGGTTGCCACAATTCTATCATTATAGGGTTGCAGATTCACAAGACACCATATTTGGGGAGGAGATGATGGCAGGAAGTAAATTTGAAAATACCCACAGTACCCTGAGCCGCCTCCCATGTTCACTCATTGTCTCTGGCTAAATTATTCCCTCCTGCCTGGGAATTTTGGTGTTTTTTGTTTGTTTTTGAGTTCTGAGAATTGAACCCAGGAGCGTTTTACCACTGAGCTACATTCTCGGCCTTTTTGTTTTTTGTTTGGTACAGAGGATTGAATTCAGGGGTGCTCGACCACTGAGCCACATCCCCAGCCCTATTTGGTATTTTATTTAGAGACAGGGTCTCACTGAATTGCTTGGCACCTCGCTTTTGCTGAGGCTGGCGTTGAACTGGCGATCCTCCTGCCTCAGCCTCCCGAGCCCCGGGGATGACAGGCGTGCGCCACTCATCTTGCCTCCGGTGTTCAGGGGATCAGCTGTCAGCACTGATGCACACTCTCACGCATATCACAAACACCATTTGTCGACTCGGTCAACAAGCACAACCCCCACCCCGTTTCCTGTTAACCTGTGGACAGACTCAGATCCTTCCCGGCCTCCCGCAAATTCTTTCAGTACCGCCTTAACCCCTTCAAATCCTTCAAGAGGCTGTAGCCACCGTGCCTCTTTCTAGCTTCTGGTCTGACTTTCTGTCCCTTCCCACCTTCCTGGGGCTCTGACGACCTCCTGGGCTGGATCGAGTCTCTCCGGGCGATGCTGACATTTATGGCCTGGTCTTCATGGCATTCCCCTTTTCCTCTGACCACCTCTCACTGGTCAGTGTCCCCAGGACCCTCCCTGCCCCTTCATGCATCCGTGTCCTCACCCAAGTCTTAGCCTGGCCCACACGTCTGGGTTCAAACATCCAAAAGCCTCCTGGACATGTCCCCGTGAACATGTCCGCAGGCCCCTGACTTGTGAGCTCATCCTGGTCCCCCCTTTTCCCGGGTTCTAATCTGCTATGATTTCAATATGGTTTTTCCCCCACCCTGAAATGCATGTTGAAATTCAGTCCCAGTCCAACAGGGCTGAGGGCAGAGTGACCTTGAAGAGGTGATTAGGTCACTGAAAGGCACATCCACAGTTTCTGCGCAACAGGGCAAATTACCGCAAGAGTGGCTTGTCGGGAAGTGAGGATGCCCTGCTTGATTTGTCTCTTCCACCTCTGCCACCTTCCCTTCTGTTTTTCCACCACAGGCAATGTAGCATGAGGCCCTTGCCCAATGGCCTTGAAATTCCAGCTTCCTAGACCCAGGCGTTCATCATCTTGAACTTGCAGCTTCTTAGAACCATGAGTTAAATAAACTTTCCTTTATAAATTACCCAACCTCAGGTTTTCTGTTATAGCAACAGAAAACAGACTAAGACACCATCTCAGGAAACAATCCCACCACCCACCCAGCTGCCCACACCCACCCTGCCTCTTCCACTGGCCACCATATCCTTGCTCTGATCCGGGCCATTCATCCATGCTATGGTGTCACATTGAGCACCTGCTGTGTTTCAGGCACCATGCTAGGAACTGGCCACTGGCATCTCTCACCAAATCCCTGACCTATCCTCCCTGGCTCCCTTCTCTGCAAATGCTTTCCTCCCCAAACCTTGAGTGCTCTCTGTAGCTCAGCCCTGTCTATAGAACCTTCTGCAATGATGGAAATGTCCTGTCTTTGTGTCCAGGAGGGCAGCCACATGGAGATAATGAGACCTTGAAATGAGGCATGTGTGACCGAGGAATGGAACTATGATTTTAAGTTTGGCTAATTTTTGATAGTGCAGCCCTAGAGGGACATGCTGACCACTCCCCAGGGAGTCTGCAGTCTCTCCACAACTCTCCAGCATCCCGATGGCCTATACCGGGCTCTGCATGGTCTGTGTCACGCTTCCTGCCAGGCCAGGCTCTCCACTGATTCCCCTCCCTGCTTAGAGTCTGTGGAAGCAGAGCGCTCGCTCCGCCTCAGGACCTTTGCACCAGCCCCTCCCGCCACCTGGAACATTCCTTCTCTGACTCCGCATGCAACACCCCCCACTTCTTCACCTCACCCTTTGATTCCCAAATTACAGTCCCTGCTGGATTTTGTGTGAGGGTGGCCTGCTCCCTTGGGTTTGAAAGCTTGGGTCATGGTGATAAGGCACCCATGAGGGATGCTCCCCAGGGATCCCCAGTGGTAATGCTGGAAGTGGGCCTCAGGGAGTGGAGGGGTGGCCACCAGCAAGAAGGGCAAGGACCCCTAGCCACCCCTTCAGAGAATTGGTCCTTGTGGGGCTGGAGGAAATGACCTGCATTGTAGTGAAAAGGGGGGCTTTGAAGTCGAGCAGGCAGGCCTGGCCGGGATGGGGGTACCAGTTCTGCAGCTGTCATTCACTCATCGGTTTTCATACCAGTGAGATGGGGTGCCAGCAGCTCCCCTGGAGGGCTCTTGTGAGAATTAGACATGTGGTCCCAGAAAGAACTGTCATCTGGTGGGGGGTTTAGTGGAGCAGATGCACACAGTCCTTATAACTCCACAGGAAACCTCCTCCCACAGAAACAAGGTCAGGTCTGTTTTAAGAGTGGAAGATCCAAGTCCAATCCCTGGTGGCAGTTAAGGAAACTGAGGGTCAGAGAGCGCTAGGAGTTTGCCAAAAGGCACTGGACAAGTGGGTGGCGGTCCTGAGACCTCAGGTCTGCGGACGTCCTCTGGATTCAAAGTATCCGGAATCTGCAGATCCAGTGGAGGGGAGGGATCTCCCAAAGGTGCTGGCCTTTTCGGGAAGAGACCACTGTGCTTCTCTGGTCAAACCTTGGGACTGGTAGAGCCTCCCTGGGGGAATCCGAAGCTGAAATGCCTTCCGGTGCCCCCTGGGGGCGTTCAGGAGTCGAGGGGTCCCGATGTCGCAGGCACGCGGGGCCAGCCGAGGGGACCCTCGTACTGGAGGCGGAGGCTGCTGGAGGCCCAGGCAGTAGGTTCTGCCCCACGCGTACATGACGCGCTCCGGGGTTGAACCAGGTCCTGGGGCTGCTGTGCCGGCACCGAGGGGGCGGGCCAGAGCGCTGGTGGGCGGGGCCGAGAGGGGACACGCCCCTTCTGGCCCCGCCCCGCCCCTGGGACCGCCTAGGCCGCCTCCCGGGGTTTGTTTCTGTAGGACCGGGTTGGCGCGGGGTGGGGTGGAGTGGAATGAGGATGACCAGGCCCCTCGTCCCCTTCCGTGGACAGCTTCACGGACATCACAAGCCTAGATGCAGCTGGCCTTGTGTCCCCTCGCACCTCTCATCTGGGGTGGGGAGGCAGACTCAGCTCCCAAAATACCCTCACACCTGGCCTGGCCACTGTCTCCTCCTTCATTAAAGAACAGATCTGGGCTGGGAGACCCTTTCTCCTACCATCATGGGCTTTCAGGAGCAAGTGGCTTCACTTCTCTGACCCTCAGTTTCCTCATGTGTAAGACGGAGACGACGGAGCTACTGACTGCCAAGATTTTCAGGATTTCCTGAGAAACCCACCAAAGCACTTGGCCCTCAGCAAAGGGGCTGTCGCGAAGCCTCCCGCCCGTCTCCCCCTCCCACCCTCAGTCCACCCGACTCTCCTGCCTGGTCTGCCCACAGCCCAGCCCTGCCGGCTGTTTGGGACTCAGGCAGGGAGATGGCTAAAGCCCCAACTGGAACCAGCAAGATACAGGCTCTGCGACCCTGGACTAGGCACTGCCCCTCTCTGGGCCTCAGTATCCCCATGTGTAGAAGACAGAGGCTACCCTGCAACCTCTCCGAGGGGCAGGAGTGACTGGTACATTTATGGAGCACTTACTGTGCCTCAGGCGTCACTTGCAATCCACAACCCCTTGGTCCCAGTTACCAACAGCCCCACTGTACAGGAAGTTGCTCAGAGAGCTGAAGTGACACACCCATAGTCACACAGCTGGAGGCAGAGACGGGAGGCGTGGGTCCTGCTCTCCTGAGCAGCTCGGTCCCCTTGGGGCACCGGACGCGTTTGTAGAGGCTTCCGGTCTCCCTTCAGCCCTCCCCTCCTCCTTCCTTCCTCCCCAGCCTCCAGGGCTCTCCTGGAGGAGCAGCTGCCACCAGCCTCCACCAAACTCAGCACAAAAGGCCACAGCCGGGCTGCTGCTCTGTCTCCACCTAGTCAGGAAGTGAGATGGAAAAACACGTGAGGGAGGCCAGCCTGGGAGGCCAGCCTGGGAGGCCGTCCTGGGAGCTGGCGCTGGCTCTCTGCGTCCACAGCCAACTGCAGAAATGGGGATTCAGTTCCTTCAGTTGTCTGCGCCCCTACTGTGTGCCTGGCACTGAGTGAGGCCCTAGGGGTGGAGTGAAGAAGGGACTCACATCCCTGCCCTCTGAGAGTTCACACTAATCAAGGAAACCCTGTTCACAGGAGACTTAACTATGCAGAGGGTCTCTGTTGATCCCCACCCCTACCCAGGTCAGTGCTCTTACCATCCCCAAGTAAGGCATCTAGAAAATGAGACCCAGAGAGGAGAAGGTATCTCTCGAGGTTGCTCAGTGACAGTCACTGTTGGAGCAGAGGTTTGAACCCCAGATTACCTCAAGGCCTGAGTTGTCTCCCTGTAGTGCTGTTTATTGACCATCTATTATATGTCAGTCAATATGGGTCCTCTCTGACCCTCCCATAGACTATAACCCTATGTTAAAGAGGAGACAGAGGTTCAGAGAGGTTAAGTAACTTGTCCAAGACTACACAGCTAGGAAGTGGCAGAGGAAGATTCTAACTCAGGCCTACCTAACTCCTCCAAAACTCTCATGTCTCAAGAAGAGAAAAGAACCAGGTGCAATGGCACATACGTGTAACCCCAGCGACTCAGGAAGCTGAGACAGGAAGGACTGCAAATTTGAGGCCAGCCTCAGCAACTCTGGGAGTCCCTAGCTGAAAATAAAAAGGGCTGGAGATGTAGTTCAGGAGTAGAGCACGCCTGGGTTCAATCCCCAGTACCAAGAAAGAAAGAAAGAAAGAAAGAAAGAAAGAAAGAAAGAAAGAAAGAAAGAAAGAAAGAAAGAAAGAAAGAAAGAAAGAAAGAAAGAAAGAAAGAAAGAAAGAAAGAAAGAAAGAAAGAAAGAAAGAAAGAAAGAAAGAAAGAAAGAAAGAAAGAAAGAAAAAAGATAAGCCCCATCATTCACTTATTTATTGATGTCTTCTTCGTTAGGTCATTCAACAGATATTACCAAGTACCTACGATGTCAGGCACAGGTTAGACCCCAGAACCTGACCCAGACCCTGCACTCAGGGAGCTCACAGCCCTGGGCATGCCTTTGGGGTGATCAGACCACACGGAAGTCTCTTCAGAGTTTAGACCAGACTATCACGGATGGCTTCCTGGAACAGGTGGCCCTGCAATTCTGTCTGCCTTTTGGCTGGGCCCTCACCAGCTATTTCACTTCTGAATCCCTTCATCTGAGAAAAGGTGACTACAAAGTCCACTCTGTCCAGTGTGACTCCAGGGATGTCATCCACAGTGACAATTATGATCCCAGCTGAGCCCCCACTGCAGAGCAGAAAGAAGTTGGCAGGGAGGGGTGGTCACCACCCAAGTTCAGGCTTTGGGAGAAGACAGACCCACAGAGCCCCAGGAACAAGGGGTAAAACAATGAAAAAAATCCCCGAGGGCCTCAGACAGCGTGACGTCAGTGAGTGTGGGGCCAGTGTGTGATCTCAGGTGCACCTGCAGCCCCCCGCAGGAATGAGGTCAGGGCTGGAGTGCAGCCTGAGTGAGACCCGGAGACCTGGAGGATGAAGAGTGAAGGAAAGCAGGGACAGGCAGGGGTTCTGAGCTCAGAGCTCGAGGTTCCTATAACCGCCTCTTCTGTTTAGGAATACCCGCATCACCAGGGTGTCCAGCCCAATGAGATCATGTGGAGGTTGTTTGATTTAACAGATGCCTGCGTGCCGTGCACCGCCCTGGGGTCAGGGACTGAGCCGAGCACTTTATACATGCATGTTGCTCAGGAGAGGCATGTGACCACCAATGCAGACCACATCAGCAGCCAGCTCGCAGCAGCCCTTGCGCCTCTCCGTCACGTGATTTGTTACAATGACTGTGTTTACCCGCTGATCAGAAAAAAAATGACAACCAGAAAAGCCAATTCCATTTGCAGAGCGAGACGGGACCTGGGGTGCGACCTGACAGTGAACTGGACGGGGACTGGACGGGGTGAGAAGTCGGGAGGGCCCGGCCCTGGCTTGGGCTTTTTTCTCAGCCTCTCCAGGAAGAACACTGAGTCAGGGACTCTTCCCCGTGGGGAATCTGCCTGTGCTGGGCCCCGCGCGCCTCTGTGCCCATGTCTGTGGCATGTGGGCTGCGGCGGGGAGGTTGCCCAGGTTGCTGTCCAGCTGCAGGCCGGGCTCATGCTGGCACTCTCTGGCCTGGCCTCTGGTGCTCAGTCCTCCAGGGCCCTTGCCCGGCCACGGCCCCACTGCCAGCCGCCAGGCGCAGCCTGTGTTGTGGCAGATGTTTTTGGATATACCATGGCAACGGCAGAACAGGATGTACCTCTGGATCACAGTGGGGACAAGCCCACGCTCACAGGCCGCCCATGTGTTTCCCTCTTCAAAGGCTCATGGGGAAGAGCTTCCCAGGCCCAGGACGGGGACAAATGGTGTTTGTGTCTGGAGAGAGGCAGATGCGGGTCCTCTGCTGGGTCAGTGGCGGAGGAGCACACTTCCCAGCTGAGGGCCTCCTTCTCCAGAATGCTGGCACTTCCACCCCTCTGCCCTTCAGAGAGGTGACAAGGAGGTGGGGGGAGGGGACGACTGCCCACCGTCCCCCCCACTATCAAGGGCACTTCTCTAGGGATTACTTTGTGCCACCACCTGGGCTAAATTCCATGTATAATGCATAATATAAAAATTCCAGGGTGGCCAGGTGCAGTGTTGCATGCATGTCATCCCGGCAGCTTGGGAGGCTGAGGCAGGAGGATCAAAGCCAGCCTCAGCAGGAGTGAGGCTCATGAAGCAACTCAGTGAGACCCTGTCTCTAAATAAAGTACAAAATAGGGCTGGGGATATGGCTCAGTGGTTGAGTGCCCCTGAGTTCAATCCCTGGTATCCCCAGCCCCCACCCCAGAAAAATTCCAGGGGTGTTTACTTTGTACTCATAACATGGTTCTAATCTTTATAACACCACTGTGAGGTTATTCCTGTTCTTCAGATGAGGAAACTGAGATTAAATCACTGAGTGCATAAATTACCGAGCTGGGATCAGAGCCCAGGGCTGTCTTGCTCCTTGATGGACCCGTCATACCGCCAGGACCAACTCTCCAATTTGTCTGTCTCGGTGCAAAATGAAAAGGCTGGGCCTCTGTTAAAGAATTATTGGGAGGGCTGGGGCTGGGGCTCAGTGGTGGAGTGCTTGCCTAGCATGTGTGAGGCACTGGGTTCCATCCTCAGCACTGCATAAAAATAAGAGTAAAAAAAGGTATTGTGTCCATCTACAACTAAAAATTAAAAAAAAAAAAAAAAAGAATTATTGGGAATTTCAGGACTGTGATGGCAGAGCGTTAGAACAGGCATGGGGGCTTTGCAGACTCACGTCCTGTGCAACCCCGAAGCCAGTCCTGGGCACCCACCATGCTATGCAGCTCACTGTCAGCTGTGGTCACTCAGAGAGCTGGGCACAGCAGCCTGGAGGGGCTGGTGGAAGAGAGGAGCCCCAGTCTGGCACCCCTGAGCCACAGCAGTCTGAGAGTACACTGTCTGCTTGGGGACCTGTGCTACCTCATTAAGGGGACAAGAGACCCTTGGGTCAAAGTGTTATGCTGACTGTCCTGGAACCATGTGTCAGCAAATGTGAGCTCAATACAAAATCATCTTGTTTTTCAAGTCTCAGCATTTTCCTAATTCAAAGGAAATATTCTAAATTTATTATGTATATTTTTATTAATTTATTTATTTGGTGGTGCTGGGGATTGAACCCAGGGCCTTGTGCTTGCAAGGCAAGCACTCTACCAACTGAGCTATATCCCCAGCACCTTTATTTTTTATTTTTATGTATTTATTTTGGAACTGGGGATGGAACCCAGGGGCTCTTCACCACTGAACTGCATCTCCAGCCCTTTAAATTTTTTTTGTCCTGAGACAGGGTCTCACTGAGTTGCTTAGGTCCTCATTGAGTCATTGATGCTGGTCTCAAATTTGAGATCCTCCTGCCTCAACTCTTCTGAGTTGCTGGGATTTAGGCACGTGCTACCACACCTAGCTCTTGGTTTTGGGGTATGATATACTGAATTCAATTTTTTTTTTTTTTTTTTAAGAGTTAGGGTCTCACTATGTTGTCCAGGCTGGTTTCAAACTATCGGGCTGAAGCCATCCCCCTACCTCAGCCTCCCAAGTAGCTGGCACTAACAGGCGTGCACCACTGTACCAGGATAATATATATTTTTACAACATATTTAATGATATATTTTAGTTTTTTATAAAAGTAAAAATAATCCTGTTGCAGGGGTTTTGGAAGAATATATAAGTTATAAGAATAAAATAATGAAATTCAGGGGCCGAGGTTGGGGCTCAAAGGTGTGCTTGGCACGTGAAAGGCCCTGAATTCAGTCCCCAGCACCAAAACCAACCGACCAACCTCAAACGCTTCCCGCCCACCCCATGGCTGTGAGCAGGACCTTACAGAAGGGGCTGTCAGGATCCCCAGTGATGGAAGAGCTTCCTCTTTCCCAGCGTCCGGCACAGGCAGGGGCTCCAGAGACGGGGAAAGGGTGCCAAAATCATCTGTGCGATACAGAGGCTTGACTGGCATCGCTTTTTCCATTTTTCTGGAAAATTCTGGAAAACTCAGGATGCTTCGATTCACAGTGAATGCCTGGGGTTCAGTCCCAAAGTGCCAGACCTTGACTGGGGTCCCTGAGGAGACTGGGATGCAGCCCCTGTCCCAGAAGAACTTGGTTTAGGCAATCAGGGGTGTCCCCAAACTTCCAAAGCCTTGGAGAACAAAGCTGAGTCTTCCCGTCACGGTACGTCTCATTGGCTCACCCTGTCAGCAAATACCCGCTGAAACCTACTACCCAGGAGCCACTGTGCCCAATGTATTAGGGGCTATTTTCTTTGGAAAGATGTGGGGTAGAGAGGGCATGAACTTGGAATTGGGGGCATTGTGGCTCTCTGCCCCTTCCTGGAGACATGCTTCTGACCCATGCTACCTAATCCCAGCGTCCACCTCTTCCTTTGTAAAACAGGTTCAACATCTGCTGTAAAGACCAACCTAGGAACATACAGTTGGCCCTCCATATCTGCGGGTTCCCCATTCAAGGATCTGACCGACCTCAGATTGAAAATATTTGGGGGGGAAAATTCCATCTATATGGAATAAGTACAGGCCTTTTTGCCAATCTTCTCTAAACATTGCAGCGTAACAACTATTTACATAGCATTTACATTGCATTAGGCGTGATAAGTAACCTGGAGATGACGCGTGTAGATTCTCTGCAAATGCAACACCCTTTCACGCCAGGGACATGGGCATCCTGGATTTGGGTATTTGTAGGGATCCCCCAGGGACGGCTGTATACGAAACCATTGCTACTGGTAGAGATACAGTTCTTCCCACCATCCTCCGCTCCTTCCTCTTTCACAAGGACCCACAATAGTGACCATTCAGCATGGCCATGCGGGAGGGGCCTTGCATATCCCAGTTATGAGTTAATTCTCAAATGACTGGCCCCAGGAGGTAGACAGCATTGTTCTCGCCTCATTTTGATATCCAATGTCAAGAACCAGAGGGAGTTCCTTGCTCTAATGTACCACTTTAGGGAGAATTTTTCTTTTCTGTTTTTATGGGCGGTGCTGGGGCCAGAACACAGGACCCTCCCTGTGCATGGGACATACTCGCTCTGTCACTTAGCTACATCCCCAGCTCAGAGAACTGGACTTTTAGTGTCAGATGCCAGCACATCCTTTCCCGTATTAAGAGGCTGCTAATGTGTATGTTGATCTTTTATTTGCTGGAACAGTTTACAAAAAAAGGAATTCGAAGCTGGAACTGGACTCTTTACAAGGATACTTCAGGATGCATGAGCAGTTTCCCTTTAAAGGCAAAGCATGGTGAATAGGATTTGGGAGCAGGAGACAGGCCTTGTGTGGCCCCAACAGCCTCCAGACCGTGAAGTGGGGCTGATTTCTTTAGGGCTGGAGGCTTCATCTCTGACCCCGCTGCTTTATTGCTGGTACCTAAAGGGAGATCAGGATGCATTTTTTTTTTTTTTTAATTTTTTTGAGGTGCTGGGGGTTGAATCCAGGGACTTGCGCTTGCGCAGCAAGTGCTCTACCAACTGAGCTATGGCCCCAGCTCAGGATGTATCTTCTGTTTGCTTCTTTCTACTCCTAGTCTGGGAGACTCAGCTCTAGGGAAGGCTTCAGATAGGAGACAGCAGTCTTAATCAGGCTTATCGCTTTCTTGATGTAACCAAAGGCAAATTAGTTCTGCTCTGCAGGCCTGTTTCTTTATCCATAAACTGAAGACAATGCCCACCGGGTTGTGTGGAGGATTCAGAGGGATTCCTAATGTCCGGCACACAGAAGAGGCAGGAACCCAGCTGGCTCTCTGCATCCTGCATTCTGCCTTTGGGGATTCAACAGCCATAGGAAATATCAGGAAAAAACCCCGAGTCTGCACTGACCATACAGAGACTTCCTGTCACTGTTCCCTAAATAATAAACAATTATTTAGCGAACATTTACACTGTATTCAATATCATCATAAGCAATTTAGAGATGATTTAAAGCAGACGGGGATGTGCGAAGGGTACTTACAAAATACTATGCCATTTGCCATAGGGACTTGAGCATCGGTTGACTGTGCTATCCACGGGGAGGGAGGTCTGGAATCAGTCCCTTAAGGATACCAAGGACTGACTGTGTCCTTCTGGTTCTTGGCTTTAGGGTGCGGGGATGGGTGAGTTGTGTTTCCTAGCAGGGATCACTCTGTGCCCTGAGTGGACATCTCCTTTAGAAAGGGCCTCCATACAACCCAGGAACCCTCCGAAAATGTGAAGGTATCCTCTGCACTCTGCCTTCTGGAAGGTTTTTTCAAGCATCTTGCCAAGAGGGGCTTTCCCAGACTTAAACAGGCACCGGATCCTCCCCTGCAAACCACCCCCCGACCACCGTAGGTGTGATCTGGGATCACACCCAGCCTTGGATGTTTACTGAGATGAAATCAGGGTAAAACCGACCAGTTATGGAACATTCTTTGAGAACCCCGAATAAGCAAGTGTCTGGTGAGTCTTGGGAATACCCATGTTCTCTGTTAGGGGATGTGGGTGTTGTCTCCCGAGAGCCCCTGTGGAATGTGAAGTGTAAAGTGTAAGCGGGCTCAATTGCATCAGTCTTGTTTTGGTAGTTGCTAAACTTGGCCATCAGAATTCCCAGGGAATCTACATACAGCTTGCTGGGCCCTCTGATTTGTGTCTAGGACCCAAAGAGGAATGGCTTGTGCCTGCAGGTTGTAAGGAAGAGTTCCTAAACCCGGGCCCTCCGGCCCTCCCTCGGCCGTGCTGGGGACTGAAGCCGGGGTTGGCATGCTAGGCAGGCCCCCTACCTCTGAGCCGCACCTCCAGCCCTCTGGGAGTGTGTCCTCCAACACCTTATAGACAGGCCTGCACTGCAGCTCGATGACACTAACCTTTTGATTTCATACACGATGGGCAATTCCCAGCCATGATTTGGCTTCGTGTGTATATTTTGGGGGGCTGTTAACTTGGTTGTTTGTGCAGCTTTACCAACTGATACGGTTTGGATCTGAAAGGCTCCCTGAAGGTCATGTCTTGAGGGCTTGGTCCCCAACTGATGGTGTCATGGGGAGGCGACGGAGCCTTCCGGAGGACGGTGAGCCGCTGGGCGCCTTCCCTCCAAGGGAAACTGCCACCTGGGTCCCTTCCTGGGTCTTTTGCTTCCCCAGCCACTGAGGAGAGCAGCGTTCTTCTTCCATGTTTTGGGCCATGACATTCTGCCCTGCCTGACTCAAGAGCAACCAGACCAACTGGCCGTGGACTGAGACCTCTGGAACCACAAGCCCAAGCAGAGTTTGCTGGGAGTGGGACTCAGCTCAGCAGCAGCCCAGGCCCTGGCTCTGATCCTCAGCAGCGTGGATGGGGGAAGGGAGGGAACAGTTCTTCCCTCCTTTTGTGTCTCTCAGGTACTTTGTCACCGTGACAGAAAGCTAATGCACCGAGGAAGAGAGCCACCAAAAGCTGCCTGGTGTGACATGAGCACAAGGTAGGACTTTGCTATGCTCAGTGACAATTTCCTGGGCTTCCTGCCTTGGCAGCGAGCAGTCTTCAGCCCCACCAGCCTCCTGGTCCCCTAGCACGTGCCTCTGGCTTTCTGTTTTCTACTCGAGAAACCACCCCAAGGCCAAGTCCCATCCTGGTAGGAACATTTTTTCTGGTGTCCAGTGACGGCCTGTCGGAGGGCCTGTCCTTCCTTCCTGAAAAGATCAGGGAGAGGGACGCATCCCGGGAAGACCTGACAACACTTTGTTTGGTTTCCCTCTGGTCTAACTTGTCCAGGGTCTGGACACAAAGCACAGTACACAGCAGGTGCTCAGGAAGGATTGTGATGCATCAGACTGTCTTGGCCAGGGCTGAAGAGGTAGCTTCCTGTTGAACAAATGCGTAGTCCTTCAGGCGTTTATAAAGAAAAAGTTTATTTTCATCACGAGAAGCACACAGACTATGTACAATACACACCAACAGAAGTAAAAAAAAAAAAAAAAAAAAGTGCATTATGCATATTCTACTGCAAATTCACAGTACAAAAGATACTGCCTTTTAAATATATAATATAAAAAACAAGGAGAAAAACAATTAAAAAATCATGAATATAACACAACGCACAGGAACCCACCAGTAGCTTCTGAAAAACCAAAGACTAATCTTCCGGTGGTGTTCCTACTGGGGGGACCTGTACCTACAGTTTGTTGCAGAAGAGTTTAGGACACTAATCGAGAGGAAGAACAGGGTGGCCAGGTGGCGATGACACCTCTATTCAACAGGGTACATTGTGATGGGGACAGGTGAGGTGCTGCGCGGGAGCTTGGCCTGCGCCACCCACCCGCTGGCTGCAAACCACACCGCATCCTTTCAGGTCCTACCCTGGGACGTGGCCATGGCCAAGGCCGGCCTGACCCGCAGGAACTACCAGTGCTGTTTCTAGCCAGGCTCCCTGGAGTAGCTGTGAACACACCATGTCCAACCGCATGGCAGCATCAACCCAAGCATGGCCTAGGACAGCTCATGTCCCACACCAACCACCACCGACAAGACCAAGTACCCAATCACCAAAGATGAGAGCTTAACAGTTTCCCATAAATACACAGTATTTGTAAACTATTATTAAGGCACTCGATTGTAAAACAATAATTACAGTGTAGGAAGGGGGGAGGAAGCAGTTACCTTCTCATACAGCAAGGCCCAGGCAGCGGCCGGGCGTCTGTTAGAGTCCTGTTCAGGGAGGGGCTGAAGGCCGGGCTTCGGCACCCACTGCAAAACCAGCACAGGCGGCCACCTCGGGAAGGGCCCAGGGCGGCACCATGCCACAATGTCCAGATGATTCCTTTGTAGCTCGGGTGACATGGCAGATGTGTGGATGAGAGAAATGACACATGTAATCGATTCGAGCTGTATGCGCCCAAGTATGTACAAATGCATGTGCTACACGCGTGCGTACACCTATACCCGCAGGGTGGGCGCCTTCCCCTGGGACTCAGGGCCGAGAAGGCAAGAGCAGAGCCAGCGGCAAGGTGCGGGTGAAGCAGCCACCTGCAGCTGTCCTGTGTCCTTGGCGCTAAGCAGGGGGCGGGACCAAGATGGGCTGCCCTGCCCTGGCTGCCCAGGCGTCCTCTCTGATCTGCTTGGCTCCCCTGCCAGAGGTGAAGGGGTTGCCCTCAGAGGGTTTTGTGTGTTGGTGGGGAGCCCTGTTGGGTGGCCATTCAACCAGCAGGTTGGCTGAAATGAATTCTGGAACCAACAATTTCTGGCCTACGAAAAGCAGAAAGTAACGCTTCCTCCTTCAGGGAGCTTGGGGAAGCTACTTAACATGCTCTTAACTCACTCAGGTAGTATTCGTTCTCACTAGGGAGAGACGGTCCCCAGGGGAGGGGGGCACTCATCAACCTTCCGGCAGGGGCCCTGGAACACAGGACAGGGCTGCCCTGAAGGTCTGTCCAACCTCAGCTCCATCCTGAGGCATCCTCTAGGTGTGCAGGGGAGGGGAGGGCCGCACAGGGCAGTCACCTGTGTGCATCTGCTGAGTAATCTGCATGAAAAGCGACGGGCAGGGTCCCTGGTGGAGAATAAGGAGGCAGGGAATGCAAAGAGAAAGACACTTGTCCCCAGGAAGTTCGTGCAACCAGGGCTTGCTGCTAGAAGACCCTGAAGTAGCTGGAAGAGAAAGAAATGGAACTGGGCGCTGTCAAGTCTCCATCGGAGGATGGAAAGCTCCTGGACTTTCCTCTAACCAGCACCACCCTGTGCTCGGCCAAACCTGCCTCAGTGCAAGATGAGGCTGCAGCAAAAGTCCATCTCACTTCTGGCGCACACTTGCGTGAAGGCAATGAGCAGCAGCTGAACACGCTGGGTTCAAGCTGATTGGGACATTTCCCTTCCCCTTCATCCAACAAAGGCATTCAAGGAAAATGACAGCCACCCAAATGGACGACTTTGCACAGCATCAATCTCTGCGTCCTGTCTGCTCCCCTCCCTTAGGCCCTGACGTTTGGGATTTTCCAAAGACTACACCCAAAGCACTGGTCAAGCTCTGGCACAGCTTACGGGCAAATTTCTTTTATGAGACCAGTATAAATGTCATTGTCAAGGCGCTTCTAATCTGGCAGAATGCTTTTGTCCCGTTCATCTGACACTTTAAAAACCAACCTGTCATGTGTTCACGGGCAGTGGACCTGGGTCTCCAAGAACACTATCCTTCTTTCCAGGCCGGGGTATAAACGATCCAATCAAGAATGCGTCCTGTTGCTGGGACACCGGGACGTGCCGTGCCCTGGTCTGGGTGGATGTTGGTTGATATACTAGCTGTGGTTCTCAAGGGATGGTAAGTTAGCCAGAAGCCAAAGACCCCCTTGTATTTGTCAAGCTCCCCACCCCCACTCTTTAACTGGTGGAGAAAAATCATGGCTTTCAAGATTGAAGTTTTCAAAAATACATCACTCTCCTACACTGAGGCGATCAAAAAACCAACAGGAGCCTATCATTGCCAAATTTAAAGAACTATTTTGACACAAAAATTGATCTGCATGAAATTTGACTTGGCAAAACATTGAACTTGGTATTTTTTAATTTTAAATATGCTTTTGTTGGCTAAGGGAGAGGAGGAAAACCCACAGGGTTTCAGATATAAGTGGATAATCACCTTTTAAAGTGACTTCAATTGACACTAGTGGGAAAAAGAAACCCTATAAAGTAAAATAACACAGATTGAAAAAAAAATCATCCACAGGGGGAAAAGAGTGCCTGGAGAGGTGTCTGCAAAAACTCTGTGCACTAGTTGAAGTCAGAAGCAGTCTCCATCCCGTCTCTCTAGCACAGCTGCTTTGGGCCCAGTTCTGACCAAGGGAAGTGGGTGGTTCATGCTTCTGCTCTTGGGGACTGCCTGGCCCTGAAGGCTTTCGGTCTCACTGAGCTCATCCACATGACCCCACTGAGGGCAAGAAGGAACTGCGGAAAGCTTCCGTGACCCCCCCACCTGACTCCTCCGTCCTCCACAGGAGAGCCCAGTGGGGTGGGCTGCAAGGTCTGGGGTTGGGCCAAGGGAAGGGTTTGGCTTGAGGTGTCCAAGAACCAGAGGACTTCAAATTTGTCCCATTTTTCCCTACAGGGTCATAGGCTGCCCATGTCATCAAATACAACCAGGGTCAGCAAACTCCTATAAAGGGTCTGACAGTACATACCTAAGGTTTGTGGGCCACAAGGTCTCAGTTGCATATTATTTTATTTTCTTGCACCCCCTTAAAAACGTAAAAGCCATTCTCAGCCGATGGGGGCTGTACATCAGAGTTTGCAGAACCCTGAACGAAGCCCCTCTGCCTTTCTCCCAGGCCACGTCTCTCTCCGGAATGTCTTAGCATTCTTCCGTGCTCAGGGACACCGGCTGAGCCCCTGGACCGGAGCCCAAAGCTGGGCCACACGCCCTGTTGGGCTCACCTGATGCTTAAAGGTGCTGCCCAGAGCGGAGACTTGGGCTGTAACCAAACCGTCTCTGCCCTGCGGCTGCTGCTGGAGAACCAGAGAAGCAGGAAGTAGGATTCTCCCCACAGGAAGCGATGACTGTAAACATCTACGGAGCTCTTCCACGGTCTCGCTCCTCTCGGAGAAGCTGCTGCGAGTGGCCCTCCAGCAGGACCCACGAGAGGCTGCCCTCCAAAATCCCTTTCCCTTTCCAAACAAGAGAAAACGGGACCCAACAAACCTGAGGGCTGGGGCTCCTGGCAGGATCCGCACCCCAGAACCACCACCCACCAGATGCTCCAGCATTGCCCAAGCCCAACACAATCGCGTCCAGTTCAGCAGCAGAAACAGATGGACAGGTTTGGGGTCCTTTCCCCCGTGATGGCGGCACTGTGTGTTTCACCACCAACTGAGAGTACGTACACCATTCCCCCAGCTGACCCCAGTGCTGACCAAACGCCCATCACCCGGCAGCAGCAGATCCAGGCGGAGGCTCTGACCGCATGGGTGACCACTGCTCAGCCTGGAGCTGGCTCAACAGCAGCCTGGGGGCCTTGGCTGACGGCTCTGCCTGGCAGGGCTCCGTGCGGGAGAGCCCCATGTCTGGCGCTTCTGGGGTCCCAAGCAGATCTCCTTGGAAACCCTTCTCACAGCAGTATTCCCTGGAACGAGCCCTGGGCATCATCGTATTTTAAAAACAAGAAGCACAGCGAGAACAGAGGTAGGACTGAGGCTGCCATCCCAGAGTCTCCCGAGGGCCGGGCCGAGCGCGGGCCTGGCTACCCGGACAGTGCGTCACCGCGGCTCCCCCTCTGCAGGTTGCAAACGGAACGTTCTGGACGTGCGTGCACATCTGAATGTGCTCGTCTTGAAACAGGACTCTTCTCAAGCCTCGGCTTGGGGACAGAGTTCTGTGTCTGCTGGCTGATGGCTTCCACACGCCCCAGGCCACGCACCGGCACCTCCCCTTCCTGTGCGGCCTGTTCCTCCTCCTCCTCCCTATGGCAAGAGCAGGAGAAGCCGGATGACGTTGGTTCTTTAAGACGAATCAAGATGTAAGGGGCGGATCAAAACCCACGGTGGGCCCTTCCACCAAGGGAGGGGTCGTGTGACAACGTCGCTCCCAGGGAGCACACGGCGGGTCAGCTTTTGCTCATCCATGAGGGGCTTTTCAAGTTTCCTGGGGCATATTTCCCTGATGGCCTGGAGGCTGGGTTCCTGGGGGCAGCCTGGGGTTCGAGCGAGCAGGAGGATTCACCCCACTTGGCATCCTGGGAGTCGGCGATGGTGGAGACGTCCACCTCACTGGACAGGTCCTCTGTGGAGAAGTTGAGGCTTCCGAGCTTGGCAAGAGAGTGGGAGCGCTTCAGGGGGGACGAGACGGTGAGGCCCGCCAGTCGCAGCCGCGTCTCGATCTCCTGTGTCCGCTGCTTCACCAGCCCTGGCTTCCCGCGGACGCTGTGGATGCTGTCACTGCTGGAGCTCCGGGTCATGTTGGAGCTCATGGACGAGGAGGTGGGGGTGTAGCAGATGGTCTTCAGGAAGTCTCTGGAGAAGTTACTGGTGTGATCCAGGCGGCAGAGGAAGGGAGTGGGGCTCTTCAGCGAGGCCCCTTCCACTGGCTGGGGGGCAGTGTCTGGCTTCTCATCACCTGCTGCTTGGCCAGGCAGAGCTGGGGGGCCTGGGTCCTGCAGGGCAGTGGGCTCCTGGCTCTCCTCAGGTATGCTGGCCTCCAGCCGGCTGGGGGCGCTGTCCCTGCCAGTAGCTGCCGTGTCTGCGGGCAGGCTCTTCAGCCTTTCCAGCTCTTTGGTGTGCTTGCGGACCAGGCCGGCCTTCTGCAGCTGGATGATGGATTCCTGGTGCTGCATCAAGTAGCTGTTGGTTGTGGGTTTCTCAGATTCATTACTGAACAGAAGCCTCCGGTCCTTAGCAGGCTTTGGCTCTTTCTTGGGCGACAGTTCTTCCTTCACCACTTCCATGCCCGGAGGGTTCTTATCACAGTGAGAATTCTTCAACAGGAGGGACTTTGGCAGGACTCTTGAGGTCTCTCTAGAAGGTTCTGAAATGCTAGATGGCAGCTCTGGAGCAGCTGCAGCTCCAGGGCCACTGGCATCGGGTCTCCTTGAGCCTGCTGGTGGCAGGAAGGTGGGAGCGTCGGCCAGGCCCAAGGCCGGCTTCTCCAGGGCTCGGGACCTGCTGGACACGTGGGCTGCAGGGGAGGAGGTGAGGTGGGGCAGGAGAGCTGGCTGGGTGCAGATGGCAGGAGCGCTGGGGTCCTCACGCCGCTCCCTGAAGGCCTCGGGAGCCCCACCGGCTGCAGGGTACATGCAGTCAGCGCAGGATTGATAGGATGGCTTCACCTTGTTCAGGATCCCGAACATGGCGTCCTGCTGCAAGGGGACAAGAACACTGTGAGACGGTGCCACCACGTGCCATCATCCAGAAACACAAGGAGGGCCGGCATAAGCCAGGGCCGACCCGAGTGGCCTGACCAGAACAATGTGGGGCAGAGGTGACGGAGAGACACGAGCCGAGCCCCCGAAGCCGGGCCCATGCTCCCGGCAGACCTCTGGACACGTGACCGGTCTGGTTGAGGCAGGGCTCCCAGAACTTCCTTCTCACTTGCACAGGGTGACCCTTTGCCGGGCCGTGGTCTCATCAGAAAAGAAGGGCAACTACCCCTGCTTTCAACTACAGCCAGCTCACAGCACTGGAGAACAAAATGTAATCGCAAGTCTGCCACGGACATGCAGCGAGGGGCCTTCCGGTGCAGAAGGAACGTGCGCTGGGGAAGTGTGCGGCCCCATGGAGCCCCTGTGTCCAGCCCAGCTCTGGAACACCGCCTAGCCTCGCTCTCCACAAGACGGGTGGCACAGGGCACAAACTCCAACCGCACCCAAACACGGGTGCCTCCAGGCCGGGACCAGACCCAAAGAAAACACGGTTATGTGGTCCCCCTGGGGAAACCCTCTGCCTCTGGGCCATCAGGCGTCTAAGAGGACATCTTTGCCCTTCTGCCAGGGGGGCAATCCTTCACCCCATCAGGTGCCAAAGGACTGACTGGCCAGAGCTGCTCTTCTGGGCTGAGGTGGAGGCAAGAAAGACAAGGGGCCGGCACACTTGGAACCGTCCAGCAGCGAGCGCCTGGCGCTGCTCTGAAGCAGCCTTCCAGGCCACAGGCTGCGGTGGGGCGCTCACGGTTCCTCCCGGCTGATGGGCGGGGATGCCCCCAGCCTCCAGGGATGAGCAGGTTCAAGTTTCCCAAGATAGGAAGTCTTGGTGGCCCGACACTGGAGGAGTCCCAAGGTCACTGGGCCCTCAGTCCTGGAGGCTGCAGGGATGTGTGGGGTGGGCTTGGGAGGTGGCTCTTCCAGTCTCTGCCAGGAACCTTGGGTCGGTCTCTGGGTCCACCAGTGGACCCTCGTCACAATGAGGGCTTGATCCCTGAACCAGAATTTTCTCGGAAGCTCTGACCAAAGCGCTTCCGTGCTCTTTTCTTATAACACCTGCAGTGAACTCCAGCTTGGAGGGTTTGAGGGCACCTTTTGGAATCATGGGGCACAGGGAGGAAAAGAATTCCTCTCTCGGCCTGGACTCAGGGGCCAGGACTGGCATTGTGGTGCACAGGGCTGTGGCCAAGACTCAGCCCCTGCCCTCAGGACGTGACTGCCCACTGGTGGGAAAGCAGGAGGGGAGAGCCGAGTCCGCGGAAGCAGGGGCCAGGCCCAGCCGCAGGGAGCAGGGCGGTGCCTGGGTCCTGGCCCTGCTCTGAGCCCCTCACCCGCTTCCTTCTGGCCTGGCGCCCCCACCCCACTGGCCTGCTCGGCACCCCATCAAGGCCTCTCCGCACCTCCTGGTGGCCCTCGGCAGCGCAGCCCTGCCAGCAGCGCCAGGCCTGGCACGCGCAGCACCCTCTGCAGGCTCCCCCTCGGCGCCGCCCGCGCTCCCGCCCGCTGCCTCCATCCTGGGGCCTTGGCGCCCACCGTGCCCGGGCCCTTTCCGGAAGCCGTCCTCCTGCAGAATGCTGGCCGCCCACTACATCCGCAGAGCTCACCCTGAGTGGCGGGTGCCTGGGCTACGCAGGCCCAGGGAGGCCCAGCCGGGCGGACGGGAGTCGGCCACCTGAACGGACGCTCGTCCCTCGGTCCCGCAGGTCCTGCTCCCAGGTGTCGTCACCCGTTCGGTTCTACCCTCCCATCCAAGCCCCTCGGGGTCCCAGGCCAGTGCCTGGGGTTGTGCTGCCGACCGTGGCACCACTGTCCTGCGGGTGGCTTTGTGCTGCCTGTCTTTGGGGGATGTGGTAGGTGAGGGGGAGTCTGGACTTCCCACCTGGGGGGGTCCGTGTTCGGATCTGGAGTCTGATATCGCCCCCCAGATCTGTCTGCAGTGCCCACTCCCTGCTGAAGTGACCGTCAGGTGACCCAGGGCTCTCACCTGGGAACCTCAGAGGCTGTTGAGGCGGGCAGGGGAGGCTGGGACGAGAGCCCTGGGCCCTGCAGAGCAGGGGAGAAGAGACCAGGCCGCCATCACACCCCTCCACGCAGCCCTGAGGGCGCAGGGCCCGGCTGGAACCAGGCTGTTCTGCGAAAGCCGCGCGGAAGCCCAGCCTCGCTCCATGACCCGCCGGGCGTGACCAGGGACAAGCAGAGCTGGTGTTATCACAGGGACATGAACTGGAAGAGCAGAGGCTTGATGCTGTCGAGGAACTATTTAAGGGGGTGACGGTGTTGTGGCTCTGCCACATGCCAGAGCACCTAGGAGCAATGATACCTCTGGCATGTTTCGAAACAATCCAGAGTGAGGTGGGGGTGGGGTGGCAGGAACCAGGACCCCAGGCGGGCTTAGTGAAGTGGGTGCAGAGTCACACTGCATCTTACATAAGGACGAGGAAGCTGGGTGGCAGCCCGGCTCCAGGTGCGGACGCAGTGCCCAGGGGAGACGGCTACAGGGAATGGGTGTCCCCCAGACCCCAGCTGCTTGACAGTACACGCTGCCTTCCCACCAGCCCAGAGTCACCCTGAGACAGGCCCACAGGACCCCGTGGGGAGAGCTGCCTGCCCAGGAGCGCAGAGCAGCAAGAGAGCCAGGGAGGCCGGCCCGGGCGGGGTGGGAGCCAGGGGGAGGGTGTCCCCAAGGCTGCCCCGGCCTACCTCGAGGTCCTCGGGACAGCTCCGCTTGCTGTTGTTGTTATTTAGGTTCTCCCGCTCTAGCAGGCTTCTCTCGGGCTGGGCCGGGTGCCGCCCCCACCGCCCTGGGGCCGGGCCCTCCTCCCTTTCCATCTCCTCCACCTGTGGCGAGGAGCCGCTGCGGGCCCTGGGGCTCCCGAACTCTAGCTTCTTCTTCACCTCCTTCTCGCAGAGGCCAGCGCCATCCTGGGGGGGTCTGGCCAGCTTGTGGGCCTCGGCTGGTGGAGCCGCTTCCTCCAATAGAGCATCCCTCTCAAGGTCTTCCAGGTGCACCAAGCTGCTGGGGTCATCACGAGGGGGAGGCAGGAGGGGGTCTGAGAGTCTCCGGAAGCAGCAGGGGAGAGTGGGCCCCCCTGGAGCCAGGCTTCCTTGGAGCCCGGGCTGGGCAGCATTGTCCAAGCAGGGCAGCGGGGTGTCCGGAATGCCGTCCAAGGTCTCCGTCAAGGGATCACTGGGCTCTGGAGGGTCTTCGGCAGGCGGCTGGAGGCTGCTCTCTGTCTGCTGGCGCCACAGCTTGTTGTGCCGCTGTTTGCTGTGGGGCCAAAAGGGCAGAGGAAGGTGAGTGCGGAGGACAGCACCAGGGAGGGGTGGGCACAAGAGACAGTCTGAGGACAGCAGGCGCCAGGCTGGCTCTGCCTTGCTTCGGCCATGCCTCGTGCTAGGGCTGTCAAGATGTGTGCAGCACCAGGACCCTGACCCAGAACGGCCGCACCAGAAGCCGCACACGGCTCTGCTGGGGATGACAGAGGTGCCCAGGCAGCCCGCCTTGTGCCTGGCCCAGCTTTGGTCCCATCTCGCTGTGTGAACGTGATCATGCCACTTGGGTTTCTGTTTCTCTGCTGCATGAGAATAATCATCCTCCCCCACCCTCCCTGGAAGGAGATCAAGCGGACAGAGCAGAAGGGCGCGAGGTCAAGAGGAGAAGGCCCGCAGGCTGGGCGCGAGTCAGGCTCTGCTGTGGCTCCCGGTGTGCGGGAGCCTCCTGTCCCTCACTGCTGCCTGCTCTGTGCACGTCCCCTCAGCCTGGGAGTCGAGGTCGAGGTGACCATGTGACCCTGGCTGGCGGACTGGTTAGGCGGCGCGGACAGCGGCCAGGCACCCGGGCAGCCCCTCTCCAAGCAGCAGCAGGAGCCCAGGGTGGCTGGCGCTGCTCTGGACCTTCAGCCCGGCCAGGCCTCCTGCTTCCCACATTTGGCCAAGGAGCCAGTGGACTTGGCCTCTGGCTTCCTTCCAACACCGGTCAGAAACGAGCAGACAGGGAGGCCTGTCTCTTGGGCGCACGGAGCAGAAAGGGAACAGGGAGGGCAGCCTCGAGCTCTGAGCCTCTGCCTGGAACCACTGGGAGGCCCCACTGACCCGAGCAGGAGGGTGGCCTCAGGGACCCTGCGTGGGGTGACCCCGCCAAGGTGCCGACACACCTGAGTGGGTGTGCGCCTGCCCAGCTGCCTGGCTGGCCGTGACCAGGCAAGTCCACCTCTTATGGGCTGCTTTTCTTCGGTGCTGGGACTGAACCCAGGGGCACTGAACAACTGAGGCACAGCCCCAGAAACCCCCCATTGAGATGGGGTTTCACTAAGTGGCCCAGGATGGGCTGAACTTGTGATTCCCCTGCCTCAGCCTCCTGGGTTGCTGGAACTGCGGGCGGGCGCCACTGCAGGAAGCCCCAGTGTTAGTCCCTTATCTCCCCTCATAAAAGGAAGCTAAGTGAACTCGGTGACCTTTTTGGGGTCGAGTTGGAGATTTCAGCAGCTGTATTTATGGGGCACTTACTAGGAAATGGGTTGCAGACAACTGTGAAGGTGAACTTGGTGCTTACGCAGCCTCGGGGCAGTCCTGTCAGGTGGTGTGGATTCTTCTCTTTTCCCCCCATTTTTTTTATTGTGGTTGAAAACCACTGTCTAAACCCGCCACCTTGACCCCTCTGGAGTGTACAGCCCAGAGTGCTGGCCACGGCCACGGCCTGGACAGTCCCCACCCCATCTGTTTCTGGCCTCTTCTCAATAACAAGACCCTTTGAACACTAGCGCTCTCCTCTCCCGCCCCCGCCCCCCAGCAGCACCCTGCTTGCTCCCTTCAACCCGACTCCTCTGGGGACCATTTGTGAATGGGGTCCTGCAGTACATTTTACTGGGTGGGCTTGTTTCACCTAGCTTACGCCCCAAGGTTCGCCCAGGCTGTACCATGTGCCAGGATTTCCTTCCTCCTTTTTTCTTTTCCTTTTTTTTTTGAGATAGTTCTTGCAGCTTTGCACAGTGGCAGCATGGTGGCCACGGAGGTTTATCCAAGGTGTGATTCTTGCTAACTGAGTTAGGTCTTGCTCTGTTGCCCAGGCTGCCCTTGAACTCCTGGGCTGCAAGAATCTTCCTGCATCAGCCAGAGTGCTGGGTGTCTGCCACCTCACACAGCTATCCTTGCCTTCCTTGAAGACAGAGAAATACTCTGCTGTGTTTATATGCCACCTTTGTTTGTCCATCCATCCCGCAGTGGACCCTGGGTTACCTCGGCCTCCTGGCCACCGTGAACAATGCTGCTGCTATGGGGGCATAAATCTCTCTCGGAGTCTCTAATTTCAATCCTTCTGTCATCTGCTGACTCCACAGTGACTCCACTTTTAGTTCTGTGAGGGACTACCACACTGTCTCCCACAGCCTGTGGGACAGTCGGGTGGGGATTAGCTCTTAGCTCAGAAGAGGGTGCTGAGGCTCAGGGAGACCAGCAAGCTTCCCTGATCACAGAGCTGGTCTGTGGTGGAACCTGGCCAGTTGCCTGTGCTGTCCCAGGGCCTGCCTCGCTGCTAGGCTGGCTCATAGGCCCTGGCACAAAGCAGGTGCTCAGGAAACAGGACGGGCACATGCCCACAGCACACAGCAGGCCGGGCCTTGGATGAGGAGTTAGGCACCATCCCTCGAGCACCAAAACAAGCTTTGTGTGCGTGCCAACAAAAGCAAACAGATCCCTCCTGGAAAGCACTCATCAAAGCCCAGACAATAGCTGTTCTGCTCAAACCAGCCCCCCAGGAGGCAGACTTTCAGCTGCAGAAGCCGCTGCCAGGCCCAACGATGGCGCACTGGGATGCTGAGCAGGGCTAGGCCAGTTTGGCCACGGAGCTGCTCTGCTCCGCCTGCCAAGGCCTCTCCCTGGCAGGCACCCACCTTGCGTCCAAGATGCCTTCGTACTCGGACAGCTGCCTCATAAAGCCCGCGTTGGGTCTCGTGATGCTTCGCTTCTGCTTCACATAGTTATATGCTTTTTCCAGGGGCCAGCCGAACTCCTTCATCGCGTAGGCTATGACGGTGGACGCGGACCGACTGACACCCATCTTGCAATGGACCAGGCACTTGGAGTGGTTCCGCCTGCAGGGCCGGAGTGGTGTGAGTGAGGCAGTATTAAGATCTCCAACAGCTTCACTCTCTGGGTTTTACCCACTGCATTTTCTAAACTCTGAAGTTAGCTGTGGCCCAAATCCTATGTTGTAATGTTTGGGGAGCAGATTCCACACACCCTCTAAAGGAAATACCTTGGCTGCAAACTCAATTAGCACACAATGGGACGTCAAGATAAACCTTCCCCGGCCTGGCTGTGGGACAGCTCCAAAGGGCAGCTGCTTTTGGGGCACCAAGTGGGACCCTGCAGTCGCTGGAGAGGCTCGCCCACGGAGAGCCCTTTCCTGGGATGAACTGGGCAGCTAACGAGATGGCTGCAAAAGCCGGTCAGCCGCTACCGCAGGTGGAGACAGCAGGTGAACTGCTTTAGAAAACGGGGTCAGCCTGCAAGGCCCTGGCACAAGGGTCCGGGGCAAGAGCAAGATGCTGCCAAGTGGGAAAGGCGGGCCGATCTGCTACTGGCCAGGAGGTGGTACTGCTCCAGGTGCGGCTGATTCACCAGATACAGTGATGCCCTACATATACCTCCAGAGAACACCCAGCAACACCAGGCTGGTCGGGGTGGCGCCTGTGGACCTTCATGAGTCTAGACGGCTGACCCTCAGCGGGCAGAAGGCGCCGTTTCCTGCACCCCAGGCTTAAAATTCCTCCCCAAATCTCTGGGCGTCCCCCCCGTCTTTGGACAGCTGCAGTGTCCTCGAGGGGGCTCTGGTCTCCCCTGGGAAGGCGAGAGAACTGGGCCTGGTAAGGACACACACGCCTTAGCCTGGAGGATTAGAGAAGAGGGTGCTTCTCGTGGTAGCATCTCAGCGGGCTGTGTCCCTTTCTGTTCTGGACTTCAATAGGACAGTCCTTCTGCAGGAGAATCAGGTGGGGACAAAAGATGGGTGGGAGCAGTGCTCAGGGGCCATAGGGCCGGCCCCCACCCGCCT
Source organism: Sciurus vulgaris (assembly GCF_902686455.1). Lineage (NCBI taxonomy): Eukaryota > Metazoa > Chordata > Mammalia > Rodentia > Sciuridae > Sciurus > Sciurus vulgaris. Next base: position 136,140,495 of record NC_136468.1, read on the forward strand.
ACCCTACTCTAGCGCAGAGGACGGGGAGAGGAGACTGCCCTACAGAGCTGAGTGCACCCTCCCCTGGCCCTCCCTGGCCCAGTGACTCTGGGGAAAGCTTCCTGTGTCCACTTGGAACTGAATCATTGCCCCAAACGGTGCCGATGTGACACGGGGTGGTGGCACACCCAGAGCAGGTGGGAGAGAGTGAGCTCACTGGGGCCGCCATCCGGAGAAGACCAACACCTCCTCTCCCCTTTAGGGTCTGGGTTCCACAAAGGTCCCTCGGACACGAAGGCGTCCTCAGGTCAGTGGCTTCCCTGCCAGGCCCCATGTCCGTGCCACCCAGCCGGTCTCTGCCCGGCCTCCGCCTCAGACCAGGTCCCTGGCCACTCACTTTGCTTTGTTTATAAAATGGTACGCTTCGTTCCAGTGGGCGAGCAGGTCTGTGGTCTCCTCGTCATACACTCGGATGTTATGATATGCAAACAAGCCAGGGAAAAAATTGTCTATTTCTCTAGTGACATTTAAAATGTAGTCAACCCTGCAATGAGAAAAACAAACAAAAACTGGAGCGTGAGAAGGAGGGGCCATGGAAAACAGCAGCACAACAGCAGCCGAGAAAACAGATACAAGTGTGTGCTTGTGGCGGGACTTCTGTTTTTCCTCACTAGTAATTTCTTTTTTGTTTGTCCTTAATATTAACTTCTTTTTGGTCAGCGGCCATGGCACTTGCCTGTAATCCCAGAGAGTCAGGAGGCTGAGACAGGAGGATGGCAAGCTCAAGGCCAGCCTGGGCAACTCAGTGAGGCCCTGTCTCAAAATAAAACACACACAGGGCTGGGGGTGGCCAGGGGAGAGCGCCTGTGTTCGATCCCCGCTGCTGGGAAAGAAAGTTTTTTTGGTATTTCCTCTACAAAATGATACAAATACACACAAAAACAAAAATACCTCGATTAAAAAGATCTTATAAAAGAAAACTCAGTTTGAAGTATTGCTAAGCAACTAATTCTGGAGAGTAAACATATGTTACCTAAATACATTTCTAAATTCCTTAAAGTTTCAAAATTTATAACTATTAATAGTATTCAGTTGCATTAAAAAAAAAAAAAAAAAACCAACAGTCTCCACTCTTAAATAGTTAAAAAGCAGAATAAAACCATCCATTATTTAAGTTCTTAGGAATAGACTTAAATTCTTTTTTGAAACAAGGCAAGATATAAATACATAAGAATCAGAGTCTGCTAACCCAGATTCTGTACTTCCCTAAACCTAGTCAGTATCTTTATTTCTGAAAGACCAAAATAATCCCAGGAGTTAGAAAGCATCTCAGATCAGTTTCTTAAGTGAATAGTTCTCATGCACCAAAAGAGCTTTAAAGTCATCTGCTTATTCCCAGCAAGATGGAAGCACAGACAGTACCAGCCCGTGTCTCAGGATCGCTGCTGAAAGAGCATATCTTGACCAGTAGTTGCAGAGAGATATTTTAAGATTGTTTAGTCTTGGTTTTCAAATGCAGTAATTCCAGAATGCCAGCATGTCGGACCCACAGACGGTGACTTTTGTGGCTGTGTTGTTTAAAAAAAAAAAAAATCCAGACATCTGTTCTTGAAGGTTTAGACATTTTTCACTCTTACCGCTGAGCACTAAGACATGTGAGACAGGCATATGTTTCTGGCCAACGCTGAGTATTTAGTTGTGAGATTCCGACCAGGCCCAAAAGCATAAGCTCAGAGAACCACGAGTGGCCCAGGTTTCAGGGTTGCTAACTGGCCAAATAGCCAACAGGACGTGCGTCCATGCAAGGAACCGCAGCAGCTCGGCGGGGCCGAGGCCATGGAGGGAGCTGAGAGCCGTGTGGGATCAGGGCTGCCCGACATACCACTTGAGTGAGCTTCAGAAGGCTGTGTGACACCATCACACAGACCCCACAGAGACCCAGCATCCACAAATCACTCAGAACATGGCATTTGGAAGCACGACTGTTCAGCTATGCAAATCAGCCCCTCCAGCCACTTCAGAGACCAGGGCGCAGGCCACTGGAGGCAGGCGCCCCGGCGGCCCTCTGTGGTGGAGGGTGGGGCGATCCTAAGCTGCCTGGAGGACGGGGGAAACGGGGGGAGCAGACTCACCCTGAGCCCTGCAGTTCCTCCAGGTTGGACGCATTCCATTCAGAGCCCTGGGGGACAGACCACATAACCCGTGAGTGTCAGTCGGCCCAGAGCCCTGGGGGACAGACCACATAAGCCCGTGAGTGTCACAGTCGGCCAGAGCGGCTTCCGGGATGCGTGGGGTCCCCTGTTGTGGGCCCCTGGCCTCAGACCAGAGGGGACCGAAGCAGCTCAGAAACCCCAGCAGGGTCCCAGGGTCCCAGGGTCCTGACGGCATCAACAGACGCGATGGGGCGAGAGGAGGTGTCCTCCCTGGCCCAGCCTCAGGGAGACAGCGAGGGCAGAGGGACTGCCCTTCCCTGGGACCGTGACCCGTGACTGCCTCACCACAAACGGCAGTGGGAACCGGGTGCCTTTTCTGGGAAGTATTCTGGCAGTAGTTGAAAAGTTCCTATCCTCTGACCCAGTAATTCCACTTTCAAAAAGCTATCCCGAGGAAATGGTCAGAATTCACGGATTTAGGAAGGAGGACGTTTATGGTTATTCATCATAAACCAGTGGAAACAACCCAACGGTCAACAGGAAGAAACCAATAAAATAATGATGATGGGTCCTCATAACAGGGCCATTAACGAGCCGTCATTTGGGAGGCTGCTCAGTGGCACAGGGAAATGCCACACGAAAAAAATCAGAAAGCAAAGCAGGACACAGAGCGCGTGAACCTACCAGCGTCCTCGCTCCCTTCTGTTGAAAAGCTGGAGGCCTCAGAGAAACCCAGTGGGCAAGGCCTGGGCTCAACGCCCGGCACCGCGAAGACACACAGACACCCCAAAAAGCGGAAGATGGGAGAGTGGACACACCAAGGCGTTGAGGGTGACCACCTCTGGGCGTGCAAGCACTTTCTTCTTCCTTAGAGTGAGTTATTTTTCCAGCCTTCTGCAACATGTGTTCATTTAATTCTTCAAATACTTTAAAAAAGGCTGTCATTAAAAAATAAACCGAGTATACAAAAAACAAGAAGGGAATAAACGCAAAGCACGAACGCCCTGCTCTCAGGTAACGCGGCCGACAGTCAGAGGGAGAGGCACCCGGCCTCAGGCTCCCTGATGCCCCCTTTCCTGAGCTCCAAGAGGGCAGCCCTGCTGGGTCCAGCCCAATGGGGCTCAGGCCAGGCTGGCCATGGGAGGTGAGCTGCACTCTCATATTTGAGAAAGAGTCTCAACCATAAAAATTCCTTTAATATCTCTCATGGAAAAAGTGACATAAAGTACCAAACCACACCAAGAAAATAACCAGAGCTCTGAGCAAGCCGAGTGTCCCCTAGCTGTGACCACCACCTAGTGGAGAGACAGGGGGGAGTGGCCTTCTGGTCACTTCACCAGGGACAAGCCAGGGCCGGGCGCTCCCCGTGTTCCTTTTCCTGGAGAGCCCTTTGCTCCTGTCTTCGTTCGCATGCCTACGTATACAAATAGGGACCTCTGGCAGGGGACTCCCGCCGTGCACACATCGTGACAGCATCAGGAGGGCTCCGGCCACCTCCTGCGGGCAGGAGGGAAGCAGCCACTGGCGCTCTCAGCCCCAGGACCTCCCGGGCTTCCTGGGAAGCACTTTTTCCTCAAATCGTGGCTGCCATGTACCACCAGCACCTAAGGAAATGGCCCTCAGAACTTTCAAAATGTATTAAATTTAGTCCTCAAAATCACGAAGGATCAAGAAAAAGAGAGGCCAAAGAGACCCTTGCGTCAAGTCACAAAGCAGGTGAGGCAGAGCCCGACTCTGCTTCCACACGCAGCCTCCCAGCTAACTTAGCAAGGACTTCCTGCCTAGCCTGACTCGGAACACCTGCCAGTTGCCTTCCACGGAGTTACAGCACGGAGACGCCGGGAGCACGGGCCCGGGAGCAGGGAGCAGCACAGCTCCGGCAGAGCCCAGGTGCCAGGGCGGCTCTGCTTGCGAGAGCACTCAGCAGTGTCGCTGCTCAGGTCTCGGGGTGCCTAGGCATGGTGCAGGGGCTCAGCGAGCGAAGCGTGCACTGCTAACTGGGTTTGCACAGCCTGCGAGCCACCTGAGGGTAGCTGGCCGGGCCTCTGTGGAAATGGCTGAAGAAGACAAAGGCTGTGAGGGTCTGAAGACACATGCCAGCTGCCAGTGCCAGGTCACTCCCAGACAAGTCCCCACAGCTCAGCTGGAGCCAAAATCTTCAACCTCGGGTGCCAGAGCAGACCATGGGCTGCAGGCTGGAGCAGGGCTGAGTCAGGGCGGGGCTGCTTGACCAGGGCTCTGCCTGCCTTTGCTCTCTGACCTGCTGCAAGCTCCAAACAATAAGGTCTGACTTATGACCCCAAACCAGGTACTGCCACGGCTGCGCCTCTTACGAGATACAGATGATCAAAGATAAGGGAGGGCTTGTCCATCTGTCCCAAGATAAGCAGCATCTCGTTGTCTATGAACTCCTTGAACTCCTTCAAGTTGCAGTTCATCTGTTTCTCTAATTCATTACGGATCTGTGGAGGGGAAAACGTCAGGAAGTGATGTGTTAAGAAAAACTGGAACGGTTGCCTACCTCCAGACAATTAAAGTCACGATTAACTTTAAACATAATCAAACAAGCTGTAGCTGTTTTCAAAAAGGGTGTACTTTTGCTTCTTTGTGCCCAGAGTAATGCATTTAGACTCGCACGGCGCACAGGTGTGGGCGGCAGGGAGGTGGATTACCCAGCCTCCAGTGAATTCTACTGGGGGAATTTGTTATTTTGAATGAGGAATCTGATTTCATGGAATCCTTTCTACAAATTTAAAGCATGTACTCCCCCCTCCTTTTTTTTTTTTTTTTTTTTTTGGTACCAGTGATTAAACCCAGGGGCGCTTAACCACTAAGCCATATCCCCAGCCCTTTTTTGTATTTTATATAGAGACAGGTTCTCACTGAGTTGCTGAGCTGGCTTTGAACTCATGATTCTCCTGCCTCAGCCTCCCAAGACGCTGGACTACAGGTGCACGCCACCGCGCCTGGCTAAGCACTTACACTTTTACAATTAAATAACAAATACATCTGAATGAGAACGTTCAGTTTCTTTATGTTTGGAAGGCACTGCCATATGATTTTTGAAAATGCATTAATTAAGCCAGGAACAACGGTGCACACCTGTAATCTCAGTTACTTGGGAGGCTGAGGCGGGGGATCGCATATTTAAGGAGAACCTGGGTTTAGCAAGACCCTCTCTCAAAATGAAAAATTTAAAAAGGGGGCTATGGATGTAGCTCAGAGTAAAGTGCTTGCCTAGCACGTGAGATAATCTCTAGTACTAAAAAAAAAAAAAAAAAGGAAAGAAAAATACCTAGTTTAAGCCGTTATAATTCTCTGCATTTCTTGAACAAAAAGCAACAGATAAAATTTTAAAAGTGATCCAGGAAAACATTAAAGGGCAGAGAGAAGATGCCTTGCTGGTCAGGTGTAACCCTGTGCAGAAAGAAATTTGCTGGCTCTCACGCGAAACGCAGGCAACTGGGGCAGAGAAGCGGGGAGGGCACAAATTACGGGCTCCGGGTGTGACCTCAGCACCTCACGGAATTGTGACCAGGGGTCACACAGGTGAGGCTCGAGGAGCCAAGAAACACGGCTGCGCCCCACAGCGAGGAAGTGGCAGCCCCGCCCTCACACTGAGGTGACCCAGGCCCGTGACCTTCCAGCCAGCCCTGTGCCGTGGTGACAGGTGGAGTCTGGAGGGTGGTGAGGGGTCTGGGGACAGGTCCTGCCTGCGGCCGCCCTCCCCCTGCAGGGAAGGACTGGGCCCGCCCCGGGAAGAGGGCTCTTACTTCTTTGGAGGTCACGTTTTCGAGGTCCTGGCTCATCATGATGCTTCGCAGCTTGGCTTTGATGAGACGCTCGGTCCTGTCCCCTTCGGTTGGCCTGGAAAGAAGTGTGATGCCAAGGGAAGCACAGGGCCAGAGGCCGCCTGAGGTCAGAGGTCACAGAAATGACAGCGGGGGGCCTAGCTGAGTGTTTTTTGGCCGCGGAGCCCACTTGTGAGTGTGCACGGTTCAGGGTTGGGAGAGGCCCGGGCCTGCTCTGCCAGCAGGCGTCCACGGGAGGAGGCCCTGGAGCGGAAGGCGGATCCGGAGGGGATGCAGTCTGGAGTCCACTCCTCACCCAGCCCCCGCAGTGTCACAGGCTCTCAGGGCGGGGCGCTGGATGGGCCAGCGGACCGCTCCCACCCCCGGGTCCTCCAGTGGACCCACACTCAGGGGAGTGGGCTCCTGACCGAGGAGGGAGCAGCTCCCTTCTCTCAAACCAGACTCAAGAGCGTGGCCTCAGTGCGCTGGCGGCCACCCAAGGGGCCACACGCTTTACTGTCCCTGCTCCAAAGGGGGGCGGCCCTTGGGATAGAAGGACTGGAGGAAGCAGGGGCCTGTGATTCTCCGAGAAGCAGAGGAGGTGGCTTTGGGGACCTACAGAGGAAAGGCCTGCACACAGCATCACCCAGGAGGGTGGAGACAGCTCGTTCCTGTGGGCGTCTGAAGGGGACGAGACGAGCTCCCCAGAAACGCACTCGCCAAGTTAGCCTGTGACTTTGGGGTGTGTCACAGACCGTCCCCACACCAGGCTTCCGAGGGGTACCGGGTCAGAAGCCCTGTTTCGAAAGCTGGCTCTGGGACGGGGACGCTCGGTCCAGGGCTGCAGGGAGGTGCGCCCTGGGCAGGCGCCACACGTACTTGTCAACGAACAGGGCGGGGGAGTCGGGCCGCGTGGACTCCAGGTCCTGCATGGCGTTCCACTCGTTGATGCAGCTCTGCTCGGAGCTGATGCAGCTCTCGTAGTAGGTGGCCCAGATGAGCGCCACGCCCCCCGGGAAGTAGTTGTGTCTCCGTGCCACCTCGCAGGCCTTGTGAAGCACCTGCAGGGCAGACCTGGGGTTGGGCAGAGGGCCGGGTCAGGGAAGCCAGGAGCAGTGGGGGCTTTCCTGTCCCACGAGGGCTCACGCGGGGCGGGGGCGGGCCCCTGCACTCGACTCCTGGAGTCCTGCTCACATACCAGGGCGTGTGGGTGACATGAGGTCACACGCCAGCTCACGCCATGCTTCACATTCCACTGATTAACTACAGAATCGTGGTTGGCCTCTGAAGTCCTGGTCACCCTGTGTGTGGCAGCAGGGAAGAAACCTGGCTGCGTGGCACACGGCCCCCACCTCCCTGGCACCCCTCAAGAGACCATCATCCAGACGGAGACTCCTGAGGACAGGACCGTGAGCAGAAGCCAGTGGAAGAGGAGGTTTGGGGAGGCCGCGTGGGCTGAAGGAGCGCCAACTGTGCACATTTACGTCTCTTAACAGACACCCAGGCTGAAAATTCCTGAGCACTGGGGAGAATCAGGTACCAGCAAAGGGCAGACGAGGCCTGGGAGGGCGGGCAGCTGCAGAGAGGGGCCCTGACACGGGTGTAAAACACCGCGAGCTGTTCTATCCCTGTCACACAAACGTGCCCAGTCGCCAGGCTGGCCAAGGGCGCCAACCTGAGCTGAATGTTTACTAAATTTAGTTCTGGTTCCAAAGTTTTTGAAAAAAAAAAAAAAAAAAAAAATCACATGGCCCTATTTTTCACTTGCCTGGAGAGAGACAAGAGATCATCCAGGGTGCACACACAGAAACATCTGGGACGCGTATTGGTTTACTGGCCAGAACTATGATTTCATGATTTTCTTCCCCAAAATGATCCTGCATTGACTGCGGTGCAGTCACAGAGGAGGTAAAGCACGTGGCATGATGTTAATTTGGGGCCCACGGGAGAAGTCTGTGTGACTCTCACTGCCCCTGAGAAAAGCAGGATCATTTGGACACTCGGGCAGAACCCTTCTCTCTGATGCCACCAGCTCCTCTGGAACTTCTTGTAGCTCATCTGCAGAGGCGCTGTGCCGAGCAGGCTGCACCTGCGGTGTGCGCGACCCTCCAAGGGAGAAGAAGGCTCCAGGACAAGCCAGTCCAGGGGAGGTGTCCAAGGGGTCACTGCCCCAGTGCCACCTCCATCCCAAGCAGCGTGTCCGGGCAGCCCTGCGTGCACTCAGACCTGGGCCCTGGAGGAAGCACTCCAGGCCTGGCACCTGGGAGGACTGCCCTGCACTCTGGGTGACACAGAACTTTGTCCATGTGCTGTGGCCACCTCCCCAGCAGGCTTCAAGCCACACCAGGACAGAATCAGGTCAGTTCTGTGAGTGCCCCCACCAGATGCTGCATGTCTAGCCAAGTGCTGCTCCCTGGTCTGCAGAGACCCAGCACCTACTCCGGGCCAGGCATGAGGAAGACGTGCTCTTGTGCTGGGGTGACGATTTATTAGCAGGAGCCTACGGATACAGGCAACAACGACATGGAAAACAAGTGGGCGGAGGACTTGAACAGATATTTCTCCCGCGAAGATATACAAATGGTAAAAAAATGCTCAAGAAATCCTCAGGGGAGTTCAAATCGAAACCACAAGAAGAGGCCGCCACACAGCCATCAAGATGGTGATCATAAAAAACAAGACTGGTGGGATGGGCCTGGTGGCACACGCTTATGATCCAAGCTACCTGTGGGGGGTCCAAGTTCAAGGCTAGCCTTGGCAATTTAGCAGGACCCTGTCTCAAAAGTAAAACAAAAAGCACTAAGGTCGAGCCCCGTGGTGAAGCACCTGCCTAGCAGGCAAGGCCCCGGCTTCGATTTCCAGTACCACACACACAGACAAGCCTCCAGGCGGACAAACCAATTAAGAATAAAATAAGATAAGTGACTGATAACCCCTGCCACCCAGGAGCGGAGACAGGAAGGACCAGGAGTTCAAGACCAGGCTCAGCAACATCAGAAGACCCCGTCGCAAAAAAAAGAAAACAGGTAAAGTGGCAAAGCCACCTTGGAAAACAGCCGGTGGCTTCCCGGGAAGTTAACACAGGAGCATGCGATCTAGCGACTTCCCTCCTGGGCGAAGACCCCGCCCAACTGAAGGCAGGGCCTCGGGCAAACAGATGAGGCAGCCTGAAGGCAGAGCCCATGCCCACAGCGGCCACAGAGGAAGGCAGAGCACAGCCAGGTGTCTTCTCGGCAGAACTCCAGCCAGCTTTAAGAATAGAAAGTGATTCCAAGACACCACACCAGGAGCGACCTTAAAAACATCACGCAGGGGCAAGGAGCCAGACAGAGGGTGGATCTGACCTCGCCCGCCCACAAGGTTCCCAGGAAGGGCGAGTCCACCGTGGCACAAGAACAGGGTTACCAGGCCCGGGCAAAGGAGAGCGCTACTGGGTCCTGGCACAGGTCGCCTCTGTGATGACGAGAAGAGCCCAGTGACAGACATGGGGACAGCCGAACTGCACTGAGATGCTTCCCACCGACTCACACACTAAAACCATGGTTCCAATGGCAAGTTTTACACTGCGTGCATTTTGCTGTGCTCACCCCGACCCGAGCCTCTGAGTACAAGGGCTTGTCCCGTATGTTTTTACTAGTGACATTCATCATACAGGCTTCAGTCCCCAACAGCGCGTCTCACCGAGGCACAGACTCGGGGTGCGTCACATACGGTGATGGCACTGATCCTCGTGACCAGTTCCTCATCTCCAACGGTTCCCTCAGAAGAGTTTTTCTTTTTCTTTTCTTTTTTTGATACTGGGGACTGAACCACTGAGCCACCAGCCCTTTTAATTTTTTATTTAGAGACAGGGTCTCGCTAAGTTGCTGGGGGTCTCTCTAAGTTGCTGAGGCTGGCCTTGAACTCGCAATCCTGCCTCAGCCTCCCGAGCAACTGGGATGACAGGCGTGTGCTGGTAAGGGGTCCTGCTGTTCCCGCTGTCAGCTAGAAGCACACCGCCAAGGAGACAGAAGCACTTAAACACACTTACCACATGGCCTGAACGGATACAGGCTTAAATATGTGCATCCTCCCTGCCGTGCTCACGCTGAACCCACTGGGAACAAGAACAAGAAAGGCAGCTGGGTGAGGGTCAGACCCTTGGGCCAAGTCCCCTCAGGTGACAGAGCAGTCCCGCCAGGGTCTGAGAACAAGCACGTCTCCACCATCTGATGGGGCGAGACGGGACCCAAGACGAGGGCAAAAGCAGAAGAGGTGCCTTCCACCCCGCGGGGCGAATGGCCCACAGAGCAGCCCAGCATGCGGGAAGGACCGCGCCCGGCGTCGCCTGGCCCCACCACCATCCTGCCCACCTGCTACCTCTAGCGCCACGCACACACTAATTTTTTTTTACTAACATGAAAACATTAATGGAAGACAAAATTTTAAAAAGGAAAGATGTCCACATGACCCCGCCCGGCGACAGATCCTACGTGCTCCCTTCCCCGTCTCCCGGAGCCACTCTTCCCTGCGGAACCGGGTGCAGGGGTGAGTTCAGTCCCTGGGAGAAGGCGAGGGACCCAGCCGGCTCTGGGCCCTCTACCTGCCCAGGTCCGTGGCATTCCTCCTGTGGTCCCCAAGGTGCCAGCTGGGTGGCGCCCGAGAGCTGTCGGGCAGCCCCGCGGGGAGCACAGGCCCCGCCAGGTGAGGGGGGAGTGCGGGGCAGCGGCTCCTGAGCGCCACGCAGAAAACGTCCCTTCCCGAGCTGCCTGACCCCAGCACTGTTAGGAGGCCCACCAGCCGGCTTCAGACGGCGGGGAGGACCATGAGAGGCAGCCTTACCCGTCTCCGTCCAGGTGGATCTTCGTGTCGCTCCACAGTCGCAGGACCATCCCGATGGTGCAGCTCTTACTAGACGGGGAGAGAAGACATCGGCCGTCAGCGTCCACCCAGGTACGGGCCCCGCGTTCCCCGGTCTCTTCACCCAGCCCGTTCGGCTCACAGACAACCACCGGCTCACAGACAACCACCGCCTGACCGGGATGGGCTGCTGGCGAGTATCGAAGAAGCTGAGGCGACCGGGAAGGTCCTCACGCCACTGAGTTCTAGAAGGCCCTGCTCAGGGAGGTGCCGAAACGCCGCACCGTTCTGGGTGGACACAGATCCATAAGCTGCCTGAGGCTCCTGGGGACGGGGAGCAATGGCTGATCCGCACCCACACTGCAGTGGAGAAGCACCCACGGTTGGCACGGCTGCTGGCAGAGGGCCATGGCCAGCCAGGGCACACGGACAAGCCGCAGCAGCCAGCCGAGTCTCGCCTGCCCGGGGGTGACGGGAGATGGACGGTGCCCGCGCAACTGATTTACTTTCAGACTTCTGCCTTGCTGCCTTTTGTGTGGCTGCCATTTCACAAACTTGCTTGATCTGGTTTTGTTTTGCCTTCCTAACAGTGAAGGGTGCTTGTCAACTTCAGAGGCTGGCGCCAGGGAAACCGCTTATCAGCGGCGCTCCTCGGACCATGACAGACATTCTTCAGGCCCTTAAACCAGAGTTGGCTGTGGGAAGTGCCAGCGCAGTGCCCGGGCCAGCCCTGCCGACCATCAGGCATCTGAGCTTCCGCGTCCACTGCTCAACAGCCCCCACGGGGAGTGACGTCACGCCTGCTGGCGCCAGTGCCTGTGGGCCCAGGAGCTCCAGAGCAGCGCCCAGAGCAGCCCCACCAGGCAGGCCCCCCTGACCGCGGCCCTCCAGTGCTCTGGGCCACGCCTCAGGCTGAGTGGATGCCCACCCTGCCCTTCAGCAGCCCTGCCCCACCCGAGGGCTCACGCTATTTCCCCTGCAGAACCGCAAGACAGAACGTACGCTGAGCCCCGCGGGCTCGTGGGACCGCTCAGCGGCGCGGTGTCAGGAAGGATCGCTGTATGCAGCCGACGTCTGATACACAGACATCCTGCACAGGCCCTGGAACACAGGGGCAGCCTGGAGTGCCGGCCGCAGCATGCGGCACGCCAGCCAGGGACTAGGAAAGAGAGGAAGTCCCAGCACAGACAGCGAGGGGGCTTCCCGGGGGGGCAGAGGCCAGCACAGCCTGCACGAGGCAAGGGCACCGCAACCATCCTCCCCGGGACCCAGGGGTGGGGAAGAAGCTGGGGCGCGCCAGTCCACGGAGGACTTCTGCTCGCAGCCCGGAGCACAGACGAGGGGCCATGACAAGACTGGAATAGCCCCACACATTCCCTCGCATCCCTGTCGGTGCCACGGTGCCTCCGGAGGTCCTGCGTGGCCAGCAACCAAGTCTGCAGTGTAGGAGGGTTGGGATCAGGTGAAGATGGGGTGCTGGGAAGGGATCTTCCTAGGGGAAGAGAGACCCTGAGGATGAAGTGCGTGATACCAACTTACAAGAAAGCAGGTTCCAAGACCCCGGGGCCCAGGCAGCAGCAATGGAGAAGCCAGGGGCCTGGCTGGGCCTGGAGACATGGGCAGGAGAAGGGCCTGCCGAGATCTCACAGATGGCAAGACGCACGCCTAGGCACAGCAGCGTGGCACTCAGATGTTCCTGAACCTCGAATGAACAGTGACCCTAGACCAAGTCCTTGGGTGGCTGCCCTGGCTTCCCCAGAAGGCTCAGGCGACTCTAGAGCTCGGAAGGAGGACGCCAGCTGCGGCCAGCCGCGTGCCCACATGACTGCCTGGACACCTCCCCCCAGGAACCAGTGAGGACGCCCTCTGGAAGTGACGCTCATCTTTCTCATTTTTGGGCTAAGGAAACGCGATCTCACACAAGAATGTGGGAAAACAGGAGCATCCTGACCTTGGCAGGCAAAGCCTCACTGGTGAGGCCTAGGGAGAGCAGGAGGGCCGGCACGCGGACGGCGTGGGAGCCACAGAACTGCAGCCCAGAGGCTCCCGGGTTCCTGCTCTGTCAGCCTCTCAACACCCATGACCGGCCACAGGCCAGCTCCTCCCGAGGACGGTGCCCGCAGGGCAGTGGCCGAGATCAGGCAGTGCAGGGAGACACGGGCGCGAGGGCCGAGCACACAGCGGAGGCCGAGTCCAGGAGGCAGGGCGCCGAGAGGAGGGAAAGGGAGGAAGGCAAGGGGCACATGGAGGGAGGGAGCCTGGCAAGGAGCCGCGTGGGAAGGAAGCAGCGGGCGCGCAGGCCTGGCATCGGGACCCTGGACAGCGAGCACGGCTCTCGCCCTGTGCTCGCAGGTGCAGCTCAGGACACGGGGACTCCCAGTTCCCTCGAGGGCCAGGCCTGCCCTGCGCTGCGGACGACAGACGAGCAGGGGGTGAGTGGGAGGGCCGCAGTGTGGCCGGGAGATAGAGGGGTCCTCCTGGTGTGGCAGGCCCAACCCAGGCCCCGCTCGGCCACCAGCCAGGCTGAGCCGGCACTCGCTTCCGTCCCTTGGCTCCGCGTCCGCGATTGCAGGTGTGAGGAAGGGCCACCACTCCCAGAGGGCCCACCCAGCTGGGGCCCACCCACCGAGCTGGGGGCTCGGCCACTGTGACGGAGGAGGACTGCACTCCCCAGGCTCCCGGCAGGGCCAAAGTGACGGGTGCTCTACAGGAGGCGGTCGGTTCAGGATCTGCAGGGGCCCCTAAATGAACGCACGCGGTGAGCAGCGTCTGTCCCCGAGACCTGAGGGCTGGGGATCGTCTGAGGAGCGGCTGTCCCTGCAGAGCTGCCTCACAACCACCTGCAAAGACGGGCCTGGCCTTGCTGAGGCCCTGCCTGGCAGCACCCGACACAGCCCAGTCCTCGGGGCCCTTAGAGCTCCCCCCACCCCCGGGCGGAGACCCGGGCTTCTCAACCCCCACGAGGCCAGAGGCCGGCTCGGTTCCAGCCCCAAGTGCGCCACAGGAAGCACTCTCATCAGGCCACAAGGAGCCGGGGGAAAGGAAGGTCCTCCCCTTTCCGTCCACCATGGCCACCAAGTCACAGCGACTCTCGGCAGCTCAGAAGTCAAGGCTGTGCCATCGCGGTGGCCATTTACTGCTGCATCATCGACTCTGCCTGACCACTTGGGATGGGCTCCCGGCCCCGCCCACCGAGACCTTGCTGGCTGCCAGGGCTCTGGTAAGACCTGGCTTAACAGCTGCCATGACATCTCGGAGCCTGAGCCTGCTCCCCGCCGGGCCTCGCCCCTCCTGGCTGGCGCTGCCGTCTTCCGTGCGGCCTGTGTGTGGCGCTTCCTTGCTTCCCTGGGGCCAGCCACGTCGCATACGCACGAGAACACAAAAACGCTATGTGCTTATGGGACAGGTGCTTAGGGGACGATGATCGGCGTCTGCTTTGATCTGGTTCTGTCGAGTCCGGGTCTGCAGTGACCCCACGCAACTCAGCTTGCGTGTGCCTCACACACGAAACAGGGTTCACGATGTCACCTGGCTGACTGGCCCTCACTGAAGAGCTGCTGACCAAGGGCCTGCCAAAAGTCCTGGGGAACCGGGGCATCCCTGCTGGACCAGGCACCGAGAGGCCGGCCAGGGCTCGCTCCGGGGCGTCTGCCTGGAAGCGCGCCCTCTTCCTGCGGCTGACGTGGCTTGGCCCTCCACACTCGCAGCGCGCTCCTGCAGTGACACGGACGCGGCCTGAGGTGTCCCTGGAAGCGCCGCGTGCTGGACGCCTGGTCCACACGGTGGCAGACCTTCGGCGGCGGGCCGGTGGTGATCAGGTCACGGCTCTGCCAGCAGAGGGAGCGGACCTGGGTCTGCAGAGCGGGCTCGTCTCTGGGAGGACGTTTCCATGACTCGCCTGGCCGGCTCCCTTGGCTTCCTGCCTCCTGCGGGCCCTTCTGCACAGGCTCTGACCACTGTGGCGCCATCTGCCGTGAGGCCCTCGCCAGGCGCCAAACAGCTGCCTCGGCGCGGCTTTCAGCCTCGAGGTCCAGGAGCCGAACAGACCTCTTTTCTTCAGAGCAACAGAGAATGGACGGAAGGCCTCACCTCCAGAGGCTGCTCGCGAGGAGCCGCTGGGCACGCTGTGGGCCTCCCGGCCAGCACAGCCCGCCTCTGACACGGCAGCCGAGAGCCCAAGTGGCACGCGCCGACCCGGGCCTCAGTCGCTGCCCGACCTCGTCGGGACTCATCCCACACTCAGCCCAGGACACGGGACCCGCCCTTCCGCGAGACCCACCTCTCCTTACTGGAGAAGTCCACTCCCAGCAAGATATTCTCCTCGGTGTCCTGGCGCCCGCTGCTGTACACCACCACCATGTAGCGCACGCGGTCTGTCCAGGCGCTCTCCAGACGCACGGCCTGCAGGGGGCAGGGACGCGCTCACTGGCCTGTCCTCCGGGAGGGCCTCCCTCTGCCTCCCCCAGGGAAGAAGGCAGGCTGCCACTGCCGCGAGAGGAGCCAGCTCGCTTGTCTCCTGAGCACCGGGGATGGTGCCCAGCTCACGGGGGCACCCAAAACGAGCGCGGTGAGCACAGAGCGAGATCCAGGGAAGAGGCTCGCGGGAGGCAAGGCTGCCGGGCCCTGCTGCGGCCCCCTGCTGGCCCCCCTGGGGTTCCGCCCTGACCGACCCAGGGCTGCATAGGCTACCCCGAGCCCCACCCCACCACCCGCGGAACTGTGCGCCAGCCTTCCCGTCTTCATGGAGAGCTCCCGCGCACCTCAGTTGAAAAGGAAAGCTCCACTCTCCCGGGCTTACCAGCTTGATTCTGTCTTCACAGCGCAGGAGGTTGATCATGACTTGCAGATGCTGGGGCAGGTCACCTGTCGGGCCAGTGAGGAACGTTTAGGTCACCCGGCTGCTTCCTGGGAAGAAACCTGAGCGGCTGATTCAGGGCTGGAGGAAGGTTCGGAGTTCGATTTTGCCTCTTCCTCTCCGCCAGACGCCGGTGATGAGGTGGGCGGCCACCCCTTGCCGTCCTGTCACTAAAGTGCTCTTATTTGCTGAAATACTTGCAACATGGGTGCTCTTAATACAAAATTTGGAAAATACAGACACATCTAAAGAAACATGTTATTTCACTCAAGTCAACAGTGCCGGGCAGGGTGGGCAGGCAGGACCCAGCTGCCGCACAAGGCTGTGTATCCGCGAGCAAAACAGCCAAGCATCGCTCTTCCTCTTCAAACCCCTCTGCATTTTCCGTGAGCGCCAGGTATTATTTCTCTGCCCAGGGGCACCGTCTGGGTGACTGGGTGCCCAGGGAGGTGATGTAAGGAAACGACCATTGGCCACGTTCTCTTGTCTTGCTAAAAATCATACTCTCCCGACTCTCTTCTCTTCGTTACTTGGGACAGGCAGTAACCCAGGGCAAGGTCTGTTCTGGAGACGGGGTCTAACTGGGCCGTGCAGGCTGGCTCGGCAACGCTCCTGCCTGGGGACTCCGGGGTACACCACCCGGCCTGGACAGGGCAGGGTCTAGGGCGCCTCCAGGCAGGGGTGAGGACAGTTTCTGACAGGCAGCAGGTGTCCACAGGTGGCAGGGACCCTGTAACTGAGGTGTGCCACTAGGAAGGAGCAAGTGACTCTTCTGCTGCTTCTCCCTAGCTTAGTTTCCTTAAAGCTTGCACAGGTTTCTTCCTTAAGACAAGATTCATCTATAAAGACGCAGATCTAGAGGGTGCAAGGAAGAGCTCACAAAAGTCTGTGTCAATTTCAATATTGTGCAACACCCCAAAGAAACTGAATTATCTCAAATTTTAATAAAGTACCCTATGGGACTTGCGGGGTGGTTCAGTGGTAGAGCACTTGCCTAGCATACACAAAGGCCCTGGGTTTGATCCCAACACCAAAGGGGGGAAATCTCTCCCTACCTACCTACCTACCTACCTACCTACCTACCTACCTACCTATTTACCTACCTACCTTCCTACCTACCTGGCTATGGAACTGCGCACTGAACACAGTGGTGCTTCAACACTGAGTTACATCCCCATTATTTTGAGACAGGGTCTCACCAAGTTGCTGAGGCTGGCCTTGAACTTGGGATCCCCCTGCCTCATCCTGAGTTACGGGTGTGTACCACCACACCCAGCTAAAACCAACTATTTTGAAGACTATGCCGAGGACCCTGGAAGAGCTTATAGCCTCAAGCACTCCGTGGGGGGTCACATCTGTTCCTTCTGCAAAAGCATGTTTCCATTTTAAGGCAGAAGGACAGATGATGTCTGAATGGCACTTCGGGTCTCAGCCAGGAATCGCGTTATCAGAAACCTGCACTTCTAGGTAGGAGGGCAGACGTGTTAAGAGAGCTTCCCACGATAAGTTACATTCAAAAAAACACTTTCTTCTGTTCTCTGCAGTAACAGGGCTCCACAGCAAACGGCCACGCTGGCACTGCTTTTGTAAGGAAGGCCTTGGAGATGGCGGGCTAATCAAAGGAAGAATGGAGCTCCCCGCCTGTCCTGCCTCCAACCCCAGGGCACCACACAGCCACCCGCTGGTCCCTCACCTGCCTGGGCCCGCCCTCCCCCACCCAAGTCACAGAACTACATCGGTGGAAGCAAAGCCCAACCCCATGGCTGATAAGCACCGAAATGAAAGGGGCATTTTCCACACAGACGCTGGTCGCAGTGGGATTGTTTGCTGCGACGTGGAACTGCTGACAGACAGAAACCTAGCCCCAGCCTGACGTGCACACTCAAAAAGCCAGAGACTGCCCGGCTGAAGTGCAGCTCCGCAGAGGGCCTCCAACGGCCTGGCCTGCCCGGACCCCAGCAAATGACTTTCCCACGGGTGGAATTAACCCTCGACTGGTCTCAGCTCTGCATGGTGATTACAAGGGACAGCAGTTCAGCCTGGGGACTTGATGGAAATTCTAGGAAAAAAAGGAACCAGTGTAAAGTCTAGTCTGGGCCTGTCCAGGGTCATTTGCTGCGAGTTCCCAGACACCAGTGGCCCTTCGGCCTTCCATAGCTCTCTCTGTTCCAGACCTCCAGGAAAAAGAGCTCACTGGCCTCGGTGGCCTCTGCCCTGGTGTGCAGTCGGGAGGTGGCCGGGCCAGCTCCTCACAGCACACACAGCCCAGGAGCACTCGATACTTGCTGAACAAGTCTGAACACCTGTTCTGTTGTCCGCATCGTAGTCAAGACATATGGCTAAATTCCTAAAAGGGCAAAAAAACTAGCAAATTTAGGCATAATTGTTCTGTGTAGTTCAAATGTACTAGAAGTCACTGTAGTAATCACAGCTATGCTTACATACATGTATGTGTATGAGTAGCTATGATCATATACATACATACATATATGTACATATACACTCACACACACAATTATATGTATTGCTTTTTTTTCCATTTTGGTTCTAAGGGTTGAACCCAAGGGTGCTTTAGCACTGAGCTACATCCCCAGTCCTTTTTCATTTTTCATTTTGAGGCAGGGTCTCACTAAGTTGTCCGGACTGGACTTGAACTTGCTTCCCAAATCGGGATTACAGGGAGGTCACTATGCCTAGCTAATTATCGGTATTATATGTACCTGTTTATAGATATCACCCTGGTAGAAGAAGGCAGGTGTGTTATATGCATGATTTTTCATTTCCATCGTCTGAAGTATTTGATGCCCATTGTAAAGATCAGAATACTGAGGCTCAGAGGGACTGACTGCCCAGTAAGTTGCAGAACTTGGTTCAGAAGCCAAAGCAAATATTCTTTCCACAAACCACACTGCCTTCTTGCACAGGACAATTATTTCCTTAGCTTAAAACAGGCCTAAGTCTTGATGATACCTATCAGTATGTGAAAACATTGACCATAGCTTAGCAATTGCTAAAACTATCACGGTATGAAATTCCACCCTTAGAGGCTCAGATGGAGGATGCAGCTGGCTGGCTGGAGGTTAAGCAAGCAGAGTGGAAACAAGCAACAAGCACAGGGCCCAGCTGCTGTCCCACAAGGCCAGGCCTCAGACACCCTGTGCCGCACCGCGTGAGTCTCGCGGTGTTCTGAGGACCGACAGCAGTCCCCCAACCAGCTGCGCAGCACCCAGGGACTCATTTTCGAGAGGCCATCAGGCTGTCATGCACTTGGACGCATTTGTTTGAAAGTCATACGGTAACTTAAAATCCGCAGTCACCTGATCCCCCGTGTCCAGGAACTCGGACCTCCCGGCAGACACACAGGGTCTAAAAGGCTCCCTGGTCCCAGTGCCGTTCAAGAGTACCTGCACCTCCACCTGCACTGGGCTGTACAGACCTGGGTTCCGCCATTTCTCTGGCCTTGAGTCCCAACAAACTGCCCACCACCACCAAAGGAAGTACACAGACAGAGCCCCACTTCTTTCTTTTCTGTTTCCTTTCTTCTTTTTGGTACTGGGAATTGAACCCAAGGGCATGCTATCACTGAATTACACGCCCAGACCTTTCTTACTTTGAGACAAGGTCTCACTAAGTTGGTGAGGCTGGCCTCAAACTTCTGATCCTCCTGCCTCAGCCTCCTGAGTCACTGGATTACGGGCACGCACCACCGTACTTGGCTAAGAATTCCCAACTTCAGAGAATCAATGTAGAGCCATCACCTGCATGCTTGTGAGGATGCTGGAGACTTCGCTGGCCTTGAGGGCTGTTTCCCTGTTGTAAGAAGAGGGCTGCTCCTTTCACCATGAAAAAGCTCTCGCTTAAGCTGGGAAGAATAAAACCAAAGCACGGTTAGACTGAATCCAGAAGAAAATGGGTCAAGACATGCTGCAGAGAAAACACTCTGGCGTGGACAAAAGGCAGCACAGTGCTAGTGGACGCAGGTGCTTTTACAGCCCTTCCCCGCAGTCCTCTTTCCCGTTCAGCTGTGCTCCAAGCTTGCTTCTGAGGAGCGATCCTCATGGAATAATGCTTCGGCTAAAACACCCGAAGTTCCACACAGGCTCTGCAGGACCAAGAGCCCCTTCCGAAAGGGCGCTGGAAAGGGAGCTCCCTGCAATACAGTGCTTTCTAAAACTGAGAACCACCCTGACTAGGAGAGGCTGAGCCCTCTGGGAAGTTTTCACGCTCTTACTGTTGGTCTGTGCTTCTGACTCCCTGTCAACCACTTCCCTGCTTCCTGGTGCCTTCCCTGGGTGGGTCCAGGTTAAACTATACTTTTACCAGTTGTTTGCATTTTAAAAAAAGTGGTGACCACTGACCTGTGACTTAACTTAGTTAAGGTTGCTCTGTCCACTACTCCTGTGGAAAGTCTCAAGCTGATCCACTGAATCTTTGGCCTTTGTTATTTTAAGTAGCAAAACATTTACATTCAATCTATAACCTGGGCTGGGGATGCAGCTCAGTGGTGGGGCACTTGCCTAGCATGCAGGAGGCCCTGGGTTCAATCTCCAGCACTGCAAAGAAAAAGTTACAATTAAAAAAAGAGGAAAGCCCCAGCTATCAATTATTAAAATATACCATAAACTCTGAAAATTACCCATTAAACACACCAATAAGTAGTAATTATTATTATATTATTATCATTAACCCATAATATTATTATTTTTAAATCATTATTATTAAAGTAGAGATCAAACCCAGGGTCTTGTGCATGCCAGGCAAGCACTCTATCACTGAACTATATGCCCAGGGTCCCAAATTATTCACAGTGGTTTTTGGTAGGTTGGATCATCTATGATTATCTTTTTCCTACTTAATGTTTTCCAAAATTTTCACATACTAACTTTTTCCCCCCAAGTAACTGGGATTGAACCCAGGGTTACTCTACCACTGAACTACATCCCCAGCCCTTTTACTTTTATTTTTAAATTTATTTATTTATCTTTGTGTGTGTGGTACTGGGAATTAAGCCCAGGGCCTTGTATATTCTAAGCAAGTGCCTTAGTGCTAAGTGACATTCCCAGCCCCTTTCAAATTTTATTTTGAGACAGGGTCTCACTAAGTTCTTGAGGTTGGCCTTGAACTTTTGATCCTCCTGCCTCAGCCTCCCAAGTAACTGGGATTACAGGTATGGGCCACCACACCCAGAAGACATATTAGCTTTTTTAAATGGCTGTTTTATGATTTTCGAAATAATATGAAATATGTATGACACTTTATAATAAAAATCATTTTTAATTTTGTGAAAGATCACAGTTATAAGGAATCTAAAAATATAACAATTCTTTCTTGTTTAATAAAATGCAGTTCTTGGGGAAAAAAAAAGTACCCCAGTCTTCAGCAAATTAATCCCCAGCAGAAATACACGGATATTTTCTGTAACTTAAGGAAGTGAGCTCACTCTTGCCCCAGACATCTAATGTTAGTAGTTAAACGTTGTAATCCTGGAATAAAAACAAAAACGAAAACACGGTGAAGTCTGAACTGCAGGTCTAAGTGCCAGGGAAATGCCTCGCGAGCCAGCCTTCAACGTCGGCAGCTCCTGGGAAGACGCGTCTTCTACGATGTCAAGTCCAGGATAACGCCCGCTGATTTTCTGGGTGAGTTCTCATGCTAAAAACAGGGCCTGCGTGGCCATGAGGCAGCTGGCCCTCCCCTGTCACACGCAGGCCTTGGACCACTGCAGCGGGCATCCCAGCCCCGGGACGCGCAGGCACGCACAGGCACGCACACAGGCACCCGCTTCTCGGCCGGCCACCGCCAACGTCTGCCTGTGCCGCTTCCCACCCCGGCTCCAGCTCCCGGTGGAGCCCAGGATTAGCAACCAGGAAGGAGGAGAAGCACCTGTCTTTGCAAGCTCACCCTCACCCTCGGGGAAGGATGCTCTTCAGCACCAGGTTGGCCAATCTGCCGACCAGGCTCTCTCGTTTCAGCTGCTTCCAGATCCCCTGACGCTTTTTCCACCTCTCAATCTTATCATCTTCTTCTTTCCTCCCATTTTACCACCGAGTCTGCTTCCAGAACTGTTCTGTTTTAGACGCGGATCACTTACGACTGATTCTCATCCAAATCTCAAAGAGCTGGGCCAGGGACTCCCAACCCATGAAAATTAAAACAGCCATCAGTTCATCAGCAGAGCGGGGGGCTCCTTCCAAGGCGACATCCCTTGCTTTGTACCTGAGTCTGGGAGGGTGGGGGATTCACACTGACCAGAACCCACACTCTGGAAACAGTCAACCATTAACGGTGACCTTTGCCTTGGAAATCAAGGGGAAAAATTCCCCTTGGTTTCCCTCGCGTGTCCCTTGGGGAAATAGGAACAATGCAAAAGGCAGGCTGGTCTTACCCTGTGATGGCCACAAGGCCAGCTGGCCTTCGGCCCAGTAAAAATCAGAGCCCCTTCCACATGTGACGCCAGGGCACCGTGCTGCGGGGCCTGATGCCTCGCCTCGGTTCTGTGAAGAGGAGTCTGAAGCCCGCAGGGAAGCCCAGAGAGCATGGGATCCCCAGGCCGAGATCCCCTGTGTCCCAGGATACAGTGAGGGAACTCAGCAGAGGAAAGCCCCAGGGCTGTGGTGGGCAGGCACGATCTACGAAAACAGATGCAGACGTTCTTCCCCACCCAGCTTCCCGGCTTGCGCCTGCGGCGTGGCTGAGACCTGCTTCTCCTTATAGCCAGGGCTTGGTGTGGGTCTCTGCCAGTGCCCTGAGAGGCACAGAACCCCCATCCATTGGGATCCTAGACGGCCGGCCAGGAGGTCCTTTAAGAAATCCCTGCTGGTGATGACGCACGCCGTTACTAGGTACTCAGGGAAGGAAGCCACACCCGCCAGTCACTCATCCCAGCCACCAAAATATTGACCTTCTCATAAAAAGTTTCAATGCTCTAAAAAGACTGAAGTTAAAGAAGGTTTGACCCAGACAGGAAACACAGAAACGTCTTCCTCCACTGCCTTGAGAAAAATCTTGACGGGCAATAAAAAAGACCCAGGGACTCTCCTTCCTCCCTCCCTCCCTCCCTCCCTTCCTCCGGGCTCAAGGCTTTTATCTATGCAACATAAATATGTTCCCAGACACTGCCCTTTGGGAAGATGTCACAAGAATGAAGCTTCTACAAAGCATGGAAGAGAGACAAGACCTTCAATCGATGCTCCTCAAAAAAATGCCAGCCCTCTGCATACAAACAGCGAGTGCCATCTAGAAGCCAACACGCAGCAGGAAGACAAACGGCGGTGGTCACACGTACTGATTCGGGCTGGAGACCTCTGAACCACAGCAGTACCGAGCCGGCCGAAGGAAAATGCAGAAATCGGAAAGATAAAGAAGGCTCATGGCTGCTGTAGTCACGTCTTCAGCCCTCCCAGCAAACGCCCGCGGAGCCCTGCCGTCCGCTCCCACAGAACACGGCGGGCGACAGGAGGCTGGCGGGCTCCTCCCCGGGCAGCTGAGTCCTCCTCAGACGGTGGTCCCACACAAGAGTAAGTGGCTCCTGGGGCACTCCTGCCTTTCCCTGATATTTTGGCTTAAAAAGGCCCTTGTCCCAGATCTCGTGATGAAAGAGGCCCATTCAGAGGGAGCACAGGGCTGAGTTCCTCTCATCACTTCACTCCCACGGCTCCCCCGCCTTGGGAACAAGCAGCAGGGTGTGCCCCAGGCGCTGGGAGGGGAACGGCTGGCCACCTAGCAATGGCCTGCAGCGGGAGGACCCTCCTGGCTAGTGGACACACTCAAGGTGGTCTCAGTCTTCAAGTCACCATGTGCCCAGCCGACAGGAGCGGGCAGCTGCCACGGGCAGTCACTCTGCATTCCCAAAAGCACTTCTACATCCTGAAAATGCTTCCACACGGCTGGTGACCCTTTGTGGGGAGCCTTCCAGGTAGAGGGGTCACACGGGCTCCTGCGAGGAGCTCTGAGGGCACAGTGTCCAGGCAGGCCAGGCTGCAGAGATAAGGTGTGGCTCAGACCCTGCAGGAGACGCGACTGCAGAATCCAGTGGGCAGGAGCCGCCAAGAGCTGTGTGTCCGCAGCCTGTCCTCCACCGTGACGGGAGCTTGGTAAGGTAGCAGCCAGCGCAGAGCGGGCTCCAGGCCGCAGAGAGCAAGGCCGCCGGGGCCCGCAGGGGAGCGGAGCATCCAGTCTCGGACCTGGCGCACTTGGTGAAGGAGGCACCGTGAGCAGGGCTCTGGAAACTTCCCCAGCTCCCAGATCACCCAGTCCTCACTGGAAGGTTGCGTCACACACTACCATGTGAGGAAACTGCTCGGCCTGGAGCGGAGGTCCCCACAGGCGCCCCCCACGCCCTCCTTCCTAACCCCCAAGGCTGTTCCTTCTCTCAGTCCAGCTGTCTGTCCTCTGCCCACGCCTGCCCTGGTGGCTGCACAGCCCCACGCGGTGCCTCCTTGTCCCTGAGGGTGCCGAGGGGTCCTCAGGCCTTCTTCCCGACACCTAGGTGCAGGAAAGGTGAAGGAATGACTCGGACTCCCGCCCCTCGAGGAGCCGAGCCTTGGCATGGGTTCCTCTGCTGCCCAAGAGGTGGCCCGGGGCACCACTCACTCATCCGCCCACTGCCAGGGCAGGGCTGCCGGCAGCGACCGCGTGGCCGTGACTGGGGGAGGCGGTGGTGCCTGGGCACCAGGGCCCGCGGCTGGGCAGCAGGCACAGTGCGTTTCCACAGGGCAAAGCCAGTCGGAGCTTCTGAACCAGAACCTCTAGGGACAGCGCGGGCCATGCCCTTCGAGGTTCCGGCGCACATCTAAGTTTAAGAAAGCAACGCGCTGGCCTGGGAACCCCTCTGAGGGTTTTCTTGTCTTTGGGGTTATTTTTCCCAGTGGGAGGATCGGGGCCTCCCACGTGCTCGGCAAGCTCCGCCCCCAGCCCCGCTGGACTCTACTGATGTTCCGCTATATACATGGTTCTCTCTGTTCAAAGGAATGGCTGAGTATTTCCAGAATGGGGGCACGTGGGTAAAGACAAAAAGAACTGTCTCCTTTAAGGACCGGGAACACATCCTGGTGGTGAGGTGTGTGCTCAGAAACAAATTCCTTCGAGAACAAAATCGGTCATGGGGACACATCACACTACGGATAATCCTGCTGACGCCCCAGATCGCTGCTGTACATGAGTGACCAATGAGACCCTAGAACACATCCTTGTCAGACCCAACCTCAGCAGTCCAATTCAGAAGCCCTGCAGAGAGTACAGAATATTGGCTCTTTAGAAAGTTCAGAGGTGCTTCTGATGACCAGCCAAGGTTAAGGATCCCTGAACTGAAGACACACTTCTGGAGCTGGGCACAGGGGGTGCACACCTGTAGTCCCAGTGATTTGGGAGGGTGAGGCAGGAGGATCACAAGTTGGAGGTCAGCCTCAACAACTTAGCAAAACTCAATAAAAAAAATAATAAAATAAGAAGGATGCACCCCTGCATTCATCCTCAGTACTGGTGGGCTTCAAAAAAATATGTTACACACAGGTGCAGATAAATGTTGCTGCTAAAAGATAACATCGATAAACACATGTGTGGCCCTCTCAGAAGCAGATCAGGTGCCCTGAAAGGACATCATTCTAGGGTGAGAAAACGACATAACATCCTTTCTGGAAGCAGCAAAAACAGGTCAGGCTTATAGCTCTGTGTGTAGCCGGCACCACGTCGTTGCCGGGAACCTCCAGGCCCAGTATATGATGTCCACCCTGGAGAACTCTACCAAGCCTGGAGGACTGCACCAACCCTGCAGGACACCAACCCTGCAGGACACCAACCCTGGAGGACACCAACCCTGCAGGACACCAACCCTGGAGGACACCAACCCTGGAGGACACCAACCCTGCAGGACACCAACCCTGCAGGACACCAACCCTGGAGGACACCAACCCTGCAAGACACCAACCCTGGAGGACCCCACTAACCCTGGAGGACACCAACCCTGGAGGACCCCACTAACCCTGCAGGACACCAACCCTGGAGGACCCCACTAACCCTGGAGGACACCAACCCTGGAGGACCCCACTAACCCTGCAGGACACCAACCCTGCAGGACACCAACCCTGGAGGACACCAACCCTGCAAGACACCAACCCTGCAGGACACCAACCCTGGGGGACACCAACCCTGGAGGACACCAACCCTGGGGGACACCAACCCTGCAGGACACCAACCCTGCAGGACACCAACCCTGGAGGACATCAACCCTGGAGGACATCAACCCTGCAAGACCCCAACCCTGGAGGACCCCACTAACCCTGCAGGACACCAACCCTGCAGGACACCAACCCTGGAGGACACCAACCCTGGAGGACTCCACTAACCCTGGAGGACACCAACCCTGGGGGACACCAACCCTGCAGGACACCAACCCTGCAGGACACCAACCCTGGAGGACACCAACCCTGGAGGACACCAACCCTGGAGGACCCCTCTAACCCTGGAGGACACCAACCCTGGAGGACACCAACCCTGGAGGACCCCTCTAACCCTGGAGGACTCCTCTAACCCTGGAGAACACCAACCCTGGAGGACACCAATCCTGCAGGACACCAACCCTGGAGGACACCAACCCTGGAGGACACCAACCCTGGAGGACACCAACCCTGGGGGACAACAACCCTGGGGGACACCAACCCTGGAGGACACCAACCCTGGAGGACACCAACCCTGGAGGACACCAACCCTGCGGGACACCAACCCTGGGGGACAACAACCCTGGAGGACACCAACCCTGGGGGACAACAACCCTGGGGGACACCAACCCTGCAAGACACCAACCCTGGAGGACCCCACTAACCCTGCAGGACACCAACCCTGGAGGACACCAACCCTGGAGGACATCAACCCTGGAGGACACCAACCCTGCAGGACACCAACCCTGCAGGACACCAACCCTGGAGGACACCAACCCTGCAGGACACCAACCCTGCAGGACACCAACCCTGGAGGACACCAACCCTGCAGGACACCAACCCTGCAGGACACCAACCCTGGAGGATACCAACCCTGGAGGACATCAACCCTGGAGGACACCAACCCTGCAGGACACCAACCCTGCAGGACACCAACCCTGCAGGACACCAACCCTGGAGGACACCAACCCTGCAGGACACCAACCCTGCAGGACACCAACCCTGGAGGACACCAACCCTGGGGGACAACAACCCTGGGGGACACCAACCCTGGAGGACACCAAGCCTGCAGGACACCAACCCTGCAGACACAAACCCTGCAGGACACCAACCCAGGGGGACACCAACCCTGCAGGATACCCACCCTGCAGGACACCAACCCTGCAGGACACCAACCCTGGAGGACATCAACCCTGGAGGACACCAACCCTGCAGGACACCAACCCTGCAGGACACCAACCCTGGAGGTCACCAACCCTGGAGGACCCCACTAATCCTGGAGGACACCAACCCTGCAGGACACCAACCCTGGATGTCACCAAGCCTGCAGGACCCCACCAAGCCTGCAGGACCCACCAACCCTGCAGGACACCAATCCTGGAGGACCCCACTAATCCTGTAGGACCTCATCAACCCTGGAGGACCTCACCAACCCTGCAGGACACCAACCCTGCGGGACACCAACCCTGGAGGACCTCACCAACCCTGCAGGACCCCACCAAGCCTGCAGGACCCACCAACCCTGCAGGACCTCACCAACCCTGGAGGACCCACCCAGCCAGCTGTTGCTGCTATTATTTTCGATGGGAGAACGACTGGAAACACCAAGAACCTTTGACAGACACTCATTCGATCTGGGATGAGAGCATGAGGGAGTGTTCAGCCCTCCCAGGGTGGAGGGGGTCCCAGGCGACAGTGTCGCAGCTGCTGGAGAAATGCAGAGACAGATTCTGCACTGACGTGGGGATAGTGCAGCAGCAACTCTCAACTCCGTAGCCGTCGAGACAAACTACATACGTTGGACGTCTCAGTCTCGCACAGAGACCAATTACTCTGAGGAAGATGTCTGGAAATTCCAGGAACATGTAAATGTGAATTATGACTTCACACTGATTCACGTAATATGTCAATTAAAATATCTCTATATTTTTATTGGGAAAAAAACCAGATCAGTTGATTGCCGCAGCAGTGAATTCTTAACGATTTCATGCTGCCTGAGCATCCACGGTGACTCTACGCTGGACACTCTCAACTCGGGAGCAGGGCTCAGACCCAGTCACCCTTGGGAGAGCTCCCAGCCCTCCTCCCAGCCCTCCAGGTGGTCATCCCCATCTCTGCCTCCTGGTGACCACGGCGAGCCGCAGCTTGCTGAGGGGTCCCCTTAATCCTCTTGTCAAGTGGATGTGCAGATATGCCAAGTGACCACCTCTCAGTCATGGCGTGACCTCCTGGAACTGCGCCTGCTTGATTTAGACCCGTCAATCAAACTCCCTCAGGAACTGTCTGTAGTGCACCCTGGGCCCCACTCTGCCCTCCAGGCTGCTGACCTGGGTGCCCGCGTGTGTGCAGCCTCCAGGTGCACCACAGGCCCCAGGACCCGTGAGCAACAGACTCCACTTCCACCTGCGTCTCTCCTCAGCACCCGAGGGCCACTTTCCTTCTTAAAGATCCTAAATCCGAAAAGTCACCTGCAGCAGCCCAGGATCCTCAAGGAGGGGCGGCACAGCCAGGCACGGTGAAGGGCGCACACGCCAGGGCCAAACCCCAGAAGCCGTCCCCTCAGAAGCCGCGAAACCGGGCAGCAGGCCCCTGCACGAGCCTAAATGATCTTGTCTAACAATGGAACTGTGACCACGGTGACATGAGAGGAGGCCAGCGACAGCCGAGCAGACCTCTGCTGACCAAGCACCCGGCCAAGGGACGCCGGGGTCCCTGGGGAACTCTGAGGCAGACCGAGCAGGCGTTCACGCTATCACACACAAGGAAACAGGAAGGTGCTCAGTGAGGTGACTGTAGGATTCCTTATGCTGGATCTCACAAAACTCAGAGGCAGCCTACGGTCCAGGCTCTGTCAGGGTCCCAAACTGGCAGAACTGTTTAAAGCTAACGGAATTGCTTTTCCACGGAGAGAATTAACTCTTGTTCAAACTCAGCGCTGCACAAGCTCAGGGGACTTGATGCTGATTCTAGGGAAAAAGGAACCAATGTAAAGCTGTCACTATAGAAAAGAAGGATGTCAGTAAGCATTCCAAGGAGGAGGTCCTGTCAATTCCAGTTAGATGAACAGGTACTTACTGGGCATCTCTTGTGCCCAGACAGCGCTAACCCGGGGAATTCGGAAATGAGCCAGACAGGGTTTCTGCTGGAGAAGCCTCAGGGAGGAGCAAGGTAAGACAGGCCTGGGGCAGGAACTTCCACCCAGCCCAGGTTCACAGAAGGTGCATGCACACAGGGCTCCGGGAGTCTTCCTGGAAAAGCCCCCAGGAGCACTGAACAGGGAGGCGAGAGAACAAGAGAGCAGAAAGAATCTGCTCCACAAGCCTCACCATGAACAGAGAGGGTTTGACCTGTGTCACAAAAGACCCTACTTGGATTTGTAACTGTGAGCTTATAAATTCTGCTTTATACATCAGTTCCTTGTAAGCCTGGTTAGCACAAACTGGTTTCTCAGAACTTGATCATCCCTGTGTGAATTCACAAAGTCAAGCTGCAGAATGTGCAGAGCCAAGAGCCAAACCCTGGGCTTGTGGCTGAGCCATTAATCTGTCAACATAACAAGCCTCAGCACCCGATCGCCTGGTACCCTTTTAAATAAGTAAATAATAGCTTCAATGTGAATGGTGCTTTGTAGTTCACAGAGAGCTTGCCCCTACATTTTTTCACTTAATTCTTACAATTCCATTCTTCTGATGAAAGAACCAAGACTTGGATAAGATAAATGACTTGTCAGTGGTTATATGGCTACCAGGGGCAGAACCAGATTGAGAAGCTCCAAGTTCAACACCCTTCCGGCTAAATCCCCAGGGCAGGGGGCAGAACCATCTGACCTGCAGCAACCACAGCAGCAAGCGAAGGTGACGGAACAAAGTGGACTCAAAACCTCTCCTGGCAGTGATTTCAACAGCTTCAGAAGCCCATTCCTAACAAAGCGAAGTTTACAAAGATGTAAAAGCGACCGAAGAGAAGCACTGAGAGATGAACCAGAGGTTGCAGATGGGATGGAAAATTCCTTCCATTACTCTCCCAAAAGGTCCTCCCTCATTTTGCACCCAAGTTCAAAGTCACAAAGACCCCAAGTTGTAGCAAGGTCTGGCTTTCTGATCTCACACTGCCCACTGCAATCGGAAGGGCCTTGTTCCAAACACCACTCTCCAGAGAATGAGAAAACAAGTAGCTCTAGGGACACACCTGTCAGCTGGAGTTCCCAAACTGTTCCCCTAAACACATAATGCTGAGAAGAGGGAAATTCCAGCTCTGCAGGGCATTATGCTTGGGGAAAGGGGTCACAGGCAAGCAGCGCTGGCAGCTCACTACAGTGGCTTTGCTGCTGGGGCATGTATTGTTTGGCTGGAAGGCGTAGGCTTCTCTCAGAGAGAAGGAATGTCCAGAAGCATTTCAGACAGCGAGGCTTCGGGGCCAGCCACACAGCTCTCTTCACACCGTGGGTGGGAGCAGGCGGCTGAGGCCACCAGCGGGTTCACAAGGGCAGCACTTTCGTGTCTACGTCAACAAGACAGCAACTGATGAGCCCTGATTTGGCGCAAAACCCTGAGGAGAGCTTATGGATGTCCCCCAAGAGTCCCTGGGCCCTCGGAAGCCAGAGCTAACATGGTCCTCCTCTACGAATCTGGCACACCAGGGGACAGAAGGCACAAGGCTGCGCTGCGCAGGAAGCACGGAGGCAGCAAAGACAGTGGAGCTGGCCAGAAACAACAGGCACGCGAAAGAAATGTTCTTGAAACAACTCAAGAATTCCAAGAACGGATCATGTCCAGTGCCCCAGGTTCTTAGCCCTTCTTTGGTATGTGGCCTCAGCCATGTTCATGAGTCACCCAGACGCAGTTTTTCCAGGTGCCCCTTCCTTCCCAATCTGCTGTCCACCCAGTGCTGGCTCTGCTCACCCTTGTGAGTCACGCAGCACCCGCGCCCTGTGCCGAGTGCTCAGAATGCCCTGCAGGCAGAGCTGTCCCTGGGAACGGATGTGTCCTCTCTCCACACCGTCCAACACGGCAGCCACCAGCCACAGAAGCCTCCAGGAACCTGGAATGTGGTCTCCCTGTGGCCAAGGAACTGAATTTGTTAATTAATTAATTAAGTTTAATTAGCCATGTGGGGCTAGCAGCTGTGGCTTGGGTCCTAACAGCTCAGGAGTTTTCAGCCTGATGAGAATCAGGACAGGGCCCTCCCTGGCCTCACGCCCACCCTGCACAGTTTCTAATCACTGTTCCCACTACATTCTTTCTCAGCCCCAGAACGTTCCATGATGTGACATCTACAGAGCCCAAACTTCTTGTGCCAACTTACATGGTTGACAGTCCGACCTCAAGGTACTTACAGCAGAGTTAGAAAAAGTACTTTCTAGCCAGTCATGCGGGACACACCTGAAATCCCAGCTACTCGAGAGGCAGAGGCAGGGGGATCACAGGTTCAAAGCCAGCCTCGGCAATGCTACAAGACCCCGTCTCCAAACAAAATGGGAAACAGGCTGGGATGTGGCTCAGAAGTAGAGCGCCCCGGGACGAACCTCCAGGACCCGCCTCCACCAAAAAAGTACTTCCTAATGAACGTCCTCCTGGAACTGCCTGCTCTCTCTCCCATATTCCATGCGGCGCAATCTCTGCTCTGCTCTCGTCCATGCCACCGGCCCAGGAGTGACTCTGGGTCTCTCCACAGCTCCTGCCGGCCTGCTCAGCTTTGTGCCTTCTCCAGGAAGCCTTCCTGGCTGCAAGCCATGACTCTTCCCTTTCGGCATCTTCTTCCTCTTTCCTCATTTTGCAGGTGAGGAAACGGAGGCTTAGGGGTTCAGTCACTTGTCCAAGGTCATATGCTGAGAAAGTGACAGGAACCCAAGACCTCTGATTTCCAGGTGTCGCCTGACCTGTCTGTGCAGCTTGCCTCCCCACTGGTGTGAAATGACTGTGCCACACATACCTTTTTTTTTACCCTGTCACACTGGGGACTGAACCCTGGGGTGCTCTGCCACCGAGCCACATCCCCAGCTCTTTTTATTTTTATTTGAGACAGGGTCTCAAGGCTGAAGCTGGCCTTGAACTTGCAATCCTCCTACCCCAGCCTCTTCAGTCACTGGGATTACTGGTGGGCACCTGCCTTCCAGCACACTTCAACTTCATGATGGGGCATGGGGGCCAGAAGACACCCCACTTTAAATCCTCCCTCTGTGCCTGACACAGGGATCCACAGTAAATGCTGGTACACAAACTGGCCGAGGTGTCCCCCTCTCCCACCTCAGTGCACTCCACAGCTCACGCACCCTGGTCATCTCCAAGCAGCAGAACACTGGGCGCCCCCCACACTGAGGAAGCAGCGGAAGGGAAGACCCCTGACTGAATGCTGTGCTGTGTGAGGAGGGACTGCCTCCTGGGGTCAGGTGCCATGGCAACCAAGAGCTTCAAACAGCATCCGAGAGCCCCCATCACCTTGAGCACCTGGACAGCTAGGACCGTGAGTCCTCTCTGGCCCCTCTCAGAGCCCAGAAGTCAGTGGGTGCTCAGTAACTGTACACAATGCTGGGCGCCTCTGTTGAGCACCACACTAAGTGCATCAGGCATCTGCACTCCGTTAGTCCTCAGTGTCCGACTCTGAGTATTCTACCTATAGGGAAACAGGCTCAGCGGTCAAGCCACTTGCCCGGGTCACAAAGCGGAGACGCTGGAGAGGGAAGCAGGCTTCCAGCTTTGGAACCTCTGCCCGTCAGCACTGTATTTCTGCCAAAGCGACACTCTGGGAAAACAGGGTCGAACACCATTCAGACCCAAGGTGGGGCAGAGCTGGGCTGCAGCTGAGCTGGGGGTCTTCCGATGCTGAGTCAGGGGAGGAGGGCGCCCATGCAGGACAGGGACAGCCGTCGAGAGGGGACGCTGCTGGAGGTGGGGCACTCGCTGACCACACTATCATGGTACAGGACAAGGGCGCCGTGGATATGGCGAGGAAACCAGCATGACCCAGAGGAGCTGCGCCAGAATGGGCGCTGCCAGCCTGCCCGGGGTTTTGGGGGCATTTAACAGGTACCGCAGTGACGGCAGAGGCGCCGGCGGCCACGTCCGCACTCCTCCCGGAGAGGAGGCCGGGCGGCGAAACCCAGCAGTCAGCACACCCAAGCTGACTGAGTGAATCCCACTCCCCGCAGGAGGTCCCGGGGCTCCCAGAAAGGACGCGTTCCAGGTGGGCAGGAAGCGCAGGGCCAGTCGGAGAGAGCGGGGGCTGCTCGGAGCGGGCCTGGGGCAGGCGGGCGCGGGAGCCGGCTGGGGGAGACCCGCGGGCCACGGGGCCGCCCGTGCCTTAAAGGCAGCAGGGCGACTAACAGATGAGCACGCCGGCGGGACGCACGCGCGACGCACCCGGAGAGGCCCCTTCCTGAAGGAGCTGCGCGTCCGCACGGGCCAGAGCGGCACCGGGCCCAGCAGGAGGAGCCGGAGGCGCCCCAGGCTCCCGCCCACCAGGGAGCTCGGAGGCAGCGAGCGCTCCCGCCGGCCTGAGCTGCGTCCCCTCACTACAGAAGGCGGTCCTGCAATGACTTCTCTGTAAGTCTGAAATGATTTCAAGTCTTAAAAAATTGTTTTCATAAACCCAACCGAATCGGATTTTGGTAAAATACTACAAGTGTGATTTTCCTGTTGGTAGGGGACGAAAGCTTATGGTCACTCTTTATTCCCCCCAGCGCCCGGGAGGGACCTGGCCTGCGCACAGCAGCCCAGCATCCGCCACGGAGCCCCACCCCTGGCCCCCCACGGGCATGGTTACTGGCACGTTTCAAGACTTTCCAACTCTTCATGCTTTGACCCTCACCAGGGAGCCTCCCGCCTGGGCCACCTTCCCTGGGTGCAGAGGGAAGCCGGGCTCTGCCGGCTCCTCTGGTCTTCGTGTCCAGATTTTGAGGGCCTCCCACATACAGTCTTGCCCATGTAAGACCTAAGTTTAGCACTTTCCTGCTCTGAGACCCACGTTTGGGACAGAGGGGCCTCCCATTGTAAAGGCCACATGGAGCTGGGAGGCCAAGGTCCGGCAGGATGTGACTCAGCATCCTGTTCACAAGGTTCTGGCTGCCGGCAGCTTTGGCACTGAGTGCCGCTGCTGACCTCGCCTAAGACCACAAGTACCAGGTTAACTGGTGGGACAGGCACGCAGCCCGGGCTCTCCTGTGGGCCTCAGGCCACACTTACAACCTGCCTCGCTCAGCCTTCACCATGGGCTCTATGAGCATCACAGGCATCTACCAGAAGGTTCTACAGAGGAACTGGCTTGCTGGGGTTCTGTTGTTGTTTGTTGTGCTGTTTTTGAGATGAGGTCTCCCTGTTGCCCTGGCTGGTCTTATGTTCCTGGACTCAAGCAATCCTCCTGCCTCAGCCTCCTGAGTAGCTGAGACTACAGGTGAGCATGACCATCCAGGCTCTCTGACTTGCTGATATTTTAAGAATATCAGGAATTGAACAACTGATCTTGTTTCTCTGTTTGCTTTGACTACTAGGAAGCTCAAAGTAAGGCTTGTAGCCAAACTCTAGTAAGTCGCACATTCCACAAATAAACCTTCCTATAACTTTACCTTATTCCCTTCTTACTGTCTACATGTTCCAGTGTTTTCTCTAACGTTAAATTCTGTGGTTCTCTATGAATGTACAAACGTTTCGAATCCCTTTGGAAAGGCGACAGTAAACACAGCCCACGAGTTATGCTGGGGGTGGGGAGAAGGGTTCAACCTGGAATCCCCAGCATTCCGCAGAGTCCACAGACAGCCACCAGACCCACACTGGCTGGTGACGAATAAAGCAAACGACTAAACGACTAAATAAAACCCTCCCCGCTTACCAGCCTGCTTCCCAGGAGACACCCGGCCCCCACACGGGGTGGGGGGCTACCTGCGAGACTCCAAGGCTGCAGACCAGGCTCCTTACGGAGGCCTCCGGCGCCTGAGAAGCCAGTGGCCCACCCCAGACCTCTAAGTCACTCCCAGACCTCCACCTGCAACAGACAGCCCGGCATGGCGGTTCCCGTGAACCTGGGACGTGCCGAGTGGCTTCCGGAGACAGCAGCCCAGGGCCTCTCCAGGCCACCCCCACGGGGCCCTCCCACGGGCGCTCAGACGGGCCAGGTTTGGGGAAACGCCTCGGGCCAGCCTTGCCTGGGAATGGTGGCAGGGAGGGCACTAGCCTGCTAGCGCAGGCCTCCACTGCCTTCTGCAGAACAAGGTCTATTTAAAAATAGCTTTAAGCCAGCCTGGTGGCTCATGCCTGCGATCCCAGCTGCTCGGGAGGCGGAGGCAGGAAGAGCACAAGTTCACACCAGCTCCAGCAACTCAGCAAGACCCTGTCTCAAAATAAAAAACGAAAAGGCTGGGGAGTCAGGTAGAGTGTTCACCCCTGTAATCCCAGGACCCGGAGGCCAAGGCAGGAAGATCACAAGGATCATAGTTTGAGGCTAGCTTCAGCAATTTAGTGAGACCCTGAGCCACTTAAGGAGTCCCTGTCTCAAAAAAGTAAAAGGACTAGGGATGTAGCACAGTGGTAAAGCACCCCTGAGTTCAAAGTTTAAAAAAGAAAAAAAAAAGTAATGATTTTGTTCTTATCAAGGGAATAAAATTCTTGACAATCTGTTACATACCTATGGAGATGACTGGATGTGCAAAGTAAATACAGAACCAGACTCGTGACTGGTGGGTCTGAGGACTCTCATTCTTGGATTTGGAAGCTATAATCTAATCTTGACTTTCTACTTTACACAAGAAACAGAGGCCCAGAGAAGTAAAGTGACTTGCCTGAAGTTGCACAGCAGATGACACATCTCAATACAGGACCTGCGTTTGGTGACTCCCTCTCACGGATTTGCCCCATTTACCAGGAGGATGAGCAGTGGAACCACTGTCACCTGTGAAAGGAGTGTGCATGAGCATGAGTGTGCACACACACTCCGGGTGCTGAGGGTTTGGGAAGAATGAGGCGCGTCCGGTGGTATTCGTGGGAAGTCTACGTACTGGCATTTCAAACGTTCAATATAATTCAGTGTAAGTTAACCTGAACATGTTTGACTAAGCTCTGACAGAATCAAATCAATTCTTTACCTCTCCGTCCTCATTTGTCCCCACTCTGAGTTCTCTCATTTAAAAAAAATGAATACTGAAGGCAGATTCTGATTTTAAAACCAAGCGAGGCAACACGACGCTGGGATCCCACCTGACAGGGCCAGCCCGGCAGTGTGACGGCCCAGGGCCTTACAGGACTGTGCAACCCAGCGTTAGAAGCGGCCCCGGGGCCCTGCGAGAGGACCCGGGGCAGGGGACAGCAGGGCACAGAGCGGGAGGTCCTGGGCTCTGAACAGCAGCTGCAAGGCTGGGCGCATCCACCACATGCTCATCAGTAACCGGCGGCGTCAGTGCACAGCCCAGGGTCCACCCCGGAGGCACCCGAAACAGCCACCCGCCCAGTGCTCAGCCAGGTCCCGCCGGTGCTTCAGTGGAGCCGGGGACCTGCTGAGAGCGCCAGGGCGTCCCGAGGCGGAGGAGGGCCCTGCGGAGCCGTCCTCCAGCTGACTCCATCCTGCCGCCTAGTGAGGGACCTGTGGCAGGAGCTCAGCAGAGGCGCCTGCGGGCGTCTCCCTGAGCTGGGTTTGGAGTCCCTGGAAGACGTGGAGGAGCCGCGGCTGGACCGCTGCCTGCTCTGCAAGGCAGCCCTGACCTCCTGAGGCCCGGCCACCCTGTCCAGAGTGACGGGCTTTTGGCTTTTCGCTCCTCCTGACAGGACTGCACAGGAGTGAAGCCACACACCGGGCGCCAAGCCCAGCGGGAAGCCAGCGTCTCACCCCGGCGCTCCGCACTGCCGGGTGCACAGGGGCTCCGTGTGCCTGTGTTAAGAGAGGCTCCCGAGCAGGTGCTACTGGCCAGAGCTGCACAGAGGCCCAGGCAGAAGCCCGTCCCTGGACTCTGGGGCCACCTGCAGCTGCACAGTGCAGAATGGAATCTAGAAAAGCCCGTCTCGGGGCGCCAGGCCCACCAGGGTCCAGGGCAAGCGAGTGGGGCCAAGCTCCGGCGGGCTGTGCTGGCCACGCCTGGCTAAGCTTGCTGGGCCGCCCCTCTTCGTCTCCCTCGCCCTTCCTAAAGCTTGTGCACCGAGGCGCATGTCCCTCATAGCCAGTCCACGAGAGCACCAAGTGGAGAGAGCCGCTGGGCAGGACTAGGGAGAGTCACAAGTCCCTCCTCACAGCAGCCGCACTGGCAGGGTCAGGAGGAAGCATGCTGACTGTCCACCACGGGAAGAGGCTCTGACCGCAGCCCTACAGGCTGCATGCCACGTGGCCACTTGCTTCTGGTTCTGTTCGTGGTGCCAGGGGTGGAACCCGGGGCCCCGCCGGCCAGAAGCTCTCACTGAGCTGCACCCTGCGCTCCTGTTCTGCCTATCTGAAACTGCAGCCTGCCCAAGGTCGCAGCATACCTAGCAAGGGGACACCGGACAGGGCAGGAACACACTCAGGCCGGTCCTCCCCTAAAGCTCCAGGAAAAGCAAGTGTGAAGGCCACTGGAGGTGGCACCTCAGGGCACCGCATCTGAGTGGGGTGAGTCCAAGGGATGCCCAGGCCAGAGCAGGACCAGGCATGTGGGTGCGGGAGGCTGTGCCCCTCCCCAGGGCTGCTGGGTGTCACTTACCGTCACGCCAGCCTCCCCTACGTCTGTAACACTGGAAGTCCACTTGCTTATCTGTGCTGTCCCTTTTTTGGGGGGGCTGAGGGTCACAGAGGACTGAACCTCTACCACTGAGTCACTCCCCGGCCCTTCATGGTTTTTGCTCAAGCCAGGATCTTGCCAAGTTGCCCAAGCTGACCTTGAACCTGCAATCCTCCCGCCGCAGCCTTCCGAGTGGCAGGGACCACAGGTCTCCCCCACTTGCATGCGCTTTCTCTACCAGCTGAGGGCATCTCCAGAGCCCCCATCCGTGAGTGTGGCCAGGACCAGCAAACACAAGGGGACCGCTGCTCCCTTTGCCAGGCTGAGCAGGGCGGTCTGGCCACTTCCAAGAGCACACAGGTAGGAGGACTTGAGCCGCAGACTCTCCTGTCGCCTGAGGCAGCAAACCACCATGACCTCCACAGCTGCAGGAAAACGAATTTGGCCAAGAAGCACAGGAGCCCGGAGGAGCCGGAGCTGCAGGTGGCACCAGCCCTGGCCGACACCGACTGCAGCCTTGGAAGACCCCAGCAGAGGACC
Source organism: Sciurus vulgaris (assembly GCF_902686455.1). Classification (NCBI taxonomy): domain Eukaryota; kingdom Metazoa; phylum Chordata; class Mammalia; order Rodentia; family Sciuridae; genus Sciurus; species Sciurus vulgaris. The sequence goes on from NC_136468.1 coordinate 136,178,474, forward strand.
TGGCAGGATGTGCCCAGGTCCTGACACATGGCAACTTCAAGATGACAATCGGGGACTGGCTTTTTGGATCTAGGGGTGGAACCCTGCTAGGCAGGTACTGTGCCACGGGGCGCCAACCCAGGCCAACAGACACACACTGTTTTAATTGCTGTTTGTGGTAACTTGTAAGGTGGCACGAGATGACGGACAGTGGCTTCCGCTCGTATCAACCTCCAGCACGGGACACGGAAGCCGGATGTCAGGGCTCCGCAGCCCATGCGGGACTTATCTGGACAGAGTGACAACAGAGGTCATGACCCCAAACAGCAGAGCAGAAGCCCAAGGGGCACAGGTGCTCAAGGACAGAGGGAGGCGGGGCCTGCTGGGGATGGACGCCCGGCCCCACCAGCCCGACCACCATGCTTCCGAAGGCTGTGAGGAGACCGGGGTTCCGTGGAACCCAGATGACGACCCAGAGGGGAAGAAGAGTGGAGGGCGGAGCAGAGAGGTGGAGGGGAGGTCAAAGCTTTCCACGGGAGCCAGACAAAACCAGCCGCTCGGGCTCCGGCTCTGGCCCCAGCGTCTGCGGGGCGAGCCACCAACAGAAAGCAAACCGCAGGGCTCCCAATGCTCACTGCTGGCCCGTGCTCCAGGGACGATGGAGCCCCATCACCTCCCGGCGCCCTGCCTGGCACACAACCACTTGTGTCTCATGCCAGCGGGCCGGCTCCCGTGACGCTGAGGGAGCCGGGGCCGTGGCCAGCAGGGCCATCTGCTCGCCCACTCCCACAGCGGAGGAGCGCTGCTTCCAAGAGGGTCCTGCGAGAGGCCACGTGCGCACAGGCAGGGAGCAGGGCTCAGAGAGGGGACTCAGAGCACTACTGCCACACACCCATCACCTCCATTCCCAGCGAGAGGTGATCGCTCCAGACGGTTCCCAGAGGCCTGCAGAGAAACTGTCCAATCACCACGGGACGCTGTGCGCCACAGGGTCTGCGTCCTCTGGGAACGCAGCCTGCTCCCAGCCACAGAGCACCACGGTGTGGCCCTCTCAGGACCCGACGAGTCCTTCCACGCTGGGGTAAGACGTGAAGACCCAGCATAACGAAGAAGGCCGCAGCTCCCGATTCTGTGCGAGGAGCCTCACGCAGAGCTCTGGAAAGCCCGAGAGGAGCAGGTTGCCCTGCCGCCCAGACCGGACCGCGGGGCACAGGCGCAGATGCCACTTGCTCTCCTCTGCACCTGCTGGTCTTCAGGCCTGCAGTTTACCGCAGGGTCCAAAGTTCACGTAGATGCTATGTGCAGAGAACTGACGCTAGGGGTGGTGAGCTGTTGGGACAGAAACACAGAGACCTGCGCTGTGAGGCAGCTGCAGCAGCCTCTGTCACAGCTGGAAACGGAGCGCTACCTGCTTTCTGAGAGGAAAGCCGCACACTCTCGTTTGAGAGCACTTTTAGCGGGCCACGAGGAGAGCAGCCCCTGGGAAAGGACGCAAGCAGCCTGGCCGAAGCAGAGTCAGGAAGCAGAGAACAGCCCATCAGATGAAAGCAGCACGGCCCAGAGGACGGGGGAGGGAAGGCAGGATGCAGAGGGACCAGGACGGGGGGGCGAAGGCACACAGGGTCCACAGGGGTGGACGGGCAGCCCTGCAATACAACAGGGGGGATATGGGGACCAGGGAAGAGGCAGGTGACACTCAGAAGACCCGATCCCCAGGATTCAGCAACGAGCTGAACAGGGTTGAGCCAGTGTGACTTCTCGGATGCACTGAGAGATGTGACCACCAGTCGCCCCTTGCTACCCACAGGACATTGGTTCAGGATACCCTGAGGTCACCAAAATCTGCAGATGCTCAAGTCCCAGATATACCGCGGTGTGCCACCCACGCATGACCTAGGACACTCGCTGTGCACTTTAAATCGTCTCTCAATTACTTATCACCCCAATTCAAGGTAAATGCAGTGCAAATTGTTCTACCCTATTGTTTAGCGAGAAAAAAAAAAGGTCTGTCCAGGTTGAGTGTGGACATGGCCATCGGAGCCAAGCTGCATACCCCTCAACAGCAACAGTGTGACATTTCCTGACACTTTTCTTTTCTTGAATATTTTTAATCCACAGTTGGTTGAATCCTAGGATGGAGAACAAGGACACGGGTACTGACTACAAGTGAGACAGACAGAGGAAGAGGAGAGAGGAAAGAGGAACCCCCCCCCCACCCCTAGAAACTAAATAACAGCAGCTGAGAGCAATCGCCTCTCCCTACCTCTCTTGCCCCCAAGCAAACCTGTCAAACAACCGGCCATTCCTGAAGTTCTCCTCTAAGACGGCTCAGAGAGAAAAGGCCCCAAATGCAAATGAACAAGGATGCTGACGAGCTTCCTTCAAAGGTTAAACCAGGACAGGAGGAGGTCCTTGTTTGGCTGGGGGGATCAGAAAGCAGGAGGGTGTCCTTTGACTGAAAAGGTGGGGGGGTGAACTGGCAAGGCAAGAGGAGGGGGCCTAAAAGGGAACCTGTGGGAACAAGGCCAGAAGCCAGTGCCCACCCAGGCCCTGCTCCAGCCAGGGCCTCCCCTGGTCATGGGCACTGAGGACCTGCTGTGAGCAGCAGAGGGACTCAGGGCTGGAGGACTGGCCATCCTGGGAAGCCCCTGCCTGAGTGTCGCAGGAGTCCCCGGGTTGGAACCTGGGGCAGCCTGGGGCCACCTGGGTGCTCTCAAGGCAAGTTCCCTCAAGTCAAGGTCCAAGAGGGCAGACTGACAGTTGAGCTGGTCTCCAGAGAGGAGGCTTGGGAGGAGAAGCCCGAGTGCCAGAAGCCACAGGGCCTCACTGTGGCCGACCTCCCGAGACACGCGCGTTCTTCACCTGCCGCTGGGAAAACCCCTGCAGGGTGGTTTTGAGGATGACTCCCACCCTTCGTTAGGGCCCCACCTAGCTCCAGACAGGCAGGGATGAGGGGCGTCTCACCACTGAGAGGGGAGCCCACTTAAAAGTTCTTCACTGCAAACATTCAAAACCCTAGTCAGCCAACAACCCAAGTCCAAAGGCAGTCTAAGCAGGAGCGCGGCCTGGAGAGGGAGGGCCAGGCGGGGGGCGCTGCCGCTCACAGGTCCCCTCCAAGTCTGCTCCTCCACCCGCATGGAGGGCACCTGGGAGCCCTGACCTGTACCTGACCAACCCATCCCCAGGGCCCAAGCCAGACCCCAGAGCCAAAGAGCCCATTTGCCCTGGTCCTGAGCCTGCAGCGACCCAGTAGGCGTCGCCTTGGTTTCCGCAGGCTAGTGCTCCCCATGGAACCTTCACGGAGGACACACGCCACGGTCCAAGTGAGATGTCCCCGTTCCTGCCCTCAAACAGCGGAGACGGTGAGGGCAGGTGAGGGCAGGCTAGGCCCGTTCCTACCACGCCTGTGCGAGTGGTTAACTACAGCACGACCTGCTCTCAGGGATGGATGGCTGACTGCCATTTCTGCAGACCTCTTTTCAAATTAACACTCCCCCTCCTCACCAGATAAAGCAGACATCTGTCTTTAAGGAATGATATCCCAGACAATGCGTTTACTTTTTTTTTTTTTTTTTTAACTTTCCAAGGTCTAATCTCAAGACCGGCTTCTTGGTACAGAGGAATACTTTAAATAATGAAGTGCTGGATCCTCTACAAACCAAAGCATTCCAAAAGACAAGGCCTTGCTGGGCCCAGAGGTGCACGCCTGTTAATCCTGCCTACTCAGGAGGCTGAGGCAGGAGGATTGTGAGTTCGAGGCCAGTCTCAGCAGTTTAGCAAAACCCTATCTCAAAATAAAAAAATAAATAAATAAAAAGGAAGGGCTGGAGATGTAGCTCAGTGGTTCAGTGCCTCTGGGTTTGATCCCTAGTACTGCAAAAAAACAAAACAAAACAAAGCAAAAACAACAGAGAGGAAAAAAAAAAAAAAAAAAATTTCTTTGCTGTCTGGTAGTGAATATAGTGAGGACAATATATTAAGGGAATTTTTGTTTTTTAATGAGCATAGCAAAAATCACCTCAAATAACTATCAACTTAGGGACTAAATGTCTATTTCAAATGAGTGCTATGTTTACCTCAAAAGGCTGCTTTATCAAAAGCAGTATGAAAAAATGAGGGCAAATTAAAATAATTGTTTTCTTTAAAAAAAAAAAAAAAAAAAAAAAAAAAAAAAAAAGAGGAAAAGCCAGGTGGGGTGGCAGATGCCTGCAGTCCCAGCAACTCGGGAGGCTGAGGTAGGAGGATCACAAGTTGGAGGCCAGCCTCAGCAACTTGACGAGTTAAAATAATAAAAAGGGCTGGGGCTGGGGCTGTAGCTCAGTGGTAGAGCACTCCTGGATTCAATTCCCAGTACTGCAAAAACAAAACACAAAACAAAACAAATAATCAGAGGAAAAATCTGCAAGAAAATATATAAAAGTGCACACGGGTAGTGCTAAGATGGCAGAATAATGGCAATTATTTTATTATTTTCCTCCTTTTTCAAATGTTACTGCACGTTATTAAAAAGGCGTGTACTGGACTGGGGTACAGGCAGTGGGAGAGCAGGGGCTCAGAATGCTCGAGGGCCTGGACCCTAGTTCCAGCCCCCGACCCCCACAAAGCTGTTTATGGTTAAACATGTATAATCTTTTTTTTCTTTCCTCTGAGGGTCTCACTATGTTGCTCAGACTAGCCTGGAACTTGTGATCCTCCTGCCTCAGCCTCCTGCACAGGTGGGGTGATCACAGGCACACGTCTCCACCTGGCCTGACAACGTGCACGTTTTTTAAAGCAGTACTTTTAGATTTATATGTGCTTTATGGATAATTTTCAAAGCACTAAAACATTCGGTGCATTCTTTTGGAGGGTTTTCGCCTTAAGAAGGGAACAAGAGTATCCCGTGCCTGTTTGGAAAGAAGGCTTAACAACAAGAACGCGAGGCCTCCTTACCTGAGGTTTAACTTTCGGTCTTCATCGCTGCCAGCCTCCAACTAGGGAGAAAGAAAGAGAATGTCACAGCCGGCAGCACTGCCAACGAGCCTCAGACAGCAGGCCCCGCTCTCTGCCCTGGTGTCGGGCAGAGATAAAGATGTCCAGGAAACCTGGCTGCTTTGAACAGCCCTGCCCTTCCTGGCTGGCTGGGTCTGCTTTCCTCCACAGTGACTCCCGGGAGGAACCTCCAGGTTGCTCCGTGTTCCCCACCCTCCTGCCACCCGGTGCGCCTGCCCCTTGGGAGACTATGCCCCGACCGCTCCTTTAGCCCTGCACTCTCAACTCCTTAGACGTGTTCTGGATCGTGTCCTGGGGTTTTGGTTTTGTTTGCTGCTGTTGTTTGTTTTTTGCTCTTAAAGGGAAGGGGCCGAGTTAACTGGAATCCGCTTCCCCTGCCAAGCCAGGCAATGGAGGAAGACCGTTCGAAAACTCCACGCCAGGCCAGTCCTGGACCGTGGCGGGCAGCCAGCAATCGGGCTGTTGGTGGGTCTCAGAAGCTCTCGGTGGCTCTCAAGAAGACTTAAATGTTTGATATGGAAGGTTCTAGGCTGTTGGTTTATTTATATAAACGGAAGGAAGGAATACCTAACAGTGTCTAAAAGTGAAAGTCCGAGAGGTTGAACTCCCAAACTAACTACGACTTAAGCCCCAATCACTATTCTTCTTTTATGGTTTTCCAGAGAGAAAGGAGCAGAAATCACACACGCCCCCAAAGCCCTCTGCACCACAGGGACCTGGCAAGACTTTGATGCTACATCTGGAGCCCAGTGAATGGAAAAGAAAGCCCCGGGAGGGTGCGGTGGCCAGGAGAGATGGGAAGTGACTGAGGACAGGAGGAGGCAGGCCCAGGACACCAAGGGACACACACCCCAAGAGGGAGGTGGCGACTCCAGCCGCGAATGAATGCGCCTGGAGCCCCCAGCCGGTGTGGCGATCTCGTCTGCTCAGCACTGTGCAGAGCAGACACGTGGGGCCTCTCAGGCCCCGTCCCTGCACTGCAGAAGTGAAGCCAGGAGGCCCTGCTGGCCACAGGGCTGTGAGAGTCTGTCCTGCAGAGAAGCACAACGCCACTCTCACGACAGTCATGCCAAACTCAGAAGGGAACGTCAGCTCCAACCCGGTGGTGCTCCACAGGGTAGGCTCTGGTCAGGGGGCGCTGGGCAGCGTCCAGAGCTGTTTTTTGGTTGGAGGGTGCTGCTGGCATCCGGTGGGTATGGGATGGGATGCTGCCAAACACAGCAGAGCGCCTGGAAGAGCCCCCAGAACAGAGAACGTCCAGCGCCAGGTGTCAGCAGCGTCCAGGCTGAGAAACCCTGGCCCCCTGGCCAGACCCAAAGAAGCACTTGGCAATTTGCTTGTGGAAATTGGTCACCTTGAATCTTTGTCAAAAATAACAATGTTATGATCCACTCCTGAAAGCTGTTGATGTATCTACTCCTCTGCTCTGCCTGTCCCACAAAGGAGTCGAGATAAGGTTCCTGCACGAGATAGTTACAGATGGAAAAAGAAGAGTCCTGAGAGGAGAGAGCTCTTCAGGGCCCGGGGCTGTGGTTTCCCGCAGCGTCCCACGGAAGGCAGCCAGCCGGCTGCGTCGGGAGCTGCTGATGTGTGACTCATGGAAGGGGCTACGTTGTGATGGGTGATGAAGGGATGCGGGGTACAGAATTCACAGCCACTTGATTCTCGGTCAGCCCCTGAGGCTCTCTGATGAAAGGCAAGGTGAGGCCGGTTACTCCAGGGAAGCGAAATATGCCAAAGAACATCTGTAAGAGGCGAGCCTGTCCTTCAGAGGACCTGAGGCACGCAGAAGGGAAGCGACTCTAGAAGGGCAGACCAGAGGCAGACCCGGGCTTCTGACTCCGCTCACACCTGCCTTCCCATCTGGCTCACTTCCAGCCCCACATCTGGAAGACACTCTCACCCTCCTGGGAACAGGTCAATCTCTGTTCCCTCACTGGGCAAGAAAGGCTGCTGATGTGCTAAAGTCGAATAAAAGCTGGCTGAGTTTTATTCTGTTTAACTAGGTTGTTGGTGCTTGGTTAAAAAAAATATCTATCTATCTATAGATAGATAGATAGATAGATAGATAGATAGATAGATAGATAGATATAGATATAGATATAAAACACTTTATGTAATAGTTTAAAATGTGTCCTGTGGACAGAAAACAAATGTGTGACCAAACGTGGTACCTCCGTACAATGACATAGCATTCCAACACGGAAAAAAAAGGAATGAGGTAACCCGGTCAGGTGGTGCACGCCTGCAACTGCAACCCCAGCAACTAGGCAGGCTGAGGCGGGAGGATGGCAAGATCAAGGCCAGCCTCAGCAACTTCATAAGGCCCTAAGTAGCTTAGCAAGATCCTGTTTCAAAATAAAAAGAGATAGGGATGTAGCTCAAAGGTGAAGCTCAGAGGGTTCGATCCTAGGTACCAAAAAAAAAAAAAAAAAGTCATAAAGTACCACACATGCTACAATGCATGATCCCTGGCCAAGTGCAAAAAGCCAGACACAAAAGGCCACATATTATATGATTCCAGTTCCGTGAAATGTCCAGAACAAACATGTTAGAGACAGAGTCCGTGAGCCCTTACCTACGGTTGGGGAGAATGGGAAGGGGAGGCTCAGGTGATGGCCATGGGGTTTCTTCGTGCAGGGATGAAAATGTTCTGGAACTGGATAGTGGTGATGGTTGCACAATCTTGTGACTATGTTAAAATCCACGGCACTGGACACTTTAATATGGTGAGTTTATGTTATATGAGTTACATCTCAACTAAAAATGAAATTCAGGAAAATGTGTCTAAGGCAGGAATAGATGGGGAGGGAGTCAGGTATCAGAAACAGACTGAGAGGCTCCATGCAATTCCTTCCTGAAGCCAAGCTCTTCCCATTCTTTTTGTGAAAACAACATGAGATTAAGTGCATTGTAAAGTACTTTGTAAACTGCCAGACAGAAGTAAGAGGAGTGGGGTAGGAGAACAGATCTCTGTGGGGAGCAGAGGCGACAAGTAGCAGTAAGCAGCAACCACTGTTCCTCTGCCTCTAATCAGCTCGCAGAGGGGGAGTGCTAGAACCTTCTGTCTACACAAGAGATAACTCATTAGCGGCCTCTCCTCAGAGAGGAGTGGGCTGTGGAGGTTCAACCTCACAGCCACGCTGCAAATGTTCCTGCCAATCTCAGCAAAAACGATGCAGAAAAGCAACATTGCCGGAGACAAGGCTGCTAAACCCAGCCCAAGTCCCCTCCCTGTCTCACAGAGACTCACAAACCAGTCAACTTCCCCCACTGAGAGTCTGCCTGACAACTTCCTGGGCCTGCAGGGCTCCTCCAGGCCTTCCCTAAACAGAGGAAGGGGCTGCCCTGTCTTCAAGGCAAGGTCAGGAATCTGGATGAGAGGCCCTTAAAGGTTCCCTAAGGGGGTGGTGGAGACTGGACCAAGAGGGTCAGCCCTGTAGCCGAAGAGGAGTGACCTGCTCGGAGGCGTGGGGCTCCCATCCTGCAGACTCAGGGTGCCACTTCCCCACTTTGCCTCAGAGCAACGAGTTAGCAAAACATGAGCTTAGGTCACATAAATGCCCTCAAAAACCAGGCCAGGGCAGCCACCGGCCCTCAGCCCCGGAAAGCACCCCTGCAGTCACCATATCCCCAAAGGGGCTAAGGCAGCAGACACAAGCACGTGAACCCGCAGCCCTAAAGGAAGTGATGAAAGGTGAAAATCCAGTCTCAGCTGCACACACAGGGACATGAAGTCACACAGCGCCCAGGGCACACTCAGTCGCTGTCACACAGAGCGCAGACCCATCTGCAGCCAGAACTCCAGAGGTGTGCAGTTGAAGATCGCACACCTTTGCTCAGACAGCCCTGGTGGCTTGGCTCACTCAGCATCCCACAGTCACAACCCCGGCAGAGGACAGGTCAAAACGTCACACACGGACCAAAGTCACCCACGGTCTCACATATACAGAGCCAGGCACACGGGAGAAGGGCCTAGACCCGCCACGGGTCACAGATCTCAGACCCGGCCTCCCCATAGCGGGGGTCGCCGTCGCACACAGTCCCCCGCACTGGCTCCCCAGTCCAGCTGCTCAGGTTGCTGGTCCAGCGGGGACCCCCGCCCCGGTCCCCAGCCGCCGCCCCCCGCCCCGCACGCACGGCCCAGGCCTGGCACCACCGCTGCTCTGCCGGCCGGGGCGGCGGGCCCGGGGCTCACCTCGCTGTTGCTGGCCGAGGAGGAGGCGGCGCTGGGCGTGGGCGAGCGCTGCAGGGTCACCAGGGCCATGGCTGCGGCGCGTGAGGCCTGGAGCTAGAGCCGCCGCCGCCGCCGCCGGGCCGGGCCCGGGGCCTGCAGGAGCCGCGCGCGGGCGGCCGGGCCGAGCCGGGCCGGGCCCGCCCCTCGCCCTCGGCGTCCGCCGCCCCCGCCCCGCCCCCCGCCTCCCGCCTCCCGCGCCGGCGCGCGCCGGGCCTCGAGCGCGGGCGGGGGAGCGGGCGGGGCGGGAGGGGCGGCGGCGCGCGTGCGCGGCCGGAGGCCCGGGCGGGCCGGTCACGTCCCCCGCGCGCCCGGACGCGCACGCCCCCCGCGGCCGCGCCCCTGCCAGGCACCCGCCCCTCTGGCCCCGGGACCCGATTGCACAGGCCCGGGTGGGGAGACTGAGGCCCGGCGTCTGCTCTCCTTGGAGGGACAGGGAGAGAGGAGATGCAGGGACCAGGAAGTAGACCCCCTGGACCCGGCGCCCCGAGCTCCTCCGGCCGGTCTGCAGCAATTCGTTGGTTCCTTCGTTCATTTGTGAAATGTTTATTGAACCAGTTTCTGTAGTGCACAGTAGATCAGGCGTGCCGTCGGCGATTGGACGGGTTCATCAAATTATTAAATGCATTTTAAAGATGAGTTCGCACCAGTTTCTGTCCTACAGAATGCACAGTAGATCAGGCGTGCCGTCGGAAGTTTGACGGGTTCATCAAATTACTAAATGCATTTTAAAGATGAGTTCGCTTGAGGATGACAGTAGATCAGAGGTAGAGCGCTTGCCTAGCAAGCTGCTGGCCCTGGGTTGGAACTCAGCACCTTTTTTTTTTTAAGTGGTTCTCTAGTCTTGTTTTATGAATTTCTTCTAAGTGTCCAGAAACCCAGCTAAGTCCTTGGGGAGCAAGGGAGTGGGGTCGGAGAAAGCTTCCCTGAGGAAGAGATGTGCCCTAAGGCCTGTGAGCTGGATTAACAGGTGAAGGGAGAGAAGGCAGCCACCGGCATGGGGGCCTGGAGAGCCGCTTCACAAAGAAACAGGAAGCAGGTTGTCAACCAGAGGCACAGGCCCCACTGGGAGAAGAGGGAGGAGTGGTGACAGTCAGGTCCACTCTTGAAAGATGGCTGTGGCAGAGAATGGTCCGTTGGGCCGCGTGCTGCTGTGGTCCTGGGGAGAACAGCCCCGGGCGGAGGCGGAGAGGGAGAAAGGGACATGAGCCAGACACCAAGGAAGTTGTACTGGTGGATGGTAATGGGGAACTTCTCTTCCACCCCTCCCAACACCTCTGCATGTGGTACACGCACTCCCAACGTATGGCTCCAGCTCTGCTCCCCATTTTAGCAAATGACCCCACTTTGCCCAACCTGAAACCCACTCAGTGTTCTGGATCCCTCGAGACCTCCTCCATAATCCCTGGGGCAAGGCCTCAGCACTACCCATAGCAAGGGGACTCTATAGACCCTATAAGTTGGTATTTGAAAATCTGTGGGCATATTTTCTTGTTGTCTTGCTGATGCAAGAAAAGAGTCATTGGCATTTACTGAACAGGAACCCAGGATACTAAGTGTTCTGTGATGCACTGGACAGCCCTCCTGCCCCACAAAATAAAATAATGGACCACTCTTCAAGACACCTATTAGATGTAAAACCTGTTTGTAATTATGTGAAGTCAAAACCTAACTCCACTTCCTATATCCACAGAAAGTGTTTTCCACCGAATTTCCAGAAATGCAAGGGTGTTGAAGTAGAGGGGAACCAGGCACATGGACGCTCACCTGTAATGGGAGGCAGGAGGATGGCAAGTTGGAGGCCAGTCTGGGCAGGGTAACAAGACCCTCCAAATAAAAAAATCATAAGGACTGGGGACAGAGCTCAGTGGTAGAGTGGCCCTGGGTTAAATCCCCAGTGGCAGGAAAAAAATGAAATACTTTTCATTTGAAAACTTTGTCAAGGGTTGTCCACCACTAGGGTAAAGGACTGTTTTGCTGTTGTTTGTAGTACTGGACTTGAATCCAGGACCTGGTGCATGCTAGGCAAGCACTGGGCTACATTCCCCGCACAAAGTGCCCCTCATGTTAGAGCCACCAGCACAACATACCTGTATTTGTGGCTGCGCTCTTTGTGGACAGCAGGCCCCATGGATTTAGCACTTATTTTAACATGTAAGGCAAAGTTGTGGACACTGTTCCATAGAAAAGGGACTATCTTCTCCAGGCCAAGCACATTCATCAGAAATGGGCACAAGCTTCTGGAACCTCCCCACGTCCTCTCAAGGAGCTCTGGCCAAGCATTGGCATATGACAATGGGTGTGGTTTCATTGACACTTTATTTTTCTTCTGTGTCTTCTTTATGTTAGAGAATCCCCTGGAGAAAACAGACCCTCGGCCCCACCCTCCAGAGTTTCTGATTCTGATGGTGGGTCGGACTGGAAAATTTGCATGTCTAATGATGCTCCTGGCTGGGGCACTGGCAATTAAGACCCTCTGCCCATACAAATGCCAGGGCTGCCTTACCAAGAAACTCCCAGCGGGATCTGATCCTGCTCTCTGCCCATGGCCTAGGCCCTTACCCCTCCCCCTGCCCTGGCCCTGCCTGCTGTCCCCATCTTTCTGGAGGTGAGCCCCACCCTTTCTCCCTTCCTCCTACAGCTGAGAGGCCTCTTCTCTCCGCAGCCAGCTCTTACCAAACCCCTCCCTGCAGTGTTCTCGCCAGGACTTCAACGCCCAAGTCTACCCCAAACCCAGATTGTCCTGATACATGCATCTCTGTCTTCTACCACCATCCTGTGGTCCCAAGAGAAGCCTCACAGAGAGGGACGGGGTCAGGGCAAGGGTGCAAACGGAAGAGGATGCCCCAAAACTCAGCGATCAGGATAAATTATTTTTAATTTATTTATTTATATTTTTTGGTGTTGATAGACCTTTATTTTATTCATTTATTTTTATGTGGTGTTGAGAATCGGACCCAGTGCCTCACCCGTGCTAAGTGCTCTACCACTGAGCCACATCCCCATCCCTATTTGGTATTTTATTTAGAGACAGGGTCTCACTGAGTTGCTTAGCACCTCACTTGTGCTGAGGCTGGTTTTGAACTCATGATCCTCCTGCCTCAGCCTCACCACTGCACCCAGCAGGATAAATAAAATTTTAATGCAATCTTTTAAGTTATAAAAATCAATGCAAGAAAATCTATGAGGATCCCCCCCCCCCAAAAAAAAATCAACATTTTAAATAAAGACAGAATTGGTGCTTTAATACTAATTTTTCCTTTCACCTCAGGCTTCACTGTGGCTCACAAAGCAACTTTATTGATCCGTCTGGATTTAAAAGTCTGACCACGGTAAACTCTTCCGTGAAAATAGCCTTCAGTGGGGCGCGGTGGCGCATGCCTATGATCCCAACAGCTTGGAAGGCTGAGGCAAGAGGATTTCGAGTTCGAAGCCAGCCTTGGCAAAAACTTGGTGAGGCCCTGAGCAACTCAGTGAGACCCTGTCTCTGAATAAAAAACAGAAAGGGCCGGGGACATGGCCCCAGTGGCTAAGCGCCCCTGGGTTTAATCCCTGGTACCAAACATACGGCCTGTGACTTGACTCTGGTGACCTGTAAGAGGGGGTGGGAAGGAGAAGTGAAAGGCCCAGGCCTCAGGCAGCGGTCCCAAGGAACCTGCAGAAGAGGAGGCTCTTGCTCCCAGCAGAGCCCTTTCCATGGGGCAACATCCTGATTTTTTCCACCATTGCTTATGTAACCACATTTGACCTCATCCGGGTACTCTCAGTTCAGTTTCATAACTATTAAAAGTTGCAGGTGATTGAGTGTTGGGCTTTCCTGGGCACTGTGCAAGGCGCTTCTCAAGTGCATAGGGATGTGGTGTATTAACACACTCCAGGGCCACCTCCTCCAGGAAGTCTTCCCTGGCTCCTGGCTGCGTTAAGGGCCCCTCTCTCTGCCTCTGCAGCCCCCAGGGGTGTTGGTGGCGATGGCGTTATGGGTCTGCCCTGGAGTGTTCCTGGGTTGGGCAGTGTTAGGTCCATCACTTTTCTTGTCACCTGGTTGTGATTCTCATTTCATGGATGAGGGAATCGAGACACAGAGCGGTTAAGTCCCTCAGCCAAGGTCACAGAACGAGGAAGTGGTGAAGTTACTATGCAAACCCACGTTATTCTGCACTAGAATTCAGGCGAAAGAGTTGGGCACAGGGGTGCAAATCTACAATCCCAGCTACTCAGGAGTCTGAGGCAGGAGGATCTCAAGTTCAAGGTCAGCCAGGGCAATTTAGCAAGGCCCTGTCCCAAAATTAAAAAAAAAAAAAAAAAAGAATTAAGAATGAGGCTATAGCTCAGTTGGTAGAGTGCTTGCCTTGCATGCACAAGACCCTAGGTTCAATCCCAGCACCACAAAAAAGAAAGAAAGAAAGAAAGAAGAAAAAGTAGAATTCAGGCAGAAGATTATCATCTTTTCCCAGGATGGTTCAGGAAGAGGGAAGGGAAAAAAAAAAAAAAAAACCCTAGTTTCTTTTTTGGAGCAAATAATTTGTAATTCCTTCTTAACTATTCATTTGGAAATGAAATTCAGAAATAATAAAGCTTTGGTAGGCTGAAAAATGGCCCCTTAAAAATGTTCTTGTCCCAGTCTCTGGACCCTGTGACTCTACCATTTTCATACAAAAAGGGATCCTGCAGAGGAAGTCATGTTATTGGAAGTGGTCTGACTGTGTCCCCCAGGGGTTCCTAGGGTTCATGTGTTAGAAGCTTGGTCCCCAGTGTACGAATAGTAGGAAATGGTGGGCCCTTTAAGAGGTGGGGCCTAGTAGAAGGTCATTAGGTCATTAGGTGCTCTGCCCTTAGATGGAATTAGTGCTTTTAGGACCCTGGTGAGTTCTCACATAAGGGTTGTTAGAAAAGAGCAAGGTGCCCCCAGTCACACTCTCTGACTTGCCGATTCTGCCCGGGTCACTAACTCCCACCACGATGTCATCCAGCAGAATGTGTTATGGTCCAGTGTGGCCAGTCCTTGACTCTGAACCGCCAGAACTGTTAGCTAAATAAATCTCTTCCTTCTGCCTTGTGAAGATTATGGTTCTGTGGCCATGAGCCAAGTCAAGGCACACCCAGGATTGCCAGAAGCTAAGAGAGACGTGTGGAATGAATTCTCAGCCTTCCACAGGAGTCAACCCTGCCAACAGCTTAATGAGACATTTTCCCTGTGCCGATGTCTGGTTTTTCCCTTTCCGTAGGGACACAGTCGCATTGAACTAGGACCCACCCTAACTACCGCACTTTAACTTGATCATCTGCAGAGACCCCATTGCCAGGAGTCAGTACGATTTAGGACTTTCAGGCTCTAGAACTGTGAGAGAATACATATCTGTGGTTTACGTCACCTGGTTTGTGACACTTTGTTACAGCAGTCACAGGACACTAACACAGGTCATACTTTCATTCCTCTGGCTGCAGAAACTGAGGGACAGAGGTAGGATTTGAACCTGGGTCAAGCAGACTCCAGGGTCTAGGCACAGCCTTTCTAGGCTGAGGGGCGAGTTCGGATGTATCCTTTGTGCAGAGAATAGTTTCCCGAGGACTCAAATCCTTGCCTATTCAGCCCACAGTGCCTGGCGATGGGTCTGGTGGTCACTACACCAGGGCCCCTGCCATAGCCTCTGGACAGGTAATGGACACCAACAGCCAGCCAGCTAAGGGTCCCTGGTGCCTGTGCAGAGTAATGTGAAACTGTCCTCCCTCTACTTACCCACTATTTTAGCTTGGTTTGGGGGTTTTCCCTAAAAGGGGGGAAGGTTCTCTTCCACCTATCTAGTGGCTACACTCTCCTCTGCCTCTAATTTGCTGTGTGACTGCAAGCAGCATAATGGACCCTTTCTGATCTTCAGAATCTCAACTTGTAAGATGGAGTGATTCAGTGTCCATAAGAGATAACTGGTCGGATAAATCTGGGTACCTACAAAAGACAGTCCCTCCTAATCAGCCCTCAATGACTCCCGCCTTCTGGTACTCATGCCCTACGGAGCCCCCTCCCATAACAAACGGCGCTGGCCTGCATAGCCACAGTGAAGTCACAGATAGGACGGGCAAGACTTTGGAGGCTAAGCCTACAAGATGCTGTGGCTTCTGTCTCGCTCTAGCTTACAGCCCTCACTTTGGGGGAAGCCAGCCGCCATGTCATAAGGACACTGAGAAGGTGGCATAAGGTGGCAAGGAGCTGAGGCCTCCTGCCAAGGGCGACAATAACCTCCCAGCCACGTGAGTGAACTCTCTGGAGGCAGATCCCAGCCCCAGACAGGCCTTTAGAATAGACCACAGTCACAGGGACACCCTGGCTGGAAACTCACCGGAGACAGTGAGTGGAAACCACTCACCTAAGCTACTCCTAGGTTCTAGACCCACAGAAAATGTGTGGGATAGTAAATCCGCCCCCCCCCCCCGACCCCGTACCAGGGACCCAACCCAGGGACCCTTAACCACTGAGCCACATCCCCAGCCCCGTTTTACTTTTTGTTTTGTTATTTTGAAACCCGCAATCCTCCTGCCTCGGCCTCCCCGGTCACCCGTCTTAAAATTATTAAAAATGCTCAATTTTAAGTGTAAAAGTGCAGGTCAGCAAACAGCCTGAGACAAGAGGATCCCATTTTGGGGAGAAAAACATGAAGAGTCATAAAACTCTACCAAAGAAAAAGAAGACCTAGTAGGAGAGATGGAGAGGTTTTGCTGGGCAGGGACACTTATTAGAGCAGATCTAGCAGTCTTTCTAAATTAAATCAATTGCATTTGTGGTCCAAAATCTCCATTTTGTGTGGGGCGCACACCTCTCGATGAGGGATGGCTGACTGAGTTAACACCTGGATGTCATCTTAATTCAGCCATAGAAAGAAAGTTCTAGTTATTTGATTTTTCCAGCGATAAGGAACTGATGCCCATCCCCCACCTCCGCCCCTTCTGCACCTGAGATTTCTGGAGAGGACCTGCTGAGATCCTGGGGACTCAGGGGCTGGGTGGGGCTGGGGTTGGCATCAGGCACATTTGACACTTCAGTGTGTGTACTTTGACCTGTTTTAAAGTCATCAAAGATGATGACTTTGTAATTGTTAAACAGACAACTGTTACTTAGGGTATAACTTAGGGTATAAGAGTCGACACCCCAAACATATGTGACTTGGTAGATGTCTACCTCTGAGAACTCTCAGTCTAAGCCTTGTCTAAGTATTCTGTAAAAGTTTATAGAACGAAAGTTTATGTAAGTTTACTGGCAAGATAACCACTAAGTGCTCTCTTTTATACATTGTATCTCACATAGAAGGGCCACACCATCAGGTGAAGACCTGTCTTATATCTATTTGCTTCGTCTAAGTCAATTTCTGATCATTTACACTCTTTCCTGAATGTATAAGAGATTTAAGGCTATCCTTTGATTTTTGTTAACCCATGCAGGCCTGTGATTTTTGTTACTGTACATTCTGGATTCTAAATTGCACTTTAAAAATTAAACTTAGTTAAATGTAAAGCTTAGGAAAGCTTTACATTTGGTGTTCTCCAAAGTAAAATTCTCTGTAGGAAAATTCTCATATTTGTATAGAATTAACAAATTGGGTTGGTATTTATTCATGTCATTAGATTTTTAAAAAGTCTTTGTTTTAGCAGTTGTAGATGGACAGCATGCCTTTATTTTATATGTTTATTTTTTTGCGGGGTTGGGACTCAAACCCAGTGCCTCACATATGCTAGGCAAGCGCTCTACCACTGAGCTACAACCCAGCCCTCACTTGATGCCTTATAGCTGGATAAAGTACCCTGTGTCAATAAGTTATATATCCAATGTTGTGTTGCTCTTCACACTGGAATTGGAATTTAAACGTACTTTTGAAAGATAATAAGGAGAGCCTGATCTGTCTAAAGGTGACATTGTAAAACATGAAAGCATGCTGCCACTTTTTTCCACAAAAAGACAGTTTAAAAGCTCTGTTAGCCTGCCTTTGATTCATGTTTCAGATGTAAGGTTGCATGGTGTTATTTGTGAAGAGCCCACTGTACCTAAGATAAGGCTCTGCCTCCCACCTTACTCCATGTTAAAATGGCTCCAGAATAGGCTAGACTTCAGCTCATTTAAAGTTGTGTTCAAAAGATTGATTTTTGTTATAAAGGTTACTGTGATCTCAGGGAATATAATATATAACTAAGTAAAGGTTCAAGATTGTAAGAGTCGTTTTTCTTGGTTGGTAGCTATTACGCAAGCTGGGTGTGTTTTCGCTCTGTTAATTTCATTCTGTATTTTCCTTGTAAACTTTGCAGCTGTTGTGGTTAGTGCTTTCCAGAGGTACTGCTTCTCAAAAAACCAACCTGGGGCTGGGGAGATAGCTCAGCTGGTAGAGTGCTTGCCTTGTAAGCACAAGGCCCTGAGTTTGATCCCCAGTACCGCAAAAAAAAAAAAAGAAAGAAACCAACCTGGGTTAATTTGAGATAAATAAGCCATCACCTACGGGCCAGATATTATATGATGCTGACTTCCAGTACTAATACTGACCCCAATTAGATGAAAGGGGGGGTCACTGTCACATTATAGATGATGAAGTTATAATCTGCTACTTCCTCTTTAAGACTGGTGAAGCTGGCTTGCTGGGTGATTAAAACTAAAAACCTGGAGGCCAAAGTCAAGGAAGTAACAGGGCCATAGGAGAAGCAGCCAACGTTTTGGCCCTTGCCCTCTTAGGTCAGCCAGGATGCAGAGAGTGACGGGACCTGCAATTCGGGTGAGTCACCCTCTCTGGTCCCTGCAACTCTGGTGAGTCACCCGACCTGCTGATCAAGAGGGAGACTTGAGAGGACCTTAGAGAACAGGAAGCCAATCGGTGCACATTCTGCCAAGAGGAGGGTGACTGGAGATGGGAATTTCCCTGATGCTTCCAAGAGAAGCCACATAGGGTCAGCTGGTCCCTGACCCGTCCTGGCAGGTAACACCACTGGTAGAGGAAAGCTAGGAACAAGGCCAGTTTTGACCAATTTGGTCTTAACCACCTGGCAGGAGATGTAGCCTGACCACAGTTCTATATGGACATTTAAAAGCAAAACAATATTTTGTTTTTTTTTAATGTGACTTAAGATGTGTGCTTGTGTCGGCCCTACAAAAGTAAGGCCAGAGGCTACGGAGGAAGGGTTCTTGTGTGGTAGAGCCTGATAATAATGATCACAAAGGACTCTGGAGTTGCAAGTTCGTCCTGAGTTAATTTGAGTCTGATCTCACAGACCTACAAACCTTCCTGACCTCTTATATTGATCAATTCTGATCTCTTTTCCACTGATATGATTATGAGTTACTGTCCTCATGGTTTTTCAGAGACTGGTTGAAATACTAATTGCTTTTGTGCTAATTGTTTACAAAAAAGTAATGCTTTGCTGTCTTGATTGTAGTTGTCTGAGCAGGATCCCTTCCCTATGTGTGCCTTGCCGGGTCACCTGCCATCTGCCACGGGGGACCTCTGGACTGCTCTGATGCTGAATGCCCGTAACTGTCCACGCCTCACCTGACAGAGAACGAGGACGTTGGGTTGCTTCCCCAAAATTGGCCCCCTTGAAGCAGGAAGCAGTTTGGAGATGCCGTGACCCCTTTTTCCATAGAAGTGGACAGTGGGGGACGGTAACAGGGGTCCACTTTATGCTTTGAATACAGTCCTTGCTGCTCAGCCACTGCGACTTATTTTTTAAATGGACACGTTTCTCTTCCCCTCTCCCCCACCCTCACCTCCAGGGAAACAGGGTTACCTTTCTTCCCCATGACAGAGTCATCTGTCCCCGAGGACACACCCACCCTGGGAACAGAGCAATCCAGACTCTGGGGACGGTACCAGAAGATCTCAGAAATGACCACCTCCCAAATTCATAAGTGAACTACGGCTCCAACAGAGAACACGTGGCATGTGACCTTTGAGTCACCTCTGTAAAAGCCCCCTGTTCTTGCTGATGGGCAGAATCACAGCCTTTGGGACAGAAGTCACCTGTGTTTCTCCTTTGCTAGCGAAGCAATAAACCTTCTTTTTCCTTTTTCTCAAAAGGTGTCCTGGTTATCGGATTGGCATCGGGGACAAGGACTGAGCTGACGGCAACATCAGCTAAGTTGCCGAGGCTGGCTTTGAACTTGCGATCCTCCCACCTCAGCCTCCTGAGCCACTGGGATCAGGGCATGCCCCGCTCGCTGTGCCTGGCTTGCTTTCTTCTTTATGTCTTCCACATTCCCTAAACTAACAGCGGGGAAAGTCATAACAAAGCTGATTTCATATGGGCGAGGGGGGGGAAGATAACTTGCAACCTCCCGCCCCCGCCCCAGCCCAGGGTTCTGATTCCCATAGAGAATTCTCCAAGGGTTGGCATGACCTTTGGCATGTTAAATAAACAGAAATTGCTTCCAAAGATTTGGGGTCACTTACTGTGATGATGAATGAACTTTGAACTTGAGGGCAGTAGAAGGGGCCTGCCCTCACCTGGCTCTGTGAGTGGGCCCTACCAGGGGGACATCCTTTTCTCTCTGTCTCTCTTTCTTCTCTCTCTATTTCTCTCCTCTCCTTTCTTTCTTCTCCCTAACTGTAAAATGGATGGGTTCAACAAGGTCATTATTTCTCAACTTTTTTTTTTCTTTTTTCACTCATTTTCCATTCTGATAAAGATAAGGGGCCAGGCACAGTGGCACACTCCTGTAAACCCAATGGCTTAGGAGGCTGAGGCAGGAGGATCTCAAGTTGGAGGCCAGCCTCAGCAACTTACTGAGGCCCTAAGCAACTCAGCAAGACCCTGTCTCTAAATAAACTACAAAAAAAGGGCTGGGGATATGGCTCAGCTAAGGGTCCCTGAGTTCAATCCCTGATACAAAAAAAAAAAAAATAGGTAAGGGGTTACCCCCTTATCCAAAAGTCAAGAGATTCTGTGGGATTTTACTTTCTGAGGTTTGGGTTGTGAAAACAATAAGCATCTCCTGAGTTCGTTTTCTCAAATTAGATAACAGTACTGAAGATGTCCTTTCGCACACAGCTCAGTGCTTTCTGAAGCCACGGCCGCCTCCAGCCCTGCAGCATGGTCACGGAAGGCGGAGGCCCTTCTGCGCTCTGTTGATCTCTTCAGCATGGGGCAAAGTGACCTAGCCGTGGACTCAGGCCATGTGGGTAAAGGCCACCAGAAACAATGCTGGGTAATCCATTCACTGGATTTGGCAAGTCTAACCTGGATCCCCAGCTGGGCCCCCACCTCTACCCAGTGGGCTGGGAGCAGGTCCTTCCCCGCCCCCTCTCCTTTTCCTCTCTCCCCTTCTTTCCTTCTTCCTTTCCCTTCCCTCCTCCCTCCTCCCTCCTCTCCTCTCTCTTTTGGTCAAGTACATTAATCTTAACTTTAAGCATGCAGCTGAATACATTTTCACACATGCACACAACTCCTGGGATCACCACCCAGATTAAGAGGTACGTTTCCAGCCTCCCAGCAAATTTTCTCCCTCCTCTCTCTGATGTAGCCACCTTTTCCCTGTGGCTGTCAGTTGGCATTTCATAAAAATGGGATGGTGCAGTCTGGGTTTTTAGGTGCCTGGCTTCTCGTCCCTGTAAGACTGAGACTCATTCTGGTTATTGTATTTTCTTTTTCATTGCTGTATAATATTCCTTCACGTGATGGAAAACACTACTGTTTGGCAGATAGACATTTGATTTTACTTCTGGTTTGGGGCTAGGAATTTTTTTTTTCATTCCTGGGGATTTAACCCAGGGACATTCTACCACAGCTACATTCCCAGCCCTATCAGTTTTTTTATTTTGAAGGAGGGTCTCACTATGTTGCCCAGACTGGCCTCAAACTTGTCTCAGGTTCTCACGTTGCTAGGATTATAGGGGTACACTACTGCAACTGGAAGGAAATTTTTTTTTTTTTTTTTTGGGTGCTGGGGATCGAACCCAGGGCCTTGTGCTTGCAAGAAAGGCAAGCACTCCACCAACTGAGCTATCTCCCCAGCCCCAAGGACTTTTTTTTTCTCCCTTGGGAGTTCTGGAGATTGAACACAGAGCCTCGTATACACCAGCCAAGTACTCTACCCCTGAGCTACATCCCCAGCCCAGGACATTCTTATTCAGTCTTTTGACTGATGCATGTCTTCATTTCTCCTGGGTATGTATGTAAGAGTGGGGATGCCGGGCTTGGGACAGGAGGATGCTTGGCTTTAGTGACGATGCTGAGCACATTTCTGGATTTCAGCTCTGCAATGGGCCTGATATAACAACATCTACCCTACAGGGCTGTTTTGATATGAAATGAGATCAGTCAGATAAAGTTCATAGAACTGGTGCATTAAAATCATAAACAAGCTGGGCCTGGTGGTGCCCGCCTGTAATCCCAGGGACTCGGAGGCTGAGGCAGAGGGTTGCAAGTTCAAAGCCAGCCTCAGCAACCTCACAAGACCCTTAAGCAATTTAGCAAGACCCTGCCTCCAAATAAAAAATTAAAAGAGCTGGGGAGATGGCTCATCCACGGCACCCCTGGTTCAATCCCTGGTACCAAAAACATTTTTTTCCCCACAAAATATAACGAGTTACTAAGAAGTGAGTGGGAGAACAGGAAAAAAAAATATGGCGAACTTCTGTGAACTTGAAAGTGCTTCAAGATGTCTGAGCGGCACACGGAACTTAGGCTGGGGTCCTATGAGGCAAAAGGATGCCTGGCCGGCTGGGGTGGCAGCTCCGTGGTGGAGCCACGCTTGCCTAGCACGCGTGCGGCCCTGGGTTCGATCCTCGGCACGGCGTATAAACACCTAAATAAATAAATAAAGGTTTAAGAAAGACGATTAAAAAATGGTTCGTGACTTTTGTAAACAAAAAAATTCCAATGAGAAGTGAAAGGGGGTGGGGGGCTTTACCCTGTCCATGTTTCTAATTCCGAAAGAGAAAATGCCAGGCCCTGAGAGTCTCACCTGCCTCCTCTTTCTTTTGTCCTCTTCTTTTTTTTTTTTTTTTTTTGTGGTGCTGGGGATTTGAACCCAGGGCCTTGTGCTTATGAGGCAAGCACTCTGCCAACTGAGCTACCTCCCCAGCCCCTCCTCTTCTCTTCTTGACAGGATGGGGCTGGAGGTCGGGTGGCCAAGCTTGGACCCTCAAGCTAACCAGGAGGCGAGGCCTGCGCAGGGTCTCTGCTGTCTCCATCTGCGCCCCCGGCTGCCCCTCCGGATGTCCAGGTGCCCAATGAGCTGGGACCCCCAAGTCGCCAGCTCAGGTCTGGTCTTGGCAGAGGCAGGGCCTGGAGTCCCGCTGCTCGCCGTCTCTGGGATACAGAAGCAAAGGGCCACGCATGCTCCCAGCCCAGACAGGCGTCCCCTCAAGCCCCTCCTTGGTGTTTCTCCCCAGTGTCCCAGAATGGCACTAGCCCGGCCGGCCTGCCGGGGAGCCCCCGTCTACGCCTCTCGGGGGCTGCCAAGCTACCACCCCCACCCCGCAGGCCAGGCCCACAGTGGCCCAGGGAACAACCCTCCCTCTGCCAGGGTGGCAGCAGGAAGAAAGAGGACTGTCTCCAGCTGGCCGGGGTGACAGAGCTCCTCGTGCCCATCAGTCTTCCAAGAATGCCCCCCACCCCCAGCCGCCCCCCAAGCCTGTCCACAGGGGCTGGGGATCAGCCAGAAAAGTCAGGAACTTCTCAGTGACGGGCGGGGAAGCGGGTTCTCCCTGCGCCGCTGGGTCCAGGCCCCGGGAGATAACTCCCATCCCCTGCACCGCCTGTCCACTGGCCACTGGCCACTGCTCCAGACTTTGACCTTGCTTTCCTGCGCTACTGGGTGGGCGGAGATCTGAAGTCAACCCCCCAGGATCCCGAGCCTCCTGCGGGAAGTAGGTCCCTGCGGCTGGCTGGCCGGGCAGCTGCCTCCTTTCTCCAGAAGTCTGCAGCACCTGTGGTGAGTGGCAGATGCACCCCGAGCTGGGGTGGGGGGCAGGGGGATAAAACGTCCCAATGTCAACAGACCAGACTCAAGAATAGCGCTTGAGGCAGGTGACCGAGGGGACAGCGTGCTTTGGGCCAATGTTCCCAGAGAGGCCACGATCCAGCCTTGGAGTCAGGCAGGGACTGCAGGTAAGTAACTTCCCCTCTTCAAGCCCTGGTTTCCTCATCTGGAACGCAGGGATCTCCCCTCTAGCAGGAGAGGTGAATATAAAACGCTCAGGGTAGAATTGGGCACCTAGCAAATACACGATTAATGATATTTATTATTATTATTATTATCTTTGGGAGGGGCAGTGGGTACTCTGGTTCTGTTTTATGGTTCTTGGAGATTTTTTGTATTGGGGATTGAACCCGGGGTGCTTAACCACTGAGCCGCATCCCCAAAACTCTTTTTTTTAATATTTTTATTAGTTGTTGAGGAACCTTTGTTTATTTACTTATTTGTATGGGGTGCTGAAGATCGAACCCAGGGCCTCACACGTGCTAGGCAAGCTCTCTACCATTGAGACACAACCCCAGTCCCCCAGCCCATTTTTGTATTTTATTTAGAGACAGGGTCTTGCTAAGTTGCTGAGGCTGGCTTTGAATTTGAGATCCTCCTGCCTCAGCCTCCCCGGCTGCTGGGGTTACAGGTGTGACCACGGCACCCAGCCCACCTCTTGGAGTTGTCGAGAGGATTAAGGTCCGCCCTGTATCTTCATGTGTCTGGCAAGAAGTAGAATCCAAAATATGTTGGTTCTCCTATGAGTCTATCCTTCCATAGGCATTATGATCCCTCCCCACCACACACAGTACCTGCGGCTGCTTCATCTTCCTGGTTTCATGCTCCCAGTGCGCTCGGTTGAAGGAACTGGCATAAAACAGGGGAGAAATTCGACATTGATAAAAACATCAGCAACAACATCAAGAAAATAGTTGGTTTCATAATGGGGCCCTGGGCACCCAAGTCCCAAAGTTCATTCGCGGGGTTTCGCCCGAGGCTGGGTCTTGGGCTCCTGCAGTCTGGGTACAACTTCTCGTGAGAATCTCATGAATCTCTCCCGCACCTTCTGCACTCAAGGCTGCTTTCCTCCGTTTCAAATCGGACTCAATATGATGTCCGTTTTTCCCTAAAGAGAATCACCTTAGGATCCGCGATGGCTCCGTCTCCATTCCCACCGACACACGACAAATCCCCACAAATGTTGCATTTTAGGGTTTTGCAAATGCAGGACTCTGAAACACGGACTGTGTTGCCTCACCTGCAGGACCTTGCGAGTTTTTTGAACGGCGGGCCTTGCCAGCCTGGCAGGGTATTGAAGTATCCTGACAAGGGGGTGAGGCTGGCCTGCCTTCTCAGCAACCGGGTGTAGGACCATGAGCTTGCCTGTCTGAGCTCAGATGCCTCTGCTGTAAAATGGCATAATAACATCTTCCAGTCTGTCAGGAGGACTATACTAGATAATGCACTTGAGATTCTGAAGTGGCACACACCTGTCATCCCAGTGGCTTGGGAGGCCGAGGCAGGAGGATCTCGAGTTCAAAGCCAGCCTCAGCAATTTAGTGAGGCCCTCAGCAACTCAGCGAGATCTTATCTCTAAATAAAATACAAAAAAATGGCTGGGGATGCGGCTCAGTGGTTAAGCGCCTCTGGGTTTAAACCCCAGTACCAAAAAATAGAAAAAAGTCAAAATAAAAAGAGGGTTCTTAGCGCAGATCAATGCACACAGGACACTGAAAAGATAGGAGCTGCTGCTTCTCATCTCCAGGTTGCTGGGTCTCCTCATTGCTGGATCTTTCCTCGGTTCACTCTACTCCTGCCTCTGCCGGACTAAACCCTTTTATCACAACCTGTGACTTGGGGTCCATCCTCTTCTCTCGGTCTCAGTTTCCCCAGCTGCATAAGAACAATGAGCTCACCTTGAAAGTTTTGCACACTGTGGAAACTGAGCCCCATGCTGGGGTTGACCCTCTGGACCTTGGGCCTGGTTCTTCCAGCAGGTTCTGGAAACTGCCGGTGGTGGTCGCCTCTGGTCTTGGTGTTGCTCTGGGTCCTTCCTGCTCTTCTCTTTGCCTGACTTGGGTGCAAAGTCTCTTTGTTATCCAGAAGCCTCTGAAGCGTCCTCTAACGCCTTCCTTCCTGCCCACCACACGTTCCTATTTTATAAGCTGCCCCCTTTCTTCTCAGCCCTTTGCTGATTTTCTAGGCAGAATGAGAGTGAAAGAAGGGCATGTTGGGAAAAGGCAGACCTCAGCTCCCACCTGGCTCTCGTGACCTTGACTAGATTAGCTTGCTTTCCATGAGCCTTAGCTCCTCATCTGTACCCTGGGGACAACGGCCCTCTCTGCTGTCCTGTATGAGCCCCCAAGCATTTTACAAATGTTTCCTTTTTGGATCCTGGGAAGACCTTTATCCATCCATCCATCTGTGCATGCATGCAAGTCCCTGGTATGTGCCAGTCGCTATCCTGGGTCGTGGATATGGAGCAATGGACAAGACAAAGTCCTTGGCCTCCTGGCTTAATAATCCGGTGGGGAAGACCACAAGGCAAGGAGTGACGCTCATCTGTAAAAGTTTATAAAAGCGGAAGCCAAGACTCACCTAGGATCGACCAACTCAGCCGGGCTCCCCTGGGACTCTCCTGGGCATGCCCTGAGTCCTGGGCAAACTGGAAACGTGGGTCACTCTCACCCAGTCGTCAAGCTAAGTGACCTGCTCACGATCGTATAACTGGTGCGTGCCAGAGCCGGCTGCAAACCTGGGCATGTCCGACCCTCAGTCGCAGTTGTGACGGCCACCTCCTGTCCCCCTGCTTCCCCCTTGTCAGATTGAGCACGGGGAATTTGGACATTGCAGGAAAGTCCTTTATTCCTGTGTCTTTGTGTTATTAATGTCCAAAAGTAGTCAGCCCTCCAGGGAGCATGAGAAATAGTCAGAAGGCCCAGTTAGGGGAAGAAACTTGGCAAAGGTCACACTGCGGGCTGGAAGTGCAGCCAAGTCTGACTCCTCTTTCTTCCTCTTGCCTCCTTTACATCCAATGTTCCTTTGCACTGTGATTGTCACAGTGCTAGGGGACAGAGAGAGCCCACTCTGTACGAGGGCCTACGCCATGTCAGGCACAATACCAGGAGCTTTTGCAGAACCTTCGCATTTAACCCTCGGTATAACCCCATGAGTTTGGGGTCACCTTTATTTTACAGATGAGGTCCTCATGTCTCCTGAAGAAAAGAGGGAGCCGGGGGGAACCAGCGTTGTGATAGGGTCTGCTCCCCGACCCCCAGCGTCAGTATCCAAGCTCAGATTCCGAGCTGGAGGGAGAAAGGCCTAGAAGGACACCTTTCTGAGTGTTGATTCTATCTCCAGTTTGGCTTCTGAAACCCCCAGGGAGTCCAGTTCTTGTGGGCTGGAATCGTTGCTCCTCCTTTACAAAACTAGGCCATATTGAGAACGTCCTGGCTATTCAGGGCCACAGGCTGAGTGGCCAGAGCCAAGGACCGCGGGGGGCCAGTTGTGAAGAAAGAGAGGGAAAGAAGTCGAATTTGGCCCTCCCGGGCACAAACAGGCCTCTTGTTCTGCCTCAGCACAAGCTGACAGAGTAGTTCAAGGTCAAAAGCTAAACTTCAGAGGGCCCAGCCAGCCAAGCGTCCCAAGTCAGGCTGAGTTCTGTGTTGGAAGATCGAGTCTAAGGCCGAACAGACCCTGTGTCTGATGTGCTCAAAGCCGCGAACGCACGGAGTAGGTGTGCAGTGAGTGTGTGGTGTGACTTGAATTGAATCCCAGCAACACCACTAATTGGCTGTGTGACTTCAGGTAAGTCACGCCGTCCTCCTGTGCCTCAGTTTCCTCATCTGTAAAATGGGACTAAAAACCAAACACTTCCATCTCAGGAGACCGCCTGGCACGTGCTTCATGAAGGTCGGTAAGTCGCCTCTGCACTGGGCACCAGGGTCTCCTCTGAGGCGTGCGTGACTAAAAGTTGAAGGTCATGGAGCATCTTGCCCGAGGTGAACGGCAAGCAGGCGGCAGAGCTGAGATCTAACACTGGGAGTCAGAACTCACCGCCCCAACCCTGTGTACGTCATCCAGGGGCTCTGCTGTGCCCTTTGTATTCCCAGCCAGGGGTGGGACACCTTGCCGGGCTTCCCAGAGAAAGCCACATCACTGACCAGCAGTTTGACTGTGGGCAAAGGCTTTGGCCTCTCCCCGCCTCAGTGTTTCTACACGCAAAATGCAATAATTTATGATCCTACAACCGGGACTCGCTGGGTCTGAATGACTGAGAATATAAGGACTTGGTGATCAGACGTGGTGGCATGTGCCTGTAATCCCAGGGACTCAGGAGGCAGAGGCGGAAGGATCATGAGTTTGAGGCCAGCCTCAGCAATTAGGCAAGACCCTGTCTCAGAATAAAATAAAATAAAAAGGGCTGGGGATGTGGCTCAGTGATAACGCGCCCCTGGGTTCAATTCCCAGGACCAAAAACCAAAAGGGGTTGTTGGCGTCTGGTACCTTCTGAGCCTTCAGTAAGCTATCGCAGTGATGAAGGCTGGCCTCAACCTTCCTTCTCGCAGGCTGGCACCATGCACGTGGTGGTGATCGGAGCCGGGGTCATGGGACTATCCACTGCCCTCTGCATCCACCAGCGCTACCACTCAGACCTGCAGCCCCTGGACATGAAGGTCTATGCGGACCGCTTCACCCCGCACACCACCAGCGACGTGGCGGCTGGCCTCTTCCAGCCCTACCTTTCCACCTCTGACAGCTCCCCGGAGATGTGAGTGAGGATCCCAGGGGGTAGTCTGGGGGGCCCACAGGGTGGAATCTGCAGAGAGGGCATGCCCATCGGGGTTCCCATGACCAGAATAAGTGCCCTTGGAAGCTCTGATCTGGCATGACTTAAAGAAAATACCAGTGAACTAGACAGGGGTGCACGCCTGTAGTCCTGAAGCAAAAGATAAGAGGATAGTTGAATCAAGGAGTTTGAGACCAGCCTGGGCAACATAATGAGGAGACACTCTCTTAAAAAAAAAAAAAAAAAAGCCAGGTACTATGACTCTTGCCTGTAATCCCAGCTGTTCAGGAGGCTGGGACAGGAGGATGGCAAGTTTGAGGCCAGCCTCAGCAACTTAATGAGGCCCTGCCTCAAGATAAAAACCAAAAGGACTGGGGAATGTGGCTCAGTGGTAAAGCGAAAAGGAAAGAAAATACTCATGGCTAGTCCCTCTGTTCTATGCCACATACTGTGAGCTAGGAGGTTTGGTCTCTGTGCTTCCCTAAGGGAGATTATGGTCACTACCATGCGCATGGACGAATCCAGAAAATTTCTAAGCAAGTGGATCAATGCAAAGGTCATAGCTGTAACTATGTAACAGCTTCTAGTTAATCCCAGTAACTCGGGAGGCTGAGGCGGAAGAGCACAGGTTCCAGGCCAGCCTCAGCGACTTATTGAGACCCTGAGCAACTTAGCAAGACTCTGTCTCAAAATAAAAATGGGCCGGAGATGTGGTTCAGTAGTACGGTGCCCTGGGTTCAGTCTCCAGCGCAGAAGAAGGAGAAGGAGAAGGAAGTTGCAAAGGTCATTATGTCATTTTAAAAACTATCACCTGGGGGCTGGGGAGATAGCTCAGTCGGTAGAGTGCTTGCCTTGCAAGCACAAGGCCCTGGGTTCGATCCCCAGCACCCCCCAAAAAAAACTATCACCTGCTTGGACAAATGGACAACCCCACCCTGCAGTGAATAATGTCTCAAACAAACCAATAAAAGATTGTCTTGTAAATTCCTGACCAGTGGGCAGCAAGCCATGTAAGGGAAGGAGCTCCCAGGACCTCTTGTGCAGAATCTCCAGCCAACGCACAGTCACATGGCCCCAGCTATGTGCAAGTGGGTCTAGAAACTGTAGTTGAGCTGTGTGCCCAGGGAGAGGAGGAAGGCACATGGGGAGAGCAAGCTGGTGTCTGTCTGCCACCGGTGTTACAATGTGGGGGGTCTCGGAGCCAGCGTGTGTCATAGTCCCCCCAAACCAGGTCAGAGCCTCCCTTGAAACTCACCAGCTATGTGAGCCCAAGCCAGAGGAGTGCATCCCTTTTCTCCCACGTTTTCTATTCCGTTCATGGAGTCGGACAGGGTGGCACACGCCTATCATCCCAGCGGTTCTGGAGGCTGAGGCAGGAGGATCGCCAGTTCAAAGCCAGCCTCCGTAACTTGGCGAGGCCCTGAGCAATTTAGCGAGACCCTGTCTCAAAATAAAAAATAAAAAAGGGTTGGGGATATGGCTCAGTGGTCGAGCGCCCCTGGGTTCAATCCCTGGTACAAAAAAAAAAAAAAAAAAAAGAATCTATCCCATTAATGGGGAAATAGTGGAAGAAATATACACATGGGGCATTGTGGGAGAGGACGCAGTAGCTGTCTGGATTTGGGGTGCAGCTCCACCACCTCATTACTCCCCATGCAAGCTGACCTCCGAGAACTATGGCCTGGGCTCAGGACATCAGGTGACCACAACTCTGGGTGACCCTTGCAGGGACTGGAGCCAGCAGACCTTTGACTATCTCCTGAGCCAAATCCATTCTCCTGATGCTGAGAAAATGGGCCTGTCCTTAACCTCGGGCTACAACCTCTTCCGTGAAGCCGTTCCGGTGAGTGAAGGGTCCCTGACTGTAGGGATTCCAGTATTCAACAGACTCCTGGGTCCAGCCAGGTCCACTTTATTTTTATCTATAATCTATAATTTAAAACATTTTTTAGTGGGGGGAGGGCAATAGAGTCTTGCTCTACTGCTCAGATTGGCCTCAAATTCCTGGGTTCAAGTGGTTTTCTGGCCTCAGCCTCCAAAGAAGCAGGAACTACAGGCATGTGCCACTGTGCCTGGCTAAAAGTATTTTTTTTTAAAGCATAAACAGAACCTAACAGACTTCAAGGGCACGTGCCTATAAGCCCAGCTACTCAGGAGGCTGAGGCAGGAGAATTGGTTGACCCCAGGAGTTTGGGGCCAGCCTGGGCACAGAAAGAAAAGAAAGAATAGAAGAAAGAACAGAAGGAAGGGAGAGAGGAAGGAAGGAAGGAAGGGAGGGAGGGAGGGAGGAAAGAAGGAAGGAAGGAAGGAAGGAAGGAAGGAAGGAAGGAAGGAAGGAAGGAGGGAGGGAGGGAGGAAATACCTGTGTATATGTATACGTCTGTACATATATAATTTCTATATGTACATGTAAAATTTTTGTTTCAGATTTTGTTATTAAATTGGCAGATTCCAAAAATCTTCTGACGGACAGGTGGATCTAGCCTTTGATTGGCATGGGTAGAATTTACATATGCTGAAGTCACTGGCGTCATGTGTCCCCGGGTCTTCTCGTCTTGAGAGCAGAATCTGCGCCAGGCCCTGTCCTAACTATTGTACAACCAGTGACTCATTTAATCTTTATAATCACAGAAAGTCGCTGTCTTTATCCTCATCTACAGAGAAGAGCACGCAGGCTCAGAGAATGGAGTGACTTACCCAGAGCCACAGAGCCCTGGAGAGGCCTGCTGGGGTTTGAACCCCCGTGGTCTGTGACCGTGTGACGCCCGAAGGGGAAAAGCAAAGCCCCGTAGATGTTGTCAGGCCGCTTGGAGAGGGCGGGTGGCCCAGCGCCCAGCAGCCCTGCCAGCTCTCCAGATTACTCATTCCCTAGCCCTGCGCCAAGGACCTTCACCTCATTTTCTCTTTCCTTTCATGGGGCAAGAGAAACGATTGACACAGACAAGAAAACCGAGTCTCCAATAAGTCAAGGGAGCAGGTGGCGAGGCTGGGCCGTCTGACCCTGTATGCGCTCTGGTGGCTCTCACTGGTGCCCCGTTTCTCGCCTCTTTATGACCGCTACCCTGTCCCTCACCTCCGGTCTTCCCCTCACCCTGAGTAGGGTGGTTAAGAACCTGAACCCCAGAGCCAACTTGTGTGGGCTGAATCCTCAGCTTCACCTTTTATCACCTGTGTGACCTTGGACGAGCTTCCCTTCTCTAAGCCTCAATGGACCCATCTGTTAAATGGGGATAAGAACAGTGTTCAGGCTTTTCACCGCTGTGACTAAAGGACCCGACCAGAACAGCCACAGAGGAGGAAAGTTGAACTGGGGGCTCACGGTTCCAGAGGTCTCCGTAGACCACAGGCTGCATTCTCTAGGGCTCGGGGCGAGGCAGGACACCATGACAGAGGGAAGTAGCTCATATGATGATCAGGTAGGGAAGAGAGGGAGAGAGGGAGGGAGAGGGAGAGAGAGAGAGAGAGAGAGGGAGAGGGAGAGGGGGAGAGGGAGGGAGAGGGAGAGAGGGAGAGAGAGGGAGGGAGAGAGAGAGAGAGAGAGAGAGAACTCTCCAGATACAAAATAGTACCCCACAGCCACGCCCCCAATGAGCCACTTCCTCCAGCCACGCCCCACCTGCCTCCAGTTACCACTCAGTTAATCCCATTAGGGATTAATTCACTGATTAGGTTAGGGCTATAACCCAATCATTTCTCCTCCAAACCTTGCATTGCCTCACATGTGAGCTTTTGGGGGCACTTCACATCCGCCCCGTAACACCACCTTAACGGCTGATTGTAAGAACGTGATGGATCCGCACGGTGCCTTACATACAGTATGATTGTCTAAGTGTCTGCTATTCCCTTATTACTGACTGCCACCTATCCTTGTCCTCCCCTCTCTCTTAAGGACCCTGTCTGGAAAGACCTGGTTCTGGGATTTCGGAGGCTGACCCCCCGAGAGCTGGACATGTTCCCTGATTATAGGTGAGGGTACTGTCATGGCAGAGGGGCCGAGGCACCAGCATTTACACAGAACTCTCTAGAAGGCAGCAGAGGGAGGCCCTGAGTTTCCTGTTCCATCCTGACCTGGTCCTGCTGCTCCATCTGGCTCCTCCACAGAGGAGCCGCTCACGCTGGGATTGGGCGGGGGAGGTGGTGGACGCAGACTCCCAGACCTCAATTCTAGAAACTCCACGCGTCAGTCAGCTCTGGGTGCTGTGATGAAGTACCCGGCAGACCACTTGGGAAGTAAAGAGAGGTTTATTTCGACTGGCAGTTCGAGCCTCTGCAAGCGCAGCATGTCATAATGGGAGCGTGTGTCAGATTTGGTGCTCACATCACAGGCCCATGCAGAGAGGGGAGGGGTGGGCTCCCCCAGTCCCTTCCAAGGGAAGCATCCCCAATTATGCTGCCAGCTCCGGGACCAAGTCCTTACGTACAGAGCTTTGGGGGGCCTTCCGCATTCACACCATATCATATAACACTCCATATCACTATCTTGTTTTGTGGATGAGGAAACTGAGTTTCAGAGAGGCTAAGTAACTTCCCAAGGTCACACAGCCCTGACCAGACTAGGATTCCAACCCAGTCTGTGTGACTCCAAACCCTTCCCTATGCCTCTCTGGTCCTCTCCTCACCCCACCCAACACCTGAATTCCCTCTACAAATTGCTCATTCGCTCTTCATTTGCATAGTCCAACATCAGGGATGGCTGTGTCTGATAGAAAATAGCTCTTTGCATTGAGCTCAAAATTGCTCCCTCCCCAGCCCCATGCATGTCACCCTGTGGTTCTTGGGGACCCACAGAACAACACGGATCCCACCTCCACTCGATAGCCTTCAAATGTATCTGGGGTTCTGACTGTTACTGTTTCCTTTCGCCTGCTGTGACCAGCTATGGCTGGTTCAACACCAGCCTGGTCCTGAATGGGAAGAGCTACCTGCAGTGGCTGACTGAAAGGTTAGTAAAAGCCTCGGGCGGGAAGGAGAGCAGTGTCCCAGGGTTCCCCATCCTGAGCTGCAGAGAACCCGGCGGCCAGGCGTGGGAGCTGTCCTTGGTTCTGATCACCACAGTCCTTGAGACCTTGGTGCCCGCACCTGGCTGGGTATCGGGAACGCCCAGGCTGTGTTTGTTTACAACTTCACCAAACGTTCTAATGCATTCTCCTAAGTTTTCTGGGCATATTTACATCATCTCTCTCTCTTTTTTTTAATGCAGCGGAATTGAGCCCAGGGGCAGTTTGCCAGTGAGCTACAGTTTCTTTTTTTTTTTTTTTTTTTTTTTAAATTTCAAGGCAGGGTCTCACTGAGGCTGAGGCTAGCCTTGAACTTGTTGCTGAGATTATATGTGTGTGGCACCATGCGTGACTACAACATAAGTTGCGCTCTCTCTCTCTCTCTCTGTCTCTCTCTCGCTCTCTCTCTTTTCACTGCTTTGGTCAGTATCCCTAGAATGTTAACTAACATGGATAATAATGGATATCCCTGTTTCTTTCCTGACATTAATAACAATCTCATAGTGCTCCAAACTAGCAAACACTAGCTTGAGGAATACATCCATACATTCGTATTAAGAAAGATTTCATGTATTCCCTATAGTCTACTCTTTTATTAGGATTTTTTAAAAATTCTGGAATGAATGGTGACTTGTATCAAGTAATTGGGGGAGATTCTTAAAAATATAAATTTCAGGATCCTGCTGACACATACTGAATCAGAAACCCTGGAGTGGGATTCAGAATTTTTTAGTTTACGTATTTCCCTGTGCCGGGTGTGGTGGCACACACCTGTGATCTCAGTGACTCCAGAGGTTGAGGCAGGAGGATTGCAGGTTTGAGGCTAGCCTCAACAACTTAGCAAGGCCCTGTCTCAAAACAAACCTTAAAAAGGCTTGAGGATGTAGCTCAGTGGTAGAGTGGCCCTGGGTCCAATCCTCAGGCCCAAAACAGGAAAGATGATTATAGCTCTCAGCCAAGCTTGGGAACCACTGGACTGACCTGGTTACTTCTAGCGTGGGGACACTCACGAGCCCTGTTTAGCCTCTTCCAGAAGAAAATGCTCTGAGAGTTTCCTATCGTGAGGGAAGTACGCAGATGAGATCACCCCGAGGTTATACTTCAGCTTAAATATGCTTCACTTCCTACTCTTTTGATATTTTTATTGCAGCACTGATAGCAACAGATAGTTTTCCTCAGGGATATTTTTGTTGTGTTGTGCAGTGCTCGGCATTGAACCCGGGGCCTCTCACAGGCTAGGCAAGCGCTCTACCACTGAGCTATATGCAGGACCTCCTCTGCGACATTTCAAGGAAGGGTGGGCACCTCACCCCCCGCCTCCCTCTGTTCTCATGTCCTGTTTCTGTCAAAGGAGCTTTGGGCATTGGCCCCATTCTGCCCCCCGTCCACACCAAATCTCGTCCCCAGCAGAAAGCTTGCGTTTAGACCCAAGCCTCTCCCTGCCTGACTCACTGCATAACCCTCAGAAGGACGCCTCTTCCTTCTCCATCCGCCCAGTGAGGGGCTCGGGCCATGTCAGAAGACCTTGTTTCTCAAGGGACAATTTTTGGACCACTAGTCCAGCCAGGTGCTCATGATCTGATCTGCCTACCCAGCCACATTCTCAAAGAGCATCCCGGGGGACCAATATCCACAGAAATGTTCCCCACACCACCCCCTGGGAGGCACGGGGCAGGGAACGGAATTCTAGACTGTTTTTGACCCGTCCGATCACCCCAGGTTAACTGAGAGGGGCGTGCAGTTCTTCCTGCGGAAGGTGGAGTCGTTGGAGGAGGTGAGCCGGGGGAAAGGGGGTGGAGTGGGAGGGAAGAAGGCCTCTGCTGCCTGCTGCTGGGCTGGGGGCTCCTTCCCAGGCTCCTAGAGTCCCCTCAGGCCTGTCCCAGACTCTAGTCTGTCTCTGAATCCCAGGAGGACTCAGGCATTCTGAGGATTCAAGGAGGAATCTGCCTGGACATTAGTGGTAGGAACACAAGACAGAGGAATCATGGCGGCCGTAAGGGACACATCTGAGCCTCAATGAGTTCCAGGGCTAGAGTGGGATCAGCTGGATGCCCTTCCGACTCCAGCACTTGGATGCTTCCTACAGACACTGAGGTCGATGTTTCTGCAAAGTCTGGGCCCTCAGTTGGGACACCGGTCCAAGGAACACCACCACTGTGGATAGCAGTGGAAGCAGCCGCCATCACCAGGCAACTACTGAGCACCAAGAGTGCTGAGCGAGTCCATTCAGTCCTAGCGCTCAACGCTTGGCACGTGAAAGAGGCTCAGTACCTGCAGCTACTAGTACTGAGCACTAGAACTCAGTACATGCATTCTGTAGTGAGGACCCACCTGCTCTGGGTCAGGCCCTGATGGACCCTTGGGATCCATAATCAGGGCTGGGCAGGAGTGTCAGGGTGCTCGTCACCCTGTGTCCTTGAGTGGAGGAGCATCTCGGACACCGACAGGGCTGGGGTCTCTAGCATTCTGCAGACATCTCAGCACCGTAGGAAGCAAGAGGATGAAATGAAGGAGTCAGAAGGAGAAAGAGAACATCCGGGCTTCCTTCTGACTCCTTCCAGGTCCCAGGCAGGTGTCCCCACTCCGCAGCTTTCGATGCTCAGCAACTTTATCCACAGAACTGCCTGGGATCCCCGGCAGCCTGTCAGCAGGGGACACTGGCCCCCTTCCGTAATGGAGGCAGCTGTGGTAAAGGGACATTTCTGAGGTCACGCTGCAGGCCAATGGCAGAAAGGAGACGTGGGGCCAGTCCCCTCTGGCTCCCCACATCAGGACTCCTAGCCACTGTTCCCCAGCTGTGGAGAAGGAGGGAGGGAGGAAGGGACAGAGGAGGCCAGGTCCTCACCATGAGCCCCCACCCTGTTGTTGCTGCCAGGTGGCAAGAGGAGGCGCCGATGTGATCATCAACTGCACCGGGGTGTGGGCTGGGGCGCTGCAGCCAGACCCCCTGCTGCAGCCGGGCCGGGGGCAGGTCATTCGGGTGAGTGTGAAAGTGAGATCCGCAGCTTCTGCGTCATCTCCAGAGCTAGGGGATGTGTTGGGAGCGTGCATCTGAGTCACCCCAGACTCTGGGGAAGTGGTATAGTAAAGAAGGACCATCTGCCTTCTCCACCCTGAATGTTCTCTTTTGGGATTTCTCTTTCTTTTTCTTTCTTTCTTCCTTCCTTTCTTTTCTTTTCTTTCTTTTTTTGGCAGTATTAAGGATTGAACCCAGGAATGTTCTACCACTGAGCTACACCCCAACCCTTTTTATTTTGAGAGAGAGAGAGAGAGTGTCTTGCTAAGTCTTTTAGGGTCTCACTAAGTTGCTGAGGCTGGCCTCCAACTTGTGATCCTCCTGCCCCAGCGTCCCAAGTTGCTGGGATCACAGGCGTCCACCACAGGTGTGCCCGATGGGGGATTTCTTCTTGATGACAAAGCACGTGTGGCTGTGTTTGTATTTGTGTGGAACAGCTGCTTATGCCTGTATGGTAATGAAAGTAGCAACCAGTCACACCATGTGGACTAAGTGCCTGGTGTAGGCCTAAGCACCTTATTTTGGGAGCTGAGTCCTTCCCACTGCCCTTTGAGCTGGGTAGTACCACATCACCGTGGCCATCTTACGGAAGAAGCCGCTGAGGCTCAGAGGTGCCAAGGAGCAGGCTCAAGTTCACACAGTGGTAAATGAAAGGTGGACCTGGGATCAAAAGTCAAGGGCTGCCTCTCTCCATGCACGGGGGTGCACGTGTATAAGTGCGTGCCCACGCGTGTGCCTGTGTGCCTGTCCGTGTGCACGTGTGCATTCACGGGTGTGCGGGTGCACGGCCCCGGGTGGGCTAAGCTGGTGTGGGTTTTCTCATGGGCCACAAGACCCTTCTGGGAGACCCGGGTGAGCAGGGAGATGCTTCAGAGAGCAGGGGTGGCCTTGGTCAGGGTGGGTCTGCCGCAAGAGACACGCAGTTAGGAGCCTGGGGCCAGAAGGTGCGGGCGAGGGTGCAGGAGTCAGCCTTCTCCTCACGTCAGAACTTGCGGTGTCGAGAGGGGCAATTCAAGGGGAGTCATTGATCCGGCTCCCCTACAGGATCCCTCTGTTCCGAATCAACAGGTGGAAGCCCCGTGGATGAAGCACTTCATTATCACCCACGACCCAGAGAGAGGCATCTACAAGTCCCCGCACATCATCCCGGGGTAACAGTCTGACTGCCCTAGGGCAGAGGCGGGGGCACCTTTGTGTCCTCTTTCTGCCCCCTGCCGGCCCCAGGCCCCTTGCCGAGTGGGTGAGACCTGGCAATCAGCTCCCTGGGAAGGCAGGGCGTGGCCTCAATCGGGCTGGCGAGGCTGCACTGGAGGTAGTGGGCACAATGGCAGTGAAGTCAGGGGCGGTGTGAAGGCAATCGTGCACGGGGGAGGAGGGCGACTGGGGCTGGTCCCAAGGACAATGTCCACAGCAGAGGTGACGACCTCAGTGAGGACAGTGGCCCTGTGGCTGGAGTGGCAGTTGTGGCCAGTGGAATGGCGTGACAGGGTTGTCACTGGTGGGAGAGACAGTGTGGATGGAGGTGCTGCCCGGCGTAGGGAGGACAGCGTGGTGGCAAGGAAAGATGAGGGGATCCGGCGGCCTTGTGCGTGGAGGTGATCGGGAGCCGGGCCGGGTTGGTGCGGATGGAGGTGACGCTCAGTCACATTGACAGTGCTGCAGAAATCACCCTCCCAGAGGCTGCACTCGCCGGAGGGCCATGTCCCGGTGTGGTAGCGTTGACCCCGCCAATGGCGGTGTTAATGGCGGCAGGACGGTGTCTGGGGTGGGTGCCGCTGGAGATGGTGTTGCTGGGCGCGGCGGGATGGAAGGTGGGGTTAGGATGGGTGACTGGGGTTGATGGCGATGGCGGTGGTCCTCCGGGTAAGCCAGGATGGTGGTGTTCTCGGGACGACGTGGCGGGGGAGTCGCGAGGCCGGCAGTAAGAAAAAGCCCGCCCTGAGCCTCACTCCCCGCCGAGGCTGTCTCCCGACTCTTCTCGTTTTTATCTAGGATCCAGATGGTCACTCTTGGAGGCATCTTCCAGCTGGGGAACTGGAGTGTGGTGATCGATGACCAGGACCGCGACACCATTTGGAAAGGCTGCTGCAGACTGGAGCCCACGCTGAAGGTGCGGTGGGCCGGGTCTCGGCGCCCTAGACCCGCGTCCTGGCGCTTGGTTATTAGGACACTTGGAGATGGGAAGATAGCCAGGTGTGGTGGCACCCACCTGTCATCCCAGCCGCTGAGGCAGGAGGATTGCGAGTTTGAAGCCAGCCTCAGCGGCTTAGCGAGGCCCTAAGCAACTCAGCGAGACCCTGTCTCAAAAGAAAAAAGGGCTGGGGACGAGGCTCAGTGGCTAAGCATCCCTGGGTTCAATACCCTGTACCAAAAAGAAAGAAAAGAAGAAGGAGGAGGGGGAAGAGGAGGAGGAGGAGGAGGAGGAGGAGGAGGAGGAAGAGGAGGAGGAGGAGGAGGAGGAAGAGGAGGAGGAGGAAAGCTCTACTGGAGCAAGTTGGCAGAGCAAGCGGACAGATGAATTCCAGGAGGGACTGTGGACACGCCAGGACTCCACGATGTCTAGGGAAGTCCTGGCTTCGGGCTAACGAAATCTAACTGGCCAAGGCTGAGAATCGTCTCCGCCTGAGGTGACACTGCAGGAGCAGGTTGGTCTGTCTTCACCAGGAGCAGAGGCACCCAATGCAGGGACCTGAGTTGTCTCGTTTGCCTACCACTGGTGACGAGGGCAGTGACAGTGATGAAGATGGGGATGGCGGTGGTGGTTAGTGTCCACAGTGACAGAAGTGCAAAGACCGTGATGACAATGGTGACGGAGCGGGGACCGTTGGCCGCAGCACGGCCGTGCTGGATGGTGGAGTGGCGTGGACGTGGCGGGGTGGTAGAACAGGTGCCAGGGCGGCGGTGACGGCAGTGGTGGTTGCTCAGGTGGCTGTCACGGTGCTGGCGCTGATGGCAATGAGACCCTCAGAGGTACCTCCCCACCCGCTAGAAATGGCAGCAGGAAAAAAATATTCAGAGGTGAGTTACTGGCCTTTTTCTTTCCAGAATGCAAGAATTGTTAGTGAAAGTACTGGCTTCCGGCCAGTGCGCCCCCAGGTCCGTTTAGAGAGAGAACAGCTTCCTGCTGGATCTTCGAACGCAGAGGTACGTTCTCCTGCCAAGGAAAGCGATGCCCTCCCGACTCCTCAGGTCCCTTGTGGCCTGAGGTCAGGGCAGTGGGGGCGAACATCCCTCTCTATTGGGGACCTGAGGCTCAGAATGGCCCAGGACCTGCACGAGGGTCCACAGAGGTCAATGCCTCGGTTTGCAAAAGTCGGTGGCCGAGTAGGATAACAGGTGCCAGTGGCCGGCAGCCAGTCCATGACAGGAATGGCCCTAAGGAGTCTCCCCCACAGTCCCTTGGGATAGGGACAGTTCTCCCCATGCTTCAGATGAGGAAGTTGGAGCTCAGCGAGGCCAAGTCATCTGCCTCGGTTCGACAGCTGCTAAGGAGCAGGCTGCAGTATGATTTGAACTTGACTCCAGAGACGGCTCCCCAATACCCGTTTTGTGGTTGCCCCGTCATCTCTCTGGGGCCTGTCACCGGGAAGGAACTGGCTTTATTGAAACCATGGGGGTTGTCCCAGGCGGAAGGGACTGACCTGAGCGGGTGGTGGATGCACTGCCACCAGAAAAGCCACCTCCCTATAAGGTCATGCTTCCTTCCCATCCCAGGCCGATGGAGTGTGTGCGTGAGTGTGTCTGGGGGGTTGCGTGTGGAGAAGGGCTATGGATACATAGATGGGGGTCAAGGTGTGTAGGTATGGAGGGCTGCACGTGTGTAAAAGGCCTGTGTGTCTGTAGAGGGGTCATGTATACACAGAGAGGTTGGGCGTGTCTGTGTGTGTAAAAGGGAGAGTCATATGTGGAGTTTAATTTCCTGTTGATGATTTTAATTCTGACAAAGGCCCAGAGGCCCTGCCTGGGTCTCCA
The DNA here is from genome assembly GCF_902686455.1 of Sciurus vulgaris. Classification (NCBI taxonomy): domain Eukaryota; kingdom Metazoa; phylum Chordata; class Mammalia; order Rodentia; family Sciuridae; genus Sciurus; species Sciurus vulgaris. The sequence goes on from NC_136468.1 coordinate 136,218,386, forward strand.
GAATGCATTAGCACATCATCCAAGTCTGCTATAAGTTCCCCTGCTTGGTCCTCCGTGGTGGGTTGAAGAGTTTGCTTATCGACAGAGAGGGTTCACCAGTCCTAAGCAGGATGGGAAGGAGGACAGTGACTTAGGGGACTTCCAACTGTCTGATGCGGAGGAGCTCTCTGTCCTCAAGGTCTAGACGGGATTCTATTTTCCTGCAGGAAGCAGGCCCATCTTCTAAGGCGAAGAGTTTCGGGCACTGACCTGCAGCTCTGTAAACGATTCCCTCCTCCCTTTGCGTTTTCCAGGAGCCCAGCATCCCACGAAAGCACAGGGAGAAGCTCCCGGCATCTGGCTCTGCCTGGGACTCTTGAGAAAGCTCTCGAGTCTTCCAGGGCAGTTAAGTGTCCTTGAGCTCTGTGGCACCCCCGCCCCCACCACACCTGGTGACCTCCTCTCTTGCCTCTCCCAGGTCATCCACAACTATGGCCATGGAGGCCAAGGGATCACCCTTCACTGGGGCTGTGCCCTGGAGGCAGCCAAGCTCTTTGGCAAAATTCTGGAAGAAAGGAACATGTCCGGGAAGCCACCATCCAACCTCTGAGGACATCACCCTATTCCCCTGGGCCAACTAATCAACGGGCACCTGATCAGTTCTTGCTTGCAACCCCCTCATCCCACCCTGGATTCTTTCAGCAAAGAAGGCTGAGGTGACAGGAAAACACAGGTCCGTTCCTGAAGGAGAGTCCAGCCTGGAAGAGCACCCGCTCTGGTCACTGAGGTCTCTCCTCTGTCTCTGGATCTGATACTCTGAAGAGTCTCTGGGGCTATTATTCCACAAGTCCTCAGAAGAAAGGAAAGCTCAGAAAATCAAAGAAGCCAGCTTCCTGGAGCCATAGAAAGTTGAGGCTAGTTGAGATTAAGTAACTTGATTATATGTCACATTAACATATTAAAGGTTCTGAAAAAGTCCTGCAGCAAAGACACTTATTTGATTTTGTTTAACCCAGTACCTCCAGAGCCCATCTGGCTGTGGAAATCCAGAACATTCACGAGTGCTGCAGAATGCACTTGAAGAAATGATGTAGCAGATATTGTCATGGGAGGTGTGTGTAGAACTGGGGTGTGTGGAGGAGGCAGAGGAGGTGAAGCATGGAACTAGTGACACAGGGTGCCTGACCCACCTCCAGGACTTCAGTGACATCAGACATCCACAGAGTAGCCCCTAGGCACAGGTAACCCCTAAGAGGGCTACAGGGAGGACATCCCACAAGGGACCCCTTTATAGCCTAAGCTTGCCAAGTACATTCCTTGTTTGTGTGGCAGATTTAGCCTCTCGATTATCTTCTGTCTGGAACCCCCTGAAATGAAAAACAGGCTGCCAAATGTTTTTGAAAGCCTTAAATGAGCCTAGAAGATTAAAATAGCCAGGGTTCTCCAGAGAATGGATGGATGGGCAGACAGATGACCAGATGGATGGATGATGGATATGGATGAATGATGGATGGATGGATGGATGGATGGATGGATGGATGGATGGATGGATGGAAGGATGAATGATGGATGGTGGATGATGGAGGATGGATGGAGGATGGATGGATGGATGGATGGATGAATGATGGATGGATGGCTGATGGAGGATGGACGGATAAATGATGAATGGATGATGGATGGATGAAGGATGGATGGAATGATAGATGATGGATATGGATGGATGGAGGATGGATGGATGGATGGTAGGTAGACAAATGAGAGGATTTGTTAGGGGAATTGGCTCATGTGATCACATAGGCTGAGATGTGCCATGGTGGGCCTGAACACTAGAGCTCTCGGGCTAACAGCGCATGTCAGTCCAACTCTGAGATCTGTACCAGGGAAACTGATGGCCAAAGGTCTGAGACACTGGGACCTACTGGTGTCAGTCTAGAGTTTGAATGCTTGAAAGCCTGGAGTTCTGATGTGCAAGGGCAGGAAAAGAGCATCAGAGAGAAGGGGGGCAGAGAGAGGGAGGGAGGGAGAAGCTTTTCTAGTGAATGCAGCCTGTTACACGAGGGCTGATCTTCCCCACGAAGTCCAACATCTCTCACCTCAGTCTCCTCTGGAAACACCTTCCCAGATACACGTAGGAATGAGCTTCACCTGCGCTCTAAGTATTCCTTAATCCAGTCACGTTGATTCCTAAAATTAACCATCATGAAGACCCCTCAGCCTCTTGCTCCCTAATTACCTGCCTTCATCTCTTTGGGTCTTTGGGAAAACCTGGAGTCTAGGAAGCTTCATGCATCTTGGACCAGGGGTGTCCCACCTATGGTGGGGATGTCTCTGCTGGTCCACGGGATGCTACCCCAGGCTACGCCCATGCCGTCACTGTCTGCCCCTTCCCATATCATTTCATGGAGGATTCTTCATGAGGCATGTGCCATGATGCTGGTTAGTCCTAAGTCAAATTGGGTGAGAGAGCCAGGATCTAGGTGTTCTATCCTTACAGCAGTGATTTTTATTACAATAGCTGAAACTTACTGCCTCCTAACTGGGTCTGTGCTCAACCTCTGTACACATTAGTCTTTGATCCTCACAAAAGCCCCATGGGTAGCAATTATCCCCATTTCCTAGGTGAAAAGACTGAGGCACAGGAAGGCAACCCAAGGTCAAGAGTTGGTAAGGAGCAGAATGAAGATTTGGGCCCCCAAATTATGATTCCAGTGTCTCATTTTCAACCAGTATACACTAGTGAGTTCCAGCATGAACCACTGCAGGGGATGTAGCTCAATGGCAAGCTACCTGCTCAGCATGCATGAGGCCCTGGGTTCAATCCCTAGCACTGCGAAAAACAAAACCAAACCAAAAAAGCCACCATAGGTGTGGAGGCCTCGGTTGGTTGGCCTCCTGCTCAACTCTCGCAGCAAACACACTGATAAGGAACTCGATCTCCCCTCCTCAGAACCACATCTGGGCCCAGATGTGGGGGACTCCAGCAAGGCCCCTGGGGAAAGGCCACTCCCTGGCACTTAGAATGAGATTCAGAATGTAGTGTTTGAACCAAGTGCTCACTGTCTCCGAACTGAAGTTCTTCTGGGAAAGCGACCCCTGCGGTTCCAGGCTAACTTGTCGGTTGGACACTCCAGGACCCAGGATGCAGGGAACTCAACAAAACCCTACCAGGCCAGCAAGTCCACATGCAGACCAGAACCACCCTCCTGTTCGGTTCTTTGTTTTGTTTTGTAAGCACTTCTTGGAAATAATGGCTCTCTCTTGATTCTGTCCTAAAATGCAGAACAAGAAGGAGCAAGAAGGAATTCTGTAAGCGACAAAGTCCTGTGCATTGTGTCATGGTCGATTTCCGGAGCCGACCTTTACCTTGAACTCCTCTCTTTCCCTCAAGAAGATCTTCCAAGAAATTGTCAGCAGCTTGATGAATTTGTAAAAGATGATTCCTTCTTAACTGAGTTGTCCTGGAACCCTCGTTGAAAATCAGTTGACCGTAAATGTATAATTTATTTTTGGACTCTCAATTCTATTCTTCTTATCAATATATCTCTCCTTACACCAAGATCACACTGTCTTGATTACTGTGGCTTTGTATTCTAAAATTGGGGAGTATGAGTCCTTAACTTTGTTCTCTTTCAAGATTCCTTTTCTTGTTTCTTTCCTCCCATTTCCTTTGGTTTCCATTTTTTTGGGGGGTGGTTATTACAGGTCCTTTGCATATCTACATGAGTTATATAATCAGCTTGCCAATTTCTGCAAAAAAAAAAAAAAAAAAAAAAAAAACCAGCAAAGATTTTGATTGTGTTGAAACTAGAGATCAATTCAATGAATATTGATTGATATCTTAAAAATTTTCAGTTTTCTGAACAGGGAATGTCTATCCATTTTTTAGATCTTTCTTTTAGCAGTGCTTTGTAGTTGGCATGTCCTGCAATTCTTTCATTATATTTGATTATTCTCTTTGAGGCTATTGTGAGTGGAATCGTGTTCTTACTGATGGCTTTGGAAAGTACTCTGTTCAGCCGGGTGTGGTGGCGCACTCCTAGCCACTCAGGAGGCTGAGGCCAGAGGATGGAGGCCAGCCTCAGCAGCTTAGCAGGGTCCCATATAAAAAATAAGAGGGGACTGGAGATGTAGTGCATAAGTAGAGCACCCTTGGGTTCAAAAAAGAAAGAGAGAAAAGGAAATTCTCTGTCCGCTGGAGTGGTGGAGGTGGGGCATTTGAAGGAGCTCATCATGTAATACCCTTGATTAATCGAGGGTGGTTTTATGTGATGTATAAGGTACAGAAGGTAGTAAATGACCCCAGGGAAGCCACGGAACCTTTGAGGGGTCATAGGTGCTTCAGGATGCTTTAGAGCTTCTGGGTTGGCAGCCTCTGTGCCTCCTCCCTCCACTGGGGCCCGTATCACACCATTGTAATGGTGTCTGGGCCTGTTCTCTCACCTCGCTGGGACTGCATGAAGGCAAGGATCAAGGCTGGGCACAGTGGCGTGCGCCTGGAGTCCTAGTGGCTCGGGAGGCTGAGGCCGGAGGATCACAAGTTCAAAGCCAGCCTCAGCTACTTGGGGAGGCTCTCAGCAACTTAGTAAGATCCTGTCTCTAAATAAAAGTATAAAGAAGGGCTCAGTGGTTAAGCGCCCCTGGGTTCAATCCCCGATACATGTATATGTATGAAATATCCACACTCCTTCCAAAACTGACCCCTAAGATGCTCCTTCATGTCCTTACCCATTACCAGCACCGTCAAGGTCATTTATGTTCCCTTGAGGATGCTTGAAATAAGAATAAATACCCTGGCTGTGTTGAACATCTTCTGACATTTTCCGGAATCCTTTCTAACATGGAGGAAACAGATGACATTTCCATTCATGGAAACAGGAGCTTTTTTTGAGAGGATTGTTTAAAATTAGATACAAACATCTTCAGCTGAAGGCCCGATGTATTTCAGACTTAGAAGACTATGGTGGTATTTCTGGTATCATTCAATAATATCGATTTGTTTTTAAAGGGCAGGCCATTGAGAAGGCAAAGAATTTTAGACTTTCTTAAGTAGAAAACTGATTCCTTCATCAGAGTCCCCAGAAAACGTTCCCTGCCTACCAGATACTCCTTCCCAGTCCCCAACTAACTGGATTATTTGAGGGTGAAGCAGCAGTATCTGAGCAGCTAGAAGGCAAAAAAAAAAAAAAAGATGAACAAAGATTCTGTGTCACCTAGGAGAACCCAGCTGTCCAGAAATCACTAGAGCCAGGGCTACTTGGAGTTCAAGAAAATGTGAATGTCAGAGAGAGAGAGAGAGAGAGAGAGAGCGCGCGCGCGCTGGGTGCTGTCTGACAGCTTGGGCGGAGGGAGCTCCAGCCCATTTCCGGGGACATGAGTCCACTGCTAGAACAAAGTGTCATCTCTACACGCTCCAAGCCTGATTGTGCAGGCCGATCATGCAACTTCCCCCCCTTATTGGAAAAGAGATTTGCAGAGCACCCCACAGAGATGTTCTTGGTCAGAGTTCATAAGTCTTCAACTGAACAGTCACTAGGACACCAGAACAAATGACCAGGCTTAGACCTTGGCAATGTCCATCACCAACATGTTTTAATAAGAGATGAACGCACACATTTGGTTTCCTTGCAATGTTTACATCGAGCAGCGGGTCAGTCTTCTCTGGCCTCGGAGGGGAACTGGCAGCTTCCTCCCTCCTTCTGTAGGTCCTCCACCTTCTCCACGGGATGAAGGCCTGCGCGGACCAGACCCTGGGAGTGGATGCAGTCTGCGGAGACTGGGCTCCAGCCCTTCCCTTGAAGGCCAACACCAAGCCCCAGCTGGCCTCCTGTCCTCCTCCTCTGCAATGCACATGTCACACATCTGGGCCTTCCTGCTCTTCCCCACTCCAGGGATCCCCCTGTGGGCGCCATTGCTGGAAGCCCAGGAGCTGCCTCTGTGTGGACCAGGACAGGCCGCAACAGAGGGGGTGGCAGAGCAACCCGGAAGGAAGGAGCATCGGCACGTCAGGGATTCCTGGCCTCCAGACCCTGACCAGGGCCACATCCTCTTGGTTCCTCTGCCCTTTCACCCATCTACCTGTGCCCAAAATCCAAAGCCTCGAGACCTGAGTGAGCTACTTCCTGTCCCCAAGACTCACCACTCAGCCTGGCCGTGGAGGAGACCGGGCAGGACGCCTGAGCCAGGCCTCTGCTGCTGCAGAAGAGACCCTGCTCTGCCTCTGAGCTTCAATTTCTCCTCCTTTGAGCCTCAGTCCCCAATCTCTGGGCTGGGAGGGGGATAAGGGCTTTCTGAGTTTGTCCTCTGGTGCAGGCCCTGCTCTTCCCAGGGACACAGCTGGATCCCCAGGAGCCAGAGACACAATTCCAGAGGTAGCCATGTGGGGACACTGGCTCAGGTTCAGACGCAGGTCCACCAGCCAGTCTCTACTGGGCAGGCCCTGGTGAGTCAGGGGGACCCCCTGCTGAGGGACAAGAGAGCATTTCCCCAATCTAAAAAAAAGCTGCTCAGGCCACACACCTGGGTCACCTGTAATTTCAAAGGAGAGCGCCTGGGGCCAGGTGGAGGAGAAACCCCCTGCACAGGTCCAGCTGGCGGATGGCAAGTGTCACACGGGTCTGGGCCTGGACTGCAGCTACAGAGATCTTTCGGTAGTCATTACCTGAAGGTGTGACGGGGTGACTCTGGGTGGCATTTGCTTGGTTGCCAGCATCCCCAGACTCACCTACAAGTGACAGTTTTCCCATGCAGAGCCACAGGTCCTCAGTGACCCTTCCCCTAAGCATACAGAGACCCGCCAGAGCAAGCTCTCCCCACCGGGGGCCTCAGGGGATCAGGCCAACGGAGTCGAGACACAAAGCCCTGTTAGTCCCAGCTCGTCCTCTTGGGTGAGTTCCTGAGGCCGGCAGTCACCATGAGTGGCCCCGCGGGCTCGGCCAGCTCTCCCGGCTCTGCAGCCTCCAAGACCAGCTCAGCCCCTGGCGGTCACTACTCCTGAGAGCCAGAGTTCGACCTGGCGACACCTGCACCGTGAGTCCCTCTGCCAACCATCTCCTGGCCCCACTCCCGGTGGCTCGACTCCTGCAGTCCCCGGCCTTTGGTCTCGATGGGCAAAAAACAGGAGGCCAAGCCAGCCAGGAGGCAGCAGCCGCTGTAAACCGCCAGCGTCAGGTACACGGAAGACTCCAGCATCACCTGGGGAAGGGAGACACGGGTTGGTGAGAACACCCTTCCTGGCCAGGTGCCGTGGGGCACACCCGTCATCGCAGTGACTCAGGAGGCCGGGGCAGGAGGATCCTGAGTTCAATGCCAGCCTCAGCAACTGAGTGAGGTCCTATGCAACCCAGTGGGACCCTGTCTCTAAATAAAAAATCGAAAGGTCTGGAACGTGGCTCGGTGGTGAAGCAGCCCTGAGTTCAACCCCCAGAACCAAAACAAACAAAGGTCAATTTAATTATATGACTTTTATCTTAATTAAAACAGAAAAAAAAGTTGGGATATTCAAAAAGCAAAAAGACTTAGTGAGATCCCCCAAAGTGAACCGAAATGAAATGCTTCAAGGCACACAGAGTCACAAAATTTTCTAACTGTCCCTAGCAATCCATTTCAGGCAGAAGAGATGAGGACAGTTGCTTTCTGTGTTGACCCATTTAATTTTTCATCCAAACAAATTATTTTGGGGTTTTGTTTTGCCTCATTTTTCTTCCTCTCTTCTTGTTTGGTATTCGAGGTGGGTCTGGCTGTGTCGTCCAGGCTGGCCTCAAACTCCTGGCTCAGGCCATGCTCCCGCCTCAGACTCCCGAGGCGCTGGGAAGCAGAGGCGTGTGCCACTACGTCCAGCTTCTCCAAATTGCTTTGGATCAAGCCGCCTGGCTCTCCCAGGGTCTGCTGCCTAGGAAAGACCTGAATTCCACTGTGGTCTTGTCTAGGACCCAGCTGTGTGACCTTGGCGAGTCCTTTACCTCTCTGTGCCTCTGCTTTCTCACCTGCCTGTGGGGGGTTGCAGGACCGCTCTCACAAGTGGGCACAAGGGCTCAGAGGGGACAGCAGCTGCTCGCCAGGCCCTGGGTCTGGAGCCCCTGCCCCGCCCTCAGGCGACACCCACCTGAGCGATGAACGGGGTGATCAGAGCACCCACTCTGGCCATGCCGCTGCAGGTGCCCAGGCCCAGCGCCCGCGTCGCCGTGGGGTAGACCTGGAAAGGGAGCCAAAGGCGGGCTGGGGAAGACGCCAGGGTCCCTCCGTCCCTCGGCTCAGCACGGACGCGACCAGACCCCTCCAGCAGGCTATTTGAGGGGCGGGAGACGGGGGGAGGGATTCCCACCTCAAAGTGTGAGGAGGGTCAGCCAGGCACAGGGTGTGGCTAAGAGCCCAGGACGGGGTCCCCTGCCCCGGGAGCCCCCAGAGCCTGCTCCGCACATTCAGGGCCCAGGGAGGGCCCACCTGGGCGCGTGAGTCCACCTTAGGGACACGGGCTTCCGGGGAGTCTCGTGAAGAGAGCCACCAGTGTCACAGAGCTTCTGCTTACACCCTGTTGTGACCATGTGCAGGGCTGTCCCCGGGCAAAGTGAGAAGGGGTCCAGGTCATGAGAAGGGGCTGTGTCCCCTCCACTGGCTCCCCCTGTCTGCAGGCTGCACGGAAGACGCCAGGGCCCCGGGGCAGGCAGCGCTCCCGACTTCGGCACTCTGGGGGTCATGGTGGGTCGGTGGGTTGCTCTCCGTCAAGGAGACCCTGCTGCGCACCGGCAGCCCTGGCCTCGGGTCCCGTCCCCAAGTTATAACAACCCCTGACATCTCCAGATGGTGCCAAACATCCCCTGGGGGACAGAGTCACTCGATGGAGTCACAAGATGCAAGCAGCCTGAGTCCCTGAACCACCGCAGGAAGGAAAGCCTTCCCACAGCCCAGATCACATGGGCTGACTGCTTCGCGGTGAGGGACTCAGCAGCGGTGGGTTCCCTGTTGGGGGTTGTTTGTCACAGTTTTGCTGGGCGCTGCGGGTCAGAGGGTCTCTGGCCTCTACACCACTCTGCCAAACAGCACAGAGCGGCCACAGAGGTCCTTGCCTTCTGATGGCTACGGCCCCGTGAACCCCTTCCAAGTTGAAGACATCATAAGTCAACGATGCATTTACTACACCTGACCTACCGAGCACTACGTGGCTTTCACGCTCTCCTGAAGCTGAACATTCATAAATCAGGGCTCATCTGTACAGCTGGGGATGCAGCCCAGCGTGGCCTAGCATACACAAAGCCCTGGGTTCAGTCCCTGGTAAGACACACACACACACACACACAGAATCACCTGCACATGAAAGGGTGTGGTGTGTCACAAACCTGGATTAATGAACCCGGAGATTTGAACGTCAGACGTGTCCTTCCCTTAAAATCCCACCCAGCCAGGCACGGTGGCACATGCCTGTCATCCCAGGGACTTGGGAGGCTGAGGCAGGAGGAACAAGAGTTCAAAGCCGGCCTCAGCATCTTGGCGAGGCCATGAGCAACTCAGCAAGACCTTGTCTCTAAACAAAAATGTATATTAAAAAAGGCTGGGGATGTGGCTCAGTGGTTAAGGGCCCCTGGGTTCAATCCCCAGTACCCAAAAAGAAAAAAAAAAAATCCCACTCACCTCTCCCTTCACCCAGCTGGCTTTGGGTAGTGATAGTCCCCCGGGGTACCTGTACCCCACTGTAAACTCTGGGGCCTTGGTTTCCCTAGGCCCTGCACCCTGTGCCATACCCGTGTAATCAGTCCCTGTATTAAACTCTTCTCGGTGACTAGTAGCCCAATGTGACTGAGAACGTGCACCCAGGCAGACGTGCTTAGAAAGAGCTGGAAAAAACACACACTGAACGGTTCAAGGAGGCTGTCCAGCAGGGGCGAATGTAGGGCCCTCTCCTCTGTGTTTGCTCAGTTAGGTAACATTTGGGATTCTGCCACACAACATAAGCTTTTATTCGCAGAAAAATGATGGTAAAATAACCTGAAATAATGAGAGGACTTCATGGTCGTCATGGAGACCCAAGGACAAATTCCACTAGGGCGTCCCCGGCTGGCTGTGTCCAGAGGCACGGCACCCCTGCCCACCCGGCCCCTCCCAGATGCTTCTCCTACCTCGGGGGTGTAAACATAGGCCGCCTGGAAGCCTCCGGAAATGAACGCTCTTGCGATGAAGAGTAACAGAGTGAGCACGTTCCTGGGAGAGGACAAAATGAAAGCAGATCAGCGGGGATTTGTGTGTGTGTACATAATCAGCCCAGAGGGGAACTTAGCGGAGCGGGAACAGAGCCAGGGAACCGACACCGCGGTTCAGTACTTCTAGGGCGATCCTGATTCCCAACCCGCTACAGTCCCAGCACGGGTCCCGGAGTGCCCACACTTGGTGATCTCAGCCGCGTCTCTCCCCACCCTCTGGGGCCCCTGGATTCCTCAGGGGCTTGGACTGGGCCCTCTCAGGTGAAGAGAAGGCACAGATCGCTTCCATGTTTTGAGGTCGATGGGAGTTGGGAAAACGGAGAAATGAAATCATAATTAAAAGAATTATAAAACAGGGCCCACTGGACACAGGGTCAAATTCCACTGGAACAATTAACACTTTGAGTCGATACACACATTTAATGGCTCTGCACATGATCTCACTGGGAGATGAGGTGAAATGTCTCATTTGATGCCAGCAGAGCAAACCTGGGGGTAAAGGGCCCTACTGCCCCCACCCCCAGTCACAGGCACTGACCGCCAGCCGAGCCTCAGTCAGTCCTGGGGAGGGGCGGGGAGGTGCCCTCTAAAAACGCACCTTCCGACACAGATGGACAGCAGCAGGCTGCAGAAGGAGAAGATGACAAAGCACAGAGCCATGGTCTTCTTGCGGCCCAGGCGGTCGATGATCCACAGAGTCACCAGGACGCCTGCCAGGGGAGCAGGAGCATGGTGGGCAGCCTCCGATGTGGATCCGAATGACCCTCCCTGCCACGCACACCCTGTGTCCTCCCCTCCCCTTGAGAGTGGTCTGGAGCCAGTGGCTCGCCTCTAACGACTAGAACACAGAAAAGGTGGCAGGAGGTCGCGGCTCAGATAAGGCTAGACAAGACTGCTTCCGTCCTGCCTGGATCCTCTCTCTCTCTCTGTGTCCCTGGCTTGGCTGGGTGGACAAGGTGACCTGGCAAAGAACTGAAGGTGGCCTCTGGACAGCAGCCAGGGAGGAACTCAGGCCTCCCGTCCAGCAACCCAGGAGCATTTGGATCCTGCCGACAAGCACGTGCATGAGTGTGGAAGCAGATTCTGGCTCAGCTGGGCTTTCGGATGAGACTATAGACCCTGGCCAACTCCCCAGCTGCAGCAGAGTGAGATGCCTGAAGCAGAGGACCCAGAGGAAGCCACTCCTGGATTCCTGATCCACTCAAGTCACCGTCAGATAATAAGGGTGAGATGTTTTAAGCCACTAAACCTTGAGAAAATTCATGACATGACAATAGGTAAGTAATTCAGGTACCAAAGAGAACTCGAATGGCAACATTCACTGAATCCAGATAGCAGAGTGCTCAGGCTGGGAGTTAGAAACACCTCGGTTCTAAGACCACATCTTGTCTCTTAACTTGCCATGTGGTCTTCTCTGAACCTCAGTTTCTTCATCTGTTAAATGAGACTAAAGAAACCCAACATTCCCTACCTCAGTAGAGGCTGTACTGCACAGTGATTGTTATTACTACTAATAATTATATTTGAGGAAATACTTGTCACATTTATTATCCTATTTAATCCTCCAAAGAACCCACTAAACAAACATTACTAATAATCCCATTTTTACATTTATTCAGTTAATTAAGAGGTTGCCTACTGTGTGTCAGGAACTATTTTAGGAGGTTGGAATGTGTCTATGAATGAAAAAAACCATATCAAATAACAAATAATAAATAAGGAAAGAAGAATCTGCATTTCAGAGAGAGAAATCACGGAAATGGGGAGTGCTTAAAGTCTTGAAAATGCCACGTGCTGAAAGTCACAGGAATGCGCTTGGTGGGGCTGAGCCTTAACTTCTGAGCCTTTAGTCTTACCTGTTATGCCACAGGGAAAGGGTCTTAGACAATTGAGAACATAGCAGAGCTAGACTCTGGGCCCTACAGTGGGACCCAGTTCTTAGCTCTGCCAGGTGTGGGACCCTCAGGCTCCTGGCTGGGTTTTCCCAGAAGTGGACAGTGGGACACAGAAGCAGAGGCAAGCTGCAGGCTTAGGAGGTCATCCAAACAAGCACCAGGAGGAGAGCGGGCAGCGTGTATCAAGCAGGTCCCTCCCGTGCCCGGCCATCGGAGCCCAATGCCACTGGAACACGCACCTCGGACTTTCCCGCCTAGTGGGTGCAGAAGCTGGAGTATTTACAAACCAACTCCTGCGGTTACTGTTGGAAGGCTGCTCCTGGGTACTAACCCTGACCTCCAGCTACCCTGCTTGCTCTCAGACACTGAGGTTTTCCCACTGAGATGCAGCCCGCAGGCGCAGAGATGCAGAGACTGGTGGTTGCCAGATGCAGGAACCATCTCTGCTACCCTGGTCGAGTTACATCACGTCGCCAAGCCTCAGTTTCTTCTGTTGTCAAACAGAAACAATTCTACGACTTCACAAGATGACTGAGCTCATATCGTAACGCATTTAGCACAGTTCCTGGTAGACCATAAGCACCCAGTAAATCCTAGATATTCTTACTGTCACAGTTACTATTCCTTTGGAAGAAAAAAGATATGTCACCTTTGCACCGTGTGCTGGTTGGCATTTCTGACGCCCCTCTCATCCTTTCCCAGGTTCTTGGTCTTGGTGGACAATAGTCCACAGGTCTCTCGTATCTCTGCACGTGTCCTGAGCAGAGCCCTGAGCCGCTCCATCGTTTCAAAGTTGACTATCATGTCACACCGTCATTTCAAGATCGTTTGCGTACAGCGAACAGCTTTGGAAGGTAGACATACTGTCTCCCTCTGGGGCAAAGGGCGTTATGTTTACTAAGTAATATGATCTCTCCTTCTGGGGCAAAGGATGGACAGACATCTGACAGCCCATTATCAAAGATTTGGGTTTCCTGCGCTTGGGGTTCCTCAGTGCTGTTTTGGATATGGTTTGAGTACTTCCAGAATGGTTCATGTGCTGGGAGCTTGGTCCTCAGTGTGGTCATGTTGGGAAGTTGTGGGACCCTGAAGAAGTGGGGTCTGGTGGGAGGCTGCTACTGGCCCTGGCCCCCCAGTCTCTCTTGCTTCTTGACTTTCTATGTGATCGCTCTCTCTCTCATGTGCTTCCACCCCAGTAACATCACCTATCAAAGCCAATCCAATGTTAAGCTCCAGAAGTGTGAGCTAAATAGACCTCTTTTCTTTACACAGTAGCCAGCCTCAGATACTTTGTTATAGTAACGAAAGATGGACTCACATACTCAGCCATGATGCAAATCCATTGCATGTGTACCATCCAACTAGCTATTCTTCATCATGGAGGTGGGACCTTGGTGGGACCAAGTGGAACTGATTCCATGTATCACTCATGGTGAAATCAGTAGGATTTGTGGTAGGATTTACGTATTTATGGTCTACCAGGAACTGTGCTTTCGTCTGCAGTCTTTTGTCTCTGACCTCACATGCGTGTCTTCTGCTAGCATACATGAAACTGGGCAGCCTAACTTGTCAGGCACGGAAGAATTTCTTTCCGTTTTTTGCAGTGCTGGGGATGGAACCTAAGCCACTAAGCCAAACCTCCACCCGTCAGCCTTCAAGAAGGGTAAAAACCTCAGCCCTATCACAGTTCTTGACTGCTTGTAGCTAAGGGTTGAAAAAAAAATTCCCTGGCTCCCCTAGAAATGGGACTTGCTTCTGGGTGAACAGACACAGCATGCCAAGGCTTCCAAGCCCAGGCTCACCTGGCCTAGGTCCCTCACCTGGGAACTCTGACAGGGTGGTCCACAGCAGGTCCATGTAATCCTCCTCGCTCAGGTACTCACAGGCCAGGCTGCACTTTGCTTCCACGGCCTTCTTCCGGCTGGAGACTGGGGAACGAGAAGGGGAGGAAGGGTCCTGCTGAGTCTTGGCTGGTCCCCATTTATTCCATCCCTACCATGTGGGTGACACTTTTGGTAAAAGCAGAGCAGATGTCCCCCGGGTTACTAAAATCAGGAGAAGCTGACATCTCCCCCTTCCTTCGTATGTCTCCTTCATGACCTGAAACTTTGCAACCTGCTCAGCTCTGCGTGTAAACCCGTGAGTCACTCAAGCACCCTGCATCTCAAAACGGGTAGCACACAGCTGATTAGCCCGAAACGTATCTGGTCCCCCTTCAAGACTTAGGCAAGACTCACAGCTTCTGCTTCAGACCTGTGCAGGGGCGCCTGGAAATCTTCAGTCCTGGCCTTAACCTTTCAGGAACATCGGCTCCACAGTAAGACGTCTCCCACTGCCCACCCCGCAGCAGGAGCCATGGTCTCTTGGAACCTGGATCTGCCCCTTCCAGGACCACGGGTCTGACAGATGCACATCCTGAGCAACACGGGGAAACTGCCCTCCCTCCCAAGGGACAAAGAGCCTCCTTCGGAACCAGAACTGAGAATGATCCACCAGACCACAATTAACTAATAATTAAGACTGCTTAATTATGCAGACCTCTTGTCCCCAGCTCAGCTCTCCCTCTAGTTAAACTAAAGCCCCTGTCGGCAGCCAGAAGACAGCTGAGCTGCTGGGTGGCACTTGGCCTTCCCAATGTGTCCACACTGATCACAGTCCTTTTCCTTTTTTCCACCCTGACCTGTTCTGCTTGGTTTGGGGGAGCAAGTAGCCAGACCTGGTTAGCTGAGACCCCTGGCCTCAGACCTCTGGTAACAGCTCCGTGATGAAGGTTTTTCTGCAGAGCTCATAAAAGCCAATTTGATCTTTCTTATTCTTGGTACTGAGGTGGGGGCAGGGCAAAAGGCAGCTCGTGTGGGTAGATGATCGGGTTGGTTGGATCAGGAAGATGGGGCTGATTGCAAAGGAAAGGAAATAAAATGCTAATACCTGCTGGACACTTCCCTTCCTCCAACCTGTTGCCAAGGTTACCTGCCTCCAGGGAACTGTCCCTGCCAACAGAGAGTTGTTAACGAATGCCCCTGGGCTGCTCTCTTCCTGCTGGTACCCCTGGTACCCCTTCTGATCATGAGAGGAGGAGAGAGCAAAGGAAATCTAAAATCTATAAACGGGGTCGGCCACCCCGCCTCGTTGGGCACCAGCTCTGGGTCCTGGGTCCTCTCCAGAGGTGTCTCCTATCTCTGTTCTGTCCTTTCAATAAAACCGTTGGCTCTTGCCTCCGCATTTCTTGGGTGTTCAATCTTCAGCACTGAGGAAATGGACCCTGATCCTCACTGATTCTCAACATGGGCATCGGTACTGGAGACTGAATCCAGGAACGCTCTGCCACAGCTACACCCCAGTCCCTTTTATTTTTTATTTTGAGAGAGGGTGTTGCTAAGCCGCTTCGGGCATTGCTAAATTGCTGAGGCTGGACTCCAACTTGGGATCCTCCTGCCTCAGCCTCCTGGGTCGCTGAGATTACAGATGTGAACCACCCTGCCCCACAATCAGGAGTCAAACTGAACTGTGAAAGGGGCGGTTTTCCAAAAGACGGAGATTCATAGCAACCAATAAGAAAGGGCCTAATCCACCTGACCAGGAAGTTCCCTGGGGTTTGACCCGCTAAGTCACTGTTTTGACAGTGACTTTTATACAACCAAACTGCTTTCTGTTCAATTTTTGGTTCTTTCAGCCCTTCTTCACCTATAAAGCTCCCCTCCCCTGTGCCGTCCATTAGCATATCTATTCTATCTTATAGAATGAGGTTTTCCCCAATTCCAGACTCACTGATAAAAGCCAATTAGATCTTTTTCATTTTTATTTTTGGTACTGGGCATTAAACACAGGGGCACTTGACCACTGAGCCACATCTCAGTCCTTTTTATTTTTGTAAGACATAGTCTTACTAAGTTACTCGCTAAGTTGCCGAGGCTGGCCTCAAATTTGTGATCCTCCTGTCTCAGCCTCCAGAGTTGCTGGGATTACAGGTGTGCGCCACCACACCCAGCAATTAGATCTTGATTTTATTAAAAAAAATTTTGTGTGTGTGAGTATTGCTGAAGACTGAACAGAGGGCCTCAGGCGTGCAAAGCAGGAACCCTAACAGAGTCCCATTCCCAGTCAGTCCCCTGATTTGATGTGTAAGTTAAATCTGTTGCCATTTGGCCTTGACACTTATAGAAGCTTTCTCCTTGTATCCTTTAGCAAAGCCCAAACGACCGGAGGTCTGGCGCTGCCAGATTCATGAATTGCTGTCTACTAAAATAAACTCTAAAATTTTGATACGCTAACTTCAGGACCCAAACCCTGACATAAACGAAACTGCAAACGTCAGCTCCATCATGACCAGATCGCCTTGTAAATGGGTCCGCTTCATGCTTTGAACACAGCCCTTGCTGCTCTGCCCCTGCAACTTATTTTTAAAAAGACATGTTTCTTTCTCTTCCTCTCTCCCTACCCATACCTGCTCTCTCCCCGTCCCTCATCTCCCTGAAAACAGGGTTACCTTTCTTCTCCATACTAGGCAGAGTTCTTGTCCTTGAGCACACACCCACCACAGGAACAAAGTAATTCAGACTTGAGGGTGGCACCAGAAGATCTCAGAAATGACTCTCTCCCAAATTTACAAATGAATTACAGAGAAAGCAGCTTTTGAATCACCTCTTAAAAAAAGAAAGAAAAATCCCTGCTTCCCCCTGGGCAGAATCATAACCTCTGGGACAGGAGTTCTCTGTTTCTCTTTTGCTAGTAAAGCAATAAAACTTCTTTTTTCTTTTCTCAAAACAGCATCCTCATCATTGGATTGGCATTAGGGACAAGGACCGAGCTTTGAGTAACAATCTGGGTTTCTCTGGAGTATCTTGGAAGCCACTTTGTGCCAGGCCAGGCTGATACTGGCCTGCGTGGAAGTGTGGTATAACTGCGCAGGTCGGTGACTGGTAAAGCAATCTGGGTACTCACTGCTGCAGACGTCCCCGGCCTGGAAAAGCTCTGTGGTGAGCAGAACTAAGCCGTAGTAAGAGAACGCGTTGGAAAACCTGCCAGGAGAAAGGAAGGTGAAAAGCGGATCAGAGCGCCCAAGACCTCCTCCCCCACACCCTAGGGAAGGATCTGTGTCCACAGCAGGTGGGCGGCCGTCTTTGGACCATGCTGGGTCTTTTCCCCCCCCCCCCCCCAGCACAGGAAGATGACAGGTACCAAGATAAAAGGAAGGGAGCCTGTGTCTTTGGAAAGGTCGCAGCATGGATGATCCCCTCTCCCCCAAGGCTGGCCACCCAACTGGTAATCGCACCATTACCTGTTGAACAGGTAGGCGCTCTGGACTCTGTCCAACCCTCCTGGTCTAGTCCACATTTGCCTGGGCTTGGTGAGAGGATTCAGCTCAGAGGAATGTGGGGGCAGTTGGACCCGGTTCTATGTATTATCGAGGATTTTTTCTCCTCTTCCCTGCTACTGACCACTCTGGGGACACTGCCTCGCCAAGAATGATGCACTGCTCCAGGGTGAACGGGAAAGCCGGGGACTGGTTTAAGAAAGCACACGCAGCCCGAAGCCAGTTTCACACACTGTGGATGCTACCAGGTTCGTGACTAGGCGGAAAGCTAGTGGGAAGAATGGCTGACGTTTGACTTGTGGTGAAGGTTCAGATAATTACTCCCTGCAGACATCTCCCCGTTCAGCCCCCTTCCTACGGCTGTTGTTTGTGGAAAACTGAACAGAGTCAGAACTGGAAGTTCCAAGAAAGGTCATGTTGACCAAATCCTGGTTCTCAAACTATGGTATCCAAGGCAATGGAGGCAGAGAGGAAGTCGCTGGCAGATCATACACACCAGCTCTTTTGTAGAAAAAATATTCTACAATACCTCATTAACACCTTCAGTCCCTCCCCGTCTGTCTCTTAACATAGAGGCTCCTTGCTTCAAAGACCAACATAACTACTTTTTACTGGATTTAACTTATTTTATTTTATTTTTTTGTACTAGGGGTTGAACCCAGGGATGCTTAACCATTGAGCCCTATTCCCAGCCCTTTTTTATTTTGAGACAGGGTCTTGCCAAATTGCTTAGGACCTCACTGAGTTGCCCAGGCTGGCTTTGAACTTGTGATCCTCCTGTCTCAGCCTCGAGAGTCACTGAGATGACAGGCATGTGCCACCATGCCTAGCTTACTATATTTAATTTTGACAGTACCTTCTACCTATGACCTGCAATTAAGGCGTTTTCCTTCAAAACAGATAAATGAAATTTATTTTTTGAGGTACTAAGGGGGATTTAATCCAGGGCCTCATGCTTGCTAGGCAAGCCCTTCTTGAAAAATAAAACTTTCTTTTGAAAGAGAACTGAGTTTAAATCTAGCACGGTGGCACATGCTTGTCATCCCAGTGGCTCCGGGAACTGAGGCAGGAGGATCCAAGTTCAAAACCAGCCTCAGACTCAGCGAGGCCCTCAGCAACTGAGCGGAGACCCTGTCTCAAAATAAAATATGAAAAGGGCTGGGGCTGGGGCTCGGTGGCTAAGCGCCCCTGGGTTCAGCCCCGGGGACGACACAACAAAACAAAAACAAAGACAAGATGTGCAGCCTGAGCTGAAAGGGTCCTCCCTGTACCACCTTCGAGGAAAGCCACTCCGAGCAGGGGCGAGAGGGTCAAAGGGGTCGCCGAGCCGCTCTTACCATATAAACCACAGCAGCAAAGTTGTCCATCTAAAATGGGGTGTGAAAAGATCTCTCATCCTGCCTCGGTCCTCCTGTTTCAAGACAAGGACGCGCGGTTTACTGTCACCCCACCGGCTAGGTGGGCTTGAGTTGGTGGCCTGACACCTGAGCACACCCACGGCTGGGAGGGAGTTTCTGATGGGCAGGACAATCCTGCTGAGGACCCACGATCCTATCCACCGCAGCCAGCCTAAACCCCTCCATCCGGGACCCCGCCCTTCCATCGGGACCCCGCCCCTCCATCCGGGACCCCGCCCCTCCATCCGGGACCCCGCCCCTCCATCCGGGACCCCGCCCCTCCATCCGGGACCCCGCCCTTCCATCGGGGACCCCGCCCCTCCATCCGGGACCCCGCCCTTCCATCGGGGACCCCGCCCCTCCATCCGGGACCCCGCCCTTCCATCCGGGACCCCGCCCCTCAATCCGGGACCCCGCCCTTCCATCCGGGACCCCGCCCCTCCATCCGGGACCCCACCCTTCCATCCGGGACCCCGCCTCTCCATCCGGGACCTCGCAAGGTCCAGAGGCTCCACTTCCCACCTGAAGCTGCAGGTGGAAAGCAGAGCCCTCAGGCAGTCCCAGCACCTGGGTGTACAAAACAACTCCAGGGGCGTGCAAGCACTTCACAGGCACGTGCACACACGTGCGCGCACACACACACACACACACACACTCACTTCTCTAAAGCCAGCTCTAGGTCAAGGTGACAATAAGGTACTGAGAAGCCAACTCATCACAGGACGATCAGGAAGACTGATGAGCGGAATGACCCATCTGTCAATTTCATGGAATTTAGAATTTATCAAATTAAAGAACTTATCAAATCTTTGCTTTACAGTGTGCCCTTAAAAACATATTCTATGGGCTGGGGTTGTGGCTCAGTGCTAGTGCACTCGCCTGCCTAGTATGTGTGAGGCACTGGCTTTGAACTCACTATCATCCTGCCTCAGCCTCCGGAGCTGCTGGTGACAGGCATGCGCCACTGTGCCCGGCTTTCTTCCTTCCTTTCTTTTCTTTTCTTTTTTTCAGTGCTGGGGATGGAACCCAGGGCCTTGCACACACTAGGCAAGAGCTCTACCACTGAGCTACACTCCCCATCCCCTGCATCTAATGTGATTTATTGCACAACTGTGGCCCACCAATCACATCACTAGTGAGACTTCGTCAAGTACCGAAAGGCAGAACCAAAGCAGAAGTCGTTATGGGACCGTTACCAGATGGCACCTCTTACCAAGCAGCATTTTTAGAACCTGGCAGAGGACACACGGATTGGAGCTGCCAAATTCCCCTTGCAGATCCTGCCAACTGCCCCCCCACTCCACGTGCACATAACGCACACATGCACGCATGTAGCTCCCACCGGTTGTACACGTGCTCACCCACATGCATGTCCACACATGTACATATGCACGGTGCCCCACGGGTATACGCTCCCCTGCATGCATGTGGACACACATGCCCCCGGGTCGGGAGGTCCAGTCACTGACCTGTCTGGAGATGATGAGTTTCCCCAGGGGCATGGGGGCTCCGTTTTCTGTTGCTATCCTCTTTAAGGTGGCAATTGCTTTTTCTTGGTTCCCAGATAGCACATCGTACCGCGCACTCTCTGGCAGCCACTGGAGGGACAGGAGACCCAGGCATGGCTGGTTAGGGTGAACAGAACACACCCAGCCACTGGCTCTCATCTGTGGGTGGGGTTGCTAAGCTGGTGACTCTGGAGCCAGAGGCCTGGCCTTAAATGCTGACTTTCCTATTTTATGGCTGTGTAACCCAGTGCAATGACTTGACCTCTCTGTTCTTCTATTTCCTCACCTCTAAAATGGGGGTCATAATAGATCTAACCATTAAGGTGACTGAGAGCATGAAATTTAGGGACAATTTATGCAAAGTGTGTTGCTCGGCGCCTCGCCTGAGTTATGTAGTTATTATGGTCACGCTCTGTTAGTATTTGGTGCTGGTTTGAGTTTCAGGGGAGTGTTGAATTAAATTGTGACCACCATCCAAATTTTATCCCCAACTCTCAAGAAACTACCTCACCTGTGTTGAGCATCATCTTGCAAACTCAGTCCGAGAGAGAGTGAGAGAGAGAGAAAGTGAGAAAGCAAGCCTAATGGAGTGCCAACCCTGAGTGAGTAGATAAACTCATTTCGGTCAAAAGAAGCCACGGCAACCAGTGAAGAAGCAGTTATAGCAGAGAGAGAAGGAGATGGAGCGCCAGAAGATGTGGCTCAGATTAGACTTCCATCCTTAATTTGTTGTAGGTCCTTGGACAAGTCCACTGGACTCCCTGGGACTCAGTTTCCTCATCCATAAAATGGGGGTGTGGCAGAGATTTGCTAATGTCCACCAAAGTTCATGCTTCCTTTGACAGAGTATAGAGTTGTCTTTGGATGTGGCTGCCCAGCCCTGGACTACATTTCCCAGCTTCCCTTGCAGCTAGGTGAGATCATGTGACTTTCTTTTATCCAGTGGCATGTAAGTAGACAATCTCCTGGCCAAGAACCAAGTGTGCAATCTCCACTTTCCCTTCCCTGTCTATGATCTGCAGGTAGAAGACTCCAAAGCCCTGAAGATGGCAGAGCCCCAAGCTGCAAGGAAAACCTGGTCCAGAATCTCACTGTCCATCCAGAATGCTCATTCCCAACTGGTATGTTATTGAGAAATAAACTTCTGTTGTGTTAAGCTACCAAGTTTGTGGGGGGCTTTATTTGTCCCCCTAGTTAATGTAGAGGTTCATCAGACCTACCTCATATGGTTACTGGGAGGAATGTTTACTGATACCTGTGAAGGGCCTGGCACAGAGATTGCCGCACAGTTAAACTCAGTATCATTAATACCTATTGTTATTACCAGGAATTATTGGAGCATGTACCACACAAGAGATCTAGCCATCTGTAGGCTTATTTTGAGGCCCCACTGGTAGTAAACTGTAAACTGCTGAAGGTGTGGCTTGATCTTACCACAGGATGTGGTTTATGCAGAGCAAAGATAATGTGAGCTCCTGGATCCAGCCATGCCTGAAGCCAGATATTTAATCCTGTCATGCACCTACCCCTCTGTTTTACTCAAGACAGCGTGAATTAGGCATCAGTCACTCACAGCTTAAGAGTTCCCATGAACCCAATAGTCACTCAAGTGTGGATCTTTCAAGGATGTGGTCAATGTATTCCCTCAACCCCAGTTTTCTTCCTAGAGAACACCCCGGAAATGTCTGTCTGGAGGAAATCTAACACCCTCAGGCTGCCTCAGGCTTCATTCCCTTATCTCATCTCCTGGTTTCAAAAACCAATATTTAAAGGTGGCTTTGGTGTTGACCTCCACCCGCTTTCCACAAAAATACAGTAGATGGTAAAGTGCGAGGCAGGGAAGGCGACATGGGAAGAGATACCTACGAAGCACAGAACAGCGAAGAGGAGCAGCGGGACAGCAGACAGGATGAGCAGCCAGCGCCAGCCCAGGCTGGGCATCACGAACACGGCCAGGACCACCTCGAACACTGTCCCGAGGGCCCAGAAGACCTGGCACAGAGAGTCGGGGTCAGGGGTGGGGCAGCGTGTCCCCCAGTGAGCGACTGCAGGGTTGCACGATGCCTGGGGACGACGGTATCGACGTGGGGGCGGGGCAGGGGTCAGCAGGGTGGGGATGGCCTTGGGGCGGGGCTAGGGCCATCAGCTGTCCATCTGCTGAGGGTCCTGCTCATGCCCCAGGGTATCTGCTTGGCGTTTGCAGATGCCATTGGGTGTGCTGCTGGGCAGCTCGGGCTGAGCAGGACAATGTGATCAGTATTATGTGACGCCAACATGACAGTGGATGCATTGAGGGGTTCGGGGCTTGGGGTTTTCCCCTGATTTTGGGGGTCAGGTAAAATACACATGACGTACAATTGGCTAGAGTAACCATTTTTAAGTGCACAATTCAGTGGTATTAAATGCACACCATCCATGTCCAGAACTCTTTCCATCTTGTAAAATGAAAACTTTGTAGCCATTCAACTGTAGCTCCTCACCCTCCCACCCGCCCTGTCAGTCTCTATTTCCTTATGACGTTGCCTGCTAGAGACTCAGGTAAGTGGAAACACACAGTAAGTGTCTGGCTTACTCCACTGGGCATAAGTCCTCAAGGTTCCGAGTTGTAGCATGAGTCAGAATTTCCTTCCTTTTTAAGGCTGAAGAATATTCTATCAGACAGGGCACAGTGACGCCCACCTGTCATCCCAAGGGCTCGGGAGGCTGGGGCAGGAGGATGTTGAGTTCAAAACCAGCCTCAGCACCCTAGCGAGGCCCTGAGCAACTCGCCGAGACCCTGTCTCTAAATAAAATACAACAAAGGGCTGGGGGTGCGGTTCAGTGGTTAAGCGCCCCTGGGTTCAATCCCCGGTACCAAAAAAGAAAAAAATTCCCATGTGGCGCAGACGACACTCGGCCTCTCTGGCGTCCACCGACGGACGTGCACGTGGCTTCCATGTCTTAGCTGTGGGGCGCGATTTGTTTACAGAGCGCCACACGCGGAGTTGTCTACTGAAGTCCACCTCCCTTGGCCAGCCGTGCCTCGGCGTCAGTCCTTCCCTTGGGCTCTTCTCTTTGTCTCTGCAGGTCAAGTCTCTGGGCCTCCGTTCCTGCCTTTGCCTGGAAGCCATCCACAGGCTCCCTGGACTCTGGCTTCCCACGGAGCGCCTCCCAGAGGGAGCCCTGCTGGAGAGCGGAGGGAGGGAGGAGGGGAGACCCGGGCCCCTCCTGGGGGCTGCTGCGCCCTCTGCAGCCGCTTGCCCCACAGGCTGGCTGGTGCCGCCCTGCAGGGGCTTCATCAGGTGCCTTTATTAAGCTCTCCTCACACGATGCTAACGTGAGCGTGCAGCCTCCCGCTGGAGACCCCTCTGCCGCCACCCGCCCGGCTCATTCTGAACTCTGGTCCTGACCGGCTCCTGGTGCACCCCTGGGATTACAGCAACTCCCCCCGGCTGAGGCAGGAAGATCACAAGTTGGAGGCCAGCCTCGGCAACTTAGTGAGACTCTTTTGAAGCTCAGGGCTCAGTGGGAGAGCACTCCTGGGTTCCATCCAAAGTGTTGCAGATCGATCGATGGATCCATCAATCCACCTGGTCATCCGGCCTCCCCAGGAGGTTTCCTGAATCCGCCTTTGCTTAAAGGAAAGCAGTCCATTTCTGTGGCGGACAATCAGGGTGACAGACAAAACAGGTCCAGCCAGGGCAGGGACCAACCAGAATGGACATCAGCCACACCCCCACTCCCCCCTCTCCCGGGCCAGGAGTTAACTCTGTAGCTGCTGGGTCGTGGGAAGCTCCGAGGAGTCCCGAGACCACGGGGTGTTAGGCAGCGAGGGCGAGCTGGAGCTCGGGGTCAGCGGGCCCAGATGCATTTCATTATTTAAACAGCTGGTTCACCCAGTGTCGACCGGCCGACTCTCACCCCACCTGGTCAGGAGCGGATGCTGTCAGGATGGACAAACCGGCCTGTGGGGTCATGTGATCGACGACGCTCTCGCTGTGGTCACAGTGACTGAGGAGGTCCCAGGGACTTCACCGTCAACACTGTGGACCTCAGTGTCCAGCAGAGGCAAATAAATCCCTTGGCCACCGTGTGCCGGGGCCATGGAAGTACGGATCTGCCCCGAGATCTTTCCGATCATGGCTGGAAGTGGTCACAAGGCCAGGCAGAAGGAGGGCTAAGCTAAGGGTTGACTGGACCCGGAGAAATTTAAGGAGGTGACCAAGAATGGAGATCACTCACAAGATAGGTACCAATCCGGGGAAAAGCAGGGGTGGCGGGTGGCGGTAAGGGCAGGGACAGGAGTGTGGTCCATTCAAACTGTCAATCAACACCAACTCTAAGTCATTTCCAGTTGAAGAAGGGCATGCCACCTGCCTGCCACCATTTTTTAAAGGTACGGTTGATTTAATTTTCTCGTCAATTGAAGAGTGTGTCCACACTGCAAAACAGCCACGTCAGAATCCACATCACTGATCCATTTAAATCTTTGTAAATATTTTTAAAGTCCTTTTTTCTTTGTCGGGTGGCTCAGGACACCTGTGAACCACCTGCCAGAGAGTCGGCCTTCTCTAGAGACCCAGCCTCCCTCCTCCTTACCTCGATCAGCAAAATACACTTGGCTCTGGCTTTCATGGGGAGGAACTCAGCATACAGCGTCACCCTAGGCAAGCAGAGAGAAAGGAGCGAGGGTCAGGACGGGGTGGGAAGACTGCAGAAGTTTCTGAGCTTCTGGGACAACACTCCTCCACGGGTGGTCATTATTATATCCGAATGTCCTCGAATGGTGGCTGACCTTTGGAATTAGACTCTCAGGGATGGGGGCCTTCAATCTGCATTTTCTTTTCTTTTTTTTTTTTTTTTTTTTTTGGTACCAGGGATTGAACCCAGGGGCACTTGACCAGTGAGCTGCACCCCCGGCCCTTATTATATTTTTATTTAGAGACAGGGTCTTGCTCAGTTATGTAGGGCCTCACTAAACTGCTGAAGCTGGTTTTGAACTCGTGATCCTCCTGCCTCAGTCTCCCAAGAGGCTGGGGTTAGAGGTGTGCGCCACCTGAATCTGCGTTGTTGACCGGCTCCCTAAGAGGTGCGCAGGTTTCCTCAGTACGTCCGCTCAGTCCCACCGACAGCCCAGGAAGTCTAGGGGAAGACAGGGGAGTAGGGCTGTGGGCACCTTCAACCTAGAACAGGGCACGAGCCCTCACGACACCCTCGCCCCAGCCCCATCGAGGGCTGGCTGTGTTTTCTCGGCAGCAACGCCAGATACAAGGCTGAGTCTTCCTGGTGCATCACCTTAGGGGCATGTGACCTTAGCCCTGGGCATCACTGGGCATGCGACATCAGCCCTGTCCCCACCTACGGGGACCTTGATCTTCACCAAGACATCAGGTTGGTGTCTGACCCATTTCTCCACCTAAGCACATCATTTTTCCCATTTGACCCTCATAAGTACTTTCTGCCGATAGCCTGTTCCCCACCAGCTTTAGCTCCTGGCTGCTTCTGCCTAAATCGCCTGTGACCATGCCATCAACAAGTGGCACTGAAAGATTCTGTCACTCCTCTCACATTTACTGCTTCAGGTTCTACCACAAGGAAGAGCTCCTTCCCCTCCGCCCCTTACCTAGCTCTTCCATCCATCCCTCTCTGAATCTGTCCACCTATCTCTATCCTGAGCTCTCCAGATATGCATCTATCATCTATTTACCTGTTATTTATCTACCTGTCACCTATCTACCTCCACCTGGGGTCTCCCTCCACCCTCCCCTTCCTCCTCAGCCCTCTGGCATGCTGGGGAGAGAAGGGAAGTTGCCCACGCTACCTTCCGTTTGGCTAGGAAGAGGAGGCCTTCTCTTCTCCACAATTCCCCCCCAAGTCAGGTGTCTGAGCCACCAGATGACTGCCTGCTACTTTCCTGGTCCCTCTTAAAGAGTGGGGGTGGGGTAATCAGGCGTGGTGGTGCATGCCTATCATTCGGGCAGCTTGGGAGACTGAGGCAGGAGGATCACAAGTTTGAGGCCAGCCTCAGCAACTTAGTGAGACCTGCTCAAAATAAAAAATAAAAAGGGCTGGGGGTGTAGCTCAGTGGTAAAGCACCCCTGGGTTCAATCTCCAGTATCTAAAAAACACACAAAACCCCCACTGGGTTAACAGGAAATTGTCCTGATCTATGCAATAAGAGGGAAATGAAAGTGGTATTTCCAAAGAGGTGGGGCCACATCAATTGGACCAAATATGAGTCCGAGATACCTCCAGGACCTCCTCTCGAGGTCCTGCTCCTCACGTTACCTTTGCTCCAGCGGGACTTCATGGGCACACCACGAGGTGACAGGAAACACAAGCCAGGGTCACCGGGGGTCACTGTGGTTAATGGGAGCATGTTGGAGACCCAGGGAGGCAGGATGCCATCACACACAGCTCATCCATCAGCGGGAATGGCAGGACCAGGAGGAACCAAGCGATGCCAAACAGCAGTTTCCAAATATTCAGGGGCAGCCTGTTCAGTGGATCCCACTCCCGGGCTCGCCCGGTGATCTGGGAGTCCAGACTGCCTGAGACCACATCCTTACTGCCCCTCAGGGACACGCCTCCCTAAGTCATCCCCTGGACAAGAATCCCTGCCTCGGGCTTCTATGGAGCCCCGTGGAGTCCTAGCTGTTCACCCGGGGCCTCAGCAAGGCCACTGAGATGGAAACGCTGGTTAAAGGTCTCACCCGCACCTCTGTCCAGAGCAGGTAGAATTTTCGGGAGCCTCGGAGGAAAGGGGAGGATCTCAGGAGTTCACACTCCATGTCTCAGGCTCTCTGTCTCTGGGTCTCTCTCTGTGTGAACTCTTAGCTGAGATCATACTCAAGAATTTTAAGCTTAGTTGGGTGTGGTGGCGCACTCCTGTAATGCCAGCGACACCGGAGGCTGAGGTAGGAGGATGGCAGGTTGGAGGCCAAGCTGGGCGGTTTAGTTCTGACTGTCTCAAAATAAAATAAAAAGACTGGTGATGTAGCTCAGTGGTAAAGTGCCCCTGGGTTCAATCTCCGGTATCAAAAAAAAAAAAAAGAACTTTACGCTGGGCGTGGTAGCACATACCTACAGTCCCCGACACTTGGGAGACTGAGATAAGAGGATCTGAGAGCCAGACAGCTTGAGCCCACAAGTGCGAGGCTAGCCTGGGCATCATACCAAGACCCCGTTTTAAAAATGATGGACCCAATTATTAATTTTATTTACTTATTTATTTTCTGGTACTGGGGATTGAACTCAGGGGCACTCAACCACTGAGCCACATTCCCAGCCCTATTTTGTATTTTATTTAGAGACAGGTCTCACTGAGTTGCTCAGGGCCTCGCTAGATTGCTGAGGCTGGCTTTGGGCTCGCGATCCTCCTGCCTCAGCCTCCTGAGCTGCTGGGGTGACAGGCCTGCTTCACACCAGTCCCAGCTCCAGTTGGTTCATTTGTTTGAGACAGGATCTCACTAAGCTGCCCAGGCTGGCTCCACAGGCATCCTATGCCATCCTGCCAAGCATTCATTTGATTTATAAATAATAATTCTGCCATTTTAATTTATTTTCTTCCCCCCCTCCTTCCTTTTTTTTTTTTTTTTTTTTTTGTGGTGTCAAGGATGGAACCCAGGGCCCTGTACATACTAGGCAATTGCTCTACAACCAACCCACATTCCCAGCCCCACCTGTTATTTTTTTTTTTTTCGATTCCGGGGACTGACCTCCTGCCCGCCAGCCTTTCCAGGGCGTGCGTGAGCCTCTGGCACACACACATTCTGTCACACGCATGAACTGCCGCTCCTCCGTTACAGCCACCTTTTACTGAAGATCTACTGTGCGCCAGACACTGTCTGGATGTTTCACAAGGATTATCTCCCTGGGTCACCACGGAGGCGGGTAACGGGGTAGGGAAGCATAATCCCACTGTGTGCGCAGGTGCATGTGTGTTTCTGTGTATCTTTAATCTTATTTCCTTATCCGTATCTACCATGTCAGAGGTGGTTACTTGCCCGGGGCTGTTGGTCTAGGTCAGGAAACAGAAGAGACAGAATTTCAACCCTGCTGTTTACACTCTAGCTAGCCCGTCAATCACTTCCCTATTTGGGTGGTTTCATAGTTATAAATAACACTTCCTTAAACTTAAACATCTTTTTAAGTCAAAATTGTCCAAATGTTTGTTTTTACCTAGTTTCCTAAGATTTCCCTAAATTGATTTTTTTTTTTTTTTTTTTTTTGGTACCAGGGATTAAACCCAGGAGTGTTTAACCACTGAGTAAATTCCCCAGTCCTCTATTTTTTAAATTTTAAAATTTATTATTATTATTATTAGTAGTTTTAGGTGGACACAGTACCTTTATTTTGTTATCTCTATGTGGTGCTGAGGATTGAACCCAGGGCCTCATATGTGCTAGACAAGTGCTCTACCTCTAAGCCACAACCCCAGCCCTTTGTTATATTTTATTTTGAGATAGTGTCTCGCTAAGTTGCTTAGGGCCTCGCCAAGTTGCTGAGGCTGGCTTTGAGCTCGAGATCCTCCTGCCTCAGCCTCCTGAGCAGCTGGGGTTATAGGCATGCGCCTCTGCATCCAGTCCCTAAATAAAATTTGAATCAGAGGGTGTGCTTATTTTTAAGACTATTAAAATATACTACAGCACCAAATTGTTCCAATTTATATTCCTTCTAGTACTTCTCTTAACAGAAACCAGGAAGAATCTAATTTACTTGAGCTTTAAGAATTGAGGACAAATTTAATAGACTGCAGTGTTTACCATGTATGACGCCTTAGAAATTTTATTCTTTGCCAAGTGAGGTGCTCATATTATTATTTTTTTTTTGATCAATAATAAAAAGAGAAACCTTTTCTCATCAAAGCAAAGCCAAGCTACCAACTGTGCAGAAACGTGTAGTAACATATTCTCAGGGCAAAGCAATTCCTGTTCTAAGATGTCAAGGATTTATTTTTATGACCTCTAGCATGAGGTCTTTTCTATTCTTTTGCTTTTTTTTTTTTTTTTTTTTTTTTTTTTTTTTTGATACTGGAGATTGAACCCAGGAGTATTTTATCACTGAGCTACATCCTCAGTCCTTTCATTTTTCACTCTGAGACAAGGTCTCACTAAGTTGCTTACGGCTTTGCTAAATTGCTGAGGCTGGCCTTGAACTTGCAATCCTCCTGCCTCAGCCTCCTGAGTTGCTGGGATCATAGGCCTGTGCCACCACGCCTGACTCCAACATCCCATTCTTAACCACTTCCCCATATGCTGGCCCAAATTCCAACTTCCAGTCCCTGCAACTCTTTCCTGAGAACTTTCTCCTTGGTCCTCAAAGCTTACACTGCCAATCTGTGAGGCTGGTCAGAAGAGTCTAAGAATTCAGACAGCGACCCTTAACAAAGGGTCCCTCCCTCACCCCTTGAGTGGACCAATCTGTGTTGCAGAGTCTCAGAGTAAACCACTTGCTCTTGAACCTCTGTGTCAGGATCTGCTTTCAATAATAATTTGGAAATCATTCCATGTTCAAATGGGTAGGGCTCCTGCATTACTGTTATTTTGGGGTGCTGGGGAGGGAACCCAGAAGCCTGAAGCATGGCAGGCAAGCACTCTGCCACCGAGCCATGCCGTGGTCCCTTACTGCAGTCTTCATGATGGCTGCACAGTCCTCCTCAATGGGGTGATGTCACCGTTTATTGACCCACCCCCAGCTGCTTTATATGTAGGTTATTTCCAATTTCTTGTTTTTGCAACTTTTCCTGTCATTCTTGGGCCCCACAGTTTGGGGGTTATTTATAGCAGTTCATTATGAAAACGAGCTGTTTGATCTCCCTCCAAAGTGTGGCGGTCATGATGACGCTCACATGACAGATGAAAGCAAGGCACCAATCGATCCCCCCGTGGGAATCACATGGACAGCACGGGGCGATCAGGGACGCGCTGTTTAAATCACATGCCCAGATGGAAATGACCTGCTGCCTCAATTTGGCACTTCTTTGAGCAAAAGAATAACAAAGACGGGTTTATGAGTCGGTTTGATGAAACTGAGGCAGATGCAGGTCCAGCAGGTGGCCAGCTACCTGGGTCACTTAACCACTGAGCCACCTCCCCAGCCCTTTTTGTATTTTATTTAGAGACAAGGTCTCCCCGAGTTGCTTAGCGCCTCGCTTTTGCTAAGTCTGGCTGTTTCAGTCAGCTTTTTCGGTGCTGTGACTAAAAGATCTGAACAATTTTAGAGGAGGAAAAGTTTATTTGAAGGCTCACAGTTTCAGAGGTCTCCATCCAGACAGCTGGCTCCATTCCTCAGGGCTCCAGGTGAGGCTGAACATCAGGGCAGACTCACATCATGAGAAAGCAGAGGGACACTCCACTCTCCAGATGCAAAATATATGCCCCGAAGCCACGCCCCAGATGCACAATATATGCCCCGAAGCCACGCCCCAGATGCACAATATATACCCAAAGCCACGCCCCAGATGCACAATATATGCCCAAAGCCACGCCCCAGATGCAAAATATATGCCCAAAGCCACGCCCCAATCCCCACCTCCTCCAGCCACACCCCATCATTTCAATTAATCCCATCAGCGCAATCCACTGAGTGGGTTAAGACTCTCACAACCTAGTCATTTCTCCTCTGAACCTTCCTGCACTGTCTCACATGTGAGCTTTTGGGGACCACCTCACATCCACACGGTAACACTGGCTTTGAACTTGCGATCCTCCCGCCTCAGCCTCCTGAGCTGCTGGGATGATGGGCATGTGCCACTGCGCCAGGGTACCTGGAGTATCTATCTTTTTTTCCTTGTACTGGGGAGTGAACCAGTGACTTGCTCATGCTCATCACACATCCCATCCCTGAACCGCGCCCTCAGCCCTGGGTACTAATCCGTAAGAGCAGTTAAAACCCAAGCGGGGCGCCTGCAGATTGGGGTTTTCCAGCGCAGTCACTTAAGTAAACAGTGACCCGCGGAGCCACACAGCGCCCTCTGCTGGAAACACAGAGCCATCGACTCCGAGACCAACCTGCATTTTGCTTATTTTCGTGAGAAGATACTGGCAATTAGAGGTGATTATAATTTCTGATGCCTATCTGCATTTCTAAATTTTCTAAAATGTATTGTGTGTAAGGATAAAAATACAGGGATGTTTATTTCCCTTTGTTGGAATTAACGTTCATTCCTTCCTGATGCTGCTCCATAGGCAGACAGTAAAATTCTTTGTCTCCCTAAATGCGACCCTCTGACCACCTGTGCTCTCCAGCCTTTTGCAGGCTGGTTCAACACCGTCGTTGCTCTGGCATCGGACGCATCTGGATTTGAACCTAGTTGCCACTGTCCTGCAAAGTTGTCCTGGTGTCTTCCCCCACCATATCTACGCTGCTGTGCAATGTGACTTTGTGGCTCTTCCCATCAAGTCTCTGCCAGGCCGGGGACGTGGCACTTGCCTACCACGCGCAAGGCCCTGGGTTCCATCCCCAGCCGTGGAGGAAGAAAGAGAAGAGGTCTGTTTTCCACACCTTGAGCCTGGGCTGGCCTCGTGACTTGCTACCACCAGCAGCATGGAGTCGCAGAAGTAGCCGGTTGCAAGCATAGGCTGCGAATGGCTTGGCGGCTTCTGCTTCCTGTCTTAGATCCCAGCCCGAAAGGCACATGCACCTTCTCTGAGTGGGGCGTGGCCTTGCTGGTGACATGGGTGCATGCTCCCCGAGACCGAGACAGGAACAAGCATCACCTGACGGACGCGGAATGTGAGCAGAGCTGCTGTTCTCAGCCCCGAGCAGAGTCGCTCACCCTGCGCTTCCCGGAATCACTGCGCCCATGTGTGAGCTGGTTTCCTCATCGAAGGGGGATGCGTGAGAGCACCCAGCCTGGTGGCCGGCGTGCGGCAAGCGCCTGTCATTATGACTGTCAGCATCGTTACTGTGAATGTTACTGTGGTCCTTATGAACAAGCAAAGTGAGCATCTATTTGGGGGAAAAAGAAGAAAGGTGGAGAGAGAGGGAGAGAGAGAGAGAGAGAGAAAGAGGGCGATAGAGACAAAGGGACCCAGGCAGAGGAATGGGCTCCTTAATAATGATGCAATTTGCATTTATGCTAAAATGAAATAGTCTTAATTATCGTGTGGCTTGGACCTGGTGTGTGTTCCTCAAGGTTTGGTGTGTCGATTTTTGTTTTTTTTTTTTTTTTCCTTTGGTGCTGGGGATCAAACCCAGGGCCTTGTGCTTATAAGGCAAGCACTCTACCGACTGAGCTATCTCCCCAGCCCCTGGTGTGTTAGTGTGATGAATGCAGAGGACAGAAACTAAGTTCAACAATGGTGTCCAGAGGTGGGGCCTCTGGGAGGCGACTAGGGTCAGATAAAGCCACCAGGGTGGGCGCCCATGATTGAACGCTGGAGGCTTGCTAGGGAGAGCGCCCAGAGGGCTCACACCCGCGTACCCCGTCTCTCACCATGTGTGCCAAGGCCACCATCAGACACGGCCCTTTAGCTTGGACTCTAACGAGGAGCCCAGACAAACCTCCTTTCTCCATAACCCACCCAGTCTGTGGTGCTGTGTTCTTGGAACAGAAAACAAGACTAGCAGAGTCATAGAGACTTCTGGTGGCTGGGCTTTTAAAAAAATAGATACAGAGACTCTTCTTCATCTGGTTTTATGAGGAACTGCAATTGGGAAAGCTCTTCTAAATGAATAGAAACTCTTAATTATCTTATCTTCAACTTAATGCTTCCCTGATAATGAACTTAGGGGAGCCATTTTTATAACTAGACAAGAACACTGTCTAATTAAGACATAATTATTTTTATGTAAATGACTAGTTAAAGTGCACAAGAGCCAGGGGCTCTCTTGGGTACCTAAATATATCTTCTATAATTTTGTTTATAGCTCTTATTTGCCCTCCCCACAGATGAAAGACATATCTAGAAGAGCAATTAAGAGAATAGGTTTATCCCAGAGATACAGGAGGCTGAGGCAGGAGGATCACAAGTTTGAGGCCAGCCTCAATGACTTACTGAGACCCTGTCTCAAAATTAAATTAAAAAGGGCTGGGGACATAGCTCAGTGGTAATGTGCTCTTGGGTTCAATTCGCAGTACAAAAAAGAAGAGAGAGAGAGAGTGAGAGAGACTGAAAATCAATTTAGAGGGTCAAGCAACATTTAAATCTCTGCTCTGCCACTTACTAGCTGTGTGACTTTGGGTGTGTTACTCCTTTGAAGTTCAGTTTTCTTACCTGTAAAATGGAAAGGATACCTCTGTCTCTTATGTGAGTTTTTAAATGGTCATGTATGTAAAACACAATTTCAGTCCCAGGGTTGCAGTAATAGCTCAGTAAACAAACAGGAGGGCTAAAATAGATTCAGTAAATGAGCAGCTAAATGGGACACGTGATATGGTGAAATTCGCATCTGGCCTTCCTCCTGTATCCTGCCATACACTCCTAAAATCCTTGGAATCAGCAAAGCCTGTGTCTTTTTCTAGGCCACTGAGTTGTCTGACTGCCTCTGGGGAGCCCCCGATGAGGACTGGTCACTGGAAAGACAAAGGCAGGCTTAGAAGGCTGGCCTTTGATCCCCACCCTGTCACTCCCTGACCTCTGGGAAGGGAAGAGAGTCTGAAGGTTAATCGATCACCAGTGGCTGATGATTCCATCAATCATGCTTAAGTAATGAGGCTTCCATAAAACCCCTAGGGAACAGCGTTAGCTAACCGAACCTGTGGAGGGTCCTAGGGTGGCACCTGGAGAGGGCCCAGAGGCTCTGCCCACTTTCCCCACACCTGGCCCCTGCACCTGTTCCCTCTGGGCTCCATCAGTATCCTTGGTAACATCCTTTACGATAAGCTGGTAGTGTTTCCTCCAGGTCTGTGAGTCATTCTAGCAAACTCAGCAAACCCAAAGAGGGGGTTGTTGTGGGAACCCCAATATTTACAGCCAGTGGGTCAGAGGCACAGGTAAAAGAACCTGGAGTTTCCAGGTGAGGTGGCACATGCCTGTCATCCCAGCAACTCAGGAGGCAGAGGCAAGGAGGATCACAAGTTTGAGGCTAGCCTCAGCCACGGAGTGAGACCTGGTCTTAAAATAAAAATAAATAAATAAATAAAAAGGCTGGGGATGTGGCTCGGTGGTAGAGTCCTCTTGGGTTCAGTCCCGGGTACCAAAAAAAAAAAAAAAAGAACCTGGGCTTCTGACTGGTGTCTGAAGTGGAGAGAGGGGCAGTCCTTCCCCAGGTGGGTAGGGGCAGACCTGAGCTGGTCTGAGTCAGAGGGCACCCAGCGGGAGCCCACTGCAGCAGCCCCGCTTGCTCGATGGGTTGGGGGCGGGAAATCCACACACCGGCTATCAGAAGCCTGTGACCACCAACACATTACTGGCAATAAGATCAGCAATAGAGGACGGAGGACATGACTTTGATAGACCTGAGTGGCTCCCAGCAGCCAAGGAGGGGTCAGAGTATGTACCAAGGAAAGGACCCCGGGGAGGAGCAGGTTGGGGTCATGCCCCAGGGACACCCGGCACAGGGTGGAGGTTCTGGATGAAGGAGGGATTGCTCCTGAGTTTGCACCCAGAGTCCCGTCCTGGGTGGCCACTCAGATGAAGGAGGGGCAGGGCCTGCCTTGTCCAGCTGGCCCCAGGAACAGCCTCGTAGGAAGGAGGACAGGACGGGAGAACCGCTCGGCCCCCTGATGAGCCCTCCTGGCGACTTGTGTGCGCGATCTTGGGTGTCCCTGTCTGTGTGTCATTCTGCCGTGTGTACAGCTCCTGGGGCTCGCCCTGGGGAGTGGAAGCCATCTGCACCGTGAAGGTCGGCTCGACCCTCACTCTTGGTTTTATATGCTCTGTTTTATGCTCTGTTTTTTTTTTTTTTAATTTTTTACAAATATATTTTAGTTGTGGATGGACCTTTACTTTATTTATTTATAGGTGGTGCTGAGGATCGAACCCAGTGCCTCCTACGTGCTAGGTAAGCGCTCTGCCATGGAGCCCCAACCCAGGCCCTTTATGTGCTCTCTCATCTCTGTGTCTGGTTATTAGTGTGTGTTGGTGACAGTGGGTTCCACAGACACTAAAGGGCTTGATGGTCCTTAGAAATTCATCCACTCAAGGGTTCCCAAATTCCAAGGAAAAGAGACGAACACTCCCTCCAGCCCATTCTGGGTGACCCAGGGTGACTCGGGGGTCTAAATGGAGGTGTCAGGGTCACTTACCCACAATGTCAAGAGGTCTCTTAGGAAACCACATCAGAAGAACGTACCCTGTTCCTGGGTTGCAAGAACTATCACAGGAAGCGGCCACCCTGCACCTCCAGCTACCCAGCATCCCTTGATGTCTGGAGTTGTCCGGCACTTTGAGGACACTCTGGGAAGGAGTTCCCCTAAGCAGCACATCATGACCCCAAATCTCTCCCAAGCATCCGCTCTTGCTCCAGCCACCAGATATGCCTCTCACAAAAGGGATCCTGGAGACAGCACTGGGCAGAATTTAATTAAAATCCCTCAGTAGCCAGGCGTCAAGGCTGCAATGCCAGCTATGCAGAAGGCTGAGTCAGGAGGCCCAAGTTCGAGGCCAGCCTCAGCAACTTGGTGAGGCCCAAGTTAAATACCAAAATAAAAAATACCAAGGGCTGGGGATGTAGCTCAGTGGTAAAGCACCCCTGGGTTCAATCCCCAGTACCACAAAACCAAAACCAAGCCATCAGTATAAGCTGTTGAGAAATAGGTTCAGTGGGAATCCCTGTGACCACTCTGGTTTTTTGGTAGAGATTTCTCCTATAGTTTTTTTTTTTTGGTGTGTGTGTGTGGCAGGTGGGGTGGTTACCAGGGGTTGAACACAGCAGGTTAAAATATGGAGTCACATTCTCAGCTCTTTTTGAAATATATTATTTAGAGACAGGGTCTTGCTAACTTGTAGAGGCTGGCCTTGAACTTTCAACCCTCCTACCTCAGGCTCCTGAGCCCCTGGGATCACAAACATGCACCACCACACCCAGCTCTCCTGAATTTTCTTGTTTTTTTTTTTTTTTTTGGTGCTGGGGATACGAACCCAGGGCCTTGTGCTTGCAAGGAAAGCACTCTACCGACTGAGCTATCTCCCCAGCCCCCTGAGCTTTCTTATTGAGCTCATGATAACATCTTACAGCCTTTTCCTGGTGAATTTGCTTTTGGGTTCTTCATGGTTAAGTAGATATTCTTGCTTTACTGGCATGCCTGATTTAAAAACTTCTTGTAAACACCTGAAGATCATTTCTAAGTTGACTGCAGATGCAGTTAACAAGTATGGGTTGATAGCTCCTGTCTCCTGCCTTTAAATCTGTTGGAAGTTTATTGTAAGTAAATCTGTCACAAATTAGTTAATTTAAACTTGATGATAAAATAAAGAGGTTTTCAGAGTTGTTAGCATACGTTTTGCCTGGGTTATTGGTCAATCAGGTTATGTTTATTTCTGTTAGATGTTCAAGATGGACTGTCCATTGCTTTCTCTGTTTCCAGCACAACGATTAGCATTTTTCTTTGAGAAACAATTTAAAAGTGTTGACTATGCTTGTCTGACATCTCAGTCTGATTATCATGTTATCTTGTCTCACATCATGAATAAATCAGGTAAATATATGTAAAATAAATACACATAATAGGAGTATAAATACACATAATAGGAGTAATTTGTAAGTTAAAATGCTTTTTTTGTATTTAGTACTGATGTCTTTACATCAATTGCTAAATATACATTCAAGTACTCTGGGCTTCTTAAAGCCCAAAGAGGAATAGGTATGTGTATGTGGGTGTTATGTTTGATTTATTAAATGTTTTCATAAGATGTTGATATGCATAGATTCAATGCAATCCCCATCAAAATACCCATGACATTCTTTACAGAACTAGAAAAAACAGTCCTAAAATTCACTTGGAACGGGCTGGGGTTGTGGCTCAGTGGTAGAGCGCTTGCCTAGCACGTGTGAGGCACTGGGTTCAAACCTCAGCACCACATAAAAATAAATAAATAACATAAAGGTTCATTGACAATCACACCTAAAAAATATTTTAAAAATAAAGGTCATCAACATAAAAAATACACACACACACACACACACACACACACACACACATATATATATATATATAATTTTTTTTTTAAATTCATTTAGAAGAATAAATGACTCAGGGAAGCCAAAGCACTTCTAGGTAAAAAAAAGCAACGCAGGAGGCATCACAATACCCGACTTCTAATTATCCTACAGAGCTGTAGTAACAAAAAAGTCATGGTTCTAGCATTCAAACAGACACAGGGAACCAACAGTGCAGAATAGAAGACACAGAGACCAGCCCACACAGACACAGTCAACCGATCCTTGACGCAAACGCCAACAACAGACACTGGCAAAAACACAGCCTTTGTAACAAAGGCTGAGAAAACTGGTTCTGCATACGTAGAAAAGTGAAACTAGACCCTTCTCTCTCGCCCTGCACAAACACAGACTCAGAATGGATCCAAAACTTCAGACTTAGGCCAGAAACTATGCAACTCCTAGAAGAAAACACAGGCTCAATTCCAGCTTTTGGGTACAAGTGACGACTTTCTCAAAAGAACCCCCAGAGCTTCAGAAATAATGCCAAGAGCTGATAAACTGGACAGCATCAAACTTCTGCACAACCAAGGAAACAATGAGAAATGTGAAGAGAGAACTCACGTGATGGGAGGAAAATCTTTGCTAGCCACTCTTCTTAGAGGATTACTATCTAGAATATATAAAGAACACAAACAACTTTACACCAAAGCCCCAAATAACCCTATTAATAATGGGCAAATGAATTAAGCAGACATTTTTCAAAAGAAAAAAATACAGTCGACACATACATGAAAAGATGTTCGACATCATTAGCCATTAGGGAAATGCAAATCAAAACGGTACTGAGATTTCATCTCACACCAGCTGGAATGGCAATCATCAAGAAAACAAATAATGAATGCTCGAGAGGGTGTGGAGAGAAGGGAACACTTTTACACTTCTGGTGGGACTGTAAATCAGTACAATTGCTATGGAAATCAGTATGGCGGTTTCTCAAAAGATGAGGTGTGGACCCACCACTGGACGGACTCAGCTGTATCACTCCTCGGTGTTTATCCTTAAGAATTAAAATCATCACCATAGTGATACACGCAGACACACTCACAACAGCCAAACTAAGGAACCAGCCTAGGTGTCCATGGAGACAGAAAATGTAGTCTACACACACAATGGAGTTTAACTCCGCCATAAAGAAAAATGAAATTATAGTATTTGCAGGAAAATGGACAGAACTCGAGACCATCTTGTTAAGGGAAATAAGGTCAAGGGTCGGATGTTTTTTCTCCTGTGCAGAAGCTAGAGAGGAAAAAGGAAATGAAAGGTGAAGGCAGATCTCATGAAAATCAAAGGGAGATCAGTGGAGAAAAGGGAGCAAAGGGTGGGGGGAGGGGGGGAAGGGGGAAGTGCTGGGGAGGGACAGTGGCCAAATCATATTGCTACACTGTGTGCATGCACAAGCATATCACAAGTCCCATCAGTATGTACAACTATAATGCACCAATAAAAAATGTGGGGAAAAACATGTTGATATGTGAAAAGCAGTTTAAGACTCAGGCACACACCTGTAACCCCAAGTGTTCAGGGGCCTGAGGCAAGAGGATCTCTAGTTCAAGACCGACCTGGGAAACCGAGCAAGACCTTGCCTTTGAACAAAAAATACACAAAAAGGCTGGGGAGGGAGCTCAGTGGTAGACTGTCTGCCTAGCATGCACGAGGCCCCAGGTCAGATCCTCAGAACCCCTTCTCCCACAGAAAGATAAAGAAAACAGAGTTCAAGAGTGCTTTCCCACAGGCTGGGGGGATAGCTCAGCGGGTAGAGTGTTTGCCTCACAAGCACAAGGCCCTGAGTTCGACCCCCAGTACTGCAAAAAAAAAAAAAAAAAAAAAAGAGTGCTCTCTTCACTGAAAGTAAGATTGCAAAGTCATCTGTGTTTTGATGAAAAAGTTATTATTATCATTATGATTCTGGTACTGGGGATTGAACCTGGGGTACTTTATCACTGAGTCACATCTCCACTCTTCTTTATTTTTTATTTGGAGACAGGGTCTCACTAAGTCGCTTAGGGCCTTGCTAAGTTGCTGAGGCTGGCCTTGAACTTGAGATCCTCCTGCCTCAGCCTCCTGAGTTGCTGAGATTACAGGCGTGCACCACTGTGCCCAACTTGATGAAAAATTATTTTTAAGAAAATGTATTTTATTTTATTGAGAAAATGATTAATTTGATCTGCATTCAGAAGTTTTGTAAGGATTGTTTCAAAATGAAGATTTAAGGGCGGAAACAGTAGGAACAAACCAGCAAGTAGGGAAGAAAGACAAAGTTGTATATTGAAGATGTTTTTGGTGATAAAAGTGAAAAAGAAAAGAAAATGCTTTTGGAGGAGATAGGATTTTGTATGGCAAAATAAGATTTTTATCCCCAAAGAGAAAACAAGAAAGGCAGGGTCATATATTAAAGGGTTAAGCAGACCACAGAGGTCTGTGAAGGACAAATGTTATTAAAGGAAATTTAGGTTAAGTTGGCTAAAGCTAAGAAAAATTATTTATAGGCTTTTCTAAGATTAAAATTTAAGCTGGATTCAATCCCCAGCACCACACAAAATAAAAAAATAAATAAATAAATAAAATTTAAGCTGGGCATAGTGGGGCTCACCGTTAATCCCAGTGACTTAGGAGGCTGAGGCAGGAGGATCTCCAAATTCAAGGTCAGCCTCAGGAACTTGGTGAGGCCCTGTCTTAACAAAGGGCTGGGGATGTGGCTCAGGGGTAAAGCACCCCTGGGTTCAATCCCCAGTACCAAAGCTAAATAAATAAAAATTTAAAAAGGGCTTGGGATGTAACTCAGTAGTAATGTGCCCCTTGGTTCAGTCCTCACTACCAAAAAATTAATCAATCAATTAGTTTAATTTAATACATTGATAGAAAACCAGAATCTTTTTTTTTTTTTTTTTTTTTCTTTTCAGTACTGTGGATTTTGTGTATTTTGAGAAAGGGTCTTACTAAGTTGCTGAGGGTCTAGCTAAGTTGCTGAGACTGGTCTTGAACTTGTGATCCTTCTGCCTCAGTCTCCAGAGTTACTAGGATTATAGGAGTGTACCACCACACCCAACCTCAGAATCGAATTAATGTCTAAAGCAACAAGGTTTTCTTAAAACATGGATCCGCTCTTAGTACAATTTACAAAAACTGACTTAACAGAGATTTTACGTTTGACAAAGGTAATTTCTTACATTTTCTGCTACCTTTGTTGGGTATTTGATTACTTAGGGAGAGAGCCTGAAAAGAGTTATGGTTTGCTTAAGCATCTACTTGTTTTAAAGTCTTTTCAGTGATGACTCAGAACTGTTTACATTTAGTTTATAACTGGGGTTTAATGAACAACTATTGTTTTACAATGATATATGATAAATATTATTGGCATAAATATTCACAAGATTTTGCCAAATGCATAAAGGTCTGGTGGGCCTGGCATAATGCTATCAGTTACGACTGTCATCCCAAAATGCTGTATACAGGGCAGGGTGTGGTGGCACATGTCTGTAATCCCAGTGGTTCCGGAGACTGAAGCAGGAGGACCGTGAGTTCAAAGCCAGCCTCAGTAACTTAGCAAGGCACTGTCTCTAAGTAAAATACAAAAAAGGGCTGGGGGTGGGGCTCCGTGGTTAAGTGTCCCTGGGTTCAATCCCTGGCAGGGAAAAAAAAATTTTAAATAAAAGCTCTGTGTCAATGAAAAAAACCTCGATTTTTTTTTTTGGAGGGGTCAACTGCTAAACTCTCATCAAAATTCTAACCATGGCTATTCTAAGTCTTCTGTCATCCACAGTTTTGATTTTTTTTTTTTCTAAAGCAATTCGCATTGAGGCAAGAAAAGAATTCTTACAAGTCCTCTTAAATACAGCTTTCTGACAAAGCTGAACTCATTTTACAAAGTGGTTCTTCTTTGGTTATCTTTGCCAAAAAAAAATTGGTATTACTGTAAAATACAGGATTGTTTCCTAGTTCAAACCTAAAACGCAATCTGAATTTGTTTTGCTCTTGTCAATTTTATGTTGCATTTTCCTTTTAAAACTTTATACCTGTTGCCTCTCAAAATTCTTCAGAAGGACAACTAAGAAAATAATCAGGCTTACTGTTTTGAGCTGCTAGTCATCCTACAAAACAGAGGGATTGAACATAGTAGCTAGAGACTCCAGGTCAGCTCAGCCTAAGAACCGCTCCTCCTAAACCTTTTATTAAAAAACAAAAACCAAAAAAACAAAAAAACCTCAAATGTGGCTTTAAAGGGTTTTTGACACTGATCCCTAACTGATCCTCTCTTGTGGATCACTTTGGACACTGATCCTCTATCACTTCTCCTCTCTTGTGGGACAGATCAGACTAATGACCTGACAGACTAACTGGGGTAAGTCCAGCCTGGCAACAAGGGATAATAAAAACTAGACCATGGTGTGGTTAATCAACCAAGTTTTCAGGAAAAGAAAGGAGGGAATGTAAAAAATATGTAGCAAAATCATCCAGGTGTGGTGGCATATGCCAGTAATCCCAGCAGCTTGGGAGGCTGAGGCAGGAGGATCGCGAGTTCAAAGCCAGCCTCAGCAACAGTGAGGCCCTAAGCAATTGTCTCTAAATAAAATACAAAAATGGGGCTGGGGATATGGCTCAGTGGTCTAGTGCCCCTGAGTTCAATCCCTGGTACCCCCACCCCGCAAAAATGTAGCAAAATCAAAACGGAGCTACTTGTGTCAACCAAAATAAATAGAGCCAAGAGGATATAAAGGAAGGATTCTTTCGTGATTGCCTGATAATAACTAGCAAAAAACACCTTACAGACCACGAGTTTGCAGAGAGGTCACCATAACCATACACGAAGAGTACATCTAATAACCAGGTTGCTCTCAATTACCTTCTTGGCAAAGGAGGCATAAGCAGAACCCAGAATACCATCTGCTACACTTGCAATCGACTCCCCTTAGACATTTTATTGATCCCACAAGGGAAAATCTTTGCAACGATAAGTACTAGCTGTTACATACATATTAACACATCTCAACAGGTGAAATTATTAGTATCTGAGACTTTAAAGCTAGCAACGTTACTCAGTGGGGGGCTGTCCCCTGGCCCTTTGGAGGGGTCTCCCTGCTCGTTTCCGACATCCTCATTTGACTTCCTGTCTATGCTCTGCCCTACAGTGTATAAGTCTCCTTCCTTTTCTAGGATTGGGTACCTGGTTTCCTTTTCTAAGGAAATAAAACATCCTGTCGTTTTTATGAAGCACCAGGAACACGTGGACTCTTAGAAGAGGCAGCCAGGCCCCAAGGCCACCGTCCAGTCCTCCCGGCCCAGAGGGTCTGGAACGTGATTGAAGGTGCTATTCCAGACAGGACCTGGTCTCTGCCTCTCTTGGGTTCCTTGATGGCTCCGTTGCTCCTTCTGCTCTTTGGACCACGTATCCTCAACTATCTGGTCTCTTTTACGAGCAGAAATTTGGAAGCCATTAAATGATAAGTGATGTTGACTCAGGGGTAAAAATAGCTATGCCTGCAGCCAGGGATCATCAGACATATTGAAGGTTAGCTAGGGAAATTTTTCACTCTCCTGCCAGGTGACACCCAGATTCAGCTCCCAGGAATCACAGAAGATGGACCTTCACCCTTCATCACACCTCGAGAATGGGGAGTGAGCCGGGCGTGGTGGCGCATGCCTGTCATCCCAGCAGCTCGGGAGGCTGAGGCAGGAGGATCACGAGTTCAAAGGCAGCCTCAGCAACATAGTA
The DNA here is from genome assembly GCF_902686455.1 of Sciurus vulgaris. NCBI lineage: Eukaryota > Metazoa > Chordata > Mammalia > Rodentia > Sciuridae > Sciurus > Sciurus vulgaris. Next base: position 136,261,467 of record NC_136468.1, read on the forward strand.
AGGCCCCAAGCAACTCAGCAAGACCCTGTCTCTAAATAAAATATAAAATAGGGCTGTGAATGTGGCTCAGGGGTCGAGTGCCCCTGAGTTCAATCCCCAGGACCAAAAGAAAATGGAAAAAAAAAAAAAAAAGAATGGGGAGTGAAAATAAGCAGGGCGGGGGGTGGGTATGTTACCCAGTAGATGTCTACACCCGCTGGCTTGCCTCTTACCCACCCTGCATTCATCTTTTGAAAATAGGATGCTTGGAGGTTAGAATTTCCTTTCCATGATAATCATCTGAAACCAGCCAGATCCCCAAATGGCCACACAATGACCTCTAGAAGACCTCAGACCTCATTGCGATCCAATTTCCATACTAAGTGACACAGGTACCAGCTGCCAAGACAGGAAGCGCCAGACCGTGACAGGAGCAAGAATCGGTGATGCCTGAGTTCCGGAAAGTCTTCACCTGGTCCAAGGAAAGACATGAGCATTCCTCTCCTTCATCAGCCTCTCCTCCCTGTCATCCCTGTACCCTTTATCTACCGCGTCCCCACCCCTAAAGGGTTAGGAAGGCCCCCTGTGAGCTGGCTCCCACTCCTCCATTCTCTGGGCAGCGAATGCATTGGGTGGCTGGGGCTTGGCTTCCGTTTCATCTTTGGCTTCGTGACACTGAATGGAAAGAGATCTTGCATTGAGGGTCTCCCCCACCCCCACCTCCAGTGGGGGACCAATGAGTTGTTGGTAACACTGTGTGAGCAGAGTTCCTGGGGTGTAAGGCTTAATGTGAGTTGTTAGCTTGATTGGATTAAGAGGCCTCTGGGTGTGTCCATGAGGGCGTGTCTAGGAATGATTGGCATGTGGGATAGCGAACTGAAGGGGAGCCCTTCCTTAAGCATGAGCAGCACCGCCCAATAGGATGGTGGCTTGGATGGAATAAAAGTTGGAAGAACAAGGAAGCAGAGCGGATGTAAGCTCGGCTCTTCTTGAAGGGGTGTTGATCGCTGCTTGATCATCTGAGGATACCAGACTCTTGCTTCTTCACTCTTTCAAAGCTGACTCTGCCAGGGATTCTCCAGGGAGTTTCCAGAAGCCTTGGTCTGGGACTAGGGTGGCAGTTTGATCGCTCTTATTCTGGGGCTTCTGCCTCTTGGACTGTGCAGCTGCTGGTTCTTCCAGCTCTCCAGCTGCAGACGGCCATTGTGGACCCTCCAGCTTCTGGTTGTGTGAGCCAATCTGATAAATCCCCCTTTTATAATTATACCTCCTGTTGCTTCTCTTCCTCTAGAGAACGCTAATGCATGGGTTTCTCTTGGTTTCTTCCAGATCATCTGAGGGAGGCATGACATTTGGGGGGTCGGGGATCACAGGTAAGCTGGGGACCCAGGCCGCACCAGGTCAGGGGGAAAGGCCCTCCTCGCTGCTGTTGTGTCCTTTATTGTATTCCCCTGGGGTCCTCTCTTCCCTCCCTGTGCTGTGGACTCTGGAAACGGCATCTCTCCCAGACTCCAGCGGAAGAACCTCTCTCCCCTCTGTGGTCGCTCGCCTGCGGTGTTTTGGGACGTGGTCTTTCTCTGCTTTAGTTCCTCTGTCCCTGCAATCCCACCTGTTTGAAAGCTTCCAGAGAGTTCTCAATATTTCTGGCCAGTCAATGGCATCCTCTCCACACCTTCCAGCACCATTAAAAAATTCTATTTCTTACCACATTTATGCCATTTCCAAGAAATGTGTAAGAAGAACCAGAAAACGATGCCTCTCGGTCCACCTTCCTGAAAAACAATTTCCGTGGACCTTCTGCATCTTCCCGCACACGGGAAGAAAATCCAGGTAACTATTCGGAGGTTCCTTCTGCCGGGATTCTCCCTGAGCACCCCCAGGAAGGGAATCTGACTACCCTTCTGTGAGCGCATTCCTTCCAGCCACCAGGGAAACGCTGCACCCTCGTCACTGGATGGCTTTTGAATGGGGCAGTGGCCACATCTGCAGGAATTCCTGGAGTTGGGCCAGAAGTGGAGCAATTGGCTACCAGCCCCTGCCAGTCCAGGCTGATGGTTGTGGCTCCGTTCATGGCTTCAGCTTTGAGCTCCAGTGTTTTCTAAACCCATTCCGACTCCAGGATCCTGTGTCAGATGCCCACTCTGGAAGGCCCTGGAGGAACCTCATGAACAGACGTGGAGGACTCAGCCGCTCGCTGTCCTCGCCTCCGAGGGCAGGAGGAGCCTAGAGGTCTGCTTGCGTGTCAGATCCACGTGGTCACGTCTCCTCTCCTTGGCACGATTACGCGCTTCCTCCTCCATCCCTCCTGCGGACACGTGAACTTCTTACCAGAGTCCGCAGCAGCTGGGATGCTGGCTGATACCCATCGAGAACTCCGCCAGGCATCTCCTGGGTACTGGGCATATGTTGTCACTTAAAATTCTAAGGGACCCCACGAGGTGGATATGTTTGTATCCCCTTTTTAAAAATGAGGAAACGGAAGCACAGAAAGGTTCAGGGACTTATTTGGGGTCATGCAGCTAATATGTAGACAGAAGCAGGATTCCGACCCAGCACTCTGGTTACCCAGCCCGCGATGTGACCACACTACTCCGGAACTGACGTCACCCTCCCAGAGAGTCTCTCCTGATCTTTCCCAAAGGAGATGCAAGGACTGGCACGTGACCGTGGGCTGGGTGACCCTTGACAAAGCACACGACCCTGAAGCTGTTGGCCGAGAGCAATTCTGTCAGCCACTGAGGCATCAGCTTGGGGGACAGGGACTGTCCCCCCAAGATGTAGTACACACTTAAATCAATGGCCGTTTTATGGCTGTGTTCCCAGTTCAAAGAATAGATGGGTCTGGGAATCGAGGGGTTGAAGTAGGAGTGCCATCATTCCTAGTGACCCACTTGGGGGAACTTGTGCATCTTCTAGGCTCTGGGGGTCTAGAGGCCTTGGGTCCCAGGGAGGAAAAGCTTCCTCCAGAGGATGCCACAGAGTCTCTCTAGATGGAGGAGCGGGGCGATTCTGAGCCGACTGCAGAAGACATGTTTGGGTGACCCTAAGATGGCGGCTGGCGTTGAGGCAAGAGGTGGCACATAACTAGTGTTAACACGGTGTGATCTACTTTTGCCTCATTAGTTAATGGCTCCTCTGTGCTAGTGGTCAACAGGTATTCCTCATTCTTTCTTGATTGGTACCGAGGGGCGTGCTTCAATTGTGCTAAACCTAAGCAGATTGGCTGCCTTAGGTGTATAAGACGCACACCTATGGGAAGCACCTCGGATAAGCAGCACCTCTAGATCGCTGGGCGGAGGACTAAGCAGCACCTCTGATAGATCGCTGGGCGGAGGACTAAGCAGCACCTCTGATAGATCGCTGGGCGGAGGACTAAGCAGACACCTCTAGATAGCAGAATGAAGATCGCAGGATGCAGGACGCACCTCTAAGAAGAAGCCGCAGACCTTTAAGAAATAGCTCCTGATAATAGTAGCCTCTCTGAAAGCGTAGCAAGTCTCTTTTCCTGATGAGCAAAGTCTCTCTTCCTCTAAAACTTCCTCTAAAAGCAAGTAAGCTTCTCTTCCTCTATAAACTAACGAACAAGCAAGAAAGCAGCGCACAAAGAGAAAGATCATAGGAGTAGCTCAGTTTCCAGGCCACCTCCCATTAATACCCGCACAATTGTTGCTGCAGGCGGTAACAAATTACCGCGGGCGGCGACAGCCCACTCCCAGCTGTAGTGGTCTGGACTCGGGCGGCTTACAAGTGGACGCCACAGGATGCCTACATGAGCATCCACCCTAAGTATTTAGAAATGATGGAATTAAATATAGGAGATGCCACTCAAGTTTATATAGCATTCTTGGTTTATCTGGATCTCATGGAGAGTAAAAGTTGGTTTGCAGTAACTGTGGGATTACCTGAACTCCAGCTCATCTGCCTGGCTGGTACTGAGATAGAAGGGGAAAGGTTACAGACCGTGTTGCCTACACCCATCTCTGCTTCTCTCAGCCATCAAAGGATAAGGGACATCTTGAAGGCATCTCGAAAACTACGAGGTGATGCAGATCTGGATTTGCCAATGTCTTTCACCCTGGCTATCGTGGAATCTGATTCTACAATAGTCTACTATCAACTCGCTGACGGGTTTATGCTGCCAGCCCCTGAGAATATTCCCCTTAGAAGATGACATCTGCACTTCTCAATAGTTTATTCATAAAAGATTGGATCTGAGACCCATCCACCTGCTTTTTCTTTTATCTCTGAGATAGTCAGAGTTGATTTAACTGTTTCCATTCCATAAATTTTCTTTCTGAAGAATAAAACTTTCCCAGTCATTAGAATTTTGTATTGCTTGAAACTATAGAGTTGTTCCTCTAGAACTCTTTTTTTTTTGCGGTGCTGGGGATCGAACCCAAGGCCTTGTGCTTGCAAGACAAGCACTCTACCAACTGAGCTATCTCCCCAGCCCCTCTAGAACTCTTATTGAAGACAGTTTAGTTACAGTTGTGCTCAGATCTATGCCGAGGATGCGTTCAGAGGGGTGGAACCCCTGTGCCTCTTCATCACCCATGTTCATATGAGCCACAGCTGGCTCATTGAAACCCCACCTCTTCCCTTACTCTGCTCTCCCAGGGCCTTCTGGCCTCTGGTAGCCAGCTTGGGCTGGCACTTTATGTACATTGTGACATGTGGAGAGTTTATTTCTGCCTGCTTTTCCATCTTTAGTAGAAAGTAAAAGATGTCCTTGAATAAAAAAAAAAAAAAAAAAAAAGAGTCTCTCTTGAAGCTGGGCGTGGCAGAAACTTGGGAGGCTGAGGAAGGAGGATTTCAAGATCAAGGCCAGCCTCAACAACTTAATGAAACCCTGTCTCAAAATTTAAAATGAAAAAGGGCAGGGGACGTAGCTCAGAGGTAGAGTGCCCCGGGTTCAGTCTCCAGCAGCGCACACACACACACACACACACACACACACACAGAGTCCCCTTAGACTTCAAGCAACAGTGCCACCTAGTAACTTTGGGCTCCTTTTGTCAAAAAATGAGCAGGCAAGGAAAAAGGTCACCATTTACCAGTCAGAGAAATTAATTCTAACCATCAAGGCACCCAGGGTATAAGGCTGGACATCTACTGGTATTTCCCTGCCCTGTTTTGATTGATTGATTGATTGATTTTTGGTACTGAAGATTGAACCCAAGGGCGCTTAATCATTGAGCCATATCCCCAGTCCTTTTCATTTTTTATTTGGAGACAGGGTCTCACTAAGTAGCTTAGGGCCTTGCTAAATGGCTGAGGCTGTCTTTGAACCGGCGATCCTCCTGCCTCAGCCTCCCAAGCCGCCAGGATTATAAGCGGGCACCACTCCGCTTGGCTCCCCGTCCAGGGATGGTGTTAAATGAACAAGTGTAACAGTTACAGTTCAGGAAGGGCATGTTGACCAGGGACTCAGACCCCTCAGGCATGAAGCCTCGGTCACCCCACCAGGTAAACCATCCAGATCAGTGAACGTGTGAGCCAGAGCTGAGGGGCATCTATACGCGGTGGCAGAGGAGGGGAGAACATGGGCATCAAGGCAGCTATAAGACCAGCAGCCATAGCAGGGATGGTAGTTCATCCCTCTCATCATCCCTTTTTAAGTCTCTGTAGGAAGACAGCAGCCAGAATCCTGGAGGAACTGCCTCAGAGGGGATGAACTTTCGCTCTGGAAGAGGTGGATCCCACCTCTGGAAGGGGTGGCCCGTGGTGGATACTGTGCTGGGCCGCACTTGGTCTCATCCCTTCAGGAAGCGAACAACGGAATTCCTTACTTCCCACTCACCCCGCCTGCCACTGCCAGATCTGTACCTCTAAAGTGCCTCCCCCGCTCAAGAACTCTCAGTGGCTCCCAGCTGCCTTCAGACAATCCCTTTGGTATGGCTTTCTAGGCCTCCAACAGGCCTGCCCCAGTCTACCTGTCCAACTTTCGCTTTCAAGTCTCATAGATCTCATCCCTACAGCTGACGAAAACCGGACCAGTCTCCTTCCCTTGTCTGTTATGGCTCCATCTTTTCATGTAGCTCCCTTCACGTGAAATATCCTACATCTTCCCTGAGTCCCCCTTTTGAGTTTCTCATCCTTTACATCCTTAATAGTGGGGCAGGAAAGTGTTAATTGTCAGTGCCTGTTAGGGTTCGGATGTGAGGTGTCCCCCAAAAGCTCACGTGTGAGACAACGCAAGAAGGTTCAGGGGAGAAATGATTGGGTTGTAAGAGTCTAAATCGAAACGGTGAATTAATCCCCTGCGAGGGACTGAGTGGTAACTGAAGTGGTGGGTGTGGCTGGAGGAGGTGGGAATTGGGGCGTGGCCTGGGGTATATATTTGCATCTGGTGAGTGGAGATGGCTCCCTGCTTCCTGATCACCATGCGGGCTGCTTCCCTCTGCCACACTCTTCTGCCTTGATGTCCTGCCTCACTTTGAGCCCCAAGGAATGGAGTCAGCCACTTATGGACTGAGACCTCTGAAACTGTGAGTCCCTAAAAAAGCACCTTTCCTCCTCTACAACTTGTTCTGGTTGGGTCCTTTAGTCACAGCAGTGAAAAGCTGGTTAAAACAGGGTCCAAATTCTAGAGTTATAAGGCCTGGGTTCACACTCTCTAGCTCTGCCACTTTGTGGCTGTGCTATCTGAACCCAGTTGCTTTACTTCTCTGTGCCTTTTTATCTGTAAAATGGGGTTACTAAGAGAGGTTACCTTTTAGGGAAAATTCAGGGATTAAAAGAGAGAATCTGGGCAAGTTGTTTAAAACAGCACCTACCACAGAGTAAACATTAAATACTGGATAATACTTCTGTGGTGTTTTTGGAGGGGAGGGAGGCATCCAACCTAATTTTTCCACAGTGGGCCACATAGCAAATAGCTCAGCCTTTGAAACTCTTTGATTCTATTGCTGAGGCACACAAACAACCACAGATAGCAGATAATTGAAGAGTGTGGTGTGTTCCAATAAAACTTGATTTATGGAACCGGTTAGTTTTGCCACAGTTGCTAAGCCCTGCCTGGCCCCTGGGTTTGGGCCCAGCATGAGTGGAAAGCCTTCCCTCACCCCCAGGAGAGACTGGCTTCTCCCACCAACCCTGAGTATTCTCAGTACCTTAAACTCCAAGAGCAACAAGAAAACACCCCGCTGTGTGGTTTCCTGGCTTCCTTGAGTAGAGGTCAGAAGGGGTGGGAGGCCACACTACTTGTGGTAGTGACCAGGGTCCTTAGTTCCACTTACGCGTGACCTGGCAAGGGATTTCACCCTCCCAGTCTCAGAGGACAAAAAATGGAGACTGCAATAAAGCCATGGTGTGCACCCCCTGGGCACCCCCGTGTCAAAGTGAAATGTCCAGAAGATGCCAGATCTTTCTCTATATTCCAATTTCACTTTTGTGACCTTCCAGCTATTGTGTGGTTGCTGTCAATCATGACAATGACGGTATTCTTTTGCTACATCAGAAGCCCGGCTGTAGCCATCTCGGCCCCCCACCCCCACCAAGGCCACGAACACCCGTACAGCCATCCCTTGGAATCTGTGGGGGACTGGTCTCAAGAAGCTCCTCAGATGCCAACCTCTCAAATCCCTTATTAAAATGGCCTGGCACTTGCACAGAACCTAAGTTCTTTTGTATGGGTGGCAGGGTGCTGGGGACTGAACCCGGGGGGCGCTTTACCACTGGGCTGCATCCCCATCCTTTTTGACCTTTTATCTTGAGACAGGGTCTCACCATGTTGCCCAGGCTGGCCTTGAACTTGTGACCCTCCTGCCTCAGCCTCCCAGGTGAGGATTCCAGGTGTGCACCACCATGCCCAGCTTCTCCTACATACTTTAACGCATCTCTAGGTGACTCACGATGGCTAGTACAAGGTCAGTGCTGTGGAAATGGTCACAATACTCTATTGCTTAAGGAAAAAAGATTGTCCATGGTCGGTATCCAGACGCAAATCTTTTTCAAATATTTTTTGACTCCAAGGAGAAGGAACCCATGGCTATGGAGAGCGGACCAGTTGACTGGCTACCTGGCTGGATGGCGGAGCTGGGTATTTACTTACGACTGGGGGACCCCTCCAATCCCAAAGCCCACCAGGCCTCGGAGCACCAGGATCCAGCTATACACAGGCGCGAAGGCGCTGAGGATGCCGTAGTAGAGGGTCCAGAGCACGCTGATCTTCAGGCCCTGCGGAGAAGGAAGACACCCGGTCACAGGGCTTCTCCGCACAGGTCACAGGACCTCTCTTCACACCCGGATGGCATGGGCTGCAGGAAGCCTGGCTGCAGCTCGGTGGCAGAGCGCTTGCCCAGCATGTGCGACGCCCTGGGTTTGATCCCAAGGAACACACACACAAACACACACACACACACACCAGCTCCCATGCAGGGGAGGTATGTCACTGCAGAGCAAGAGCGTAGCCTGCGTGAGGCCCCGGGGCCCGTCCCAGCACCCCCTCCCCAGATGCTGCCCATAGGATTAAAGAATCGTCACCCCCTGGCTAAGGGATGCCTGGGGTTCTCTGTAATGGGTGGTGCCAATCCTCAAGGGCATTGTGAGAAAACTGTGGGCCACTCTTTTTTAATATATGTATATTTGCAGATGGATGCAATACCTTTATGTATCTATTTTTAGGTGGTGCTGAGGATTGATCTCAGTGCCTCACACATGCCAGGCAAGCACTCTACCACTGACCCACACCACCAGCCCCTGTGGGCCATTCTTAATGGTCCCATTGATTAATACTTTATGCCAATCAGGGCCCAGAGGTGTCAGCCACTCCACAAGGCAGGAGACTCGTCCTGTGTCTCAGAGCATCGCAGACGTCCTGCCCGACCCCACTGCCGCACCCGGGAGACCCTGTAAATGATCCGCACCTAGATCTTCACTCTGCCTTAGGTATAGACAGGACGGGTGTCGGGGGGCAGAGCCCAGGTCATACATTGACTTTTCTAAGAAAGGAAATGCCAGGTAAATCAGAGGAAGTTTTACTTTTTTTTAAATTTTTTTTTATTTTCCACAACTTGACAACATCATTTGTTTCAAAAAACCATTCTGTCAGTAACAATGTTACATAAGATACCTGAGTCACTGAAGGATTGTTTCAGTATTTATCTGCATTCACAGGGCTCCTTTATGAATTGACTCATGTAAACTTTATTTCAAAATGCCAAAGAGTAGAAGAGAAAGCTTAGAAAATGTTCACTTAAGTCCGAACTTATTTATAACGAGGGGCAAATATTAACTAGTTTCTTGTACCATCTAGGTTAAGCTGTATGTGAAGAGTTGCCTGTTGAAAATAAACCTTATCTTAGTTAATGACCTTAAAAATTTTTTTCCTTAGCTACAGCATTGGAACTTGTCATTTTTTTAAAGGTTGTGAATGACTGGATTATTTTATCTCTGAAATTGACACCAGGATCCTTAAGAAGGCATTTACTAGCCAGTCACGGCAGCGCATGCCTGTCATCCCAGCGGCTTGGGAGGCTGAGGCAGGAGGATCACAAGTTCAAAGCCAGCCTCAGTAAAAGAAAGGCACTAAGCAACTTGGTGAGACCCTATCTCTAAATAAAATACAAAACAGGGCTGGGGAGGTGGCTCAGTGGTTGAGTGCCCGAGTTTAATCCCCAGTAAAAAAAGAAGAAGGCATTTACTATAGTTTTAATTTGGAATGTCCCCCAAGGGTCTGTGTGTGAAAGGCTTGATCCCCAGGTTGGCACTACAGAGAGGTGGTGGAGCCTTTAAGAGGTGGGGCTTAGCAGGAGGTGGGGCTTAGCAGGAGGTGGGGCTTAGCAGGAGGTGGGGCCTAACAGGTTTTAAATATTATGGAGGCGTGGCCATGAAGAGACTGTGAATACCTGGTCTCTTCCTCTTCCTTCCTATTTTCTTTCTGCCTCTCTGCCAAGAGGTGATCATTTCTGCTCTACTAAACGCTCCCCTGATGAACTACCCCACCACAGGCCTGAAAGCGAGGGGACAAACTAACCCCGCACTGAAACAAACCTTTTCTCTTTAAAGGTTGATTTATCTCAAGTATTTGTTGCAATAAAAAAGCAGACTAACACAACGTGATCAAAAACATTCATGGCGGGCTGGGGATGTAGCTCAGTTGGCAGAGGGCTTGCCTTACGGTGCACGGGGCCCTGGGTTCAATCCCCAGCACCACGAAAACAAAACTAAACAAAAAATGTCCTGGCGTTTTAAGCAGCAGAACATGTGTTCACGCAGGCTGAGAACCACAGCGGGGACACAAGGCTTCAGGATGGACAGGGTACAGATTCCTGGAGCACTAATTACTCAGAGAAAGTGAAAAAGAAACTAAAGGAGAATGTAATTTATATCACAGTCACCGTCAAATGCGAGGGAGTAGAATGCAAATTTTATGTGACTTTTAAACCTGCTACGTGAGGTCCAGAAGGAGTCTCTGCCACACTCCTCCCAGGAACCAAGGTGGAGTTCCCCCTCCTGCCCTGCAATACTTCAGGAGGGAAGTGTAGAACACGCTGATTTCTGCTTTACTCTTAAACTGAATTTTAAAACACTAGAATGGAGATCTCTGTCTAGAGGTCCTTTAAAAATGGTGATAGGTAATAGAAAATTTAAATCATTTGTATTTCCTTGCAAGAAAGTTACTTTTTTTTTCTTTCAGTACTGAGGATGGAATCCAGGGCCTCGCACCTGCTAGGCCAGAGCTCTACCACTGAGCCACGCCCCCAGCCCCCCTTTTTTGGGGGGGAGGGGGCGGGGACAGGGTCTCACTAAGTTGCTTAGGGCCTCGGAAGCTGCTGAGGCTGGCATTGAACTTGCAATTCGCCTGCCTCAGCCTCCCAAGTTGCTGAGATCATAGGTGTGGCCACCGCCCCCAGCTCCTTTCCTTAAAAAATACATTAAAGTAAAAAAATTTAATTGTAATTTTAACTAATCAGTCTACTTCAGGCAGGACAGGGAATGGAACCCAGGCGCACGTCACCACTAAGCTACATCCTAGCGCTCTTTATCTTCTACTTTAGAGACAAGGTCTCACTAAATTGCCCAGGCTGGCCTCCAAATTGTGAGCTGCCTGCCTCGGTTTCCCAATTGCTGGGATTACAGGTGTGCACCACTGTGCGGTCTCATTTTAATTGTTTTTAAAAGCAAGTTGATATAAAGAAAGACAGTGAAGGGCTGGGGGGGGGGGTAGTTCAATGGTAGGGCACTCTCCTACCATGTGCAAGAACCTGGGTTCCATCCCCAGCCCTGTAACGGGGGCCCACTTTATGCTTTGAATACAGCCCTTGCTGCTGTGCGACTTATTTCTTAAAGGGACATGTTTCTTTCTCTTCCTCTCTTCCTGCTCCTCCCTAATCTCTCCCAGCTCCCTCATCTCCAGGGAGATAGGGTTACCTTTCTTCCCCATCCCAGGCAGAGTTATCTGTCCGTGAGCACACACCTACCACAGGGATGAAGTAATTCAGACTGGGATGGCACAGAAGATCTCAGAAATGACTATCTTCCAAATTAATAAGTGAATTACAACTCCAACAGAGAACCCTGGAATACAGCCTTTGAGTCACCTCTTTAAAAAATCCTGTTGCCCTTTAGGGGCAGAATCACAGGCTCTGGGACAGAAGTCCCTGTGCTTCTCCTTTGCTAGCAAAGCAATGAAACTTCTTCCTTTTTCTCAAAACAGTGTCCTTGGGCTGGGGATACGCAGGTGGTAGCGTGTTTACCTCGCATGCACAAGGCTCTGGGTTCAACCCCCAGCACCAAAAAAAAAAAAAACAAAAACAATAAAAGCAGTGTCCTCATTATTGGATTGGTGTTGGGGACAAGAACTGAGCTTTCGGTAACAGCTTGCACAAAAACAACAACAACAAATAAAGATACATAACTAGAAGAACAGGTTGTCAGGAATCACTGATGTCTAGGAAGCAAAAATAAGAAAGCAACATTTCTGCACCCCAAAGCCACCACTGTGAAATCAGTTCCTGCTCACTGATACTTCATTCTTTTAATTTAATGTATTTTAGTTGTCAATGGACCTTTATTTTATTCATTTATTTATATGTGGTGCTGGGAACTGAACCCAGTGCCTCACATGAGCTAGGCAAGCGCTCTACCACTGAGCCACAAGCCCAGCTCTACTTCATTCTTTTCGTTGGGCTAAAGTTCACTTCATTGGGATTTTCTTCCCTGAAACCCAAGCAGTCTTATATCTGACACAGGACATAATGAGCAGCAGAGAAAACAAGAAGAAAGAAAAACAAAGCAGGAGAAGAGAGGCCGCCTGGGGCTGCGCCTGCCTCTGAGCTGTCAGAGGCTCAGCACAGACGGCCACGCCCACCCGGCTGGCTCCCAGACACAGGCACGCAGGTGTCTGCTGACGCGGGGCTCTCCAGCCGCCCCCACATGGGGATGTGGAGCCATGTGCAGGTACTGTCACAGGGTCACAGAGTTTCTTGACACTGAAGGAATGCGTCAGAGGACTTTCTGCTGGACTATGGTTACTCTGCTTCCCATCTGATCTGACCTTTATCATTGACAGCTCTCCGGCCCTCCCTGCCTGCCTTCCATACACGCTGTATATCTATTTTGTATTTTATTTACTTATTTACTTTTGTGTTCCTGGGGGGCTGGCATTCAGGGCTTCTCCAGGCTAGGCAAGCGCTCTACCACTGAGCTACATCCCCAGCTTCCAAACACCTTTATCCAGCACCCCCTGCTGTATCCCAGGTAGCAGAGGGAGTGGGCTAAACATGCACTCGTTAATTTGCTCACTGGATTATCCATTCCATAAAAGCCTTGAGCCCCTGTTGTATGCCACTGATAAATATTAGTAATATTCATTCACTCACATTAATGAGTAAATATTCATTAACCTATCCATTTATTCAATATACAGCTGTTGAACACTTACTGTGTGCCCAGTACTAGAGCTACTGATATATATATATAAAACCAGTTCATTCATTTGTTCAGTGTGCACGTATTGAGCACCTGCTGTGTGCTTGGCAATAGAGACATCTATTACTCATTCATTCCTTCATCTATGCAAGATGGTGTGTATCAGGCATCGTTGTCCCCACTACATCAGGGAACCCAAAAGCTGCAGGGCCTCTAACTTCATCAAACTTCATCTGCATTTTTAGACCACAGTTACATCCTTATACTGGGTCCTGACAGTGTGGGAAGAGATTATTTTCATTTCTACTTTACGAATTAGCACAGCAAGGGCAGAAATAGTTTAGTGATTTGCTCAAAATTAGCAAGCGCCAGAGTCAAGCCTGGAGCCAGGATTTCCAACCCTGAAGGCACTCTGAGTGAGCCACTCCCTGCTCCAGGGCCTTGGATGGCCACTCCCCGCTCCAGGGCCTTGGATGGCCAGTCCTGCCCCAGGGCCTTGGATGGCCCCCCTGACTGCTGACAAGAACACACAGGCACAATGCAGGTGGGACAGACCAAGGCCAGGGGCGGCCCAGGGAATGGGAGACAAGGTTCCCTGACCTGGCCTCTACCCAGCTCCCCGCCAGTAACCATGACGGTGTGGGTCCGGGGCTATGAGATGACTGGTTTTCAAAAAAAAAACAAGCTGTTTGTTTTTGTGCAAAATAAAATAAAACTCAGAACCATCTAAAACACCCAGGCGAAGAGAACAGGGCTGGAGCTGGGCTCAGGCAGAACGCACGCTAGCACGCTTGGGGCGCAGCTGGCCATTGCACCAAAACCAAACCCCAAAACACACAGCCGGGGCCAGATCCGGCCCCGGGGTGGCCAGTTAGCAACCGTAGTCTAGAAGGGCTGGTGATGCACAGGCCCAATATGCACCCTGGACTCCTCCAGTCAATCTCCAGGACGAGGACCCAAACCGCATTCTGGATTTTCTTCCTTGGAGCCCCAGACAACGTCAGCGTTTCGCGCGCCGGCAAACATCTCCGGGTGTTCTGAACCTTTCTGGTGGCGTCTTCCCAGAGCACCTCGGGAATGTTCAGAGGTGAGAGGACTGGATCTGGTCAGCTGCCACCTCCTCAATCCTCCGGCTTGGAAGGACCGACCTACTGGGGCGCAGCTGCAGGCAGGCGGGGCGTGGCTGAGGGTGGGCCCCTGTGGGCGTGTCCAGAAGGGGGCCCCTTCCCTGTGGTCACTTCTCTGTCCCCCTCTGCTTCCTGACCTCGCCGTGAGTTGAGCAGCTGTCCTTCACTGAGCCTTTCCCTATGATGGGCTGCCTCACCCCCTGCCCAGGGCCAAGCACGGACTGCGACCCGGAAACCATGAGCCCCGGAGAAACTCTCCTCCTCTAAGAAGTTGTTACCGCCGGGTATTCTGGTCACAGCGGAAAAAGCTAACTAAAACGGCTAGCTCAACCGGGGCACTGGGATGTGACCCCAAATGTGCTTATCTCCCCGACCCCAAGGCTACAACGCCCTCTGTCACTTTTCTGTGGTGCCACAAACTGCCAGCCTGTGGAAACTTCTGCAGGAACCCAACTGGCTCACTGAGTCCTGGCCCCATATGGGACTGCCCGGCAAAGTCACGAAGTGGACACTCTCGGCGGAAACCTCCCTGCTGGGCGGAGGCAGATCAGGACATCTTCTGCGGCTGCCAGGCCTGGCCAGCTGCCCGGCCTGCCCCGTGTTCCTGGAGAAGTCCTGGGGAAGCGTTTTCTAACTGCAGCCTGGTCCTTGCTCCCGGAGGCCGGCAGCATTCCGAGCTGCCCTGGGGGGAGCCCTGCAGCCTGGGGTGCTTTCCCACCTCTCTCTCTGGTCACACTAGGTGTGGAACCTAGTCAGCTGGTCAGGACAACGGGTGGGACCCCTGGGGGTGGCCCTCCCAAGCCTCATCTATTTGGGATGAATGAATGTCGGACTGATGAGCTGAGTTCAGGGGATGATTCAATTCTGTTTGCTGGCAGCCAAGGTCAGGGTGAAGGCCGTGGACTGTGGAGGTGGACACAGCTGTATTTTAACTGCTCTGCCATTAATGGGTACCCGGAACTTCACAAACAACAGTGGACATGAATGAAACTGTTTCTGTGTCAAGAGCTTTATACGCAAGGCCATCATTTACTCCTTGCAACAGCCCTAGGTGAGAGAGTGTTATTTCATCACTTAGAGAACAGAGGCACAGAGAGGTTGAGTGGCTGGCCCAGGATCACACAGCCTTGTCCGAGTGGACAAGCTGGGATATGAACCCAAGCAGTCTGGCCCAAGGCCATGCTTATCATAGCAATATGCTACTATGTCACTTGTGAAAATGAGCCACACAGGTAAGTATTGGGATGAGAGCTGAGCAGGCCAGAGGATAGAGAAAGAGGATGAAGAACTGGCTCTTCATAATACTGCAACTTGGCATTGTCTGCACAGTGACTTGACTTGGGCACAGGAACGTCCTGGACGGGATCATCCTTTGTGATGTGGGGTGTCCTCTGTACTGTGGGGTATGGGGCAGAATCCCTGCTCTCTGCCCACTAGATTCCAGCAGTGGCCCTCCCCCTAGCTGCGACAATGGACAATGTCTGCAGGCGCTGGCAAGCGCTCCCCTCCCCACACTCAAAACCGCCGTTCTGGAAGGAGCCAGAATTCGCAAGATTCAATCAGCGTCTTTCCGAAAGCCATCGAGGAATCTGTGAAATCGAGGCTCAGGTTTCCTGAGAGCCCTCTCTTCCTTCCTCCTTTACCTCCTCCCTCGCTGGCTCCCTTCTGCCCTCACTTCTTGGGTTAGGGATGCTCACGACCCCTCGACCCTCCAACCAGGAAAAGGGTGAAGCCGTCACTCACACCCTTGGGAAATGGTCACTGTGGCGGGTGGCATCTAGCAGGCTGAAGTCCAGAGTGATCCCTCCAGGCCAACAGGGGACCAGTCAGCCTGGAGAGGCCTTGCCAACCACCCCTGCGGCCCCAGAACCCACCCAGATCCTCTGGCCATGATGGCCACACTCCTCTTCCCAGCCTGTGACCCTGGCCCCGCCATGGCCGCTTCTTGGCAGGTGAATGCACGGCCATCTCCCTGGTATCTGCCGGCCCAGTGCTTCCTGCCCAGTTTGAGAGGATGCAGCTGGCGCCTACTTCTTGCATCCCTTCAGACATCTCTTCATTCCTTGAGTCGACGTAGATTTACTAAGTGCCTAAAGATTTAAGCCACGAACGTCACAGTGAAGACTGAGACCCACCCTGAGAAAGAGCAAGACGTGACGCTCTGACCCTGTGGCCTTGGGCAAGGCGCCATTCCCCGTGCCTCGGTTTCCTCGTCTGCAAAGTCAGAGCCATCACGCAGGTTGGGTATCCCTGTCCCAGAATGCTTGGGAACAGAAGCATTTCAGATTTCTTCTTCTTTTTTTATTTTTTAGACTTTGGAATATTTGCATCAATTGTATTAGCTGAGGATCCCCTAATTAAAAAAACCCCCCAATCCAAAAACGCTCCCAAATCTTAAAAGTTCTGAGCACCAGGCCAGCACGCAAACACTTCCAGATTTTCAGATTCTGGAATTTGGGTCTGGGGCGCCTGCTGGTGACCGGGTGAGCTGGCGTGGTGCCAGGCACTATTTTGCTTTCAGGCTGCGACACGTTAGTCGTAGTGGCCGTGACCCGTTACCTACCCACTGCCACCCACTTCTTTCCTAACAGAGTTCCACGTTGGCTGAGGTTCCCAATCCACGCCCAGCCCAGGGGGCAGATTTTATCAGCCAAAGCCAATAGTTCTCACCAGGGGTCCCTGGACGGCGGCAGCAGCATTGCCCGGGAACTTGTTAGAAATGTCACAGCTCTGCTTTCACAGGTCCGGGTGCCCAGCCTGTGCCCGGCACCCAACAAAGCCATCCCTCCAAATGGCACTGGAGGCGATGTGGGTTCTGTCAGTCTTCTTTGTATATATGAGGAAACTGACGCTCAGACAGGTCGATTCACTTGCACAAGGTCACACAGTCAGAAGCAAGAACCCAGGTCCACCTGACTGCCAGCAAATCACCAGGACGCTCCCCTGCCTCTGGCAAATGGCAGCTAATGGAGAGCAGCCAAGAAGGACAGGAAAGCTGTGGTCACAGAGTGTGCACCACTGGGGTGGAGCCTCCACACAGCTCTTGACCCTCCTGAGGGCCAAGTCCAAGGGCTGGAAGAATCAGAGACCCAAGTGCAGCGTGACAAAGTAAGAGCTGTGGGAAAAACAAAGGGGACCCTCCAAAGCCACAGAAGCAATGAAAACGCAGACCTGCCAACGGAGCCGCGGCCACGTCAGGGCAGGAAAGCCAGTGCCGTGCCTGCCCCGCCTCACTGCACGCTCGGAGGACACCAGCGGCCCCCAGCCACGCGCAACTCCAAGCTTCCACAGTGGCCTTAGTGCCCTGTCCCCTCGCAGTCCTCCGACGTGGCTCTCCACGTGGCCTGCCATGGCTACCGCAGCAGAGGTGTTGCTCCCCGTCCCCATCACCCACGGCAAGGGACCTGGAGGACGCAGGCTCAGAAGAGGCTGACTTACTGTTTTCCTGCCGTACTGGTCCGAGATATTTCCCCAGAGCGTGGAGCTGGACATCATGCCTACAAAGACCACCTGTGGATGTAACGACAGCTTCTATCAGCGACACGGACCAGGAGACAAGGAACAATAGCCCATACCCATAGCATGGCACCCCATGAAAATAATAAGCTGCAGCCAGGCACAGTGCTCCATGCCTGTCATCTCAGCGGCCTGGGAGGCTGAGGCAGGAGGATCGTGAGTTCGAGGCCAGCCTCAGCAATTTAGCAAGACCCTAAGCAACTCAGAGAGACACTGTCTCAAAATAACATATAAAAAGGGCTGGGGATGAGGTTCAGTGGGAAAGGGCCCCTGGGTTCAAGTCCCAGTACCAAAAAAAAAAAAATAGCCAACCCTGGCCACAAACCCACCAGGGCACAAACACCATCTTGTGCATCGCACAGCCGCTTACAGCGCGGGACCATTGCACCAGGTGGGTGTTATTGTTACCCCCATTTTTCAGATGAGGAAACTAAGGCCCAGCCAAGGAAAACCACTCCACCAGGGTCCGACAGGCGCCAGGGGTGGGCGGCGGGACTGGATTAGGCAGAGAGGCTACAGAACGAGGATTTCACCAGCTTATCACCCAAGAAATGTCTCGCCCTAGGGCTAAGGAAAGACACGGGCCAGAGCGCAGAGCTGGAAGTGGGCAGACGGAGGGCCGGGCGGGGCGAAGACCACCATTCGGGGCGCTCACGGCGCCGGGCAAAGCTGGCGTCACGTGGTTCTTCCTTGGCCCACCCCACCCGATGGACAGGGAGCTGAGGCTCAGGCAGGCGAAGACACCTGCTCGGAATACCCCGAGGAGGATCGCGCACCAGCCCGGCAGCTGCCTGGGGCTCACCCCAGCAGACACCTCGCTAAATGCCTGGCGCTCACCTTACCTCAGCCCTGCAGCCCTTGAGGGGTGCTGCTCGCGTCCCCATTTAACAGCTGGGCCAACTGAGGCCCAGGGAGGAACCGCGCTGCCTCGGTTCTGTCTGACCCTAGAAGCCTTTCTGCTGGCGGGTCCCAGGGTAGTGGCCAGAACAGGGTGCGCGGTGGTCCCCGGGTCTCCAGGACCGCCTGTCTCTCAGGCCACAGGGCTCAGTACGCGCTTGCCACCGCCGCCTCGCTCCCGGGCACTCCAAGCCCCCTCTAGAGGCCGCCTAATCCTAACGCAAGGCAAGTGCCAGCGAAACAGCTGCCACCCTGTTCAGGGAACAATGACAGGATAAATCGTCTGTGCCGCGATATTCTCCCAGGATCTTCTCTCCGTGTTGGGTCAGATCCTGAGCACAGGGTCAGCTGTGCGCAGGGCACCCAGGGAGAAGCAGAGAGGGGTCACTGCAATCCCGGAGGGAGCTTCCCGACCCTCCACAGCCCTGTTCTTTCCTGAGACCGACTGTGGGGGTCTGACCTGCCCCCCGCCCCGGGTGGCTTCTCCCAGTCTCCGTGCAGAGTGCGCTGCGGGCCACCAAACCCCCCGGGGTGCCTCGGAAGGGGACGCCCTCGTCAGTCATCTAGGCTCCCCGGCCTTTACTATGATTTTTAACAAAACAGGAGGATGACCCAGTCGGGTAGCCAGCGAATGAGATCACTAAGAGTTACTTTTCATACATGAGAAGGGTGGGCGCTTTAGTATAGAACTGGGACGTTGCATTAAATTCTCAAGCGGCATTAGTTTATTGAGTTATAACAGAACACCTGCCTGGCCCCTAAAACTTCTTTCATGACAACAAACTTTTCATATCCGTTCAGTAAAAATGACAAGACAGAAAAACACTAGTCATATATAACCCAGAAAAAAAAAAAAAGTGCTAAAACCTGGGTTAGTTTAGCAGTAAGTAATCATCCAAGAATGCATGAAATATTTGGAAAACACCCCCTACCACTCACTAAGGGGTATGGTCTCAATAAAAATTTACTTATGTTTAATAATTATTTGTTGCTGTGTAGGGTGGTGCAGGCCTGAAATCCCACTGACTTGGGAGACCGAGGTAGGAGGATGGCAAGTTGGAGGACAGCCTCAGAGACTCAGCAAGAGCTTGTGTCGAAATAAAAAATAAAAAGGGCTGGGGATGTAGCTCAGCACCCCTGGGTTCAATCCCCAGTACCAAACAAAACAAAACAAAACAAAACAAAAAACTATTTGTCAAAATTAATTACTCTTGACCACATGAACCTCAGATAAAGTATTACTCTCTAGGCTATATAAGGAACTCAAAAAACTTAACACCAAAAAACAAACAAACAAATAACCCAATCAACAAATGGGCTAAGGAACTGAACAGATACTTCACAGAAGGAAGATATACAATCAATCAACAAATATATGAGAAAATGTTCAACTTCTCTAGCAATTAGAGAAGTGCAAATCAAAACTACCCTAAGATTTCATCTCACTCCAGTCAAAATGGCAATTATCAAGAATACAAGCAACAATAAGTGTTGGCGAGGATGTGGGGAGAAAGGTACACTCATACATTGCTGGTGGGACTGCAGATTGGTGTGAATACTCTGGAAAGCAGGGTGGAGATTCCTCAGAAAAATTGGAATGGAACCACCATTTGACACAACTATCCCACTCCTCGGTTTATACCCAAAGGACTTAAAATCAGCATACTATAGTGATGCAGCCACATCAATGTTTATAGCAGCTCAATTCACAAGAGCTAAACTATGGAACCAACATAGATGCCCTTCAACAGATGAATGGATAAAGAAAATGTGGTGTATATATATGATGGAATATTACTGACTTTTAAAGAAAAATAAAATTATGGCCTTTGTTGGTAAATGGATGGAGTTTTGAGAATTTCATGCTAAGTAAAATAAGCCAAACAAAAAAAAAAAAACCAAAGGCCAAATGTTTTCCCTGACAGGCGGATGTTAATTCACAATAAGGGGGCGGGGCTAGGGAAGAAAAGAGTTACTATAGGTAGAGGGGACGGAGGGGAAGGGGTGTGGGGGTAGGAAGGATAGTCAAGTGAAACAGACATCATTACCTCATGTGCATGTATGACTGCATGACCGATGTGATCCTGCAACATGTATAATCAGAAAAATGAGAAATCATACTCCATTTATGTATGATCTATCAAAATGTATAAATGCATCCTACTGTCATGTACAACTAATTAGAACAAATTTTAAAATAATTAAAAAATTAATTACATCTTGTTGATCTACTGTGTATTACTAAAAATCACAATGATAAGTCAATGCAGGAGAAACATTTTAATGTGCAGAGCTTTCTCATCTCAGAAAATTAAAAAACAATCATGTAATATTTAGATCTGTCATGGAGAATTACGATAGAGTGATGAATGCGATATTTTCAAGTGCAAGAAAACATTACATGGAGTTAAAATTATAGGGAGAAATGAAATAGAAATACTAGCCCAAGAAGAAAACGAGGTGGGAATATCACTCAGATACTGGTGGACTGAGATTAAAGGGGGAGCATCTGCCCGACCTGGCTCAATACAGGCCCTGGGCTCAATCCCCAGCACCACAACAAACCAACCCCCACAAAAACACAACGCAAAATTTCCAAATTCTTCTGAAGAACTTTATGTGTTTTGTTTGCTTGTTTTGGAGTAGCAGGGATTGAACTCGGGGGGCACTTGGCCACTGAGCCACACCCCCAGCCCTTTTTTATATTTTATTTAGAGACAGGGTCTCACTGAGTTGCTTAGCATCTCACTTTTGCTGAGGCTGGCTTTGAACTCACGATAGTCCTGCCTCAGCCTCCGGAGGCGCTGGGGTGACATCAAGGTGTGCGTCACCGCACCTGGCTTTTGTTTGCTTTTGGGTTTTTTTGTACTGGGGATTGAACCCAGGGGTGCTTCACCACTTAGGGTGCTACATCCCTAAGCCCTTTTTAAATATGTTTTACTTTGAGACAGGATCTCATGAAATTGCTGAGGCTGGCCCTGAACTTGGGATCCTCCTGCCTCAGCCTCCTGAGAGGCTGGGATTACAGGCCTGCACCACCTGGCTTGGCTTCTTTATGCTATCTTAAAACAAATGATGGTGGCTATCAGATAAGTATTTCAATTCCACTGGATAGATTTTAAAATAGTAATGCGATAATTTTATTTAAATTTTTTATATTTCAATATGCTGGAAATGATATCAAACCTGCAACCTACAACCTTTCAACTCTTATTTTTCGCAGTGCTGGGGATGGAACCTGGGGCTCGGTGCATGCTAGGCAAGTGCTCTACCTCTGAGCCACCTCCCCAGCCCTATTTTGTATTTATTTAGAGACAGGGTCTTGCTGAGTTGCTGAGGGCCTCGCTCTTGCTGAGGTTGGCTTTGAACTCGCAATCCTCCTTCCTCAACCTCCCAAGCCACTGGGATGACAGGCGTGTGCCACTGTGTCTAGTATTTCTTGTGCCAACAATGATAGGCAGGGCGTACCCTCTTCATGCAAGCAGCAGTCAGACAGCCTCTGACCATGTGGCTCTAACTTTGCCACTGAACAGTGGGGGTGGGGGGCTCTGGGTCTACCTAACCCCCAGATTCCAACTCCATCTCACAAGACAGTCGTCTGGGGCAGTGGCTGGGAACAGGGCCTCTGAGTCCGCCAGGCCTGGCCTGCTGAGCTCAGGCCCTCACTGGTTTATTAACAACCTCAATTTATTGAGCACTTATTAGGTGCCGGGCTCTGTCCACTTTCTCTTTGATCCCCTCCGTCCTGTGGAAGAGAGAGTATGATGGTCCCTGGTCATGTGACCTGGAGCAAGTCAACCCACTGTTCTAAGCCTTATTTTCCTTATTTATAGAAATGGGGGCCATAATAGTATCTCTTTCCACAGGATGCAGGGGGGTCAAAGAGAAAGTGGACAGAGCCCGGCGCCTAATAAGTGCTCAATAAACTGCGGTTGTTTCTAAACCCATGACGGCCCGA
Source organism: Sciurus vulgaris (assembly GCF_902686455.1). Lineage (NCBI taxonomy): Eukaryota > Metazoa > Chordata > Mammalia > Rodentia > Sciuridae > Sciurus > Sciurus vulgaris. The sequence goes on from NC_136468.1 coordinate 136,283,817, forward strand.
GCACAGCAAAAAAGTTAAAGCAGATCAAAGAAAAAAATAAACCAACGACAAGACCAGAAAAACCCTGCCTGGAAGAAGCAGAGGCCTGGCTGATTCTCCCAGCGGGGCCTGCGGGAACCAGGAACAGGAGAACTGCCACGTGCTGTCCCTCTTGCCCTGCTCCAGGCCCGGTGATGTATTTTGTTGCCCATCTGCAGAAAAACAGGCCTCTATTTTGTCGACCATAAAGTCGTTCACCACAAAAACGGAGGTGGATGCTGTGAAGTTCCTCCCACTGAGCAGCATGACTTTATTGCTAATATCAGGCCAGGCCTGGCTGTGGCAGGAACTCAGGCCATTCCAAAACAGTTATCTATAAAAGATAATAAGAAGAATTAAAACGCCCAAGCAAGCCAGGCATGGTGCTGCACGCCTGTAATCCCAGTGGCTCGGGAGGCTGGGGCAGGAGGATAGTAAGGAGGCCAGTCTCAGTAACTTAGCGAGACCCTGTCTAAAAAAAAAAAAAAAAAAAAGGGAGGGGCTGGGGATGTTGCTCAGTGGTTAAGCACCCTGGGGGTTTAATCCCTGGTACTGAAAACAAAACAAGCTCCCAGCAGCTGGGGAGGCTGAGACAGGAGGATCGTGAGTTCAAAGCCAGCCTCAGCAACGTAGTGAGGCCCTCAGCAACTTGGCGAGACCCTGTCTCGAAATAAAACATAAAAAAGGGCTGGGGATGTGGTTCAGTGGTTAAGCACCCCTGGATTCAACACCCAGCACCAAAAAAAGAGAAATCCAGGACACCCAAGCAGCATTCTGGGATGTATTCGCAGTAAGAAATTGCTCTCTGCCACTAGCCAGGCCGCGGGGCCCTGAGTACGTGGCTCACCGTCTGTGAGCCTCATTTTCCTCAGTGTCATAAGGGCTAAAGGGCACGACGTACACTACGCAGCGCTCAGTACAACATCACTCACGCCCACTTCACAGGAAGCACCCCGGAGGCACTAGCTCCTGTGATCCCCGTTATCACCCGCTCATCTGGTCCAGCAGTCCCTTCCCTTCTAGAAGGTTCCGCCCCTCCCTCCAGGAGACCCTCGTTCCAGGGAGCAGCTCTAACCACTGCTTACTGAGCAACTACGACCCGTCAGGCACCATCTTCTCTCTAGTCCCCCAGACACCCCGAGTGAAGGAAGCAACATCCCCTGCTCCCCGTCAGGAGAGCGAGGCTTGCAGAGTGAAGCGACTGGCCCAGGCGGGTTCCAAGTCCCCCACGACTGAGCAGCACGTCGGGGGCCCCAGGTGGATGGAGCCCAGCGCCTGATTCTTCTCTGCTGAGCCTTGAGCAGCAGGAGCGGGGACATCCCACAGGGCACCCAGGGGAGCAGAGCTGTGCACGACCACCCGGAGAGAGAGGGCCTCTGGGCTGCCTACCGAGGTCAGCAAGGCCACCTGCCAGCTGGGGAGCCGCCACTCGCAGTGCAGCTGGGGCGCCAGGATGCTCAGGATCATCATCTCCATGGCGTCGGCCATCTGCAGAGAGCAAGGAGACACCGTGAGGCCAGGAGGCTGCTGGCACTGACCCCAGGGGCAGGCGGCAAACTGCACCACTGCCTGCCCAGACCCACCGAGAGCCCCTGTGGTTCGGCCAGTGCGTTACCATGGTGGAACTGACCGTAGTCACTTACCACGCTGCGTGTGCTTCCCCGCATTTAAAAAAATACAGGCACTCCCCAGACGAAATGAGACAATGTCCTATTTCTAAAATCTGAGAAAACTTTTTTTTTTTTTTGGTACCAGAGATTGAACCCAGGGGCGCTTAACCACTGGGCCACATCCCCAGCCCCTTTTTATATTTTATTTGGAGAGGGGGTTGCTCAGGGCTTCGCTAAGTTGCGGAGGCTGGCTCTGATCTCGCGATCCTCCTGCCTCAGCCTCCCGAGCCGCTGGGATGACAGATGTGCGCCACCACACCCGACTTGAGAAAAACATCTCCAGTGAGGTGGAGAGACAACTATCTTTTCTCTTTGATGCACTAAAGATTAGCTTGTCTCTGGTCCCTAGGTCATTTTGTTCGTGTAGAATTCTATTTAACAAGTGCGACCTTTTCAAAACATACTCGAGGCCCCAGCAATTAAATATCTTGGTAAATTTTCAGGACTAGGCAAACAGAATAATAAGAAATAGAGTTTACAAGCAGACTTGTACAACTATAGGACCATGGCGTTCAACAAAGCTGCTTTTCAAATTAGTGGGAGAAATAATGCAGGGAAATTGACCACTGGTTTGGAAAAAATATGTAGTTTGATTGGCATCTCAAAAAACCAACTGCAGCTGGGTTAAAGGCCTAGCTACTCTCTTTGCCACAGCTATGGAGGGGATTTCAGCAAGAGGGTGTGAATCCTTTGAAGCAGAAGGCTTCTTTTTTTCTTTTTGGCAGTACAGGGGATCAAACCCAGGGCCTTCTGCACAGCTAGCAAGTGATGATCTGCCACCAGATGATCTGCTGCTACATCCCCAGTGCAGAAAGCCAATTTTATTTGTGCCTGTTTTTCTAGGGAGCAATCACAGCAGACACCACCATCTCCTAGTAGCCCTGAAGCCCCAAGGGTGGAGAGCCATCTAATTAGCTGGGAGCTTCAGCTCCCTCCTGGGGGCGGGGCGATCAACAGCCACACCCAACGCCTCCCTGGCACAGAGCTGGATGGTCCCTATTTACCACCCTACAGAAGCCTCACTAACGGGCACTCAGGCAAAGACTATGCAAGGGGGGCGGAATTCTGTCCCTCCTTGTAGATCATGGGAACCGCCATGAGCAATGTGGGGGTTCTCGGAGGTGCAGGTGAGCCCCCTGCCCCCGCCCTCCAATACTTGCCCAAGCCAGGCCGGTGAGTACGGACAGCTTCCACTGAAATTTTCCAAACCCGATAGCTTCCACCGCATCTTCCACCATGAAAGTATCTGAGAAGGAGAAGGGGAATACGGATCAGTGCACCTTGCATGGTCTTGAGCCAAGCTAGTCAATCATAGCACATGCTGCTTCTAGAACTTTCCCTAGCAGAAAAAATTCCAGATGTTGTGGAAAAATGTCTTGCTATTGCGATATTATTCACGGCAGGGAAAACTAGAAACCCAGAATGTCCTACCAGCAGAGCGCTGGTTAAATCAATTATTATAGATTATATGCAAATTATTAAATGTTCACGCTATGAAATATGACCTGTTGAAAAGAATGTATAAAGAAAGATGTACATAATAATTTTTTTGAGGTACTGGGAATGAAACCCAGGGGTCCTCTACCACTGAGCTACATCCCCACGTTTTTTATTTTGAGGTAGGATCTAAGTTGCTGAAGCTGGCCTTGAACGTGTGAGCCTCCTTTCTTAGCCTCCCAAGTCACTGGGATTATAGGCATGTGTCACCGTGCCTGGTCTGTTAATTTTTAAAAAACAAGCTGGACAACCTAATATTTATAGATAAATATAGAGATATGTTTATATGTCTATATCTATAGATGACTTTAGGGTTTTATTTTTGTTATCTTCAGATAGAGGCAGCGGAGAATCATAAGACCCGTTCACTTTCTTCCTTTTATAATTTATTACTTACACAGGAAGAAATCAATGCTTTTATTTTGCATTTTTTCCAGGAGCTGGGGACAGAACCCAGGACCTCCCACATGCTACCACTGAGCTCCATCACCAGCCCAAATGGCTTTTTAAAAGCAGAGTTCCATCTGCACCGAGGTGGAAAGACGTCCACTCTCTATTGTTAAGCGGAAAATGCGAGCTGTGGAGAAGTACACACGGGAAGAGCTGCTTTGTGATAAAATTAGGTTCCCCTGTGTGCGCCGGTGCCTGTGCGCATGCGCGCGTCGTGCCGGCGCGAAAGGCCGAGAGGACCTTCACTCTGTTCACAGTGTCCTCTTTGAGAACCATGCTCACTTTCCTACTTTGGACATTTCTAGAACATCTGAATACTTTCCCAAGAAACACATGTTATTTTTTTGTACTCAGGGGAGGAAAAAGCATAATTTATGAGCTAATAAATATTTTAAAGAGTACCCAACGATTAAACCCAAGATGGCTTGCTGAGCTGAGTCCTGGCACAAGACCCCTAGAGAAGGGTGGGGATCTGAAGGAAGTGTGGTCGCAGAGACGCACCAGTGCTAAGTTCTCAGTCCTTCCTTCCTTCCCTCCTTCCTTCCTTCCTCCCTCCCTCCCTCCCTCCTTCCCTTCTCTCTCTCTCTCTCTCTCTCTCTCTCTCTTTTTCTTTTTTTGGAGGGGAGGGGTACCAGGGATTGAACTCAGGGGCATTGGACCCCTGAGCCACCTCCCCAGCCCTATTTGGAATTTATTTTATTTAGAGACAGGGACTCCCTGAGTTGCTTAGCACCTCGCTATTGCTGAGGCTGGCTTTGAACTTGAGATCCTCCTGCCTCAGCCTAATTTCTCAGTTCTGAAGATGCACTGTGATCAGGTAAAGTGCTGCCCTTCGCACAGGCTGGGTGAAGGGTAGGTGGCATCTCTCTCTACCCTCTGCTACGGTTTGGATCTAGACTGTTCCCAAAGGCCCATGTGCTAAATAAGGCTCAGTCCCCAGCCATGGCGCTATCGGGAGATGTGGAACCTCTCTGGACGTCTCCACCTAGTCAGAGAAAGCCAGGTCACTGAGGAATGTCCTTGAAGGGGAAGCTGGGGCTCAGCCCCTTCCTGCTCTCCCTCCTTCCCTTCCTGCCTGCCAAGATGGGAGCAGCTTGTTCCTCCAGATGCCTCCGCCTGAGGTGCTGCCTGGCCACAGGCCCCAAGAGACCAGGCCCCTCAATCACACACTGTGACCTCTGGGTCGATGAGCCACAATCAATCTTAACTCTTTTTACATAAACATCCCGGTTATTTTGTTGTAGTAACAGAGAGTTGACTAACACACTCTTGTTGCACTTTTTTTTTTTTTTTGGCAAATCTAAAATGATTTCCAAATAAAGTTCATTAAAACCTAAACATACTGAAGAAGGATGCTGGGTGGTCCCCCATGGCCACCCCCCAGGGTCTCCTCAGTCCCTGCCGGGAGTCCTCGTCTTTTTTGGAATTTCAACCATGAGCCTCTTAGGCTGATTGTAATTTTCTCCAAAAGTGTGAACTGGTGTTTTTCACACCGCAGGTTCTAGGTTCCCCAGGAAACCTATTACGGTGAGTCTAATGACATCGCCAATTTTTTTTTTTCAGTACTGGGGACCGAGCTCGGCCTTGTGCACTCCGGGAAGGGGGTCTACTACTGAGCTTTGTCCCCAGCCCGTAATCAATAACAGGAACAGCACTAACGTGGGGCATTTGCTGAGAGCAGCCTGCGTACCAGGTGCCGCATCAAAAAGTTACTGTGAGTCATTCATCAAGTTCCCATGACAACCCTATGAATGACACACCATAGCCCATCGGAGGGGGCGGGGACTCGCCCGGGTTGCAGGCTAGTGTGTGGCAGCGCTGGGAGGTGAGCCAGCTCAGCTCGGCGATGTGGCCTCTGCTCTCAATTCCCGCTGTCGCTGCCTCCTGAGATCTGCTGGGAACGGGTCCTGGGTTGGGTTGCTTGCCCTCCTGTGTGGGGAACCTGGGGATCTCAGGAAAGCATGGAACGTCTTCTCGCTCGGCACCAGGTGGAGACGGGAGTCCGACACTAGGCTCTTATTTGACCATCCTCTGTTCAGAGGCTGCACAAGGTCATGGGGCTGTGAGGCCAGATGGCCTGGGCACCAATCCAGCTTGGCTCATTCCTAGCTGGCAGTCCTGGGGAAGATGCTGAATGAACCCTTCTGGGCTTCAGTTTCCTTGCCTGAGGACGGGGAAGACGGTGGGAAGACGGTGGGAAGATGGGGAAGACGGTGCCGACCGCACCTGTTATGAGGGCTGAACGGGAAATCCATGTAGAGTGCCCTCAGCAGGACGGGCACAGAGTGGGTCCTCAGCCAGTGACAGCTACTGTCGCCACCATCACCACCATCACCACCACCACCACCATCACCACCACCATCACCATCATCACCATCACCACCACCACCATCACCACCACCACCATCACCATCATCACCATCACCACCACCACCATCACCACCACCACCACCATCACCACCACCATCACCATCATCACCATCACCACCACCATCATCACCACCACCACCACCACCACCATCACCACCACCATCATCACCACCACCACCACCACCACCATCACCACCACCATCACCACCACCATCATCACCATCACCACCATCACCACCACCACCACCACCATCACCACCATCACCACCATCACCACCACCACCACCACCACCACCACCACCACCACCATCACCACCACCATCACCACCACCACCACCACCACCACCACCACCACCATCACCACCACCACCACCACCACCACCACCATCACCACCACCATCACCACCACCACCACCACCACCACCACCACCATCATCACCATCACCACCATCACCACCACCACCACCACCATCACCACCATCACCACCATCACCACCACCACCACCACCACCACCACCACCACCACCATCACCACCACCATCACCACCACCACCACCACCACCACCACCACCACCATCACCACCACCACCACCACCACCACCACCATCACCACCACCATCACCACCACCATCACCACCATCACCACCACCACCACCACCACCACCACCACCATCACCACCACCACCACCACCACCACCATCACCACCACCACCACCATCACCACCACCATCACCACCATCACCACCATCACCACCATCACCATCACCACCACCACCACCACCACCACCATCACCACCACCATCACCACCATCACCACCACCACCATCACCACCACCATCACCACCACCACCACCACCACCACCATCACCACCATCACCACCACCACCACCATCACCATCACCATCACCACCATCACCACCACCACCATCACCACCACCACCACCACCACCACCATCACCATCACCATCACCACCGTCACCACCACCACCATCACCATCACCACCACCACCACCATCACCATCACCATCACCACCATCACCACCACCACCATCACCATCACCACCATCACCACCACCATCACCATCACCATCACCACCATCACCACCACCACCATCACCATCACCACCATCACCACCACCACCACCTCCATCACCACCACCACCACCTCCATCACCACCAGCACCACCACCATCACCACCACCACCATCACCACCACCACCACCACCACCACCATCACCACCATCACCACCACCATCACCACCACCACCACCACCACCACCACCATCACCACCATCACCACCACCATCACCACCACCACCATCACCACCACCATCACCACCACCACTGCCCCTCTGTTGCTGCCCTCCTCAGCCCAGCGCCATGCAGTGGTGCCTGGCGGGGACTGTGATGAGGCCCTGCCTGCTGGGAAGCCTTTCAGACACGGCCTCACTCCCAGCGTCGCACCTGGGCCCTCAGTGCCCCCCAACGGCCCCTTCGCGAGAACATTCTGAAAGGGAGGTGACCCTGGCGCCTCAGGGCCCCGACCGTGGCCCAGCCTGACTCCCCGGCTGCAGACCCCGCTCACCGTCCGTGGGATTGGCAAATTCCTTGGGCACGGCCGCCCCGTCGTCCAGCTCGACGGCCTCTAGGCCCACGCACACCCCCTCGATCTGGACCTCGTGCTCTCCTGAAGCCGCGTCGTCCTCCGACCTTGCGCTCTCGCCCGTGCGACGGAATTTCACCACCCTGGAGAGAAGAGCAAACCGCATCACCATGGCTGGGACACCTCCTCAGTGGCCTCGCCACATGGCTCTCGTGCCCAAGACAGGTGAAGCACTTTTCTCGCATGATGTGGAGAGTTGAAAGGGAGGGAACTGGCTTTTCTATCCAGGAGGGTGAGGTGAAGAAGAATGGCCACCTGGAGAGGGATTGTACCAGGGCCGGCACTGCGGTTGGCCAGGCTGGGCACTGCACAAGGCCAGGGTGGGGGCGCCCCGTTCGCGGAGCAGGCTGCGTGAAGGAGGGTATCTTTGTCCGAGACCTGAATGCTGTCGAGCGGGACTGTTCAGTCATACATCGCTTCCCGGCCAGGACACCTGGGAAAGTGTCCCAGGCAATTTCCTAGTTGGTGGACATCCCCGAGCACACTGGCACAGACCAACACAGACACCGGGCGGCGTGAGCTCAGGGATCCAGTCATACACCAGCCTGGCTCTGGCCAAGCTGCTGATAAGCTCTGCACAATCATATCTTCTTTCCAGAATCTGGACTCGCCTGTGTCTTTGTAACACAAGCAACAAGCTGGTCACCTGAGGCTCACGTGAGGCCCCAGAAAGGTCCTTTCGGTTTTTTTTTTTTTAATTTAAAGTGGATGCTAATATTTTTTAATTGAGAGAATTTACATTAAAAAGTCAGATTCCCAGATAGAAGGCTATCTGGTCATTGCAGCTCACACGCCTGCATGTGGCTAGACCGTGGCGGCAGTGGCCCTGCAGAAGGGACACACACTCCACTGTGACCACAGTCTCCTCTTCTCCAGATGATCTCCAGCCCTGAGGGTCTTTTGCCCCTTATCCTTACACACGTGCTGCCTTCCTCTCGCTTGGCCCTTTGCCCCATTTGCCAGGACCTGTGAGGCCTTTGAATTGAGACCCCACAGATCCCACTCATGAGATTCACACCTTCACACTTGGTTACTCTGAACAGCAGTTTCTTCATCTGGGACCGAGAGGCAAAATTACCTGCCTCCTTCAAACTCTTCGTTCCCAAATACAAAATCCCCACTGTCTGCCAGCCCTGTGGTGGTGCCTGAGGGGCAGCACTCACAGCCAGGTGTGTTCCACCCCCACAATCTCACAGGGGGGATGACTTTCAATAGGTAACGCTCATTTCTATCAGACTTTGAAAAAAGTCTGGGTGTCAAGGGCGTAAACAGCAGAGAGGTTGTATGAGCAACAGGACAGCAAATTTGATCTGTGCCTGAAACAGGTTACAGAAAAAGAGAGGTCTCTGTGTGCGGCGGCACACGCCCGTAATACCAGTGACTCGAGAGGCTGAGGTGGGAGGATCACAAGTTCGAGGCCAGCCTCAGTAACTCAGGAAGACCCTGTTTCAAAATGAAAAATGAACAGGGCTGGGGATGTGGCGCAGAATACCCTTGGGTTCGATCCCAGTACCCAGAGAGAGAGGGAGGGAGGGAGGGGGAGGAAGACAGAGATCTAAATACAATACTGCTGTGATTATTAACGCAAGTTGCTCCACGTACCTTAGTGAAGAAGAGCTGGTGCCCTGGCCTAGAAAGTGTTCACGTCGCAAGTGCAGAGAATTTTTTTTTTTTTTTTAGTACCAAGGATTGAACCCCCGGGGTGCTTAGCCACTGAGCCACATCCCCAGCCCTCTTCCTATATTTTATTTAAAGACAGGGTCGCTCTGAGTTATTTAGGGCCTCGCTAAATTGCTGAGGCTGGCTTTGAACTCGCGATCCTCCTGACTCAGCCTCCGGAGCTGCTGGGATGAGGGGCGTGCGCCATCGTGCCCGGTCAAGTGCAGGGAATTTGTCCTGCTTGGGAACTGCTAGAAAAGACAGAGGAGAAATCAGAGATTTTGTGAATAACCGAAGCCCCACTCTTTGGCGACATTGGGGCTAGAAAGGCGACCGGCTGAGCTCGGAGGCTGAGCTTCGAGGCTGGCGCTAGAGGGGAGTCCCGTCTGCCGGCACCGCGTGGCTCGGCTGTGGGCTCCGTCTGCGCATCGGCTCCATGAAAACTGGCGTGTCCTCATCGCTTTACAGACGAGACCACTGAGGCCCCGGCGTCACGTGACTCGTCCACAGTCATAACCACGGAGCCACCCAGCCAAGGCTCAACCTCCCCTGTCTGCCTTAAAGTCCTGTGTCCCCACCAGCCCGGATGAAAGGCTACTGCCTTTTCAGATCCTTCTGTGGCTTCCCATTTGCTATAATGTTTCCATAAAAACGTTTTAATCTGAAATATTTCAGGGATATAAAACTATGTAGGTAACAGAATAACTCTGCGCCTACTGTCCTGCCACCGTTCAACCGTGACTCAGTTGAGGCCACGAGTCTCTTTCCCTCACATCTTCATAGGTAACAGTATTCCTTGGGTCTTTACCTGCCTCATTTCTTTTTCTGATTTTTTTTTTGGGGGGGGGGTGTACCAGGGATTGAATCCAGGAGGCTTAACCACTGAGCCACACCCCCAGTCCTTTTCATTTTTATTTTGAGACAGGGTCTCACTAAGTTGCTCAGGTTCTCGCTAACTTGGGGAGGCTAGCCTCAAACTTAAGATCCTCCTGCCTCAGCCTCCCAAGTTGCTGGGATTATAGGTGTGTGCCACCACGCTTGGCTATAACCCTTATTGTTTGATTTAGTTCTCAGAATAACCCCTGGAGGTGGGGACTATCGTCATCCCCACTGAATAAGAAAAACACAGGTGTCTCTGTGCCTCTGTTTACCCTCCTGTGCACTGGGTATAAGAATTAAGGGTCGGGTTCCCTGGAAGCAGAACTGAAATGGCGATTCCTTTTTCTCCCTCTCTGGTATTGTGGTAAAATATATGTAACATAATTTGCCACTTTAACCATTTTTAAGCACACAGTTCTGTGGCAGTAAGGACATTCGAGTTGTGGCATGTCCATCACTACCATCCATCTCCAGAACTTTTCCATATCTCCCAGTTGGAACTCTGTTCCCATTAAACACGAGCTCCCTCTTCTCCCTCTGCCCAGTTGCTGGTTTCCAACATACTTTCTTTCCTTCCTTCTTTCTTTTTCTCTCTTTTCTTTTGCTCTTTTTGGTGCTGGGGATTGAACCCAGGGGCGCTTAACCACTGAGCCACATCCCCAGCCCCTTTTTTATATTTTATTTAGAGACAGGGTCTCACTGAATTGCTTAGGGCCTTGCTCATTTGCTGAGGCTGGCTTAGAACTCCCAATCCTCCTGTCTCAGTCTCCCAAGCTGCTGGGATCAGGGGTATGTACCACTGCACTGGCTACCCTTCCACTTTATGTCTATGAATTCGACAATCCCAGCAACCTTGGATCAGAGGAATCACATAATATCTGTCCTTTTGTGTCTTCAAGGTTCATCTGCATCACAGTTGTTAGAATTTTCATGCCTCTTTTGTTTGTGTGTGTGCGTGGGGGGGTGCTGGGGATGGACCTCAAAACATGCGAGGCAAGTGCTCTACCGCTGAGTCACACCCCAAGAATTTCGTTCCTTTTTGAAGACTAAATAATATTCCACTGTGATATTCCATAACATTCCAGCCTGCTTGTCCATTTGCCAGTTGACAGAGACTGGCATTGCTTCCACCTCTCGGTTGTTGTGAATCCTGCTGACGTGACTAGACGGGATCTGTGTGGGTCCTGCTTCACTTCTTTTGGGTGCATACCTAGGAGTGGAACCCCTGGATAAAATGGTTTGCGCGGTGGTTCGTGCCTGTCATCCCAGCTGCTCGGGAGGCTGAGGCAGGAGGATCGCAGGTTCAAAGCCAGCCTCAGCAAAAGAGAGGTGCTAAGCAACTTAGTGAGACCCTGTCTCTAAATAAACCACCAAACAGGGTTGGGGGCGTGGCTCAGTGGTCGAGTGCCCCTGAGTTCAATCCCCAGTACCCGTCCCCCCAAAAAATGGTACTTCAGTGTTTAAATTTCTGAGGAGTTACTGTGCTGTCTTCCGCAGTGACCACGTCATTTTGTACTCCCACTGGTCGTGTACAGAGCTTCCAGTGTCTGCACATGCTGGCCCATACCTGTTATTTTCTATGGTTGGATAATGGCAGCTCATTGTGGTTCTGATTTGCATTTCTATAACATCGAGCAACACAGGCTCACCGGCCCTCTGAATATCTTCTTCTTCTTTTTTTTTTTTTTTGTACTGGGGATTAATCCCTGGGGTGCTTAACCACTGAACCACATCCCCAGCCCTTTTTAGCTTTTATTTAGAGACAGTATAGATATGGAAAATGAAAAATCCCCAAGATAATGTGGACTGGGAAGAGGGACCAAAACAGAAGACCAGGTACAGACAGCCTTCATCTCCTGCGACGAAGGTTTTCCGGATGCCAGCTGCAGACAGGGAGAAAGTATTTTATTACCCCTAAAGTGACATGTCTAAAAGGCAGTAACCCCCTTCGAAATCAGATCCTCTCCAGACGCTGTCTGCAGACCTGCGACCCAGAAGGTCAGATTCCTAAGCCCTCAAACTGACACTTCACTGATGAAGAGACCCCAAATTCCTGAGTGCCCAAGAAAATGGATCTGCTCACTAGATCACCCCCAAAATAACCTACATAAACCCCGCCCCTTTCTTCAGTGGCTCATTTTCCACCAGGAAAGGGGGTCCACCAACGCCATTTCATCCCCGCGTCCCCTGTTCCGGTGTGAAACTGTTCCTGAATAAACAGCTGAGATGATTCGTGAGCTGTGCATCCTGCCCGGTCTTTTTGTGCTAACAGCCAGGGTCTTCACTGAGTTGCTCAGGACCTCGCTAAGTTTCTGAGGCTGGCTTTGAACTCTCGATCCTCCTGCCTCAGCCTCCCAAGCTGCTGGGATGACAGGCGTGGGCCACGGCACCCAGCTCTCTGAAGCTTCTTGAGTTAACTTTTGTATGTAGTCAGGGGAGGGGTCCAGTTTTATCCTTCTGCATGTAGATATTCAGTGTTCCTGACCCTTTTGTTGCAAAGATGGTCTTTTCCCCCCATGAATGGGTCTTGGTCCTCTAGCTGAGACGGTTTGATTTGAGGCTTTGCTGCTGGGCTCTCCCTGGCCTCTCTTTAGGCCTGTGCCACACTGTTTTGATAACTGTAACTTTGTAGCAAGTTTTGACATCAGAATGGGTGAGGCCTCCGATTCTGACCTTTCTTTTCATTACTGTTTTTGGCTGTCTGGTGTCCTTGGAGTGTCTGTATGAATTTTAGGGTGGGTTTTTCGGTTTTTGTAAAAGAATAAGACATGGGTTCTCGGGAAAGGATTGACGGACGTGCTCTCCGGAGGAAACGTGCTGGGAACTGCAGGGAGCAGGCCCCGGGCAGGGAGAGGCTGGGCCAGTACGTCCAGACTCAGCCTGGGAGCTGGAGCACCCCAGAGAGGTGTGGGGGCTGGGCTGCTAAGTTTCACCACGGTCAGCAGCATCCCCCAACCTGCCCCATGCAGAACATGTGACCTCCCAGGCTAGGGGGCTACCCTCCACCCAGGACAATCCTCCATGACAGATGGCAGCTGTGAGCCACACCAGTCCACGCTGGCAGCAGCAGCTGGGGGATCTGCCGGCCCGGCCAAAGGAATCTACCATGGGCACCAACCATATCTCCTGCAATTAAGCGCCTGCAGAGTTATTACACAAATTAATCCCAAAACACTGTACAGAAGTGAGAGATTAATCGTTAACTTTCTCCCTCAAACTTCCCAGATAAAAGCCCTCCAACCATACATCTAGTCATTGAGCACTTGCTAAAAGACAAGTACTATGTGAAGCCCTTTATATAATCTCCTGTTAAGCTGACAACCGACCTTATACTCATTTTGTGAACAAGGAAACAGATG